>NC_092142.1:52774828-53499828 GCF_043159975.1 Macaca nemestrina
CACCATGCCTGGCTAATTTTTGTATTTTTAGTAGAGATGGACATGGCGAGGCTGATCTCAAACTCCTGACCTCAAGTGATCTGCCTGCCTCGGCCTCCCAAAGGGCTGGGATTACAGGTGTGAACCACCACACCTGGCTGCCATTGACTTTCTGACCCTAAACTAACCTCTCTGGTGTAATCTCATTCCATGGCCTAAAATGGCACCCAACCATAAACTCTCGTCATAGGGAGTTCTTGGTTCCACCCTGACTCTGCTGTGCCCTCTTATCCTTCCTTGCCTTTGTGCCCACTAGTACTCTCTTCCCTTTTCTGTCTGGTAAGCATCTACTCTTAAAGACTTTACTTAAACACTACATATTCTGTGAAGGCTTCAGAAAATCCCTTTTGTTCTGAAATGTATGCAAAATCTGACTGCTTCTCACCACCTCTGCTGCTTACACCGTGGCCAAAACTGCCATCATCTCAGTTGCAACAGCCTCCTGACTGGTTCTGCCTCCTTCCTCCAGTCTAGTTGATTTTAACACGGCATCCAGAGTGTTCTTTTGAAAACATAAATCAGCTCGTTACACTTTCTTGCTCAAAGCCCTTGAATAGCTTCCCATCAGCCCAGGACCTGACATGCACCCACAAAGCTCTACATGCTTGGGTTCCTAACTGCTTCCCTCACCTCATTTCCTGCTCCTGCCCACTCCCCACCGTCCTCACACTTTTATTCCTATTCTGGCACTTTACTCTTCCTGGAATAAACCAAACTCACTCCTGCCCCAAGGCCTTTGCACTGAATGTTCCTTCAGCCTGGAACTCTCTTATCCCCCCAGGCATCTGCAGAGATTGTATCCTTACTTCTTGCTTTCTTCTGCTCTGATGTCACTGTATCTAGAGGCCTTCCCTCACCACCCTGTGTAAAATAGGCATACTTACCCCAGCACTCCCTATCCTACTTTCTTGGCTTTATTTTTCTCCATAGACTTATCATCATCTAAAATACCACATATTTTATGTATTTATATGCTTATTGTGTGGCTCAGCATACTAGAACATGAGCTTCTAGAGAGAAAATAGACGTTTTGCTGTCTTCCACATTCTCAGCACCCAAGTGCTTTGCAAATAGTAAGTGCTCAATACATATGTATTCAGTACCTAAGGGTTTTCCAGCTTTTCCTTCCTAATTATTCTCCGCTCCCATAGCAGTATACTCACACTTCTATTGTAGTAGGTTCTTCTCTTTTCCTTTCCATTTCGGTCTATACTGTTCAATTATGAGATGCTGTCAAATAGGACCTATCTTCTTTCAATCCTTCTATGTCTGACACTTTAGACAGTGCCTGGGCATAGCAAGTATTTGGGAAATGTTAAGTAAACAAAATGAAATGAAGTATTGAATGAATGAATGAATGAATGAACGAGAATCTCTGTGTCATTTTGTAGCAAAGCACATGTTACCTCAAGTCTTGTGATAGCTGTGGCAGAGTCTGAACAGTGACTCCAGAAGTGTATCCCTTCTGGGGCTCTAGTTTGCATCATGCAGACAGAGTCTGGGTCAGATGAGTGTTTAGCCCATTAGTCATCGGACAGCTGCCAAGTTGCAAGCATTTTACAACAAAAATTGTATAGAAAATGAGTGACAGGGTGCAAATTGCTGAGTGCAAAATAGAGTTAGAAGCAATATCTATTAACAGCTAGATTAGAAATATGCTCCTCTAAAATCAGAATATTCTAGCACTTTTAAGTGAAGGGCATTTCCCAAGTCACTTGAAGATTTAAAATTTTTTTTCTCTCTACCCAAGGTTGAGTTCCACTGGGCTTCATTTAAGTGAGCCTCTGGTAAACTGGTATCTTACTCATTTAAAACCATGTCTGACTTCTCTGTCTGAGGAAATCTTTCAGAAGCATCTCTTGATATGGGAGGAAAAGGTAGAATTTTTATGTAATGGCTTAAAATAGACAGAAAATGAAGCCTGATCTCCAGAGAGCTTAGCTTTCCACATCTTTCAGCCATTGACAAAGGCCTGGCATGCTGGCATTTTATATCTAAAATACTTTTCCAAATACTTATTAAACTATATAATCATCATTTATGCCACAGGATCATTTGTGGATCTCAAGAAGTACAGTATGTGACCAGACAACTACTAATATAAATTTCATGACTCATTGGAAAAAACTCTAATGGGATTAAATGAAAAAAAGTCTAGCATATTTGAAAATCTGCCAACAGCTGTTCCAAATTATTTGTGATATCTGATGTTCTACATGTACCTGTCCAAAATGGAAAGTGAACTTATTTGTTTGACAGAATGAATTAATATTAAGTTACTTAATGTTCACTTATTCTCCAAAGTTACTTGTTCTTTTTTTTTTTTTTAAAGAAAAATTGAACAAATGCTACGTAGTATGTTTATGTGTCAGGCACTAATTTAAATTACTTTATAAACAATAAAAGAGGGCATTTAGGTTGGGATTTTTTTTTCTCTTACATTTTCTTTGAGATAGTGACAAAATTAGCTAGTTATTATTATTTGTTTTCACTGTGGCACAATGAAAATTCCTCAGTCTTGAACAACATATTTAAATAGTACCAGAAGTTCTCTTGAAGATTTTTGACCATTTAGAGCCATCAGAAGAATCTCTTAGCAAATATAAGAAATGTCATGAAAATTAAGAAGTTTTTTAGTGCAGCATCTTCGCTCTGATTTTTTTGATTAAAAATATTTTACACTTATTTTGGGAAATTTGAAAATAATATAGATGTCTAAAGAAGAAAATTAAAATGATGCTCAAGTACGTTACTCAGGGATAACCACCATAAACTTTTGGCTATCTTTTTCTCCAAGTTTTTTTTTTTTTTTTTCTGTGAGCCTTTACAGTAACATACTGTTTTTCTTTTAATGAAACTGAGATCCTCTTGTCTGACTATCTTGTTACTAACTTCTTCTATGACTATAGTTTCCTACTGACTTTCAAACAGTTAAGTTGGTTACTTTAATATTCCATCACGTGGTTGTACCATTTTCCCTTCTAATCCCTTCTTGGGCATTTCGGTGGTTTTCAGTTTTTAATTATTATCAATAACAGTGTGATAAATATTCTTATAATCTTGTGTGTTTAATAACTTCCTTATGACAAATTCCTAAAAGTAGAAAAACTGCATGAAAAGACATAGGCATATTTAGGTTCTGAAAGATCTTGTCCAATTGGCCTTAAGCAATGTTGTAATAATTTGCATTCCTAATTGCTTGCTATCAGAATATTGAATTTTGCCATTATCAACAATATGTATTACTATTATAAAATGTTTTAATGTAAATTTGATAGACAGTAACTAATTTAAGTATAATTTAATACCAATTATATATTTTCCAACTTTGATACAGTTTATATTTATTTATCTATCTATCTTTGACATAGGGTCTCACTCTGTGGCCCAGGCTTAGGCTTACTGCAGCTTTCACCTCCTGGGCTCAAGCCGTCCTTCCACCTCAGCCCCTCACGTAGCTGGAACCAGAAATGCGTGTCACCACACCCGGATAATTTTTTTGTATTGTTATTAGACAGGGGGTTTCACCTTGTTGCCCAGGCTAGTCTCGAGCTCCTGAACTCAAACAATACACCCGCCTGAGCCTCCCAAAGTGCTGGGATTACAGGTGTGAGCCACCGCGCCCAGGCAGTTAATTTTTTTATGTGCTAAGAGGCTTCTCTATTAATTTGCTTGTGAATGTGTGTGTGTGTGTGTGGATTTAAATTTTTAATGGTTCTGCATTAATGGTTCTACATTCCTGCCAGATAGGTTGTACTTTTGTTTCCAGTTTGTTTGCCTTTTATTTTTATGATTTATTTTATACAAAAATTTAAAATTTCAGATATTCACATCTATCAATCTTCTTTTTAAAAAAGTTTATTGATTAACTGTATATGTATATAATTTACATACCATAAAATGCACCTTTTAAAATTGTATAATTCCGTGATTTTGGTAAATTTCCAGAGGCATACAACCATCATCACAGTAGTTTTAGAACATTTTTAGCACCCCAAAAAGATCTCTCATGCCTCTTTACATTTAGTTTTCTTTCCTACCCCAGCCAAGATCTCCACGCATCTGCTTCAGTCTTTTAAAGCTTTTACACTTAGAAAGGAGTCTTGAGCACTTATGTGGAGCCAAGTGCTGTGGCTATAATGGGTACTAATGCTATTTTCTTGTTCTTCTTCTTTTTTTTTTTCTTTTTTTTTGAGACGGAGTCTCACTCTGTCACCCAGGCTGGAGTGCGGTGGTGCGATCTGGGCTCACTGCGACCTCTACCTCCCGGGTTCAAGTGATTCTCCTGCTTCAGCCTCCTGAGTAGCTGGGATTACAGACGCCTGCCACCACACCCAGCTAATTTTTGTATTTTTAGTAGAAACGGGGTTTTACCTTGTTGGCCAGGCTGGTCTCGAGCTCCTGACATAAGGTGATCCACCTGCCTCAGCCTCCCAAAGTGCTGGGATTACAGGCGTAAGCCACTGCTCCTGGCCACTAATACTGTCTTATTTTAGGAGCTTGTGATCTTACAGGACAGATTATTAAACCAATAATAGTTTAAATAAATATAGTTACAAATAGATAAGTGCTATGAAAGAAAAGTAAAGTGTGTGGAGTGATAACAGAGGGCACCTATTTGAGGGTGGAGATTCAGGAAAGGTTTCTATGAGAAAATGACCCAGGGATGGGAAGGAACATCCAGGTGTGCAGTTGGGGGAAGAGCCTTGGGGAAGTACTTAAGAGCTGGACACTTGAGGACTGCAGGAATAGAAGCACTTATGGTCAGAGAGAAAAGGGACATGATCTAATTGGAAAAAAATGGAATATTTTCCCATGCCATTATTTTCTTTTTATGCTGTTTTTTATGTCAAGGTATTTACAGATAATATTTATCTGGTTTTATGGTTTTCCTGGTCCATAGGGTTATAATTTCCCTGTATTATATAGATCTTATATAGTGTTGAGGTACCCAGTGTATGTTGAACAAGGGCAGCAAGATTTCAATGGGGGGAGGGCAGGCGTTTGTGCATATGAGTGCATTATTTTCAGTGTTCCTTTCTTAGTCCCAGAGGGGAGTGTGTTCAGAAACAGAGTTCTTTGGAATTACCATACTTTTCTTTATTATTTTATACTAAAGACCATTCAGAGAGTACTGGAGGTGTTAAGACAGTGTGAAGAAATTACCTTCTTCATCACTTCTTCATCATTGCTTTGAGTATACTGGGGCCTCAGGGACTTGCTTAGAAAGTAACCAGTATAGTGATAGAATTAGAGTTACTGCTCATGGCTCCAGAATATTTGGTCTCTGCCTACAGGATTGCATTGCTTTCTTCATAAGCTATGTAAATAGAAAGTACGATATCACTGTTTCTGTTTTTCAATGGGGATAACTGAAATATGGAAACTCTAAATCCTTAATGGATCCCTGATAGTCTCAATGACAGTCCATAGTGGTATGCCACATGACTCCTCTCTTTGTCACTTTCAGTTCATGGTCAACACCTCAGATAGGCATTTTGAGAAGCAGGGCAGTCCTACCACACTTACCTAGTAAAGTCATTTTTTCACATTCAAACTTGACTCATTTATTTTTCTTATGTGTACTTCCTCCCACTTTCTTCATGTCTTCTATAATATCTCCTGCACTCTGCCTCAGAACAGGCTGGATTATGCTATAGTAACTGATGACTCTCAAATCTCAGTGGCTCCACACAATGATATTTCTTGTCCATTTTATGTATCATTTGTGGGTTGGCACAGAGTCACTACCCATTAAAGTAGCTCAGAGATCCAAGCAGCCACCAGCTGGTTGCTGTGGCAGAGGGGTGCAGAGTATGCTGGAGGGTCTTGCAGTGACAATGACATGTTCCAGGCTGGAAGGATGACCATCATTTTTCACTGGACAGAAGTAATCCCATGTTTCATCCATCATGAGGGGGCCAGGAAGTGTAATTTTATACTGGGCCCAAAAAGCTGGGTAGCAGGGGAGGAATCCAGAACTATTTAGCAAACAGCTCTAATGACCAGCATGCATTCTTAGCTAGTGATTCACCTTAACTTCGCTGAGAAAGTCAGAGCTTTCTGTAACCACCACCCCTCCAAAAGAAACCCTAGAACTTACTCATCTGCCTACTATTATTACATTTATCATCCTATCTGAATTCATACCTTCTTTCTCCTTCTAGCCTATTGCAATATAAGAAGTATCTTCTCTCCTATCCAAATATTTTTGATCACATACTGCTATCAGTAGATAAGCACATATAGTGATGTCCTAGAAAATGTTTAACAAGTGGCCTGTAGGGGAAGAGAACCAGCCTTGATTTTTAGTGTTTTTTGATTTCCGCAATGTAAATACTCTCACTGTGGACAGTTTCAAGCCACCATCATGGTGTTACTGAATGCCTGATTGGAAAGAGATGTACACAATGAGCTCTCATGAGCCGGTGTGGAGTGACTCCAGCACACCACCGGTAGTGTGCTGGTGGTAGTACTTATGTACTTGTGTCTGTTTTATAATAATATTCATATTAAACCTATTTGTGTGTGTGTATATATATATGCACACATATTTTAAGAATGCTTGATTTCTTTTATTTTATATTAAAAATAAAGCAGTTCTATCTCCCCCGTGTGCCCCAGCACTCTACCAGATTGCCTTACAAATCCCTACATACCTGACTTGGGGGCTACTGCTCTAGACACTCAAGGTCTCCACTTCTTTGGTTATTCCCTCTCTCTGTGTCATCAGCCTCTTTCTCTTGTATCATTCTCGTGAGTGTACTGAGAAACTCTAGTATTCTCTAGCATCTTCCATCATTAGAGATTGTCGCTTAGTCTGGTCTTCTCCTTTATCAAAAGCTCCATTTTTCTACTCCCCTTCATAGCAGAACCATTCAGAGACATCTCTACATGCCATTTCACTTCCTCCTTTTTCATTCCGTCTTCGCCTACTCCAATCTGACTTCCGCCCCCAGCTCTCTACTGAGATTGCTCTTGTCATTGCCATAAGTGATTTCCATGCTGCCAAATCTACTAGATCATCTGGCGTCATCTCACTGGGCCCCTCAGTGTCAGGTGACATAATTGACTACCCCATCCTTCTAGAAATGCTCTCCTCTTGTAGCTTCTGCATTAATACACTCTGCTGGTTTTCTGCTGGTTCTCCTTTGTTGAGGCTTCTGCTGTGACTCAAGAAATAGCTTTGGTCTCCTTTTGATATTTGTACTGTTTCCCTAGGTGATCTCATTCATTCCTAGGCCTTTAAAACCAAGCTGTGTGCTGATCACTCCCGCATTGCGTTCCTCTGCCCTCCTTTCTCTTCTGAGCTCCAGATGTGCACATCTAATTCCCCCCCATATTTTCACCTGGAGGTTTCATAGGTGTCTTCAAGACTGCAGCTCCAGAGTGAACGCTTTATTTCCCCTTTTTCTTCTACTATTTCTCTTTTTTTTCAGTTTTCCTTATTTCACAAAATGGCAAATTACTTATTTAGTTGTTAAATCCAGAAATCTGGAATGTATCCTTAACTTCTATCCTGAGCAACAGGGAGAAACCCCGTCTCTACTAAAAATACAAAATTAGCCGGGTGTGGTGGTGCATGCCTGTCATCTCAGCTACTCAGGAGGCTGAGGCAGGAGAATCACTTGAACTGGGGAGGCGGAGGTTGCAGTGAGCCGAGATCGCGCCATTGTACTCAAGCCTGGGCAACAAGAGTGAAACGCCATCTCAAGAAAAACCAAAAAACCCCAAAAGACTTCTATCTTTTTTTATCCCTTGCATCTAATTCATAAACACATCCTTTTGTTCTACCTACAACATATGTATTTCATCTGTCCACTTATCTCTGCCTCTATTTTAGTCCAGACCATCATCACTTTTCTCCTAGATGATTGTAATAGCACATTCCACGCTCACATGTGCCTCTTTCCAATCCATGCCTGATATTATAACTAAGAGTGATTTGTATAAGATGTAAATCAAGTTATTTTTCTCCCTTCTACATCCTCCAGTGCATCTAGAGTTAGCTCCAGATTCCTTACCATGACCTCTAAGGCTGTGTGTGATCTGGCCTCCGCCTTCCTCTGCCTCCTCATCGCACGTCACTCTGTCTTTGGCTCTTGTGCTCTAGTAAAACAAGCCTTTTTTTTGGTCCCTAGAATAGATTGGTCTTTTTCCTGAGCGCCTTTGGCTTCTTTGGTCTCTCTTTCTGGGAAGCATTTTCTCTGACTTGTCATATTTCTGGTACCTTCTTTTCCTGAAGATCTCAGCTTAAATCCCGTCTCCTTAGGGAATTCTTCCTGCTCTAATAAGATTTCCTACTGGTTTGTTTCTGTCTTAGTACTTAACACAATTTGGGGTTGCTTTTCTTTATTTATTTACTTGATTTAGTAGAAAGCTTTGTGAGAGCAGGGACCTTATTTCCACCTGGTGGTAGGTGCAACAGATGTTGCATGAAAAAAAAAATGTATGGAAGAATACTGGACTTGCCCTGTCTATTAAAGGTTGTTAGTAATTTGAGCTTGAACTTGAAAATCTTGACTGTAGAGTTTGATGACATTTGTTTTATTTGGTTTTCTGTTTTGGGCTAGGAAGTATGAATGGTAATTACTGAATGAAGACAGAGAGAAGGAAGGTATCTTAACAATTGTGGGCAGCACAATACAGGGAGGACAGGTTAATGTGTTGATCATGTCTGACTGTTTCTTTAAGACAGCCCAGAACTAGGAAGGAACAGATCCGATAAAACGTTACAGAAGTAAATGTAAAATCCTGTGATTTGGTTACAAATAAATCAGTTGCATTATACAGAATCAGGAAACTCCAGCCTGACACCGATTCACATGCCAAGTCCTAAGGAAAGTGGTAGCCGAAAAGCTAATGCAGCCCTAATCTACATTAATCATTCCATGTATTTCTTTATTAGGGGAGGGAATTGGCTAATATTACTCTTCTCCAGTGACACCAGTAGAATTATTAGAACTTTCAAAAAAAAAAAAAAAGAATTATTAGAACTTTCGAGAATTGCAATGTAATAACACCTCATTCATCCATCCACAGATCCATTTATTCATTCCTTTAACATTTACTGAGTAAATTCTGGGCACTTGTATTATAGTCATGAGCAAAATTACCATGACTTTTGTGTTCATGGAACTTAATGTCTAACTCCTGAAGAGAAGTGAGTTCTCTTTTTGTGAAAGTGTTAAGCAGAAACCAGTTTGTCATTTATTGAGAAACAATGCATACTCATGGTTAAGAACTCATGCCCTGGAAGCCAGGGGTTGGTGTCCAGGGGTTTTAAATTCCAGCTCCAATATTTGCCAGCTGTGTGACTTTGGGCAAATTAATGTCTTTGGTCAAATTAATGTCTCTATGTTTCAGTGGTCTCATCTATAAACTTGAGATAATAATGCTATGCATAGAGTTAAAATGAGCTAATGCTCACAAATAATTTACAATAGTACCTGGTACGTAGTAAGTGCTTAATAAATATTTTAGATAATAAGCAGTTAATAAAATGGTGTTGAGATTTAGGGTGAGAAAAAGTGGTCACAGAGTAATTCTGGTGTATCAGGACCCACATTATTATTTTTTGTTTTTTATTAAAGGTTGTTAGTAATTTGAGCTTGAACTTGAAAATCTTGACTGTAGAGTTTGATGACATTTGTTTTATTTGGTTTTCTGTTTTGGGCTAGGAAGATGTGACTCCTGTTTAGAAATAACCACCAGGTAGTTCCCCAACAACTCCCCAGATGCTTACAAAGAAACACACCTTTGGAAATAATACAATTGTAACTATACATCAACATCTGTTTTTGCTTTGGTTTTGTTTTAGTGGCAGCTGAAATATCCTAAACTAATTCTCCGAGAAGCCAGCAGTGTATCTGAGGAGCTCCATAAAGAGGTTCAAGAAGCCTTTCTCACACTTCACAAGCATGGCTGCTTATTTCGGGACCTGGTTAGGATCCAAGGCAAAGATCTGCTCACTCCGGTATCTCGCATCCTCATTGGTAATCCAGGCTGTACCTACAAGTACCTGAACACCAGGCTCTTCACAGTCCCCTGGCCAGTGAAAGGGTCTAATATAAAATACCCCGAGGCTGAAATAGCCGCTGCTTGTGAGACCTTCCTCAAGCTCAATGACTACCTGCAGATAGAAACCATCCAGGCTTTGGAAGAACTTGCTGCCAAAGAGAAGGCTAATGAGGATGCTGTGCCATTGTGTATGTCTGCAGATTTCCCCAGGGTTGGGATGGGGTCATCCTACGATGGACAAGATGAAGTGGACATTAAGAGCAGAGCAGCATACAACGTAACTTTGCTGAATTTCATGGATCCTCAGAAAATGCCATACCTGAAAGAGGAACCTTATTTTGGCATGGGGAAAATGGCAGTGAGCTGGCATCATGATGAAAATCTGGTGGACAGGTCAGCGGTGGCAGTGTACAGTTATAGCTGTGAAGGTACGGTCTGCTCTGCGAAAAAGCAGCCCTGTATGTGATAATATGACCCGAGTTGTTTAGGCTCTGGAGATACACACATACACGAACATGTTTGCATGTGTGCTTATGTGTGTACATGCACATGCTTGTGTGTGTATCATGTGTACTTTTTAGTCTTGTCACACCTGTATGTCTGCAGAATATGCCTGTTTCTCATCTAGCCATGCTAGCTGGCTCGTCGTTATACTGTACTCAGAATATTTTCGCACGTAAGCACTCCTGTCATTTGTCTCTCGTGTGCCCAGGAGAGCAGCCTCTTGGTTTCATACAGCCAACTGTCTTTCTCTACAGCTCAGAAGAGATTGTACAGTTGCTATAATTAACTTGCTGATAAAGAGCTGGGAAAACAAAAATCTGTCAAATCTTTCCAGGTTCCCACAGGTGCACATTTCCAGACTTGCCAAAATATTTTATTATGGTTGACATCACTATCTTGATGGGTGTGATTTGTCAAATATGGACTTGTTCTTGGCTTCACACAGTTTGTAACTACTGTCCTTCCTTGCCAGAAGCAGTTGAGGTAGGTTTTGTAAGCAGACAGTCCTCCATTTTCAGGAAACTCCCTAGCCCTCTACCCAATTCTGCAGTTTTAGACCTTGTTGGGTGGCCGTGGTAGACTTGTTCTTGCATTTTCTGATATATAATCCCCTTGAAACAGAGATCATAGCCTACCTCTTAGTAGCCCACCCAAATTTCTCTTCTTCTATTATTGTTTCTGTATGTTTATGGCCCTCATTGTTCCTTAGAATAGAATTACAAAAATGGTAGTTGAACAGATCGAGGAGAGCATGACCTCTGTTGACTTTCTTTTGTGCCTGATTATTTGGCAAAGGGATACAAGACATAGTATTAGCTCTCTTGTCTGATTTACTGAAAGATATTTGGAAAACCAGAATTCTGGATATCCCATCAGGGAATGACTGGAACTTTCAAGGCTCATTATTTTCTGACAACTCTAGATATTTGACTGGATTTTTGTTTGTTATCGTTATTTGTTTTTTGTTTACTAAAACGACTGTTTTGGAAAAGAGATTTAAGAAAAAAAAGATCTTTAAAGTACCCTTTAAATTTCTTACAATTTCCCTGTCTCAAAAATTTCCTCAGAACTACTCATTTTTTTCTAACTTTACCTTGTGTCTTCGGTCTGAAACAAGGAGCAAGTTTAGCGTTTGGAAATTTCACCACTTTCTCTGGCATCTCAAATAATGATGCTGACCTAAGAAAATCGCTTGAAGGGATTTAATGCTGTCCTAATGGAAAGAACTGAGATCCTCTGATCTTTAATAAGGACTTGCCAGGGATTTAAGAACTATCACTTCCAAGAACTCTGATGTGAACGAACAATGGAGTTAGTTTCTTTCTTAAGGAGACAACTCTCCAAACTTGAAGCAGTGGCATGTGATAGTACCAAGCTCTACAAAGATGCCTTTGTGCTCCCAATTACTCTCCGCCCTCCAGTTTAATGGTCCTATTGTACTCCCTTCGCGTGGGTGATCAAGTACTTTTTGAAACCTAGAATATCTTTCAGAAAGGAATTTAAGTGTCTAATGAATAGTTTCTATGCTCAGGAGTAGTTAAGACTGATAAAGTATACAAATATAAATTACATATAAATATAGAAATGTTGGTACTTGCAGTTGTCACCGGAAAGAGACTTTGAATCTGTAAGAGCAGTGTAGAAACTCCTTTGTTCTCTTAACCTCAGAAATTCTCAGAACTCCATCTAATAATAATAGCAATACTGGGAATGCTCATTTATTGAGCACCTACTATGTGCCACATGCTGTTATAAGCATTTTACATGCATTAACTCATTTTATCTTCCCAACAATTCAAAGAACAAAATAGTAATGAAGTACTATTGCTATCCTCATTTTACAGATGAGGAAACCGAGTCACAGAAGGTTGATTAACTTGTTCATGGTGATGCAGCAAGTAAGTAGCAGAGTTAGGATTTGAGCACAAATATCCAGACTTCAGAATCTGAACACCTAAGGCTATGTGCATTATGAGCAGGTGTTTCTTATCCCAGCAGTGTAGCTGTCTCAGGGATTTTATTTTATTTTTTTACTTTTTAAATTTTTTGAGACAGAGGCTTGCTCTGTCTCCCAGGCCAGAGTGCAGTGGCACAATCTTGGCTCACTGCAACCTCCACCTCCTGGTTCAATGGATTCTCCTGCCTCAGCCTCCCGAGTAACTGGGATGACAGGCACGCACCACTATGCCCAGCTAATTTTTTGTAATTTTAGTAGAGATGGGGTTTCACCATGCTAGCCAGGCTGGTCTTGGACTCCTGACCTCGTGATCTGTGCGCCTCGGTCTCCCAGAGTGCTGGGATTACAGGCGTGAGCCACGGCACCCGGCCAGGGACTTGGGTTTTTAAAATGTCCACCTCTGGAAAGGTTAAGGGTATGCTCCATTTGCTTTTTCTTGCACGTCTTGGTGTCTTCCTTTCTCCAGTTTTACTTCTCACCCACATCTGCTGTAGCTTTCTCGCACATACTCTCAGATGATTGGAATGCATCAGATTATCTTATTCGATGAAACACTTTCTGTAGGTGTCTGGCTATGTGTCAGATGGTGTCCAAAGCATGTGGCTCTGGGTCAGATGGTGTACAAAGCATGTGCCTTGAAACTCTGTGGTGGGTGCATGTCTTCTAAGTGACAAGTGATATCTGTTTAATTTTCTGGTCTTATAATCCTTGGCAGAATGCCAGAACTATGGTAAAGGTGGACTTGAAGAGAATCATTTGGTTTAAAACCTTGGTTGAGGTTGAGAAGGGCTTAAGGAGGTCCACAGAGAGTGGACACTTCAGAGAATTGTATTTTTTTCTGTGTCCTTGAACTTGTTTGTCTAGACAGTATGGGAACTCCAAAGGTAAATCAATGGCTTTCTCACTTAGAGGTAATAGGTGAGGTTAGGGGGGCTCTTTTGATTGTAATTATGAAATGATGAAACATTAGATCTGAAAGAGACTTTTGAAATCACTTGATTCTAGCCTCTCATTTTACAAATGAAAACACTGAGAAGGGAAGTGGCTTGGCCAAGGTCACATTGTTACTTAGTGACAAGAGCAGGGATTTAAGTTGGAAAGTGTTCCTTGCCACTGGAGAGGTTCACGTAAAATGCATTGGGAATTCAGATACAGAAGTGATTGCTTCCTGCTGAAATTAAATTCAATTGAAGCTTAAGATCTTTCAAGACTCTGCTCTCAATACCTTTTCCCAGGGAAATCTTCTTGTAGATTTATAATGAGCCAGTCATCCCTCTTTGGTTTATTTTCATGAGTAGAGGTCATTGAGAAGTAATTTGTATAGGATACGTGTAATTATATACTAAATTCATTGGCTTTCACATGCCGTTCTAGTTAATAGATATCTCCAGTAGGAAGATTGAAATGGTACAAGTTTTAATCAGGAATGGCTTCAGGGAACTATATGTAAATAGGCAGAATATTTGATTTTCCTATTCCAGCTTTGCTGGCAATTGCTTGTTACTCCTAGCTATAAAAAACGAACTTTAGTGGGGAAGGCATTAAAAACCCAATGTTTAATATGGTCCAGCACCTTGTTCTTTGACTGGAACACCTTCAGAACCATGACTTAGATCAACAGTAACTATTGGCTACCATTTTTGTTTCTTTGTTTGGAAGGAAACATTCTCGGTGAAATTGTCTTTCTAGAAAAGCAATTCTTAAGATTTTAAATTAGTGCCAAGTATTGCGTATTCTTGACATTATTTTCCAGGCCTCCCATAAAAAGCCAGGAAGGTAGCTGGGTGCGGAGGCTCACGACTGTAATCTTAGCACTTTGGGAGGCCGAGGCGGGTGGATCACGAGGTCAGGAGTTTAAGACCAGCCTGGCCAACGTCGTGAAACCCTGTCTTTACTAGAAATCCAAAAATTAGCTGGGCGTGGTGGTGCGTACCTATAGTCTCTGCTACTCGGGAGGCTGAGGCAGGATAATTGCCTGAACCTGGGAGGCAGAGGTTGCAGTGAGCCGAGATTGCGCCACTGCACTCCAACCTGGGCGACAGAGCAAGATTCCGTCTCAAAAACAAACAAACAAAAACCCAGGAAGGCTCACAAAAGGAAGAAGCTGATCCATGTTTCCTGTTGAGCATGTCATGTGATAGCCTGGAAAGTAGAGACTTCGCAATAATGTTCTTGGAATTCTAGGGTTTCCATTCCTGTCTTTGATTTGGGAAAAATTGCATCCCTTTAAGGATGGAAATTTGTTCCCATAATTCTTGAATCTCTATTTTAACATGACTTGCTCTCTATTTCTCAGTTCATCACTGAGACCGTGAAAAGCTAGTTTATAATTGCAACTTGGAGTTTTGGAGTATTCATAAAAACGCTGTGATGTTTAATGTTATCTTAGCTTCCCAGCATCCCTGTCTAGAATCTCAAAGCTTATTTGATCTAGCTTTGTTTTATTGTATCATGCTATGCCTTGTCAATGATTTTTGAAATCACTTATACTGCTCAGTAAACCTTGTTTGGTCTTGTAAGTCACATTTTTTGGGGTGACCAGCCAGTTATTTATTCATTTAACAATAAGTTCTCCCATGAAGAACCAAGAAGACTCACAAGAAGACCAAAGGGGGGGCGGGGAAACTTATTTGATCTACATTTTTTTCCATGCCTATGCAACTATTTTTTCATTTAACAATAAGCATCTAGTATTTGCTAGACAGTTGTCTAGATGCTGAGCATGTAGCAGTGAACAAGACGGACAAAAATCCCTGCCCGCATCGAGCTCACATTCTAGCAAGGGAAAACAGAAAATAAAAGTAGATTGTGTAACAAGGGTGAGGGATAATCTTACAATTTTAGATAGGAGAGCCAGGCAAGGCCTTGTTTAGGGGGTAACATTTAAGCAGATTGGAAGGAGAGAATGAGCCACTGAGAAATTTCAAGGGGGGGCACATAGGCGGAAAGATAGAACATGATTGGTATGTTTCAGAAGCAACAAGTGTGGATGAAATAGAGTGAGAGAAGAGGAAACGAAATGAAGACAAAGGGACAAGTAAATGGGTGGCGGAAGATAGGGCTTTGTCGTGTTAGAATACAAAGTAGTAGGTTTGGATTTGGAGTGAGATGGGGAGCCTCTGAGGAGTAGAAGAAGGGAAGCAATATGAGAAACAGGAGAACTCACAGAGGCGACCAAAGTAATCCAGACTAGGGATATGATGGTCTAGATTAGAAGAGGCAGGGCAGGGGAGAAATGTGTAAATACTGTCCTGTAACTTTTTACCAACAAAGAGAGTGGCAGTGTTTCAGCACCGGTGAGAAAGGATGACCAGCAGTAATGTCTCCCATTTGTCAAAAGAAGACTAAGCCTATAAGAATGGCTACATTTTCTCCCCTCTGTGAATGGCTTTATTCAGGAATAATTGACATACAATTAGCTATACATATTGAACATTTACAGTTTTATAAGTTTCAACACACTCGTGAAACTATCCCCACTATCAAGATAATGAACATACCCATTATTTCAGAAGTTTCCTTGTGCCCCTTTGCAGTTCCTTTCCTGACAGATCTATTTTCTTTTTTTATTGTTTTTTATTTGTTTGTAGAGACTGGGTCTCAATATCTTTCCCAGGCTGGTCTTGAAATCCTGGCCTGAAGAGATCCTCCTTGCTCAGCCTTCCAAAGTGCTGGAATTACAGGTGTGAGCCACAGATTCAACCTGGATTTGTTTTCTATCACTAGATGAGTTGGCATTTCCTAGAATTTTAAACAGATGGAATTATATATGTGCACTTTTTTTGGTCTGGATTCTTTAACTTAGCATAGTTATTTTGAGATTCATCCATGTTGTTATGTATATCAATAGCTCATTCCCTTTTATCCTTTTTTATTGCAATAAAATATACATAAAATTAAGCATTATAACCATATTAACTGTACAGTTGAGTGGCATTAAGCATCATCCCACACCGAATCTCTGTACCCATTTAAACAATTACTCCCCATTTCTCCTTCCCTCATTTCCTGGTAACCACTGTTCTGCTTTCTGTCTATATTATATTTGACTATTCTAGGTACCTCATATAAGTGGAATCATACGATATTTGACCTTTTGTGTCTAGATTATTGATATGGTTCGGCTGCGTCCCTGGCCAAATATCAACTTGAATTGTATCTCCCAGAATTCCCACATGTTGTGGGAGGGACCAAGGAGGAAGTGGTTGAATCGTGAGGCTGGTCTTTGCCAAGTTATTCTCTTGATAGTGAATAAGTCTCACAAGATCTGGTGGGTTTATCAGGGATTTCCGCTTTTGCTTCCTTCTCATTTTCTCTTGCTGCTGCCATGTAAGAAGGCCTTTTGCCTCCCACCATGATTCAGAGGCCTCCAAACCATGTGGTACTGTAAGTCCGATTAAACCTCTTTTTATTTCCAGTTTCGGATATGTCTTTATGAGCAGCATGAAAACGAACTCATACAATCATTTTACTTGACATAATGTCCTCAAGATTCATCCATGTTATGGCATGTATCAGAATTTAATTCCTTTTTAAAGATGAATAATATTCCATTGTATGAATATACCACATTTTGTTGATCAAGTCATCCATTGGCTATTCATCATACCCATCTTTTGGCTATGGTGGATAAAGTTGCTGTGAACATTGGTATACAAATATCTGTGTGAGTCTCCGCTTTCAGTACTTTTGTGTATATACTTTTTTTGTGTATATACTTTTGTGTATGTACTTTTGTGTAGGATTGCTGGATCAAATGATAGGACTCTGTTGACATTTTTGAGGAACTGCTATACTGTTTTCTACAGTGACTGAACTGTTTTACTTTCTCGCTGACAATGCGCAAGGGTTCTAATTTCTCCACATCTATGCCAATGCTTACTGTTGCTGTTACTGTTATTGTCCCTGTCTACTGTTCCCTGTTTTTTGATAACAGCCATCCTAATGGGTATGAAGTGGTATTTTCTTGTGGTTTTGATATGCATTTTCCTAATGATTAATGACATTGAACATCTTTTCATGTTCTTAGCCATTTATATATCTTCTTTGGAGACATGTCTATTCAAGTTGTTTGCCCATTTTTGAATTTGGCTGTTTTTTAGTTGTTGAGTTTTGTGAGTTCCTTATGTATTCTAGATATTAATTCCTTATCAGATATATGACTTGCAAATATTTTCTTCAAGGATAGCTGAACTTTTAATGATATAGTAATGTGATGAGCAAGGGATCACAGAACAGTGGAATAGACTTTACTGTCCATGACATTGATTAGGCACTTAAATTCTGTACTATCGAATGACATCATTCGTATTGGTATTAATTAGCTATGGGACCTTAAGCAAGTTACTTAAATCCTTTGTGACTCAGTTTTCTCGTCTGTAAAATAGTGATCAGAGCTGTATCCACCTCAAGATTGTGAGAATTAAACACCTGTAAAGTGCTAAGAACGTAACAGCAGTAATTAGAACGTAGTGAGCATTCAATACTGTGTTATTTTTAGCTTTTATCAAAATTATTCATATAATTTTTGCAAGTCAAAAATTTCTATAAGGTTTGTTAAGGAAAAAAAATGCAGGAGTTATTTACACCTTTTCTTCCCATTTTCATTTCCACAGGCAATCATTTCTACTCTTTTCTTTCAGGTAATGTTTTTGGTAGTTGATAACATACTTATATTGTTTTGAACATTATATATTGGCTTCCTGATATGGAAGGTGAAGATTTACTTAGCTCTCTTCTTTCTCCCTGCCTGCCTACACATGTGCATGCTTCTGATTCCCATTATAGGTTTACTGTAATTTTGATTGTATCACTATTCAGCCTTTATAGTTATTATATACGTAAGAATGCCTTCCAGAATCTGTGATCTGTTATCCTTTTCTTTTCAACTTTTTTTCTTGCATTAATAGTAGTCTTGTTTTTTGTGTATTTGTATAGTTTTCTATGTAGTTTTCTACGTAGTTACGACTAATTAAATCCCTTGCTCTCTACCAAATCTCCTCTTCTCAAGAGCTTCAGAACCATCAGATATTCTGTCTGTGTCATTTTCTCGGAGCAATGTCTTCCAGAGTCTTCTTGTCTGCTCTAATCTGGCGTTCTATTCCTGATGCATGGGGATCCCCTTCTGTGATTTCTTCATTGTAATCCAGCAGATTCCCTTACTTCTCTCTTTTGTGGACTCCTCACATTCCTGCATCCTGGCCTCGCTCTTTCCTGACTGTTTTCTTTTTTTTTTTTTTTTTTTTTTTTTTTTTGAGACGGAGTCTCGCTCTGTCGCCCAGGCTGGAGTGCAGTGGCGCGATCTCGGCTCACTGCAAGCTCCGCCTCCCGGGTTCACGCCATTCTCCTGCCTCAGCCTCCCGAGTAGCTGGGACTACAGGCGCCCACAACCGCGCCCGGCTAATTTTTTGTATTTTTAGTAGAGACGGGGTTTCACCGTGGTCTCGATCTCCTGACCTTGTGATCCGCCCGCCTCGGCCTCCCAAAGTGCTGGGATTACAGGCGTGAGCCACCGCGCCCGGCCCCTGACTGTTTTCTTATTTTGGTGGAGCATGTGCTGCAATGGTTTCTTCAGAAAGGATGCTTTGGAGGTAAATTTTTAAGATGTTAAATGTCTTCAATGATCTTTATTCCACCTTGGCATGTGTAGCTTCTTCCAGTATGAAAATCTTGGTAGGAAATAATATTTTTTTTCAGAATCTTAGTGACATTGCATTACTGTCTTTTATCTGACAGAGTTCGTGTTAAGAGTTCTGAATTTTTCTTCAGCTTTTATGTTGCTTTTTTTTGTTGGATCTTTTTTTGAATGTTTTACAATTTCACAGTGATATTTTTCACTCATTTTACTCTCATTGTGTAGGGCTTTCAATCAGCCCTTCAATTGTTGGACATTTTCTTGAACTGCTTTGTTAGTTATTTCTTCCTCTCCAGTTTTCTCATCTCTTTGGAATCCGTATGATTTAGTTAACCTTCTGGACTCTTCCTCTAGTTTTCCTGTTTATTCCCTTATTTTCAATCTTTATATTTGTTTTTTAGTTTAATATCTGGGAGATTTTCTTAACTTCCAACTTGTCTATTGATTTTTTTTTTCCTTGATGGAGTTTTGCTCTTGTCACCCAGGCTGGTGTGCAATGGCACTTGGCTCACTGCAACCTCTGCCTCCCAGGTTTTAGTGATTCTCCTGCCGCAGCCTCCTGAGTAGCTGAGATGACAGGTGCAGGCCACCATGCCCAGCAAATTTTTGTAGTTTTAGTAGAGACAAGGTTTCACCGTGTTGGCCAGGCTGGGTTCAAATTCCTGACTTCAGGTGATCTGGCCACCTCAGCCTCCTAAAGTGCTGAGATTACAGGCATGAGCCACTGTGCCTGGCCTGTCTATTGAATTTTCAGTATTGAAATATAACATATATCATAAACATACAGCTTGAAGAATTGCCATAAAGTAAACATATCTGTGTACCTAGCACCCTGGTCAAGAAATGAAACCTATCAGTGTCCTAGAAGTGCTCCCTTCCAGTGTCTGGTTCCCCACAACAGTAAACACTCTCCTGACTTCTAAGGCCAAAAATCGTTTTATGTGTGTTTGAATTAGACTTGTAAACTTGTAAGCTCCTTAAAGATGTAATTTATGTCTTCATCCTTCTTTGTATCTGCATATAGTGGCAAATGAGTATTTTTTTGCCCCAAATCAGTTAAGTATTTGTTGTTCTTGAGGCGTTTGTACTATTCTTACATCGTGGCCACTGTTCAGTAACTCTGTTACTTCTGCAACTGCAGTCTCTGTTTAGTGTTAGGATTCTTTTGATAGCAAATAACAATTACAGACCTAAACAGGCTTAATTTAAAAAGGGAAGGAATTATCTCACTTCATCCTAAGAACAGGGGTCTCACTGACTTCAAGTGGACCTTGTTCCAACAGTAATGATGTGATCAGTTTCAAATTTCTTCCCCTTCCTCTTTTGGCCATTCTAAAGCTCATGGCCCCCAAATGACTGCCCCTAGCTTTTGTGGCCACTCTCTCCTTTTCATGAGCTTTGGGGACGAGAGAAACTGGGTATTGGGTGTGTACTTTGAACTCTGGATCAAGCTTTACCTGAAGCTAGATGAACAAATAATGACCCTCTTTGATTAACCCAGTTCGGTTCTGGTTTCTGTGTTATTTACAATGTAAGAGTGTCCTGTGAGTCTTCACAGCTCTCTTCATACCTTCGTGAGGTTGCCCAAGGAATTGAAACCTCTACTGTTAGAAGCTCTGGTTTGGAGAATATTGTTTGAGAAGTATCTCTGCTTCCTTACCTGATTTTATATTTTACTTCGGATAATACAGTGATTTTGAAGCTTTAGCTAAGGGCCCCCATAGCAGTTTTTCTCTCCTTTTCATACTTTCATGTTTTCTCCCAAGCCCATGAAACATGATGCAATGAGGTTCTCCTCTGTATGTGAATATTTTTATCTTAATTTTTTTCCCCAAATGCTTAATCTGAAAGCTGACAGAGCCAGACATCATGTTGAAGGGCTTTAGATTTTTCTGTAAAGAGTTTTCAATATTTTGCCTGAAATCCTAGAAAACTTGTGATTAATTTTACAATTTATCTGTGTCAAGGGACTACGTTTATCTTGAATTGCTTGTTTCGAGGCATCTGAGAGCAGCTTCTTGTTATAGATTCTGATCTGGGAGTGATCAGTTTTTTGGTTTTTTTTTTTTCCCCCACCCCTTCAGACTTTTCTAAATTCTCCATTTCTTCAGAGCATTCATTGCTCCATGACAGAGAAGGAGTGTGTGCTGTGTCAGCAGCAAACTTGACTCCCTGTTTCTTGCAACCCATCAAGGAAAGCATTTCCAAACTCTGGAACTCTGGCAGGGAGGCTTCTCCTTGGCTAACCTTTCTTTCCTAGTGATGTAGTCCATCAGCTGTGTTTCCTAAATGCTCTCTGGCTTATACAGTACCCATTTGTTACTACGTTGGGAACCTGTCTAGAAAAAGTGTAGTAATTATGCATGAAGAAGCTCGTACCTTCTAGAGAGATCATTCTGAAAAGAGATCTGACTGGTGAAAAAGGCTAGTGTCTGTCAGTAGCCTCAGTGTAAGTTCTGGATTCTTTCCTATGGTTCATAAACCCATGTCCTGGTCTCCTCCCACCTCTCCAGGCTTTTCTCTTGCAAGTTCATGTCATTCATATGACACTCTTGCAGTCGGGAATTGATTGTGCTCTTATACACACACCATGCCATTTCCCTCCTAGAATGTGTCTTCCCTATGTCCCATTTTCCCCTTTTGCCTTCTGTCTCCCTTCATTCTACAAAATGGGTTTCCCATCCCAGACATGAGAATGTCAAAGATTAGCACTCGACAGATAAGGCATCATTAGACTCCATGGTATCAGCTGGCCATCTACAACTTGTGAGTTTCTCCTACCTCAAGATCTGTGACATGGGTAGAAGGGGACCGGCCTTTTAAAGCTCCTCTAGGTGTGGAGTTAAGGAAACAGAGGAAGTAATCACACGGGTAGGAATCTTTCTTTTTTTTTTTTTTTGGAGATGGAGTCTTGCTCTGTCACCCAGGCTAGAGTGCAGTGGCACGATCTTGGTTCACTGCAACCTCCGCCTCCCAGGTTCAAGCAATTCTCCTGCCTCAGCCTCCCGAGTAGCTGGGATTACAGGCGTGTGCCCCCACACCTGGCTATTTTTAGTAGAGGCAGGATTTCACCATGTTGGCCAGGCTGGTCTTGAACTCCTGACTTCAGGTGATCCGCCTGCCTCAGCCTCCCAAAGTGCTGGGGTTACAAGTGTGAACCACCGCGCCCAGCTGAGAATCTTTTATATCTTAGCTCTTGGCTAAGGAAATAGCAAATAGAGAATAAGAAATAGGGCTATTTTTAACAAAAAAAATTAGCCAGATGTGGTGGCACACACCTGTAATCCCCACCACATAGGAGGCTGAGGCAGGAGAATCACTTGAACCTGGGAGGCGGAGGTTACAGTGAGCCAAGATCGCGACACTGCACTCCAGCCTGGGTGACAGAGCGAGACTCTAGTCTCAAAAAAAAAAAAAAAAAGAAAAAGAGGCTATTTAAATGTATGGTGATGATGAATATCTACTGAACCTATGAGGGAAGTTCTTGACATACACTATTATGTATGTTATTAAATATGGTACAAAAATTTTTGTGATATATTTTATTCGAGTATCACCATAGTCTCTACTGTCATACTCTGGCTTCTGTCTTTGTTTCTTATAGAGCAGTGGTTATAATTAGAAATGTAAACAAATATTTTGTCCTTTATTAAATAGAATTTTTTCTCAAAAACTAGCTGGCATAAAACATTGAATTGGTTAATTTTGGGGGGAAGTCTTGGACAATTTAAACTTGACTTTTAAACTTAACAGTCTTTTGTATTTTGTCACATCTTCTACTTATTTAACAGTTTGTTTAGTGGGAGCTGGGAGTGCACCAAACACACTGAGGTACTTAAAATCTTTTTAATTTTATTGAAGCTTAAAGGCAAGTAAGAACCTGTTGCCTCTGCTTGTTGCCAAAATAACATGGGGCAAGAGTAATCAGTTACAGTTGCTATAGGTAATTACAAGTTGATTTCATTGAGAAGTAGGAACACTATATTTAACAATAAAAAGTTTATCAGACATAAAACTTCCCTCTTCTCTACACAGCCCAAGGAGGGGAAAACTCTCACCAAAATATCATTTTAATGAGCAGATTTCAAAAGTGCTGGATTGTTGGGAGACATCGAGAAAGACTAATTGCAATTATTGTCTCTGATTGTCTTTATTGATGCCACATTGAGAAGAGTACCAGGATGAAAGTTAGAAGGGAAAGTAGTCAAGCAAACTGTTACACTATAAAGATTCCCACTTATTAGACTGTCCACACGCAGTGGCATTAAAACTTCCTGAAACTGTTCCTTGTAGTTTGAAAATTATTTCTTTTTGAAGTCATTATAATGGTTTTCTTTTTATTTCTTTTCTTTTCTTTTTTTTTTTTTTTTTTTTTTAAGACGGAGTCTTGCTATGTCACCAGGCTGGAGTGCAGTGGTGTGATCTCAGCTCACTGCAACCTCCACCTTCTGGATTCAAGTGATTCTCCTGCCTCAGCCTCCTAAGTAGCTGGGATTACAGGCATCCGCCACCACACTCAACTAATTTTTGTATTTTTCATAGAGATGGGGTTTCACCATGTTGGCCAGGATGGTCTCAATCTCTTAATCTCATGATCCGCCCGCCTCGGCCTCCCAAAGTCCTGGGATTATAGGTGTGAGCCACCGTGCGGCCCTTTTTATTTCTTTTTAATTTTGTGTGGACTTCAATGGTAGAAGTTATAGTTGATTTGACCAGAAAGGGACATGTGCAAAACCTTCCTAAAATATTTCCGTTTTATTTTCTTGTGCTGTTTGCTATATCTGTCATCATTAGGGCCCCCCTAGAATGAAGCAGCCAAGTCTTGGGTTATCACAAATAAAAAGATAATTTTTATATCATTTTCTTTTGCTAAAGTGATCTGGATATCAATTAATTTAGCATTAATTATTATGTTGTATGCTGTCATTAGTCATGTTACATTGTTAGGTATTAGTCACATTACATCAGAACTATTTTATGCAGCCTCAACTTCTTTACTAAAATGTGCAGTAGACATCAAATCACAAATATCAAGACTTTTGAACAGGGGTGAGGGCAACTTTTTTTGGTAAAAGGCCAGAAATAAGTAGTTTTGGCTTTGTAGGTCTTACAGTCTGTGTCTTACCTACTCAACCTTGCTGTCTGTGTGAAAGCAGCCATTTATGTAAATGAATGGGCATGACTGTGTTGTGGTTAAACTTTATTTTACAAAAGCAGGTCATGGGACTGATTTGCCTGTGATCTCTGCAACCCAGCTCTTGAGCAAGGGTCACAGACTTTGCTGTGGTTAGGCAGGTACCTCAAATGAGTCAAGTGAAGTGGCTGTGGGGACTGTGACTAGCAAAGGTCACATCCTTGTCTAAAATGGGCAGCTACTTCTTCCCTGTAGCCACTTGTGACTGGCTCAGTGATACCAGATCTTGTAATTCAAGGGTAGCTGGGAATTTGGATTTTTAGGCAAAGTCCTTTTATCAGTTGGCAACTCATTTAGATTTGTTAAGGAAATATGGTTCAGGTCAAGCTACACACCTTTGTGAGTTCTTTTCTGGTCCACGAGCTCTAGTTAGCAAATTCTGGTATTTTCAAGTGTAACAGTGTATTATGTGTCAATAAGAAGTGCCTGTAGAATGTCATCAGACATGGATAGCAAATGTCTAGCACTGGTGCTGCCACTCACTAACCCTTGTAGTGCCCATGACAGACATCAGTAATTGATCATAACACTCTTTCCTGCTGAGCTAAGAGCAAGTTTCAGATTTCTTCACTAGGGCTCTAAAAAGCTGCAACCAGCCAATCAGTCATGTCCCCTGATATAAAGGTATTCATCATTCCCATTCTAGAGGTTTCTAAAAAAATGTTTTTTTAATTAACCTAGGAAATGACTTTGGACTTTTATTGTTATTCTTTAAAAAAGAAAAACCCAGTTAAAAGATGCTCTTAATTAAAAAGTACTTGAGAAAACATGTATTAGAATGGCAGGTATGAAAAAAGGTAAGATTCTGTTAATGTGGCAGTGTTAGATTTTAGACCAAACTAAGGGGACTAAAGAGTATCCAAAGTAAAATGTGTCCTTAAAAGTCACTTAGCAGCATTCCTTCCTTACAGAGACCATGAACTTGGCTTTCTGATTTGTTCATTTTCAGCATGCCTAGTGCAAATTAATGCAAATGAATAGTTATAAAGGGGAGTTTCTTTTTTTCCTTCCTTTCACTGCCTTTGACCCTTCTGCACGGTTGGTGGTAGAGTACGACATTCAGAATTTAGGTGCCATCTGGGATGCATGTATTTTTTAAATTGTTTATGTGATATGTACATGATACAGCCCAAGGAAAGCATGCTTTATTGGCCATTTTGAAAGCTTTGCATCTTTTTGTCTTCCTGCATTACTTCTTCTTCTACCCTCTGCCAGTCTAAACACTGTTGTCTTTCAGGTTTGACCTTCTGTAAGAGTTCTGCTCTAATTCTGTCGTTGAACCTCTGTCTTCTCTAAACTTCTTTAATACTGAGGACTGTACTAGTTTAGCAGCAATGCCATGCTTTCTTATGTCCTTTGGTTTTAAATTTGAGGCATTTTTGTTTTTTTCTTCCAAATTAACATTTTCTTTCCCTGCCATCTAGCACAAGGACTGTGAATGGTGTGATCTAAAAGAACATTTTGTTTAAGCAAGCCACGGTGTTCATTGAATGCCTTCTCTGTGCCAATCACTAGGGCTATAATTGTGGATGAAACAGAAAAACAGACTCTGCCCTGGAAGATCAGAGTCTAGTACAGCAGTTTAAAGTCTGATAGAATTTCAATTTAAAATGTCCCCTTCATGGTAATCAGTGATGCACATTTACAGCTCCACTAAAAGGAAAAGCTCCAGTGGAGCATAGCTCTGTTTCAGTCACTGACATATCCCACATGCCTGGCACAGTGCCCAGTAAATAGTAAGTGCTCAATAAATAATTATTAAATTAACTTTTAAAAGTTTTCATATAGGGTTTTTCCTGCAGGGCTGTGATTATAGGCAAATCATAGCGTGTATACCTTCTACTTTTTTTAGTATGTCTCCCACTCTTGTACCCCAGAAAAATCAGTCTTGAGTATCCTTTCAGAAATGTTGTATTCCAGTCTTGTGTATCCTTCCAGAAGTATTATAAATATTATATTATTATCCTTCCAGAAAAATCAGTCTTGAGTATCCTTCCAGAAATATTATATGTGCCTGATATTTATTTATTTATATTTATTTTGAGACAGAGCCTCACTCTGTTGCCTAGAATTGAGTGCAGTGGTGCAATCACAACTCACTGCAGCTTCGACCTCCCAGGCTCCAGCAATCCTCCTACCTCAACCTCCTGAGTAGCTGGAGCCACAGGCAGGTGCCACCATGGCCCACTAATTTTTTTTTTTTACCTTTTGTAGAGATAGGGTTTCACCGTGTTGTCCAGGGTGGCCTTGAACTTCTGAGCTCAAGCAATCCTCCTGCCTTGGCCTCCCAAAGTTCTGGGATTACAGGTGTGAGCCACTGCACCCAGCCTGTACTTTGTTTTCAATATGAGTATAGCCTATTTATTTTTTTCTCTGCAAATATATTAGATAGTTCCATGTCTGTATATAGTCATATTATTTTTGGTGACTACGTAGTATTTTATTGTCTGGAGAGATCAAAATTTATTTACCCAGAAACCTACTGATGAACATTTGAGTAATTTCTGATCTTTTGCTCTTACAAGCAATACTACAATAAATATACTTGCTCAACAGTCATTTTACAACCCCTGAAAGTAGGACTTTTCGTATACATTCCTAAAAGTGCAATTTCTATAAGAGTCAAAGAGCTTATGCATTTGTAATTTTGATAGTATTGCCAAATTGTCCTCTACAGAGAGTGTGAGTGTGCCATTTTACTGTACTCTTACTAACACTGTATTGTTTTCAAACTGATGTTTTCTGATTTGATAGGTGAAAGTTTACCTCTTTTTGGCTTTAACATGCATTTCTTTTATGTGAATAAATTGGAACATATTTTTATATGTTTATGAGCTAGTTTTATTTCCTTTTATGTACTGTGTCTTTATAACATGCTCAGTTTTTAATTTGTCTATTGGCCTTTATCTTATTGATGTATTGTTGCTCTTTATATATTTAGAAAAACATTCCTTGGCTATTCTTGCTTGTTTATATTTCCATGTGTATTATAGAAACAGCTTTTCTAGTTGCTAACCCCACTCATCTAAAAAACGATCCCTTTGGTCTTTTTATTTATATTATGTCAAATTTCTAGATGAATTTAGAAAGTACTGACATTTCTGTGATGTTCAGTCTTACTTCCTAAGAACATAATTTCTCTTTACATCTATTTTTTATTTTTAAAAAGTAAAACAAAATTTTAAAACAGAGATGGGTCTTGATTTGTTGCCCAGGCTGGTCTTGAATGCCCTACTTTAAGCGATCCTACCCCTTGGTCTCCCAAAGTGCTGGGATTATAGGCATGAGCCTCCACACTTGGCCTATTTAAGGTTTCTTGATGAAAAGATTAATGACATGTTAAAAATAAGCTAGAATATCTTTAAAAAAAAAAATGACATAAAGGGAAGATATATTCCATTTAATATTCGTATTTTATTAAAATGTCAATTCTTTCTAAAATAGCAGTTATAAAATTCAGAAGCTTAGATTAAACATTTCCTTTCTGATCATTTTCTTCTCTTTTGGCAGGCCCTGAAGAGGAAAGTGATGACGACTCTCATTTCGAAGGCAGAGATCCTGATATTTGGCATGTTGGTTTTAAGATCTCATGGGACATAGAGACACCTGGTTTGGCAATACCCCTTCACCAAGGAGACTGCTATTTCATGCTTGGTAATCTTTGGAAAATCAAAATTATATTGAGACTCTAGTGTCTAAATTTAGATTATTGGATATATATTTTGAATATGTCTTATGAAATAAACTTTTGGAGTATTTTATATTAATAGTGAAACTTCTTTATAAGAACATGTAACTAGGTTTTTCTTTTTTGAGATATTGCTAAAATTTTTTTTTTTTTTTCTTTTTTTTGAGATGGAGCTTCACTCTTGTTGCCCAGGCTGGAGTGCAGTGGTGCAATCTCTGCTCATTGCCATTTCCACCTCCCGGGTTCAAGTGATTCTCCTTCCTCAGCCTCCCAAGTAGCTGGGACTACAGGCACACACCACCACACCCAGTTAACTTTTGTATTTTTAGTAAAGACAGCGTTTCACCACGTTGGCCAACCTGGTCTCGAACTCCTGACCTCAGGTGATCCACCCGCCTTGGTCTCCAAAAGTGCTGGGATTACAGGCGTGAGTCACCATGCCCGGCCCTAAATTTTTAAAAGTTGTTTTTCTTTTTATTCCATGTAGATGCAGAGTTCCTCAAATATGCTAAACAATTTTCTGGATTCTTTATCAAAGGTATTGAATTATCCAAGTCAAATTATAACTTTAAAAAATACTTTCCTGTCTGTATTAGTTTTTAGTAGAGTTTTGTTTTTCTTTTTTTTTTTTTTCCTAGTTTTGAATGTTGTTTCTTCTCAGGAACAGCTGACCTGACAATGGGGCCTTTCTCTCAACTTGTCATTTAGTTCTTTGGGAAGCAATATCTCAGCTGTGGTTAGGCCAGCTGAAGATGTGGAGTTTGTGAGGCTTTGTTTTTTTCTTCTTTGCTGTAAGTTTTTAATTTTATTTTTGGACTTTCTACTTGTTTTCCAATGCACGATGTGTAAACAGTATCCTTTTTTACTCACAAAGCTTCTCGGGGTTTATTCTCTACTTGGCTCTAGTTCCTGATTATTTGGGGTTTATCTCATTCCTGTCTATCTGGAGAAATCTACTCATATGTTGCTTTTGGAGCCAGGAAGAACCAGGGCTGAAGCCCAGTATTTATGATAAGAGTTGATTTCCAGTTGATTGGGTATTTTAGAGTCCGCTATATTCCAGGTACTGTGTAAGGTTCCAGGGGAGATATTGGAGGTGGATGAATCTTGGTTCTTGCCTTTTGAGAATTCGGAGTACGGAATAGCTGTTTAGGCCATTCTGCCACTAAGCATTTTCCAAATTGAAGCTCATTGCGTATCAGCTTCAAGGTTTTGGTCACACTGGTGTACTTCTGCCTAAGTAAAGTAACCTTTAATCTTTCACTGAATTGAATTTATTTTAAAAGGAGATTTTACATCACTATCTTAAATGGAAATCCAGTATCACTAGGAATAATTAGAAGGGCTTTAGAAATATAAATATAGAGAAACCAAAACAGTACTAAGGGCCTGCTACTTTTGTTTGCTGGAGATCCTGAGTCTGAGTCCTCTTCTGTGTTTCTTAAGAGAGGAGATTAGTAACAGAGAGGTGTTAACTGTATAGTGGTGCCAGTCTGAGATTTCTCCGTAACGTCTGCAGGAGGATTGGGGGATCATTGTGTAGGGACTCTTTCAAGTAGTGTGATTTAATGGCGCTTAGTGCAATGTCCCTTTACCTCTTAAATTCTTCTCATGAGGAGATTCCTTCATTTCTTGAACACTGATTTAAGTATGCCCTTCATCTCTTGCCTTCCATGTGAACATTGCTTTGCAGTTTACACATCAGTTTCACACAGGCAGCCCCAATCTCCTGTCAGCTTTGTGAGGGAGATGGCAGAGATTGTTCATCTTTTAAGTGATCTTCCTAAAGTCACTCAGTTATGAGATAGAACAGGGACCAGAATGGGTGGCAGGCATCTTATGCAGTGCT
Organism: Macaca nemestrina; assembly: GCF_043159975.1. Classification (NCBI taxonomy): domain Eukaryota; kingdom Metazoa; phylum Chordata; class Mammalia; order Primates; family Cercopithecidae; genus Macaca; species Macaca nemestrina. The sequence goes on from NC_092142.1 coordinate 52,804,714, forward strand.
TTTCCTACTCTAAATGAGGCTATTTCAACCTGATCCCAGTACACTGAAATCTCTGTGTGGGAATGGTTTTAGTGTTAAGGTTCTCTCTTCCCCACTGTCTCTCCTGCCTGATCTCAGGAAGTAAGTTTATCTTTTAAAGTCCCTACCCCATCATTGAGTTTCATTTGTAGGTAAACATTATTTCATCTTTTTTTGTACCACCCAAATACAGATATTCGGCCTGAGTCTTAATAGATATTAGTATCAGCCAATAAATCACTTTCCTTTGGATACTTTGTTCAGAAGTTTCTATTAGCAATGTGTATCTTTCAAAGAAATAAGAGCCAGAATGTTATCTTTTAAAATAGCTTTTAAATTTTTTAAAATATAAAAGTGGCTGGGTGCTGTGGCTCACACCTATAATCCCTGCACTTTGGGAGGCCGAGGCAGGTGGATCACCTGAGGTCAGGAGTTCGAGACCAGCCTGGCCAACTTGATGAAACCCCCTGTCTTTGCTGAAAATACAAAAATTAGCTGGGTGTAGTGGTGCATGCCTGTAATCCCAGCTACTTGGGAGGCTGAGGCATGAGAATTGCTTGAACGCGGGAGGTGGAGGGAGCCGAGATTGCACCACTGCACTCCGGCTTGAGCAACAGAGCAAGACTCAGTCTCAAAAAAAAAAAAAAAAAAGTATATAAGTACTCTAAAAATTCAGCTGTATTCCATATATTTAATAACATCTTATGTGTTCTTTTCTGATTAAAAAAGCAATGTGTGCTTATTTGAGAAAAAAACTCTGGAAAAAAAAAGAGTCTAAAATGAAGAAAGAATATAAAAATCATGTTAACGCCTGATTTAATATATTTCTTTTCAGTCTTTTTCTGTACGTATATGTCTGGAATTATAGTAGTAATATGAATAAAAACCAGATTTACTGGGAATTAATGACAAACATTCTTTTAATCTTCTCAGCAATCCTGAGAAGCAAATATTAGCTATACTGCAAAAGAATAAATTGAGGTTAAATTTATGTAGTTACTTAACCATGGCTGCACAGCTAGTAAGAAGCATGGATTGTATCTTGTCATCTTACCCCACTTGGAGTCTGACATCCCATGTCAGGCCACCCCTCCTTCTCCCTTAGGGATGCCCTCCTCACCCTACTCCCCGCTGAACCCTGCTCAGGGTTCCTGTGCCTTCTTCTTCCCACCTGGCATGATGCCTCTGTCTCACCTAATGGCTTTAAGACTAAATTGTTCAGGAAGGGAAGAAAAGAAGTTAATGATATTCTGTTTGTTTCTTTTCTATTCTTCTTAAGGTTATGGGTTTCTTGGGGTTTAAGAACTGGATTATAGGCCGGGCGCAGTGGCTCACACCTGTAATCCCCGCACTTTGGGAGGCTGAGGTGGGCGGATCACCTGAGGTCAAGAGTTTGAGACCAGCCTGGCCAACATGATGAAACCCTGTCACTACTAAAAATACAAAATTTAGCTGGGTGTGGTGGTGGATGCCTGTAATCCCAGCTACTCGGGAGGCTGAGGCAGGAGAATTGCTTGAACCCGGGAGGCAGAGGTTGCAGTGAGCCAAGATCATGCCATTGCACTCCAGTCTGGGCAACAAGAGGGAAACTCCGTCTCAAAAAAAAAAAAAGAACTGGATTTTAATGAAAATTTTAAATAATGACATTATTCATTGGATTTTTGTGTTATAATGAGTATACACTGTAAAATATACATTGGGTCCCTTGAGCTATTGTGCATGATAAACAGAAGAAGTTAGTGTTATTTTATAGGAGCTGATATCCAAGACATAATATAAAATCTACTCTTGATTTCCCATGTCTTATTTTTAGATGTAGGTGATAATAGTTGGTATCCTACTGAACTGTGCCAAACACAGCACAGTATATCCCAAAGTCTGCACTTAGAATATATATTTTTATTAGGATGTCATATTTGATGTCTGAAATGAGTCTTCCTAAAGGAAGATTCTTTTTAAAAAAATTCAAAAGTAAAGGCAACCATGGTCTAATGCTGCCTTTTCTGTTTACTTTTAAGTCCAACTAGCACAAGGAGCCCCGTAGAGGGAGGAACTTCGGCCCCGTGCTGATATCTGAAATCTGAACTTCATAGCACTTATGAAAAGGAAACAGTTTAGCTCAATTTATAATAATATATTGGTCTGCAGAGGAAGTGCAGGCTGAACCCTGCTGTCTCAAGTAAATACTCCAGGGGTGTCTGATGGGGAACGTGTCGGGTGCCTGTAATAAATCCACTGCCCATGGAAGTGAGTGAAGTCCTTGTTGGCAGTGCCTGAGGACACGCTTAACTGGGGTTGTCACGGTTTTACTTTTAAATTGGAATCTTTGCCCTAATCTCAGAGTTAGACATGACCAGATTTGCAAACAGATTTACAATTTTCACTAATTTTCCAACCAGGACTTCAAAACACACTCAGAGAAAAAAAAAAAACACTCTGGTCTTTCTCAGAGTAGGATGATTTACTTTGCCACAGATGTTTTCCATAGACTGAATGTAACCAGGGAGTTAGGGACTTAAAAGTGGCTTGGAGACAAACCGTGGGTTTGTTTTTTGTGGAACAGATTACACCGTTCAAGGGACATCAACAAAATTATGTTTATTAACCAGGAGCTGGGTGTGGAGGTGGGATGTTTCAGGACAAAGGTGAGTGCTAGGTAAACATTTGGGGCAAAAGCCCTCTTTTCCCCCCTTAATTTATTATTGTTGTTCTTTACATGTCACCATTGATGACTCTATTCTCTCTGCTCTATTTACTTTTGTTTCTTAAGCCCAACTAAATCTCACTTTCAAGGATTTGTTGTTACTATAACAATCAACAGTTTCAAAACTTAAGTTGCCAGGTAAAAATTCCACTGCTAAAAAAGAAAACTGCAATAGAAATGTAAATGCATAGCCCTTCTTTTTCGGTTTTTCTTTACCTCGTCAACAGTTTAGGGTAGAGTAATGAAAGGACCATATTATTTCTATCAGGTAACTGAGTCCCAGACTCACCGCATTGTCAATTGCCTGTGTATTGCTAGTGCCTCTCTGAGTCTCTGCCTTCACTGTAAAATGGGAGCTTAATGATTCTTCCTTCTCAGAGTTTTTGGGAGTACAAATAAGAAAATATATGGGAATAGGCTTTGCGAGCTGTAATTTGAAAGTGCAGACTTACGAAGAGTGGGAACTGGATCATGGCATGTTGGAGAATCAATGAGACCACTGGGTGATAGAAGAATGCTGAATGCTGTTTTCTTATCCCGCTTCACGCCCAGTTTTGTCACCTTCGCAAAATGGCACTCCATATGTGTATTTGCCACATACAGGAACTACAGGAAAGGGAAGTTTTACCAATGGATTCTCAAGGGTGAGAAGAGTTAACATCTCGTCTGTTGGTTATCGGAGCCCTGTAGTAATCAGTCTTACTTTGGTTGAGGCCAGCTTTACTTTCAGAGCCTGGCCAGTAGTTTTTTACAGATTAAGTTCACCTTCCTTGAAATACCTATGGCTTAGAGGCAGCAAGAACCAGAGCACAGAAATATTTGATGTGGTCTAAGCTGTAAATTGCCATGCTTCTATTTTTTGACTCAACATGGCCACTCTCATTGGAGTCTCCAGCCCTGTGAGCAGGAAGAACAGAGGCCTCCAGGCGTTTAGACTCTTAAGCGGGCGATCCCTTGGGACTGAGCATGGAAACTGTGGTATCTTTGTAAATCCTCCAGGTGTCCCTCAGTTGTGCCCTGATTTAGACATTTTATTCAAAGGAAAAAGCTTTTGTTACTTCTTTCTCTGACCCCATTCCCTTCCTCCCCAACCTCTGAATGACCAACTAAAGTAAAAAGTACATATAATTTATGGCTTAATCATAAATTTAAAATAATTATACTTTATTACCTCTCATGGGTCTTGAAATGTAGGTGCTATGTTCTGCTTTCTGCCGAGGCAAGGGAATAATACAGAAACCAGTAATAAATTATAACTTCAGGCTGCAGTTGGTAAGCTTGAGGAACTGCTATTTAAGTGGAAAGTGCTTGAACAGCCAAATGAGCACCTGTCATGTTTATTTTCACTTTGAAAAGTAGAAACATGACAGTATAGTTTCCACTGCTTGTCCAATATGAACTTCTGGTATTCTTGTTATCTTCTCAGGAATTGCACTGTTTGCTTCTTGTGTTCAATTTTTTTTTTTTTCCCCAGGGGTGAGGATGTATCTCTCCTTCTGAAACTTTCACTCTAAAATATGCCCCCCAATGGTGACATTTTCAAACTTGTGCTTTTTTACTTGATACCTGATTTTTTTTTTTTTTTTTTTGTATTTAATAGGGAGAAGGTCATGACTTGTGAAATTTACTGGAAAGATAGGGATCTGAGCAGGCTCCTGAGTACTTGAAAGGCTTTATCTACCTCTTACACTTTTTTGTTACATCCAGGTTTTTGCTCATTTCTCTATCATTTGGTGTCTTGAACTTTACCTGAAATGCATGTCTTGAGTGCCTACTAAGGTCCAGGCATTATGCTGGCAGATTTGATGTATTTTTGTTTATTCCTTATTACAGGACTGTTAAATAGTAGACTCTCATTCTGACACTCACTTTTTTTTTCCAGAAAAAAAAATTAATGGAGATTGATTGCTGATGGGTACAGAGCTGCTTTTAAGGCTATGAAAATGCTCTAAAATTAGTTTGTGGTGATGGTTGCACAACTCTGAACGTACTAAAATACATTGAATTGTATACTTTCTTTTTTCTTTCTTTTCTTTTTGCAGCTCTTGCTCAAAGGAGAATTTGATATTTAAAATGAGTGAATTATATGGTATATGAATTAGATCTCAATAAAACTCTTTAAAAAAAAGAAACTAAAGCTTAGAGAAGTATAATATCTTGTTCAAGGTGACACTACCTGTTGTGAAGCTTTTGTCCAAATTTTTCTGAGACCAAAGCTATTCTTTCTTCCACTGACCCGTGCTATCTCTACTAATTATATAGTCAGGGTATCCTTTTTCTTTAAAAATGTAGGAAAAAATGGCCGGGTGCGGTGGCTCATGCCTGTAATCCCAGCACTTTGGGAGGCTGAGGCGGATGGATCACTTGAGGTCAGGAGTTTGAGACCAGCCTGGCCAACATGGTGATACCCAGCCTCTACTTAAAAAAAAAAAAAAAATTAGCCAGGTGTGGTGGCATGCACCTGTAATCCCAGCTACTCAGGAGGCTGAGGCGTGATAATTGCTTGAACCTGGGAGGCAGAGGTTGCAGGGAGTCAAGACTGCGCCACTGTACTCTGGCCTGGGCGACAGAGTGAGACTCCGTCCCCATGCCCCCCCAAAAAAGGAAAAAAATAATTAAATGACTAATATGTGAACACACATGTATTCTCATTCAAACTTTGTGGAACTATATGAAATAAAATGTAGACATTCTATTTCACCTTGCTTTCCTATCTGGTCCTTTGTAAGCCTTAACATAAATATAGTCGTGTTGGCATATTTAAAATATATGTTGCTGCTGCTGTATTTTTAAAAAACATAAATGATACTTTATTATAAATATTACTCTAGTATTTGTTTTTTGTACTTAGTATGTGCTGGAAATTTTTTTATGGTAGTATGTCATTCATATTATTCTTATTATAAAAATACTACACGTACAAGGAAATAAAAATTGAAAGATTTAAAATGGAAAGTTGAGGAAGATCTAAAATGGAAAGTGAAAAACTCCACCTATCCCCAAGTTCCATTCCTTAGAGGTAACTGCTTTTCACTGTATTTGCATTTTATTCTTTGATTACCTCCCTAACCCTTAAACATATGTATACTTGTACTTTTATTTCTTTATCTAATAACTTAAAGCACTCTTGGTTGTTGATCCATTAAGAATGACAGAAGCAGGCAGATTGCTGGAGCCCGGGAGTTTGAGACCAGCCTGGGCAACATGGCAAACTCTGTTTCTACAAAAAATACAAAAAAAAAAAAAAAAAAAAAAAGGCCAGGTAAGCCAGGTATGATGGCAAACACCCATAGTTGCAACTACTTGGGAGGTTGAGGTGGGAGGATCACCTGAGCTCGGGAGGTTGAGACTGAAGGGAACTGTGATCACACACTGCACTCCAGCATGAGTGACAGAGCAAGACCCTGTCTCAAAAAAAAAAAAAAAAAAAAAGAGTTATGGAATTAGTGTTCGGATACTACCTGTCACTCTTGCCAAATTTGGCTAGTTAACCTTTACTTTTAGGGGTTTATTTCCTTAATTACTTTCCTTTAGAACCAGTTGATAGATACAGTGTCTTGAATTTTAGTGTGTAGTATGGGGAATTAAAGTTCTCTTTCAGCCATATCATTACTTTGACATGATTGAGCTTTACAACTTTACATACAGATCTGTAATTTTGATAAGACAAGCACGCTTATAAGTTGATCTGAAATTAGAAAGCCAGTACATAATGACGTTGATGTAAGTGTTGTTTATTGCAAAACCAGATAAGAGTGATGGAATTAATAGGTAGAAAATGTAATCTACTATAACCATCCAACCAGTGCCAATGAATGAGGAGTACTGCACATGTCAGGTCAAGATTTTATACTTCATCAAAAGCTCAAAATCACACTACATTTTAGCTTGCTTTGTATTTGAATCATGACTTTGTTGCGTAGTTTCCCTCTCCCCCTGGAATTTATAATTGTCTTTTTTTACTCTTACTGATAGAAGAAGCATGCTATAATGATTGCTCAATGTCACTAGATATTTCATCATGTGACTTGTTCAATGTTTGATAAATACTGACTTCTTCAGATCCCACCTACCATAGTTATCATACTGGGATTTCTTCTCATTGAACACCTTTGCCAATTCCATTAAAACATCATTTTAGGCCAGGTGCGGTGGCTCACACCTGTAATCCCAACACTTTGGGAGGCTGAGGTGGGTGGATCACCTGAGGTCGGGAGTTTGAGACCAACCTGGCCAACATGGGAAACCCCGTCTCTACTAAAAATACAAAAATTAGCCGGGCATGGTGGCAGGCACCTGTAGTCCTAGTGCCTGTTTTAGTTACTCGGGAGGCTGAGGCAGGACAATCACTTGAACCTGTCAGGTGGTGGTTTCAGTGAGCCAAGATCATACCATTGCACTCTAGCCTGGGTGACAGCAGGACTGTCTCAAGAAAAAAAAATTTTTTTTAAATTTCAGTAGCTTTAGGGATATAAGCAGTTTTTGGTTCCGTGGATGATTTGTATAGTGTTGAAGTCTGGTATTTTAACGTACCTGACACCTGAGTAGTATACATCTGATAAGTTTTTTTTTTTTTCCCGTAATCCATCACCCCCCTCCCACCCTCCTCTCTTCTGAATCTCTAATGTCCATTGTACCACTCTCTACACCTTCGTGTGCCCATAGCTTAGTGCCCACTTATAAGTGAGAACATGTAATATTTGTCCAGTTACTTCACTTAGAATAATAGCCTTCAGTTTCATCCATGTTGCTGCAAAAGACATGATTTCATTTTTTTTTTTTTTAATGACTGAGTAGTATTTCATGGTATATATACACACCACATTTTCTTTATCTACTCACCGGTTGTTGGGCACTTTGGTTGATTCCATATCTTCGCTATTGTGAAATGTGCTCCAATAAACATATGTGTGCAGATGTCTTTTTGATATAATGACTTCTTTTCCAGGTAGATACCCAGCAGTGGATTGTTGGGTCAAATGGTAGAGTTACTTTTAGTTCTTTGAGAAATCTCCATACTGTTTTCCATGGAGGTTGTAGTAATTTACATTTCCACCCCCAGTGTATAAGCACTCCCTTTTCACTACCTTTCTAGCAACATCTGTTATTTTTTTACTTTTTAATAATGGCCATTCTGGCTAGGATAAGGTGGTATCTCATTATGGTTTTAATTTGCATTTCTTTGATGATACATGATATTGAGCATTTTTTCATATGTTTGTTGGCCATTTGTATATTTTCTTTTGAGAAATATCTATTCATGTCATTTGCCTACTTTTTAATGGAACTATTTGTTTTTGTTTTTTTTTTCTTGCTGATTTGTTTGGATTCCTTATAGGTTCTTTGTCAGATGCATAGCTTGCAAATATTTTCTCCCATTCTGTAGGTTGTCTGTTTACTCTGATAATTATTTATTTTGTTGTGCAGAAGCTTTTTAGTTTAATTAGGTCTCATTTATTTATTTTTTTGTTGCATTTGCTTTTGGGGTCCTATTCATAAATTCTTGCCTAGTCCAATGTCTAGAAGAGTTTTCTTCTAGAATTTTTATGGGCTCAGGTCTTAGATTTAAGTCTTTAATCCATGTTGAGTTAAGTTTCATTCTTCTACATGTGGCTATCCAGTGTTCCCAGCACTGTTTTGAATAGGGTGTCCCTTTTCCAGTACATGCTTTGTTGAAGATCAGTTAGTTGTAAGTATTTGGCTTTATTTATGGCTTCTCTATTTTGTTCCATCAGTCTGTATCTACTTTTATACCAGTACCACGCTGTTTTAGTTACTACAGCTTTGTGGTATAATTTTAAGTTAGATAATGTGATGCCTCCAGATTTGTTCTATTTGTTTAGGATTCCTTGGCTATTCAGGCTCTTTTTTGGTTCCATATGAATTTTAGGATTTTTTTTTTCTAATTCTGTGACAAATTACTTTGGTATTTTGATAGAAATTGCATCAAATCTCTAAATTTGTTTGGGCAGTATGGTCATTTTCATGATATTGATTATTCCAATCCATGAGTGTGGATTTCCATTCATTTGTGTCATCTGTGATTTCTTTCATCAGTGTTTTGTAGTTTTCTTTGTAGAGATCTTTCACTACCTTGGTCAAGTTTATTTCTAGGTACTTTATTATTATTTTTTTGTAGCTATTGTCAAAGGGATTGAGTTATTGATTTGATTCTCAGCTTGGTCATTGTTAGTGCATTGCAGTGCTACTGGTTTTTGTACATTAATTTGGTAACCCAAAACTTTATTGAATTTGTTTTTCAAATCTAGGAGTCCTTGGAAGCATTGTTAGGACTTTCTAGGTATACAATCGTATTACTGGCAAACAGAGATCGTTTGACTTCCTCTTTTCAATTTGGATGCCCTTTATTTCTTTCCTTTGCCTGATTGCTCTGACTGGGACTTGCTACCAATTCCACTTTTACTTGGATCACTTGTGTTTCTCTTTCTTAGAATTTTCTAAAAATTATACCATATTTTAGATTCTTCCAGGCAAGGGCTGTTGTAGCTTTGTGTCCTGTACAGCACCTAACACAGTACTTTGAATATGGCTGGTGATTACTAAGTAATTGTTGAACTAATAAGTGAATGAATGAACCGAGGATTGGCTTTTTTTTTTTTTTTTTTCCATTTCATGGTAGTGTGTCTTGGTTATACAAGCAAAAGGAAGTATTAATTCTATCCTTGAAAGCCCCTGACTGGGAAAGGTTTTGAAATTCCTTCTCAAACAGATGGCCATTCACCTAATGCTTGGAGATTACCAGAGACAGAATTTAGAATCTTCCATGGCAGCCTATTCTTTTTCACAGTAACTCATGCTTCATTTCCTTACATCTAGTTTAACCACGTGACATCACAGAACTTTCTAAAGCAACACAGTATCTGGATCCATCTGTACATTCTCCTCTAAATTTTTTATAAGAAAACCATCAAAGGTAAAAATAATGTATTGGTTTCTTTTAAGCTGAGGAGGAATGTTTTACTGTGCATTTTGAAATGTTTTTGTTCTCTCATATTTCATTCAATTAGAGTCACACTGTTTGGGGGTAATTCTGCATCTGAATTTGGTGGTGGAATTTTTCCCATTGGCTAACAGTTTTCATGTGCCCTCTTTGGCCACCTGTCTATTGAACATAATTCCCAAAGGCATGAGCTACAGAAAATGTTTTTTTTTTTTTAGGTCTTTATTTCGGTTGTATATCCTATGTGTGTTACTTGCCACTCCTGTAAAGACAGTGGAAGAATGACTGTGAATGATGCCATTATTTTTTTTCAGTTGATCCTTATTGAAGGTTCGAATTTAGGACTAGGCCGGGAATTAGTTTGACTTTCCTCATCCAGTCAGTCCCTGCAGCACATTTCAAGGTCAGACTATATACCTCATGCTGGATGGTTCCTTAGACTTTGTAATCTAAGCCCAATAAATACCGTCAGTTTTTTTGTTGTTGTTCAGGGTACTTATTTACCAAATAAATAGGACAGTGCACAGCCATCACTCAAGGTGATAAGAGCTTTGACTACTTTTATAAATCTTCCCTTAGATATAATTTTCTATGGGAGTGAAAACTTTTATAAAAACAATTGGGAGACCGAGGCAGGTGGATCACTTGAGGTCAGGAGTTCGAAACCAGCCTGGCCAACATGGGGAAAGCCTATCTCCTCTGTTAAAAATATAAAAATTAGCTGAGTGTGGTGGTGCGTGCCTGTAATCCCAGCTACTCAAGAGGCAGAGGCAGAAGAATCACTTGAACCCAGGAGGCAGAGGTTGCAGTGAGCCAAGATCGCACCACTGCACTCCAGCCTGGGCGACAGAGCCAGACGCCATCTCAAGAAAAAAAAAAAAAAAACAAGCATGGGGGGAAGATGATCTCAAGGTACATAAGATACATACCTAAAGGTACAAAGATATAAATCATAGTCCTTGGTTAGTTCATTATAGTAGTTTTGTAGTCTGTCCTACAATTGGTTGGGGTAACAACCTTTTTTCTTATTTTTGTTCACACTGCTCTCTCTACCCCCTCACCTAGGTATGTGTATAGCTCATTTATTTAGGGGCGATGTTAAAAAATTGAATGCCCTTAATGGCAAGGGAACCAACCAATCATTGTGGATGCCACAACTTTTTCCCCTGTAGACTGTAGTTATTGGTATAGAAGTATTTTTTTTTCCTCCCAGCTTTTATTTCAGGTTCTGGGGATACATATGCAGGTTTGTTACATGGGTAAATTGCATATTGTGGGGGTTTAGTATACAGACGATTTCATCACCCAGGTAATAAGCATAGTACCTGATAGATAATTTTTTGATCGTTACCCTCCTCCCACCTTCCACCCTCAAGTGGGACCTAGTGTCTGTTGTTCCATTCTTTGTGTCCATGTTTACTCAGTGTTTAGCTCCCACTTATAAGAGAGAACATGCAGTATTTGGTTTTCTTTTCCTGCATTAATTCACTTAGGATAAGGGATTCCAGCTGCTTATGTCAGCTACTAGTAGACCTAAGCTTTCTGACTCTCTATCTATCTATCTATCTATCTATCTATCTATCTATATCTCTCTATATATCTATATATATATATCGTGCTGTGGCACGATCTCGGCTCACTGCAACCTCCGCCTCCTGATCAAGCAATTCTTTGCCTTACCCTCCTGAGTAGCTGGGATTACAGGAGCCCGCCACCACACCTGGCTAATTTTTGTATTTTTAGTAGAGACAGAGTTTCACCATCTTGGCCAGGCTGGTCTTGAACTCCTGACCTCATGATCCACCCACATCAGCCTCCCAAAGTGCTGGGATTACAGGCGTGAGCCACCACACCCAGCCTTATATATATATATTTATACTACACACAGCAGGTAGAACCTTGCACATAATAGGAACTTACCACATATTTGGAGAGAACATCCTTTTTCTCTCTCTCCCGGGTATTAGCCAGAAACCATAGCTATCTTTCTTAATTGCTAATGCAAAATTGGATATGAGATAGGATGCGTAAAGAAGGAGGTCAGAAAACATAGAAACAGAAATTAGAGGTTGAAGTGGCTTCTTCTGTTTCATTCATTAACTTTGAGAGATTCTGGTCCTCACAGTTCACAGTTTAGTGGAACTGTGGGCAGAAGTGATGGCTCTGCACATACAAAGGGGGAAATGGAGAAAACCATTTAATCATCTTTTCTGTCAGTCTAGCCTCTCTCCCTTTTCATTTTTTTTCTGTCAATATAACCTCTCTCCCTTCTCATCCTTCCTTTTCCCCAACTCACTATACACTGCAGTTTCCTGGGAAGAATTACAACTTGTAGGAATAAAAGAGAAAGGTAGCCCTGGCTAAAGTGGATTGATCTTTTTGCTTATTTAGAAAGCAAAAATCGGCCAAGTGAGGTGGCTTATGCCTGTAATCCCAGCACTTTGGGAGGCCGAGGTGGGCGGACCACGAGGTCAAGAGATCGAGACCATCCTGGCCGACATGGTGAAATCTCATCAGTAAAAATACAAAATTAGCTGGGCCTGGTAGCACATGCCTATAGTCCCAGCTACTCGGGAGATTGAGGCAGGAGAATTGCTTGAACCCGGGAGACAGAGGTTGCAGTAAGCCGAGATCCCACCACTGCACTCCAGCCTGGGCGACAGAGCAAGACTCCTTCTAAAAAAAAAAAAAACCAAAAACCAAAGCAACAAAAATCAATTATTAACCACAAGAATCTATTCTCTTCAAAACCCATCAACAAGCTAAGCATTCCACAAAAGTTAATTTTAAAAAAAGGGGAAAGGGGAAGTTATGTACCTTGAGATTATCTTTATCTCCATGCTTGTTTTGATGAAAGACTTTTCACTTCCGTGGAAAAATTTTATTTTGGGGAAGATTTACAAAACTAGTCAAAGCTCTTACCAATTTCACTGATCACTGTTTACTGTCCTATTTGTTTGGTGACTGAATCACCTCTTTTCTGAGAATCTCTTCATTGAACATTTCCATTTGAAGCTTTAAAACATAAATATACTTATTTTTAAAGTTTGTATTGCTTAATTTCAAAGTAATAATATATCATCCAGTCAGAGAAGGCATCAGTTTAAGATGGATTCCAATTTCAGAGATGTTAAATATGAAGCAAAAATGTCTACCTTGGAACTGATGAATTAGGGTACATGCTCATTGTAGAGAATTTGCAAACTATAGAAAAGTGTAAAGAAGAGAAAATATTATTTATAATTATTTGGTCTAATTCCTTCTAGTTTTTTTTTTCTGTACTTAGTAACGTGTTTATCCTTTGTTTATATAAAATTGATATAATGTTGTATAAACATTTTGCATCTTTTTTCCCTGATACTTTTATATTTTGAGCATTTTTTTCTTATCAGTAAACAGTTCTTCAAAATGATTGTTTAAAACTGGTTTAAAAATTAATCCCTTACTTATATCAAGCAAGATGTCAGAATAGCACTTGTCTCCTTGTAGAAACATCAATTTGAACAACTATCCATGCACAGAATACCTTTATATGAGCAAAGGAATCCAGGTTAAAGACTACGTTGCCTGGGTGGAGCACAGAAATGAGAAAAGACACATTGAAGAGAGTAGGAAGAACGGTTTTAAATTACCTACGTCACCTCTCCCTGAAGCCTGAGCAGCACAATGTCAAGAGGGATACCCTTTGTGTAGGGGAAGGAGAATGAAGTGAGTACCCAACTTCTTTGTAAACTAAGCAAGAGGCCCACCCCAGTGAACCTCAGTGCTAGGGTGGCCTCCAAAGACGAAGACTCCAAGCCTACTGTAGCACCAGGTATGCCCTCATGGACTCAGGCTCCAGGTCAGCCCTCAAAGCCCCAGAATCCAGGACTTCCTATATAGACCCAGTCTCCAGTGGACTCAGGATCCAGGCCTGCCTCACAGACTTAAGCTTCAGGACTGTGTTAGCACCAGCTCACTCCTGTGGATGCAATTGCCAGGCCCACCCCAGTGGACCCAGGATCTAGGCTTACACCCACAGACCAACATTCTAGGCCTGCCGTTGGGGATGCAGGGACCACACCCACCCAGGTGAACTTAAGCTCCAGGTGTGCCCTAGTGGATCCAGGTTCCAGGTTCCTCCCAATGGACCCAGGTATTAGGGCTGCCTGCTTGCTGATCCAAGCACCAGGCCAACTCACCTAAGGAGTCTAGCAACAAGCCTGCTCACGGACTCCACTAGATGGCACACACATAATCTCTGGATGGGGTGACTGTTGAAAGGTTTTCCCAGCTGAAGCTAGCCTGGAAGAGATTCCTACTTCTTCAGATGTTCAGACATCAGCACACAGGCACAAGGATCATGAATAATCAGGGAAACATGACCAAAGGAAAAAAAATAAAACACTAGTTACTGACTCTATAGAAATGGAGATCTATGAGGTAACTGACAAATAATTTAAAATATTGTATGCTGAAGGACACTATGACTGGAATGAAAAATTCCATAGAGAGCTTCAGAATCAATCAAGCAGAAGAAAGAATCAGTGAGTTTTAAGATAGGACATTTGAAATTGCTCAGTCTGAATAACCAAAAAGAAAGAAAACAATGCTTGTGGGACTTCTGGGACATCATCAAGTGAATTCATACATATGTTATGGGAGTTACAAAAGGAGCAGAGAGATAAGTAAGGAGCAGAAACCTTATTTGAAGAAATAGTGACAGAACACTTCCCAAATCTGAAGAGGGAAATGAATATTCAAATCCATGAAGACCAAAGAACCCCAAATAAATTAATAATAAAGTTGAATTCACCAAAACATATTATAATCAAATTTTCCAAGGTCAAAGACAAAGAGAAAATTTGGAAAGCAGTAAGAGAAAAGTGGATTATTATATATAAGGGAACCCATGTAAGACAATCAGTGGATTTCTCAGCAGCAACCTTGCAGGCCAGAAGTGAATGGGATAATGTATTCAAAATGCTGAAAGAAATAAGACTGTGCCAACCAAGAATACCAACCTGGCAAAGCTATCCTTCAGAAATAAAATAGCAAGATTTTCCCAGACAAACTAAAGCTGTGGGAGTTCATCAAAACTAAACCTGTCTGTAAGAACTGCTAAAGGTTGTTCTTTAAGTTAAAATGAAAAAGTCCTAACTAACATGAAAACATACGAAACTGTGAAGTTCACTGTAAAGGTAAAAATATACTCAAATTAAAAATAATATTGTGATGGTGGTGCATAGATCATTTGTAACTCTATCAAAGTAAAAAGTGAAAAGTATTAAAAATAGTTACTGCCACAATAATTTTTAATGGATGCACAACATATAAAAGATGTAAATTATGACATCCATAACATAAAATGTGAGTGGACAATATGCAGAGTTTTTATATGCAGAGTTAAGTTGTTATGAGCATAAAGTAGACTGTTATTATAAGATGTTTTATGTGGGTCTTATGGTAACCACAAGGAAAAACAAAAACACGTAGTAGATTAGTAGATACACAACAGGTAAAGACAAAGGAATCAAAGCGTACCACTGAAAAAAATTCTTAAATCATAAAGGAAGATAGCAAGAGAAGAAAGGAGCGAAGGACGACAAAACAATCAGAAAACAATTAACAAAATGACAATAGTATTTACCTACCAGTAATGACTTAAATGTAAATGGATTAAATTTCCCAATCAAAAGACGTAGAGTGGCTAAATGGATTTAAAAAATAAGATTAAACTATAGAGACTCACTTTGGCTAAAAGCACACATAGGCTGAAAATAAAGGGACTGAAAAATATTTTATGCAAATGGTAACCAAAAGAGACTGGCTATACATATATCAGACAAGATAGACTTTAAGTCAGTAACTGTCACAAGATACAAAGAATTTCATTATGTAATGATAAAGGAGTCAGTTCATCAAGAAAATGTAACAATTGTAAAGACAGTTGGCCCTTGAGAATCATCGGTGTGAACTTTGTGAGTTCACTTATACGCAGATGTTTTCAACCAAGCACTGATCGAAAATGCAATATTAATGGGATTAGAAACTCACATGTATGGAGAGCCAACTTTCCATATACACAGGTTCGGCAGGGCCAACAGTAGGACCTCAGTACACACTGATTTGTGGATACACACACAGTCCTGGAACCGATCCCTCCTGTATACCAAGGGATAACTGTATATATGCACTCAACATTGGGACCTAAATATTTAAAACAAATATTAACAGAACTGAAGGGATAAATAGTGATACAGGAACAGTAGGGGTGTTGAGTACCACATTTTGGAAAATCAGTAGAAATCCATTCAGAAAATATATAGGGAGCCAGCAGACTTGAACAGCACTACAGACCAGATGGACCTAACACATATACAAAACATTCCATCCCATAGCAAAAGAACACATTCTGTTCAAGTGCACATGAAACATTCTCAAACATAGATCATATGTTAGGCCACAAAGTAAGTACTAACAAATTAAAGAAGACTGAAGTCATATCAGGCATCTTTTTTGACCACAATGATATAAAACTAGAAATCAATAATAAGAGGAAAATTGGAAAATCCACAGTGATGTGGAAATTTTCTTGAACAATCAATTTGCCAGAAATGAAATAAAGACGGAAATCAAATAATCTTTTGAGACAAGTGAAAATGGAAAGACAATATCCCAAAACTTGTCTTTTTTTTGGGATGCAAAATTATGGAAATGCAAAACTTATGGAAAAGCAAAAGTACACGTATGTGATTGCATCAAACTATCAAGCTTCTCCACAACAAAGGAAACAGCAACAGAGTGAAGAGACCACCTATGCAATGAAAGAAAATATTCGCAAACCATGCATTTGATAAGGAATTCATATCCAAAATATGTAAATAACTCATAAAACTCAATAGCAGGTTAACAAGTAACCTGACCTAAAAATGAGCAAAGGACTTGAATAGACATTTCCGAAAAGAAGACATATGAATGCTCAACATGTATATGAAAATGTGCTCAACATCTAATCATCAGTGAAATGTAAATCAAAACCATAATGAGATATTACTTCGCACTTGTTAGAATAACTATTATACAATAGACAATAGATAACAGTGTTGGTGAGGATGTGGAGAAAAGGGAACACTTGTACACCATTGGTGGGAGTGTAAATTGGTACAGCCATTGTGGAAAACTGCATGGAGGTTTCTCAAACAGTTAAAAATAGAATTTCATATGACCCAGCGATTCTACTTTGGGATACATATCCAAAGGAAATGAAATCAGTATCTCAAAGAGGTATCTTTATTCCCATGTTCATTGGTGCATTATTCACAAAAGCCATGATTTAGAAACAACCTGAATATCTGTTAACAGATGAATGAATAAAGAAAATGTGGTAGGTGTATCTATATCTATATCTATATCTACACACACATACCCACACTTATCCACACATAATGAAATATTACTCAGTCTTAAAAAAGAAGGAAATCCTGTCATGTGTGACAATGTGGGTTAATCTGGAATATGTTATGCTAAGTGAAATGAGGCACAGAAAGACGAATACCACATGATCTTACTTATATGTGGAATCTAACAATGTTATAAATGCACAGAGTTGAATGGTGGTTTCCAAGCGTTTGAGAGATGTTGGGTAGATGTTGGTCAAAAGATACCAAGTTTTGTTTATGCAGAATGAATAAACTCTAGAGACCTAATGTACAGCATTGTAACTGTATTAGTCTGTCACATTGCTCTGAAGAAATACCTGAGACCAGGTCATTTATAAAGAAGTTTCATTGGTTCACAGTTCCCCAGGCTGTTCAGGAAGTAGGATGCTGGCATCTGCTTGGCTTCTAGAGAGGCCTCGTAAAATTATGCTGGAAAGCAAAAAGGGGGAGTCAGCACTTCACATGGCCGGAGCAGGAGGAAGAGAGAGTGAGGGGGGATGTGCCACACACTTTTAAACCACCTGATCTTGTGAGAACTCACTGTCATGAGAACAGCACCGAGAGGATGATGCTAAACCATTCATGAGAAACCGCCTCCATGATCCAGTCACCTCCCACCAGGACTCACCTCCAACCTTGGGGATTACAGTACAGCGTGAGATTTTGTGGGGACACAGATCCAAACCGTAGCAGTAACTATATTTATTAATATTGTATTACATACGTGAAATTAGCTAAGAGAGTAGATCTTAAATGTTTTTAGCACACATACACACACACACGATTATGTTAATTAGATGTTTACATAATTAACAGATGGGTATGTTAATTAGATTGGTTTTAGAAGTCATTTCACAACGTATATATAAAAACATTACATTTTTACATTGTAGATATATAAAATTTTTGTCAATTATCCTTCAGTAAAGTTCAGAAAATGTTTTAAATCACAAAATAATCTACTTTGGTTATTCAAGTTTTTTGATATTATATGTATTGCTACAGTGAACCTCTTTTTATATATATATATCTTTATTTCCCCAGGAAATATTGCTAGAAGTTGAATGCCTTGGTGAGGTATTATGGTGTGAACATTTACACAGTACATATTCTATTGTCAGGCTGTTACTTAGAGAGATTTTTATTTTCATTCCTACCTGCAGTGTATGAAATGTGATCATCAGTTACTTCCACCAGCCTTCTTTACCCTACTCTATACAGTGCTAAGCGTTACAATTTACAAATATTTTTGCCAATTTGATGGGTGAAAATATGCTGTTATTTTAAATTTCATTTCTTTATTATTGAGGTTGAACATTTTTTATTTTTGTTGGCCACTGTTTACTTCTTTCTGTTATTCATTGGCTGATCGTATTTTGCTCATTTTTCTGTTGAGGTGTTAGTGTTTTTCTTAACATTTACTTTATCCAACCCTTCTGCCCACTTCCCAGGTATTTTCTTATACCCAATTTTCAGTTTTGTACTTAGATTTTTAATATTTATTTTAGGTGAAACATCTTTCCATTTAAGTCTTAACTGTAATACTTAAGTTAAATAACAATATATGAAACTATTTAACTGCGTTTATGCTTACTGCTAGCCTTTTTGTACTGTGATTTAAAAAAAATTCTTGATTGTTCTCTTGGTCAGCCAAAATGTAATTTCTAATAATATTCATGAAGACTAATGGCAGGGAAGTGGTCGTGGCATATTCTTTGAGTCTTTGCATTATGGAAGAGTGACTTCCTATCCTTTCATTTGTAAATATCTCCTTGATTGGCTATAGGATTATTGAGTATCAAACTTTCACCCTTAAAACTCTATAGAGGCTGGGCGCAGTGGCTCATGCCTGTAATCCCAGCACTTTGGGAGTTCGAGGTGGGTGGCTCACCTGAGGTCAGGAGTTCAAAACCAGCCTGGCCAACATAGCAAAACACCATCTCTACTGAAAATACAAAAATTAGCCAGTTGTGATGGTGCATGCCTGTAATCCCAGCTACTCAGGAGGCTGAGGCAGGAGAATCACTTGAACCTGGGAGGCAGAGGTTGCAGTGAGCCAAGATTGTGCCACTGTACTCCAGCCTGGGCGATGAGCGAGACTCCATCTCAAAAAACAAACAAACAAACAAACCAAACCACCCACCACCAACAACTCTATAGATATTGTTCTGTGACCTCTGATATTTGATGTTGGGAGATGTCTGAGGCCATCTTCATATATGATTTCATTGTGGTAAGCTGTATTTTCTGTTTGGACATTTGTAGTATTTTATATTTAATTTTTTAACAGAATATGTTTATGTCCTTGCTCAACCATTTTATAGTGCAGACTCTGGTCTTTTCACAACCTTGGAAAACATTCTTCTAGTGTTTCTTTGATTATTCTTATATCTTTCTGTATCTTACTTTTTTTTTTTTTTTGAGGTGGAGTCTCACTCTGTCGACCAGGCTGGAGTACAGTGGTGTGATGTCGGCTCACTGCAACCTCTGTCTCCCAGGTTCAAGCAATTTTCCTGCCTCAGCTTCCCAAGTAGTTGGGATTACAGGCGCCTGCCACCATGCCCAGCTAACTTTTTTTGTATTTTTAGTAGAGACAGGGTTTCACCATGTTGACAGGGCTGATCTCGAACTCCTGGCTGGCCTTAAGTAATCCATCTGCCTTGGGCTTCCAAAGTGCTGGTATTACTGGTGTGAGTCACCATGCCCGGCTTGTATTTTACTTTCTTTCTCTTTTTTTTTTTTTTTTGAGATGGAGTCTGGCTCTGTTGCCCAGGCTGGAGTGCAGTGGCGTGATCTCGGCTCACTGCAAGCTCTGCCTCCTGGGTTCATGCCATTCTCCTGCCTCAGCCTCCCTAGTAGCTGGGACTGTAGGCACCTGCCACCACACCCGGCTAATTGTTTTGTATTTTTAGTAGAGACAGGGTTTCACCGTGTTTGCCAGGATGGTCTCCATCTCCTGACCTTGTGATCCACCCACCTCGGCCTCCCAAAGTGCTGGGATTACAGGCGTGAGCCACCGCGCCCGGCCCCGGCCTGTATTTTACTTTCATTCTGTGATTCCTGTTAAGTACATTTTGATCTCCAGGATCTGTTCCTCATGTCTTAGGTTTTCCATCACTCATTTCTTATATTCTCCCTGAGTTATAGGAGAATCTCTTGAGTTCACTCATCCAGCTCAGTAATTTGGTTTTTCTGCAGCATGCTTTCTGCTGTTCAGTCCCTCTATTGCCATGTTAAATGAAGAAACGGTATTAAAAAAATCAATTGCAAGTGGTTTTTCCTGATCTCATACTGTTCCAGCTTCATGTCTGCTTACCTTATTTTCACAGATGCAGTGCCCTCTTGAATCAAGCGTCTTCTTGAAAAACTGAGAATTTTCTACAATTTTATCATGTCAGTTCAAGTAAACCTTTTTCAGAAAAGACAGTTTTGATCAAAGTGCCTCCATTCCTTTGAACTGTAGTAATTTTGCAGTTCTGGCAATGACTTCTTACCTCTTTATCCTCATAGAAAGTGGACTAGTACTGGCTTATATGCAAGTAGCTGAGATTGGTTCTGTGAGAGATTAGTATGGATTCCTGGCCAAATCCTTTACTTGAAGGTGGAAGAAAATGTGTCTTTACACAGCCAGATAGAGATTTTATAAATTGGAGTGTGCTTAAGCACTTGTTTTTGTCTTTATGTGGATGCTTGCAGTATGAGCAAACCATGGTAGGTTTTGGCCCACTCCTATCGTTGCTGGTTGCTCCAGTTCCTTGTTTCTGCAATGCCTGGTACTCAGAGTCGTGGCTTATAACAGCAACACATCCTGGGGTCTATGCGTATCACAGATTGTGTGCATAGAATTCTCGCTACAGTGAGTATCACAGGTTGTGTACATAGAATGCTCACTACAGAGGCAAGAGCCGTGCTCTCTGGGTGCCCCGTAAGCTTCCCTTGCCCTCCTGCTCTCTGCTTTCTGAGTTAAGAGGTGAACATTTCACTTAGGATTTGATTGGTATGTTTATCAGGCTCGCTGCTCTTTTGGAGAGAAAATCACGTGTCAGCCTTCTTTGCCCTTCTTTAATCTAATTCCACCTATACTATATTCAGCACAATCATTTGCACATCTGGCATATTGAGCACCTTTCTCTAATATATAGTGCCAGAAGAGGTTTTGATCCATTTTTATGTTCCATTGATTGACTCATTGAGAATCTAGGAATGGGACAGGGCCTGTGTCTATACTGGCATCTTGCCAGGAACCTTCCCCTCCCCCTTTCATTGGCTATCAAATTCTGAAAATGTTTTCAGCCATGGATGGCCCACATCTAGGAAAAATAAGGTCATAAATATTAAGATTGAGAGATGAGAATGGACAGGTAAGTAAGAATGAAAAGCTTCAGTGATTGTCTGAAGCTGGGAAGATTGGATTTCAGTATTGGGCTTATTTACCCCAAGAGTGCTTTTAGCGAAAGTCATGATTGTTTCTGTAAGAAATTTGGGTGAAATGGCCCTGGTAACATACGTGACAACAAACCCAAGGAAATAAGGGCTGGGGTAAATTTAGGGTGACCAACTGCCCTTTTCGTCTGCGGTCAAGGGATGCAGGACTATCGGTATTAAAACCAGGAAAGTCTTGAACATGAATTGGTCACCGTAGCGTAAATTATAGCATTGCTTCTGTGGTCTTTTATATATGAGATGAGATTTCATGCTACAGTGAATGTCCAGAGCGTCTTCACCACTGCCAGGGCACGCAGCGTCCTTTATTTTTGTATGTGTGTTGTCACATCATCTACAAACTCTTACTCCAGTTGGATCCAGTGTCAGTCAAATTTCAGCTATATTCTGAGATAGCTTTGGTAAATAGACATTCTTTAATTTTTTTTTTTCTAAAAATTATTAGGAATAATCTTTTAAAGCTGGGAAGGTCTTAAGCATATCCTTTGAGATGCACAATCCATGAAACTTGAGTCACTTTTATAGACTTGGAGTTTTCGATAAATTAGAAGCTCTTAAATGAAAATTACAAGTTTCTTTTTTTAAAAGTCATAAAGGATTAGATACAGTTGGAAGCAATTTCAAAAGAACTGTTTGATTAGAGAGTTGCCAAGGATTTAAATGAAGGTGGAAGCCTCAAAGTATACCTTCTAGTGTTGTGTTTGCCATTTGGCCTGAGTCACTAGGTGACTCAGTGTTCCCCTCAGTGGAACAAAAGCACTTAACAAACATGCTCATTAAGGTGGTGATTTTTCCCCTAATTATGTCTGTGGGTCCCAGTATTAATAGCATAGGAGTAATAAGGCTTTTATTTGGGTAGATCAGACTGGCATTTATGAATTTCCTAGAAATTGTCCCAGTCTTTTATGGGAATCTAGCCGGGGGATCCCCCTTCAAACTCCACTTTTTTATTATTTTGCGTGACTCTGAAACCTCCTTTAGGCAACATAGTCAGGATCAACCAAAACTGCTCAGGAATGTCCTCAGAGATGGCAAACGGGAAGAGAGAATGGCCACTTAGCCTTCTTCATCAGCCCTTAAAGTCACACTTGTGAGCCCGTCTTGGCTTTTGATCCTATCTATTGTTGTGTTTATATTTGGATTTAAAACTCCAAATGTATCACTGATGTTTTCATCCTCACCTCTAATTGCATTTTGTAGTATTATTTTGCAATGTCCTAAGGTTTTGTGACTTATTCACCTTCAGTTAGTTGTTGCTGTGAAAACCCCAAGAGTTGCTCTTGAGTTTACTTTTTCCTGACTTGACTCATCTAATTCATTAGTATGTCCTATTATCTTTTCCTAGAACATTCTAAATCTGTTGTCTGCTCATCATCTCCTCCCCTGTCTCTGCCGTTCAAGTCACTGTTAACCCCTGCGTGACTTACTGCAACAGCTTCCTCACTGGCCTTCTGCTTCCATTCTTGTTTCCCCTTTAGTTCTTCCTCTTTCCTATAAAGCTGCCAGAGTGGTCTGTTCAAAGTCAGATTAAATTATTGATCCTTTTGAATTTGCTACACAGACAATAATATAATCTGTGAACAAAGATACTCTAATTTTTTCCTTCTCTATCCATATACCTTTTGTTTTCTTTTCCTGTCTTAACTGTGTCAGCCAGGTCTTCCAGTATGATACTGAAAAGAAATGTTGAGAGGAGACATCCTTGTCTTATTCTTCCTCTGAGCAGAAAAGCTTCTAGTTTCACACTGCTAAGTATGATGTTCACTGCAGGTTTCCTAACATATTCTTTATATGTTGAGGAAGTTCTTCCCTATTTCTAGTTTACTGAGATTTTTTTTTTTATCATGAATGGGTATCACATTTTGTCAAATGGTTTTTCTATACCTATTGGTATGATCATATTTTTTTTTCTTTGTAGCTTGTTGGTGTGATAGATTACATTAGTTGATTTTTGAATGTTGAATCAGTTTTTTATACCTGGGAGAAATCTCACTTGGTCGTGGTGTATAATTCTTTTTATACATTGTTGAATTCAATTTGCTTATATTTTGATGTAGATTTTTGCTTCTATGCTTGTGAGATAATATTGGTCTTTAGTTTTCCTTTTTGTAATGTCTGTCTGGGCGATGCTGACCCCATAGAATGAGTTTGGAAGTATTCCCTGTGTTACCTTCTCATAAAGATTGTTAAGAAGTAGTATAATTTCTTCCTTAAATGTTTGGTAGAACTCAACAGTGAACATATTTGGGCCTGGTGCTTTGGAAACATGTTAATTATTGATTCAGTTTCTTTAATAGAGATAGGCCTATTCATATTATTCATTTTTTCTTGTATGAGTTTCAGCAGATTTTATTTCTCAAAGAATTGTGCATTTTGTATAGGTTATCAGATTTTGGGGGTAAATAACTGTTCATATCATTTTAAAATTATCCTTTTAATGTCCATGGGATCTGTAGTGATGTCACCTCTTTCATTTCTGACATTAGTAATATGTTTCTTTTCTCTTTTTTTCTTAGTCTGGCTAGAGGCTTATCAATTTTATTGATCTTTTAAAAGAACCAGCTTTTGCTTTCATTAGCTTTCCTTATTTTCTGTTTTTTATTTCATTGAGGTACATTAACTTTTATTGTTTCTTTTCTTCTGCTTACTTTGGATTAATTTGTTCTTTTTTTAATTTCACAAAGTAGAAGCTTAGCCTATTGATTTTAGATCTTTCTTCTAGCATAAGCAGAATGCTATATTAATGCTACACATTTGTGGCATTTAATGCTATAAATTTTCCTTTAAGCAGTGCTGATGTTGCTTCCAACAAATTTTGATAAGTTGTATTTTCACTTCATTTAGTTCATTTTTCTTAAGATTTTTTTTGACCTATACATTATTAGAAGTATATTGTTCTATCTCCAAGTATTTGGGGATTTTCCAGCTATCTTTCTGTTATTGTTTTCTAGTTTAATTCCATTCTGGCCTGAGGTCAGACATTGTATGATTTTCATTCTTTTAAATTTGGTAATACGTGTTTTATGACCCAGAATGTGGTCTGCTTTGGGGAATGCTCCATGTAAGCTTGATACTAGTGTGTATTCTGCTGTTGTTGAATGAAATAGCCTATGTAGGTCAGTTATATTCAATTGACTGATGGTATTGTTGAGTTCAACTATGTCCTTAATGATTTTCTGCCTGCTGTATCTGTCCTTTTCTGATAGAGGGATGCTGACGTCTCCAGTTATAGTAGTGGATTTGTCTGTTTTTCCTTGCAGTTCTGTCAGGTTTTGCCCTATACATTTTGATGCTCTATTATTAGGTGCATACATGTTAATGACTGTTACATCTTCTGGGAGAATTTACCCCTTTATCATTATGTACTACCCTTTTTTCTCTGTGATAATATATTTTTGCTCTGAAATCTGCTTTGTCTGAAATTAATATAGGCACTCCAGCTTTCTTTAGATTAATGTTAGCATAGTGTATCTGTCTTCTTCATTTCTTTAAGTTTAATCTGTGTGTATCTTTATATTTGAATTGAGTTTCTTGTAGACAACATATGCCTTGTTTTTTATCCATTCTGATAATCTCTTGTTTTTTAATGTGTGTATTTAGACCACTGGCATTTAAAGTGATTATTGATACACTTGGATTAATATCTACCATATTTGTTAAGTTTTCTATATTTTGTCTTGTTTTTCCCGTTTTTGTCTTCCACTCTTTTTCTGCTTTTGTAGTTTTGAGTATTCCATGATTTCATTGCATCTCCTTTCTTAGCATATCAATTACATATTTTTTTTTTTTTACTTTTTAAGTAGTGACCTAGAGGTTGCAGTATACATTTACAACAGTTCCAAGTCCACTTTCAAATAACACTATACTGTTTCACAGTGCAAGTACAGTAAAATAAAATATTCCTAATTTTTTTCTCTCATCTCTAATACTTATTGCTATCATTAATTTCAGTTACAAATAAGCATACATAGGCACATATATATATATATGGCATACATAATTGAACACATTGTTGTTATTATTGTGAATAAATTGTTTTCTATCAATTAAAGGTAAGAAAAAGAATGGTTTTTATTTTGCCTTCACTTATTCCATCTCAAAGTCTCTTCCTTTCTTTATGTAGATCTGAGTTTCTGACCTATATCATTTTCCTTCTGACAAATTTCTTGCAATACAAGTCTACTAGCAACAAATTCCCTGAATATTTATTTGTCTGAAACATTTAAAAAAAAATCTTTTCTTTCTTTCTTTTTGTTTTTTTGAGACAGGGTCTCACTCTGTCTCCCAGGCTGGAATGCAGTGGCGCAATCTCGGCTCACCGCAACCTCCACCTCCCGGGTTCAAGCGATTTTCCTGCTTCAGCTTCCCGAGTAGCTGGGATTACAGGTGTGTGCCACTGCGCCCACCTGATTTTTGTATTTTTAGTAGAGAAGGGGTTTTACCATATTGGTCAGGCTGGTCTTGAACTCCTGACCTCAAGTGATCCACCTGCCTTGGCCTCCCAAAGTGCTTGAATTACAGGCACGAGCCACCACACCTGGTCTGTTTCTCCTTTACTTTTGAAGGATAGTTTTGTAGGATCCACAATTCTGGGTTGCTGGTTTTTTTCCTCTCAACACCTTAAGTATTTCACTTCACTTTTATATTGCTTGCCTGGTTTCTGAAGAAATGCCAGATTTTTTTTTTTTTTTTTTTGCTCCTTTATAGATAAGCTGTTTTTTCCTTCTGGCTTTTTTCAAAATTCTTTATCTTTGACTTTCTGCAGTTTGAATATAATATGCCTAGGTGTAGGTTTTTTTTTTCCTGAGCTTTCTGAGTCTCTAGTTTGGTGTCTAACATTAATTTAAGAACATTCTTAGTTATTATTGCTTCTAATTTTCTTCTGTTCCTTTCCCTCTTTCTTCTCCTTCTGTTATTCCTGTTATACATATATTACATCTTTTGTAGTTGTCCCATACTTCTGTTTGTTTTTTCTTTTGTTTTTCAGTCTTTTTTCTCTTTGCTTTTCAGTTTTGGAAGTTTCTCTTAATATATCCTCATGCTCAGAGATGTTTCATCTACCTTGCCCAGTTCTCTAATGAGCCCACTAAAGGCATTCTTCATTTCTGTTACAGTGTTATTGATTTCCAGCATTGTGTTTTTGATTCTTTCTTAGAATTTCCATCCCTCTGCTTACATTCCCCATCAGTTCTTGCATGTTGTCTACGTTGTCCTTTACAGTCCTGAAAATAGTAATCGTAGTTTAAAAAACATTTCTGATAATTAATTTCTGCCATTTCTGACTCTGGTTCTGATTTTTGCTCAGTTTTTTCAAACTTTTTTTTTTTTTTTTTTTTTGCCATTTAGAAGGCCTTGTACTTTTTTCTTGATAGGCAGATGAGATATACTGGATAAAAGGAACTGAAGTAATAATGCAGCGGTAAGGTATGTTGGGAGGGGAAGCATTCTATAATCTTATGATTAAGTCTCAGTCCTTTAGTAAGTCTATGCCTGTGAATTGTGAACCTCACAAATGCTTCTCATTTTCTTTTTTCTCACTCTTAGTTGCGATAGGATGCCTAGCAGGGGCTAGGAGTTGTAGGTGGCATTGAGGTATGTTCATGCCACTACACTTCAGCCTGGATGACAAGTGAGACCCTGTCTCCTGAGAAAATAAATAAATAAATAAATAAATAAATAAATAAATAAAGTGGCTATTTTTTCCCTTCCTTCTGCCAGAAGCATGAGAAGATGTTTTTGGATCTTCACTGTGAGAACCTGTTAGAGCTTTTGGAGATAAAACTCACAAAAGTCTGGGAGTTCCCTAAGACTGAGCTCCCCTGGACTTTTTAACTCTCAGTCCTGTCTACATTTAATCTCCAGCAATTCAGTAGTTACAGTTACGATTTTTCTACCCTGGTACTGGTTCCCATGCATGTTGCTGCTTCTTGTTTTTTACTCTGATAAATTGTCATTCTCTATTTCCAGTCTGTCTCTCCAGAGTGAGGAATGACAAAATTACATGTCATTGAGAGCCATGCTCTTGGTTTTATAATATCTTTACGTCTTTGACTTACCACAATGTAACTTTGAATGTTGTACCACTTTTCGTGCCATCCTTCTGTCTTTTGTGCTTTTTCTCGTGTTTTATGTCTGCATATGTTATAAACCTCACAATACATTGTTATTATTTTGGATTTAAACAGGCATTTATTCTTTCCTGATATTTTTTACTTATGTTACTTTTTATTCCTTTGAGCAGATCTAAATTCCTTCTGATATTATTTTTCTTTTGCCTGTAGAATTTCATAACAATTCTTATAGTGTAAATATACTGAATATAAATTGTTTTAGTTTCTTTCTGAAAAGTCTTTATTTCACTTTTATTTTAGAAAGGGTGTTCACTGTGTATAGAATAGTAGATTGACAGTTTTTTCCTTTAGTATTTTGTCACCTAGTTGTCTTCTGCGTTTTATAGCTTCTGATGAGAAGTCTGCTGTCATTCTAATCTTTGCCCCTCTGTATTTAATGTCTCTTTTACTGACCGCCTTTAACATTTCCACTTTATAACTAATTTTAAGACATTTCATTATGACATGCTTTAGTTTAGTCTTATATCATTTTTTTGGCTTAGAATTCATTGAGCTTATTGGATCTCTGGGTTTATAGTTTTCATGAAATTTGGTGAATTTTGGCCATTGTTTCTATAAAAATGTGTATGTATTTGTCACCCTTCCCTAGAATTCAAATTAAATTTTCATTAAATGGCTTAATATTGTCCTGGAGGTCACTTACGCTCTTTCATATTTTTGTAGTCTTTTTTCTTTAGCCACTTTGTTTTGCATAGTTTTTATTTTTTATGTGTTCTAGTTCACTGACCTTTTCTTCTGCAGTTTCAAATTGCTGTTCATCTCATTCAGTGTGAGTTTTGTTTCAGATACTACATGTTTAACCTTTAGAAGCTTCACTTATATATATCTGAAAGGGCAGACATGTACATTTAGAAGAAAAGAGAGATGTGACTATCTCGCATATTGTGTGTGTGTGTGTGTATCTTTCATTTCTCTGTTACTTTTTGAATGGATGTTGGATATTGCACATAGTATTTGTTGGGTGCCTGATTTTGTTATATACTTGTACATACTTTGGCTTTTGCTCTAATGAATAATTAAATTACTAAGAAGAAGTTAGATCTTTTTTTTTTTTTTTTTTAGTTTTGAGATGGAGTTTCACTCTTGTCTCCCAGGCTGCAGTGCAATGGCACGATCTCGGCTCACTGCAACCTCTGCCTTCTGTGTTCAAGCGATTCTCCTGCCTCAGCCTCCCGAGTAGCTGGGATTACAAGCACCTCCCACCATGCCCAGTGAATTTTTGTATTTTTAGTAGAGACAGGGTTTCACCACGTTGGCCAGGCTGGTCTCGCATTCCTGACCTCAGGTAATCCACTCACCTCGGCCTCCGGAAGTACTGAGATTACAGGCATGAGCCACTGTGCCTGGCCAGAAGTTGGATCCTTTCGAGGCTTAGTTTTAAGCCTTGCGAGGTGGTACTAGAGCAACATTTAACCTAGGACTCATTTAGCCCTACTTCTGCAGTGATGCTTTCCTAAGGATTTTCTTTTTTTTTTTTTTTTTTTTTTTTTTTTTTTTGAGACGGAGTCTCGCTGTGTCTCCCAGGCTGGAGTGCAGTGGCGTGATCTCGGCTCACTGCAAGCTCCGCCTCCCGGGTTCACGCCATTCTCCCGCCTCAGCCTCCCAAGTAGCTGAGACTACAGGCGCCCGCCACCACGCCCAGCTAGTTTTTTGTATTTTTTAGTAGAGACGGGGTTTCACCGTGTTAGCCAGGATGGTCTCGATCTCCTGACCTCGTGATCCGCCCGCCTCGGCCTCCCAAAGTGCTGGGATTACAGGCTTGAGCCACCGCGCCCGGCCAAGGATTTTCTAGTATCTCGTAGTGAGAGCCATTTTGGCTGCTGGGATCATAAAATACTCCTAGCTGTGTGTGAGATCTGAAATTGGTTCCACCTGCTGCATTCTGGTACTTCTTTTTATGGCCCTTGGGAAGTTTTTATTCATACATGCACAGGTCAGTGCTCTTCCAAATACTTAAGGGAACCCTTCTTCAATCTCTGTTTGCTCTCTCTCTGTATATCTGTTTCTGTTTCAGCATTCTGCCTTTCAAGGCCCTATGGCCTTGGCCTCCCTATACTCCAATCTTTGTCTTCTCAACTTGGCAAGAAAGAAACAGAGACTGGGTTTTGACTTCCTCTTCTTTATTCTGTGGCGTTGAAACTGTTTCCATGGAGAAAGTTAGGGCAATTGTAGGCATCTCTCACCTATTTTGTTTCTCTTCTCCATGGGATTATATCTTGCTGAAACCTTTGATTCATATTTTTGGCTTGTTTTGTAGTTGTTTAAGGCAGAAGGGTAAATCTTGTCACTGTTACTTCACAAATTCCTAAGTGGAAATCCTGCCTTAATATTTTGCATTTCCTTTCTGTGTTTAGAGATGATATTGTAGGTTGTTTTTGCTGACACATAAGGGGCCTGGTGGCATTTGCCTCTTAGTTTAAGTCATTATCATTTCTGGTATCTTGATTAAAATCTTGTATTGCCTGTATAGGATATCATTGCTAGAAACATTACAACTCTCTTTTTTTTGTAGTAGAGGAAGTCATGTCCTAAGCAGAGGTTGCATAGATTTTGCCTGACTTGTGGTATCATTTCTCAGGATCTGCAACAACTTGGTCATTGGTTTTTCTCCCACTGCTTGTGGTTTTAGGAATATTCTTCAACTGATGAATTCACCACCTACTTCATTCTTGGGTTGTGAATCCCTAGACTTGAATTCTGTTCTAAGAGCCAAACATGCAACATGCTGAATTGGTTAGTTTGTTGCCTGGAAAATTGTTAGGGCAAAATTGATACTTTGATTACAGAAGGAAAGAGGCAGATTTTTCAGATGAAAGGTGTTCAACTCCAAATTCTGGTTTATTCTAAAGAGTAGAAGTAGATGTGTCATGAGAAAGTGAAAGAAGCTCAATCCATACATAGTGAATTTTATAGTGGGTGGGCATTATAGGACCACAAATAAGCAGAGTGACCCTATATCTTGTTTGCTGAGGGCAGTCCTGGTTTATACCTGTTGTTCTGGAATAATTGTAAATAGCACCCCCTTTCACTCTTCAAAGTGTCATACTTTGTATGATAGAATATATACATATTTAATTATAGACATATGATTATATATCTACTTACACTTACATATACTTGTGTATGTATAAGTATATATAAGTATATCATATTTATTATATACTTATATTTGTATTATACTTGTTATATACCTACATATGTAATCTCTACTTATAAGTAGATACATATATAATGGAACATATATATACACATATATATAGTCACCTACTTATAAGGGATTGATTAAAGAATACAAGGTAAGTGTTGATTCCTTGGTTATTGTCATTTCTTGAAAGATGGATTTACTGTTTACTTTGTGTTTTAGTTAAGTAATATACAGTATATACTGACTAATAAATATGTTTTATAAATTTCTGGTGTTTTTCCTGTAGATGATCTCAATGCCACCCACCAACACTGCGTTTTGGCTGGTTCACAACCTCGGTTTAGTTCCACCCACCGAGTGGCAGAGGTAAGTGTAAATAAAAATGTGATTCACACCTAATTGGATGTGACAGAAGTGGTTGAATGAGCAATTTATCATAGAGCTTTGGAAGAGTATTTGATGGGAAAATTGCTTCCATCTAACTTGACTTGCGTCTGTTTACTTGCTTTTTGAGCTTTGGATTGTGTTGGATACAGTTTTAGAAAGTGTATGCATGGCATGGGATAAGTGTATTTTGCTTCTTGGAATTATGTTTCTTGGAGAAGGAAAATGCCATTGACAAGTGTTTATAGTTAGAGGTTTATTTAGAGGGTTGTATCTGTCAAGGTCAAGGGCAAGAGATGACCGGAGGAATTGGGGCAGATTTTTGTGCTTGTGCATGTGTTAGCTGTGGCTGGGTTTGGATGTTGAGAATTTTCATTTTCCTTAACTTTTTGGTTGGACTTCTGGGCATGTGAATGTAAATTAAAGAGAAAGTTACAGCGTTGCCAAGGAGTTTCTGAGCTCCCAGATGTGTTCATAACCCAGACTTTATTGCTAAATTCTGCCAACACTTGCAATGGCCGATGGTTAGCTGTTCAGAATAGCTCAGAATGGAAAACTAAGAAATGAGAAAAACTCATATTAGTCATGTTGGGGTCCCATGTACTCAGTTAAGAGGGGTTCCAGAGAGCAAGGCATGAAAGGGATTACAAGTGACCTTCTACCTAAGCTTGCTATGCATGTTTTGCTTTATAGCTTGACCTTTTATGGAACTACAGGGGACAAGTGTGAGAAAATTGGGCAGAAGTGGTACAGGAAGGTGGGAGGTATAAGTGCATGGTGTTCCAGTGGCAGTACTGCCTGAGTCTATATGGCAGTGTTGTGTCTTGGTCATTAAGTAGCTTTACCATTGGACCGATCATATTGCTGTGTGGCAAAGAGAGAATGAATGAATATTTAAACCGAGATGCCAGCCAGCCCATCCAGCACCCCTTTCTTCCTTTCTCCCCTTTCTTCTCTTTTCCATTCACTCATTCATTTAAATATTTGAGTGCCTGTTATGTGTCCAAAACTGTAGGCCTGGGAGATAGAGCCATCAACATGGCCATCATGCCCACCACCTTTGTGAACTTTTGTTGGGGGGACAAATTTTAAACAAACACAGAAATAATTGTCTTAGAGACCTAAAAGGAGTTCTTTTAGAAAAGAGGGAAGGGAGGGAGGAAGGTAGGTAAGGCCGAATAGAGGAAGGAAAGAAGGGAGGGAGGGAAGAGCTAGTATTTATAGAACATCTAATATGTGCCTTGTGTTGTATGGAAGGATTTCATTTCCCCAGTTATAGGCATCTGTCTTTCTAGCTATAACCCTCCCAAGAATCCCTTTCTTGTGGATCACTTGAGTATATGGCTACTTAAATGCGCCCTTCAATGTCTTTCCTAATCTTAGCCGGAAGAGTAGACAGTCTCGTTAGTGCTGGGTTCAAAGGGCTGTACAAAACGATAAATAAAAAGCTTGGGAAATATGTTCATGGGGACAATAATCATACCTAATTCATAGTGTTCTTATGAGGATTAAATTAGGTAATACATGTAAGTCTTTTTAGAACAGAGACTGGTATACATTCAAAGAAGTTCGCCACTACTACTATTATTAAATTACTTCTACTGCTACTACTGTCTTTTCATTTTATTCTGATGAAAAACTAATAGGAGATAGGAACAACTAAAGCTCACTGTGTGGAAGGTGATTCTGTTTTCATTTGTACACTAGAGTATACATAATAAAGCAAGAGAGATTAAATCATCAGCAAGTTTTGATTGCAGGAATTACAATTCAGAAGGGATTTCAGTTTGTTCATTCTTCAAACTTTTATTGAACTTTATAGTATTCAAGTTATTATTGTAGGGACTTGTGAACGGGAATGGTCATGTTCAGTGTCTTCAAGATGCTTATAGTCTGAAGAGTATGCACAGCGCAGAGTAGAAAGTAGCAGATAGCCCGGCTAATTTTTGTATTTTTAGTGGAGATGGGGTTTCGCCATATTGGCCAGGCTGATCTTGAACTCCTGACCTCATTTGATCCACCCACCTCGGCCTCCCAAAGTGCTGAGATTACAGACGTGAACCAGTGCGCCCAGCCTAGATTTTAGTTTTTGATAATTGTGTCAGAATGTTCTTGGGATTCAATACAGAATGTCTTCTTAAAGAAATTTAAATTTTATGCATAATTATATTTTGAATAGGTAGTTAATGCAAATGGTTCAAAATAAAAACAAATACCTAAGGGTATACAGTTAAAGTCTCTTTCTCCTTAGGCCAACCAGTCCCTGTCCCCAGAGGCAACCAGTTTTAAAAGGTTCTTGTTACTCTTTTGGTAATATTTAATATATAAGTAAAAATGTATGTAATTTCAAAACATTTTTAAATATTTTTAATATAAAAATACATGGTTCTGTAGTTTTGTTTCAGAAAACTTTGGTCGTAATTACTCATTAATATATAGTTCTTATCTTGGAGTAGGTAATGGCTTTTTAGATACGACATCGAAAGCATAAACAACTAAAGAAAAAAACAGATAAATTGGACTTCATCAAAGTTAAAAACTTTTCTGCTTCAAAGGGTACCATAAATAAAGTGCAGAGGATCCATGGAATGGGAGAAAATATCTGTGAATCATTTATCTCATGAAGCACTTGTATCTCAAATATTCAAAGAATTCTTACAACTCAGTAATTCAAGAGAGAAATGATCCAATTTAAAATGGCAAAGGTACTGAATTAACATGTCACAGCCTGGGTGCAGTGGCTCCTGCCTGTAATCCCAGGACTTTAAGAGGCCGAGGTGAGCAGATCACTTGAGGCCAGGAGTTTAAGACCAGTCTGGCCAACATGGTAAAACCTCGTCTTCACTAGAAATTCAAAAATTAGCCAGATGTGGTGCCACATGCCTGTAATCCCAGCTATTCAGCAGACTGAGGCAGGAGAATCACTTAAGCCTGAGAGGTGGAGGTTGCAGTGAGGTGAGATTGCGCCACTGCACTCCAGCCTGGGCAATAGAGCGAGACTCCGTCTCACACACACACAAAAAAAGACGGTATACAAATGGCCAACAGACAAATGAAAAATGCTGAACATCATTAGTCATAGGGAAATACAAATCAAAACCATGATGGGATAACATTTCACACCCACTAGAATAGCCAGAATAAAAAAGATAATGACAAGTGTTGGTGACGACCTGCAGGAAGTGGCACCCGCGTGCACTGCCGGAGGGAATGGATAGTGGTGCGGTTACTTTGGGAAACAGTCTGGCACGTCTTCAGAAGGTTAAATCCAAAGATACCCTGTGACATAGCAATTCCATGCCTAGGTAGATACCCAAGAGTGATGGAAACTTCTACAGGAATATTCATAATCAGAAAAAAGTGGAAACAACCCAAAGATTCATCACTTAATGAATGGATAAATAAAACGTGGCGTATCCATGCAGTTGAATATTATTGGGCATTCAAATAGAATACAGTAATGATGCATGTTACAACATGAGTGACTCTTGAAAACATATGAAATGGAAGCAACCGGTCACAAAAGATATATATTATATGATTTCCTTTATATGAAGTGTCTAGAATAAGCCTCTCCATGGACGTAGAAAGTAGATTAGTGGTTGCCTAGGGTTGGAAATGTTGGTGGAAATCAGGCAGGGTTGGGGGTGACTGCTAAACGGTACAGGGTTTCTTTTTGGGGTGATGAAAATGCTCTAAAATTAATTGCAGTGATATTTGTATAACTCTGTGAATATATGAAACAACATTTCATTATATGCTTTAAATGGTTTAATTTTATGATATGTGAATTATAGCTTAATAAAGCTGTTACCAAAAAAAAAAAAAAAAAACCTATCTCAGACTAGGCCTGATTATAGGTTATTTAAATAAAACAAAACACTATATATCCAGAAAAAAATTATTCCACACACTCTCTCTCTCTCTTTTTGTTTTCTGCAACCATAATTCATTAAACTAGTTTTCCTATTGTTGAGAAATTTAGGTTGTTTCCAATCTTGCATGAAAATGCAATTAATAACCTATGTAGCTCACTACTTGGGAAAGTAAAGGTGCATGTAGGAAAACTTTCTAGATGGAAGTCATTTTAAAAAGATGTTGTAGGCTGGGTGCGATGGCTCATAACTGTGATCCCAGCATTTTGGGAAGCTGAGGTGGGCGGATCACTTGAGGTCACGAGTTCGAGATCAGCCTGGTCAACATGGTAAAACCCTGTCTCTACTGAAAATACAACAATTAGCCAGGTGTGGTGGTGCACGCCTTTAATCCCAGCTACTTGGGAGGCTGAGGCAGGAGAATTGCTTGAGCCTAGGAGGCAGAGATTGCAGTGAGCCAAGATCACGCCATGCTATTGCACTCCGGTCTGGGCCAGAGAGTGAGACCCCGTCTCAAAAAGAAAGATGTTGTAGAGGTTGCTGTGGGACAAAAATGAGTGGTTATTCACCTTTATTCTTTGTGGGGTTTTCTTGGCAGGAAATTGGAGTTGTCTGCCCTTATGCACCCAGCACTCTGGGATCTTCATATTAAAATACGTATTAGTCAAACTTCTGTTTCTTGGCACAGAAACTTTGTTTTTCCCAGGCTTGTCGATGTTGCATTGGATAAAATGGTAGTAAATGTGCAAGGAAATTTTATATCAGAGGATTAGCCTTCAAGGTTATTTACAAGGACTCAGTTGAAATTACAAATAATAAAACCAAAGTATTTTAGGGATACATTTTCCTTATTGGGATTGAAGGGTATTTATAGCTGACTTTTTATTATTCTAGGAAATCACTTCAATATCAAAACAAGCAGATGCACTGCCTATGTACATCGGCCTCTTTTCCAACATATGATCCTTTATAAAAAGGAGTTTGTCCATTTGACCTCTGTTTTGCTCCCACGAACTCAGAGAGGGATGAACTAGTTATCTCTGTCCTTGCTGAGGCCCAGGTACTAAGTTGTGGCTTTGAATGTGCCTTGAGGGCATAAGCCAAATATTCTCCATTATTTGAAGAATCTATTCTGCCAAAAACTGCCACTGCCTAATGTATGCTTTTTGCAGAAAAGGGAAATGAGTTCTTTGCCTTGTGATTATAACTTCATTTTTCCCCTCGGTTATTACGGAACCATTTAGTGTGCTTTTGAACCAGTTCAGCAGCCTGTTTACCTTTCTTTCCTATCGTTAGTCTCAGGGCATTTGAGATAAAAAGTCAGTGTCCTTGACTTCTTGGTTAACCAGTTATTCATCCAATAATTATTTATTAAATTTCTTCTAGTTTTCGGACTCAGTTCTAGATGTTGTAGTATATATAGAAAATGTATTTAACATATATAAATAGGGCATTAGCCTCAGGGACCCAAATGTTTAGTTAGAGATATGAGGCCCACATAAAAGAAAACCAGCAAACCAAGTGGCCCACGTGAGGCCAAACTGGCAGCAGAGAGCCCAGTGGAACAGGCCACTCTAGTAATTCTTGAGTTAAGGAGTACAGGCCGGGCACAGTGACTCATGCCTGTAATCCCAGCACTTTTGGAGGCTGAAGTGGGAGGACTGCCCTGAACCCAGGAGTTTGAGACCAGCTTGGATAATATAGCAAGATCCTGTCTCTCTCTACAACATAAAAATTTAGAAAACTTAGCTGGGTAGAGTGGTGCCTGCCTGTGGTACCAGCTATTTGGGAAGGTGAAGTGGGAGGACTGCATGAGCCCTGGAGGTTGAAGCTACAGTGAAACATTACACCACTATACTCCAGCCTGGGTGACACAGCAAGACCCTATCTCAAAATTTAAATTAAAAAAAAAAAAAAAAATGGAGTATAGACTGAGCCATGGGGTCAACAGGTGAATTCACAGCCAGGGACAAATATGAACAATCCTAGGAAGGGCGGCATAGTAAACTTAGATTTTGCCCATAATTGTAATTGCTGGTTCTGTCTCAACAGTGCTCAACAGGAACCTTGGATTATATTTTACAACGCTGTCAGTTGGCTCTGCAGAATGTCCGTGACGATGTGGACAATGGTGATGTCTCTTTGAAATCCTTTGAGCCTGCAGTTTTGAAACAAGGAGAAGAAATTCATAATGAGGTAAGGATTTTTTTTTTTTTTTGAGACAGAGTCTCGGTCCGTCACCCAGGCTGGAGTGTAGCGGCATGATCTCGGCTCACTATAACCTCCACCTCCCAGGTTCAAGTAATCCTCCTGCCTCAACCTCCTGAATAGGTGGGACTGCAGGTGCACGCACCACCACCCCTGGCTGATTTTTATATTTTTAGTAGAGACGAGGTTTCACCATGTTGGCCAGCCTGGTCTCGAACTCCTGACCTCAAGTGATCTGCCCACCTTGGCCTCCCAAAGTGCTGGGATTACAGTCGTAAGCCACCGTGCCTGGCAGGGCTTTCAAGAATTGTGAAAGATCTGAGATTCTACCCTACCTGCAAGCTAACAAGTTAATCTGCCACAGTTTCATATTGGTATAAGACGTGAGACTCTTAGGTCAGAGATGGAGGACACGTTATTACTTACATCAATAGCAGTCACCAGAGTGTCAGTATTTTTGTGTTAGTTCACAAACTTATTTTGTTCAGGCTGCAGTAACAAAATAGCATAAACCAGGTTGCTTGTAAACAACAGAAATTTATCCTC
This sequence comes from Macaca nemestrina, assembly GCF_043159975.1. Classification (NCBI taxonomy): domain Eukaryota; kingdom Metazoa; phylum Chordata; class Mammalia; order Primates; family Cercopithecidae; genus Macaca; species Macaca nemestrina. Next base: position 52,842,550 of record NC_092142.1, read on the forward strand.
ACTGTTCTGGAGGGTGGCAAGTTCAAGATCAGGTGGCGTCAAGTTCAAGATCTGGTGTCTGGTTGAGGACTTGTTTCATGATTCATAGATGGTACCCTCTCACTTTCCTTACATGGTGCAACGGCCAGGCGAGCTCCCTGTGGTCTCTTTTATAAGGCTACTCAACTCTTTTATGAAAGCCTTCATGATCTCTCACCTCTGAAAAGCCCCACCTCTTAATGCCATCGCCTCGGATGTTAGAATTTCAACAGAAGAATTTTGGAGGGACATGGCCGGGCACGGTGGCTCACGCATATAATCCCAGCATTTTGGGAGGCTGAGGCAGGCAGATCACAAGGTCGAGACCATCCTGGCTAACACAGTGAAACCCCGTCTCTACTAAAAAAATAATAATAATAATGATACAAAAATTAGTCAGGCGTGGTGGCGGGTGCCTGTAGTCCCAGCTACTCAGGAGGCTGAGGCAGGAGAATGGTGTGAACCCAGGAGGCGGAGCTTGCAGTGAGCCAAGATCGTGCCACTGCATTCCAGCCTGGGCAACAGAGTGAGACTCCATCTCAAAATAAATAAATAAATAAATAAATTAATTAATTAATTAAATAAAAAAGAATTTTGGAGGGACGTACACATACAGAGCATAGCATTCTCCCAGTGTTTCTATAGGGCAATGCAAAGTAGGCCAGATAACATGTACACATTGAGGGGTTACATTATAGGAGAGGAACCATGAGCTATGGAAACCTAGTCTTTTTCAAAGGATAGTAAGCATGCCTGTCTTTTGCTGTAGGTCAAGACACTGTCTTTATCTTCCAAGCCTATATGCACACCTGCCCTTTTGTTCTGGAGGGAGAAACTCTCTCTCTATCCAGGTTGTTGCTGTATAAACATCCTTGCGATGAGAGTCCGTAACACAGGACAGTCATTGCTTCCTCACAAGACACGCAGAAGCACAAGAGACTCAGGAAGAATAGTCTCCCAGCAAAGACTGCTGGGAATTGAGGATAGGCCCTGCGAGCAAGTGTCAATGCCTTGCTTTTCATTGACGAAATCAGTTGCAATTCTGCAGTCTGTGAGACCAGCAGGTCTGGATCCCATGGGTCAAAGTTTCACAAACTCTACTTTTCCCACTAATACCCTCTCAATATTTACTTTATCTTTGGACTCCATACATTGTTTAGTTACTTAATATTTTACTTTAAATCAACTCTTTTTTAACATATATAAATTTCTTTAAAAAGGAAGCTTTATATTGCTACTTTAAGTGGAAATCCAGTATCATTAGCCAAAAGAAAAAGTATCCAGAAAAATAGGTCCAATGAAAACAGAGTAATGTTATTACATTCCAGTAGATATTCTTGTCTGGAGGACGCTCTGAGCCTCAAGTTTCCTTTCTTCGTGTTAAGAAGGGAGATTAGTGGTAATGGTTGCACAGCTTCATACATTTTCTAATAATCATTGGAGTCTGCACTTACAATGTGTGAATTTTATGGCTGGTAAATTATACCTCAAAAAAAAAAAAAAACCATTGAAAAAAGGAGACACTAAAATGTGGTAGAGAACTGAAGTTCATTCACCTATCTGAGACTTTCTTTTTGATATAATAAGAAGGATTGATGAAGAATTTGAAGTTAAAAAATGTTCTCATGCATCCTTTCTATAATTAATTGCTGAGCATGTGCCAGACACTCTTCTAGGTGCTTTAGAATATATTGGTAAATAAAATAGACATTCTAGTACAGGGAGATGATGGTAAGTAATAAACATAATACATTGGTAAATCATACAGTATGTTAGAAGTTGCTAAGTGCTACAGAAAAAAAAACTGAGCAAGATGATGGAAACTGAGAGAACTAGAGAGCCTCCCTGTTGAAAAGATGTCGTTTGAGCAGAGAATTGAAGGACATGAGAGACAGCCATGTGGGTATCTGGGGAATTGCCTTTTGGGCAGAAGGAACAGCCACTGCAAAGGCTGTGTGGTGGGGGAATGTCTGGAGTCCATGGAACAGTCCAGGAACAGTACTGTTTGAGTGGAGGGAGTGAGGTTGCTACTTATAGGAGAAGAGGTCACAGAGGTAGTTCCAGGAGACTGGGGAGCAGCAGATTGTATAGGTCCTTGGAGGCCCTTGTAAGGACAAGGCCTTTCCTTTTTACTCTGCAGGAAACGGGGGCCCATTGAAGAGTTTTGAGCAAAGGAGAAATAATGTCATCTCCTATAGTGACATAATATCTTTTTAATGTCTTTATAAGTTATTTAATATCTTGTGAACTGCTCCACACTTTGTGAAACATTGTCATAATCTCCAGAGCCATAGGGGAAGCTGTTCTGCCTTTCAGGGGACTGGTAACCACTTCTAATGCTGAGCTCAGGTCTGACTTGCTTCCCTTCATTGTGCCTGATGGGTGTTCTACTTTCTGTCTTATTAGTAGTCCCTGCTGGAGGCATTGCTGATAGCCAGAACTTCAGGAAGGAAGACATTTATGGGCCTGATGACCTCACTGAATTAGACTGGAGAGCAAAGTTATGTCTTTCTGCATATTTACATTATAGAAATTCTAATCTTGAAATGTAGTTATTTCCTTCTCAAAAAATCTCATGGGCTGGGTGCGGTGGCTCACTCCTGTAATCCCAGCACTTTGGGAGGCCAAGGCGGGCGGATCACAAGGTCAGGAGATCGAGACCATCCTGGCTAACACTGTGAAACCCTGTCTCTACTGAAGATACAAAAAAATTAGCCGGGTGTGGTGGCGGGCACCTGTAGTCCCAGCTACTCAGGAGGCTGAGGCAGGAGAATGGTGTGAACCCAGGAGGCGGAGCTTGCAGTGAGCCGAGATTGCGCCACTACACTCCAGCCTGGGCGACAGAGTGAGACTCCGTCTCAAAAAAAAAAAAATAAATAAAACCTCACAATTTTTGTGTCAGACTAGCAGAATGGGTGCTTTCTTTAACGTGCATACAGGCTTTCTTATTTCCCTATCCTTTCTCATCTTTTGTGACTGTGATGTTTTGTTACCATCAATGGATGGGAGAAATCTGTAAAATCACACTGTGTATCTAACAGAATATTGTCATCTAAGTCTATCTGCTTCAGGCTGAGTGCGGTGGCTCACGCCTGTAATCCCAGCACTTTGGGAGGCCAAGGCGGTGGATCACCTGAGGTCAGGAGTTTGAGATCAGCCTGGCCAACATGGTGAAACCCTGTTTCTAGTAAAAATACAAAAAGTTAGCCAGGTGCGGTGGCGGGTATCTGTAATCCCACCTACTTGGGTGGCTGAGGCGGGAGAATCTCTTGAACCTGGGAAGCGGAAGTTGCAGTGAGCCGAGATTGTGCCATTGTACTCCAGCCTAGGCAACAAGGCCAAAACTCTGTCTCAAAAAAAAAAAAAAAAAATTTGTCTGCTTCAGAAAGTGACTGGCTGCTTTTGACCTTGTATGTTAGGCAGGTGGGGCAGAGATGTACTGTATCAGAAACCTCAGCCCCTGGGGTTGAATAGATACAGTGATCTTGAATTTAAATAGTGTGTGTGCCAGTCTTTACCATTCTCCCGATCTCTGATTCTTCAAGGTCATCTCCTTACTTTCACAATTAATTCCATATGTCAGGGCACATTGTCAGATATTGTTCTTTTGCCATACAAGTTGGCCTGGGATTTAGCAGTTGCATGCCTACTCTTTACTTTGTCCTATTGTTCAGTGAAAGCCCGCTCGTCCATAAGAGTTCTCCCAGTTGCTTGCTTGCTTGCCTATTTCTGCAAGGCCATGTGTCTTTGCTGGACAAATCATGGGATGAAACCCTCTATTTTACATACTGCAAGCTCTCAGTCTGTGTGGGTTGAGAAGTGGTTTGTTTTCCTTGTCTAGGATGGTTTCTAACTGAGCAGTTTTCGGAAGTTTGGGCATGTGTTTTGGAGTACCTTATTGGAGATATAGTTTTTCCAATTTAAGATGCTTAGGAAAGATTTTTGTTTAATTATAAGCAGAATCTTCTTCCATGTTATTAAATGGCCCACTTTCCTTTTTAAAGATAGTAAAATGTGGAATTCAGCCTCCTCTCTTAGTAAATGTCCCCTAGAAGAATGGAATGTTTGACGGTATTGTTTGGCTCTCATTTTCTTCTGACCAGACCTGTGGCTTCCTTATAACCACTGCAAAAGGGCCTTCATAGGGTACCTCTTTGTAGATAGAGCCTTACCATGTCTTCCTGGTCTAATTCCTTTCTCAGCAAAGTAACTTCTATCCGTTATTACAGTGAGACATTAATCCCAAGGGGCGTAGTCACACATCTCATGAGGGAACTTTATGGCTGACTTGGGACCATATCAAGAGCCTAAACAAACTCAGCAGAAGAAAAGTAGGTGACATTTACTGACCCATTGGAATGATGGAGATGATTTACAACTATATGGTGATAAAGTGGCTCAGAAATATTCTTTTGAAATCTTATTAGCTTTGCTTTCCAAGGCCTAAGTACCCAATGACTGAAGTCCAGATATGTGGGTTGATTCTATTCCTTTCTCCTCTTCTAGACTTATTTCCATTAAGTGCATGCTCAAAATCAGGGAGTTTGGTTTGTAAGTATCATGAAAACTTTGAGAGAACCCTGAGAGCTCCTACAGGTTGTCTCCCTGCTGCTGACGTCTTCAGGGATGTGTCACCTGTGGAATGTTCCTTGGCCCCAAGTCAGCATTTGCTCTCCTGACCGCTTGCCTCTTATTTCTGCTCTGTTAGCTATGAGCCTCCTTTGACGGCCTACAACTCTGGAGAAGGGAAGAATACCCAACTTCTGTCGTGGTTACCACTTCATCAGTCAGTCAATATGATTAGACATGGATGTTTGTTTGGTTTTTTAGCCCCAAAGTAATAAGGACTCGCTATATTTTGAGTCCTGCCTCTGGTTTTTGTGCAGTGTCCATGCTATAGCTTTCCTTCCTAATTTCCAAAGTTTGTTAACTCAGACTCTGAATCAAGCAGGTGGAAATATTTTTTTGCCTTCTTACTTAATTTTAAGGAGAGAGTCAGCTACTTCTTTCTGTTGGCAGGGGGGAACTGGTAAAGGTGGCATTTGGTTAAAATCCTGTAATAGTTTTTACCCACAACATCGAAATGAAAAAGTCAGGTCATGGAGTTGAATAGAAGGCATGCCACTGGATTTGATGTCCACAGAGATTGTATATCATGGGCAATATTTCAACTCATGAATAAAATTCGGTTGGGAGAAGGTCTTCAGTGTTGTTGAACGTTTCTGACTGGCATTAGTGGGAAGGGGTGGGCATGAATTGACGAGGACATTAAAGCTTCTCCTGGTCAGAAAATTTGTAAGATTGTGAGATGCTTGAGGACAGGAAGTCCAAAGCCTTGTGGTCTTGTTTAGTATGCACTCTTGACATCTAGCAAATAAATGCCTGACAGAGAGTAGGCAGTAATTATTTCTGTCTTACAGATGACGTAGCTATTCTGTAGTGGTACTTACTTTTGAACTGACTCCAGAGCCCATATTCTTTTTTTCTTTTAGAGACATGGCCTCACTGTGTTGCCCAGACTGGAGTGTAGCGGCGCAATCATGGCTCACTGCAAACTCGACCTCCTGGGTTCAAGTGATCCTCCTGCCTCAGCCATCTAAGTAGCTGGGAGCACAGGCAGGTGCCGCCACAACCATCTAACTGTTTATTTGTTTGTTTTGTAGAGATGAAGTCTCACCGTGTTGCCCAGGCTAGTTTCAAACTCCTGGGCTCAAGTGATCCTCCTGCCATGGCCTCTCAAAGTGCTGGGATTATAGGCCAGAGCCCTTATTTTTAACCATGATACTATCTGTCTCAAAAGATAGTTAGGCGTCCAAGGGAAGATGAAGGCATTATTTATTAAAATAGCCAGGGCTCTCTCTTTGCTCTCTTGTCCAATAGCACAGCCCCTAGATATAGCCTTCTCCTTGCTTCCAAGTTTTAATGTACTGAAATCCAGTTTCTAGTGTACCCTGATAGACTGGATGAACTAATTACATATGATAGTCTATTTCCAGAGTCACCATGGTTGCCAAGCCTTATCCATTCTGTCCTCTTCAACGGGCATAACCAGTCCAAAGACTGGCAAATCTTTTAAAACCTTGTCAACTCTTTCTAACATAGCTCTAACAAAGAGCTAACAGGCTCTTTCCATAGTGTGAACAAATTTTATGTGAAATCCATCAAAAGGAACTCATTTTTTTCTTGAACTATGTTGTTAAACCTGTATCTTCACAGAAGTTGAAACACATTTGTATTCATTCATCTTTCAAAGTACTCAAGGTTACATCTGTTAACCACTGTGCTTAACCATCTGTTAAGCACAGATAAGTTTTAGCAACTGTTGTATTAATATTGTGTCTACATTCCTTTTTTGTTTTGTTTTGTTTTGTTTAAACAGCTTTAACTGAAATCAGTCCTACATAGCAAACAAACATTTAGTTAATGTAAGCTAAAACTTTTTCATATGACTTGGTATTCTCAGGTTACTTATTTGAGCCATTTTCACCGTTGTTAAATCTTCACAAGTTGGTTTTGTTTGCCTCATGAAAATTCAATATGGATAAACAGAAAAAAAATTCTTTGCGGTAACAGGTGAAGATTATAATAGCTCCATGTCTATATATGGAATATGATCACCTTAGCAAAGCCAGACAACCCAGCATGAAGCTGTGGTGGCTCCACATTTTTTTTTTTTTTTTTGAGATGGAGTCTCGTCGTTCTGTCGCCCAGGCTGGAGTGCAGTGGCTTAATCTCGGCTCACTGCAAGCTCCACCTCCCAGGTTCATGCCATTCTCCTGCCTCAGCCTCCCGAGTAGCTGGGACTACAGGCGCCCGCCACCACACCTGGCTAATTTTTTGTAGTTTTAGTAGAGACGGGGTTTCACCATGTTAGCCAGGATGGTCTCGATCTCCTGACCTCGTGATCCACCCGTCTCGGCCTCCCAAAGTGCTGGGATTACAGGCGTGAGCCACCGCGCCCGGCCGGCTCCACATTTCTTTAGCCGGCAGTGGTAAAAAGAGTATTAAGATCAGTAGCATTGTACCTTGATTTTCAAGTTGATGAATGATAGAAGAATTAGAAAATGGATAGAAAATTTTTTATATTTCCATAGGTTAACTCAGCCCATCATCCAAATATGTTGGGATTATTTTAGTTGCAAAGGGCAAAACATTCAACCTGAACCGGCTTAAATAAAAACAGTTTCAGGAATAGTTTGATCAAGGGTCAGTTGATATCAGGATGTGGTTTTTGTCTTTTCGTCTTGCAGTTACCCCCTGTGTTGGCTCCATTCTTCCCATTGCTGGCAAAATAGCTGCAGAGTCTTCTTCCTGTAGTTTCTGATAGTCTTGAGACTTCTTCTGATTGGACATATTCCTATTGCTCTCAATCCTAGTTCTGTGACTACAGAATCTAGTGGGCCGATTGGCCTAGACCTGGGTTGCATATTCCACCCCTGGCGTTGGAGTTGGATCCTCTTCAGACCACATGGGCTGTTTGGGGAAGGGGTGGGTGGGATTTGACTGGAATAGGAGGACTGCCAAGGTGGCAAACAGTTGAAGTTTACCGTAGTAGATTCATCGGAAGGAAAGTAAGTTACTTGGGTATTTCTGATCTGAAAATCTGAAATTTGAGGTGCTCCAATATTCAGAGCTTTTTGAGCATAAACATGATGCTCAAAGGAAATGTTTATTGGAGAATTTCAGATTTTGGATTTGAAATGCTTGACCAGTAAGTATATAACACAAATATTCTAAAATCAGAAATCCTTTTGGTCTCAAGCATTTCAGATAAGGGATATTCAACTTGTACTAATATGTTTGCTACTCTTCTTTTTAACCTATTGTCACCTGCCCTGAGTTGACAAGTGACAATTTGAATGGCTTTGTAGGTTTAATGTGTGCCTCCATAATTAGTTTTATATATACAGGTTAAGATTATCACCAGCTCCTCCTGGCCCATGGGTAAGTTTTTTTTTGTTTTTGTTTTTGTTTTTTTTTTTTTTTTTTTGAGACGGAGTCTCGCTCTGTCGCCCAGGCTGGAGTGCAGTGGCACAATCTCGGCTCACTGCAAGCTCCGCCTCCCGGGTTCACACCATTCTCCTGCCTCAGCCTCCCGAGTAGCTGGGACTACAGGCGCCCGCCCCTGCGCCCGGCTAATTTTTTCTATTTTTAGTTGAGACGGGGTTTCACCATGGTCTCGATCTCCTGACCTTGTGATCCGCCCACCTCGGCCTCCCAAAGTGCTGGGATTATAGGCGTGAGCCACCACGCCCGGCCCATGGGTAAGTTATTTTAATTTATTGCAATTTAAGAAACTTATAATTAATATTTCCTAATATGTATCCATGTTTTGCTTTTAATATCAGCCTTAAATAAAGACATTTAATAAAAACACATTTGGTTTATGTCTTTCCCATCAAACATAGTACAGCTTACTTTATAATTAGGATCTCAGTATTTATTGTTGATTGACTTATAGTTTCCTCACATCTGACTAATAAATGTGATTGAAAACCCCTCTGTGGCGTGAGCTGGGTTGTGTAAGAGAATTTCAGCTTTTTAATTATTTTATTTTATTTTATTTTATTTTATTTTATTTTATTTTAACACAGAGACTCTTGCTCTGTTGCCCAGGCTGGATGGAATGCAGTGGCACAATTAGAGCTCATCCCAGCCTCAAACTCCTAGGCTCAAGGAATCCTCTTGCCTCAGCCTCCCAAGCAGCCAGGACGACCAGCACACACCACTGTGCTTGGCCAATTTATTTTTAATTGTTTTTGTAGAGACAGCATCTTGCAATGTTGCCCAGGCTAGGCTCAAACTCCTGGCCTCAAGCGATCCTCATGCCTCGGCCTGCCAAACTATTGAGATTATAGGCATGAACCAACACGTCTGGCCAGACCTCAGTTTTAAGACTATTCTTTTCTTAGCATTGCAGAAATGCTCTGGAGATGCCAGCTTATACTGGGAACTGGTTAGGCTGACCTTTCTCACCTTTTCTCATCCTATGGCCGTCAAATTACCGGAGGAGAATTAAAAGACGAAGTCATTGTCCTTGATTGTCTATCACAAGGGAATTAAAACCACCATCTTCTCTTTATGGTCCACAGGTCGAGTTTGAGTGGCTGAGGCAGTTTTGGTTTCAAGGCAATCGATACAGAAAGTGCACTGACTGGTGGTGTCAACCCATGGCTCAATTGGAAGCACTGTGGAAGAAGATGGAGGGTGTGGTAAGTCCATGAGGCCTGGGACCGACCGTGTTTTGTGGACTGCTGTGTTATACAAATCCTCCACTGCCTCATTTGCATAGGCAAATGTAGATTTAATTATTCCTAATTATCAAGTTAGGTTCTTCTTGGTAAGGTGATGGGTATAGCCAGGATTTTGTCAGTACAACCTCAATTTAGTTCAATAAGCATTTATATTATTTTCTCCTCATAAGGCATGTGCTGGACATATACTAGGAAGTGGTGATAAGAGGATAACAATTTGAAAATAGTATTTAACATTTATTTGCATTTTTATATGCATCAGGTGCTACTCTGTTTTCCCAGTATTAACTTAAAAAAATTTTACAGCAACGCTAAGAGGTATAGACAGTTTTCCAGGCCTGAATGTATGGATGTGAAAACTGAGGGACAGGGAAATGAAGGGCCTCCCCCAAGGTCACGGAGTAAGTGGCAAAGCAAGGGGGAACCCCAGGCAGGCTGGCTCCACAGCTTGTACTCTCAACCACTGTGATCCAACAGTTGAACAAGGAGAGGGGCACGAATATCACCAGGTATGACGTTAGCTAAAATGAAATCCGGTAATATATGTTAAATGTTAAAAGAAAATCACAGTTCCAGAGGAGGGAGCATTACATTGAGACCACTTGAGCTGGCTGGGATGGTGGTGAAATGGCAGATGTGGTTTTTGGCACCCTTGAATGCTGAGGAGTATGATGGGATGGCGGATCTGGGGATGAACTTTAGACTCCAGGAACTGTAAAAGGCAAGGCCAGAAGTGAGGAAGTCCGGTGTGACCAGAGCAAGGAGTGCAGATAATGTGGGAGAAATGCAGCTGGAAGGCAGGCTGAAGCCACATGGAGGTCTTGCATTAAGTCTTAATTAAAATAATAGTAATAATAATAATAGCAAACACTTACATAATACTTATTAAGTACCAGACATTATTCTGTGTGTTTTCTATATAATTTCTTTAACTTTTATGACACCCCATAACATAGGTGTAATGTATTCCCCATTTTTCTTTTTTCTTTTTTTTTTTTTTTTGAGACAGTGTCTCGCTCTGTCACCCAGGCTGGAGTGCAGTGGCGCGGTATCGGCTCACTGCAAGCTCCGCCTCCCGGATTCACGCTATTCTCCAGCCTCAGCCTCCTGAGTAGCTGGGACTACAGGCGCCTGCCACCGCACCTGGCTCATTTTTTGTATTTTTAGTAGAGACGGGGTTTCACCGTGGTCTCGATCTCCTGACCTTGTGATCCGCCCGCCTCGGCCTCCCAAAGTGCCGGGATTACAGGCATGAGCCAGCGCGCCCGGCCCTGTATTCCCCGTTTTTCTAACGAGGAGACCAAAACACAAAGGGTTTATGTAACTTCCTCAAGGTCACCCAGCTAACAGGTGAGGAAGCTGGAATTTGAACTCTAGAAGGCTGCCTCTGGGGTCCTTGCTCTTCACCACCTCACTGTTCTGCCTTCAAACAATCGGATTTGGAATGTAGTAGAAAAGTGGTAAACGCCTGCAAACTCTGGAGATAGTACCTCTGCACAGAATTTGAAATGTGCTGGAAACAATGAACTAATCTGCAAAAATGGATAGCTATTGCTAATCCCTATTTTATTTTTTTAAAGCCACTTTATTGGGGTATGATTGCCCTACAAAAAACTGTACTTATTTAATGTGTACAACCTGAGTTTAGAGATACGTGTACATTTGTGAAACCATCACAGCAGTCTATGCCATAAACCTATCCATCACCTCCAAAAGTTTTCTTCTGTCTTATTTATTATAATTATTATTTTTGTGATAAGAATATTTAACATAGGGTCTACCCTAATTCCTACTTTATAATAATGAAAATGTCAAGTCACAACTCTGAAGGCCCCAGTTTAAAAGTCGGGATCAGAATCCAAAAGTCCTTGCTTTCCAGACATCTCAAATCTTTAAATCGTACCTTTTCATGGATATGTGTCTGGGGAAGGAATGTTATAATCCTTTTAATGTATTAATAGTATCACAAAAATTGATTTCTCCAAAGACCTGAATCAATGCAAAACCGAGCATTGTGAAACTGAATTGGAGTTAATGAAAAGTCTGTGCCTAAATCCCCTTGGTCAGTTCTGTTCCTAAACTAAGCCTGTTATGAGTACTCTCCATTTTTATGGGCTTCTTATATAAAGGCAGCTTCAGTTTCAGGGCAACGTTTTTTTTTCCTCCTACTGTGTAATTCTGATTTTGTCCATTTACATATGAGTTAGAACCTCTTAACTTGATGAACCTTGGCTCTAAGACATCAGCTTGACTTTGAAGTTGTAATTTGACAACTCTGTGAATTAGAGTTGAAGAGCAAATAAGAAAGGAGCTCTTAATGATTTTTTTTTTTTTTTTTTGAGACGGAGTCTTGCTCTGTCATCCAGCCTGGAGTGCAATGGCACGATCTCAGCTCCCTGCAACCTCCGCCTCCTGGGTTCAAGCAATTCTCCTGCCTCAGCCTCCCGAGTAGCTGGGATTACAGGTGCCCGCCACTGTGCCTGCCTAATTTTCGTATTTTTTAGAAGAGACAGAGTTTCACCATGTTGGCCAGGCTGGTCTCCAACTTCTGACCTCAGGTAATCTGCCCATCTCAGCCTCCTAAAGTGTTGGGATTACAGGCGTGAACCACCGTACTTGGCCCTTGATTTTGTTTTTGTTCAAGAGCCTTTTTTTTTTTTTTTGTAAAATCTAGCCCAGCAAGGTGGCTTATACCTGTCTTCTCAGCATTTTGGGAGGCCAAATTGGGAGGATTCCTTGAGCCCAGGAGTTTGAGACTAGTGTGGGCAACATAGTGAGACCTCATCTGTACGAAATAAAAAACATTATCCGCCTGTGGTGGTGCGTGCCTATAGTCTGAGCTACTTGGGAGGCTGAGGTGAGAGGATCATTGGAGCCCAGGAGGTCAAGGCTACAGTGAGCTGTGATCGCGTTACTGCGCTCTAGCCTGGGTGACAGAGTGAGACCTTGTCTCACGTACACACACACACACACACACACACACACACACAAAATAAAATACTGGTATTGTGAGCTTACCAGTGATATTCATTATGAATTCATTTAAGGGATTTAGTTATATCTACGTAAATTGGTGCATAAATAATTTGAAGGTGGTGGCACATTCGTTAAGAGAAAATATCTTTTGTTTTGTCGCTCTTGTATAAAAAATACCAAAAGGAAAAGCAATTCTGCGAACTCTCTGGCCCAAGTTTCCCAGCAGTTGGCATGGAATTCCTAAGTGTTCTGAGGGAGATCAGTGGCCTCAGTGTCTCTCCTCAGCATGCCTTGGGATGATCTTTATCAGCAGAGTCAAGAGTTAGGCCCAGATAAAAGGGATGTTTCTTTTTTTTTTTTTTTTGAGACGGAGTCTCGCTCTGTTGCCCAGGCTGAAGTGCAGTGGCCGGATCTCAGCTCACTGCAAGCTCCGTCTCCCGGGTTCACGCCATTCTCCTGCCTCAGCCTCCCGAGTAGCTGGGACTACAGGCGCCCGCCACCTCGTCCGGCTAGTTTTTTTTTTGTATTTTTAGTAGAGACGGGGTTTCACCGTGTTAGCCAGGATGGTCTCGATCTCCTGACCTCGTGATCCACCCGTCTCAGCCTCCCAAAGTGCTGGGATTACAGGCTTGAGCCACCGTGCCCGGCCAAAAGGGATGTTTCTTCCAAATTAAATGTAAGCATTGCTTCAAGCCTTTTACAAATGACTTCTTACAAATTCAAGTAATTTCTTTTTTCTATTGGAAAAGACAGAACAGAATAATTGTTGGATGGGTCTACGGTTCTGTGGCTGTGTTCGTGCAGTGCCATCTGGTATTTGTATACTCGGGTGGAATTGGCAGTGGCTGGTTAGATTTCCACTTGGTACCAGCCCACCTCATATTTTCTCAGTTGCCAGCAGTAGGGGGCAATGTTGAGCTACCAGATTGAGGCCCCAAGATGTTAGCCTTTCAGGAAAATGCATACAAAAATACCATTAACTGTCAAGAATTATCCCTGTTGCTTCAAGTTAGCTGTAATCTCCAAGATTCCATAACACAGGATATCAGTTGTGGGTTAACAAATTCAACAGCAATTTACCATAAAAAGTACAGTGTTTGGTGCACATTTGGATTGTATAGCATTAGACTAATCCAAATGGAATTTCTGAGTGTCCTCACTTTGCTTCCAGGGACTATCTGACTCAAAATGATGATCATTTTAGACAAACGATTCTTTTTTATCTTTATGCTTTTTTTGAATTGTAAAATCATGTGTGTGTTGTGGAAGGATTTCTTTAATCAGTGCATTTTGTCCTGCAAAATATCATCGATCTCTTTTGCTGAGAAAATAAAATAAAAAACCTCAGGGAATATGTACATTACTTTTCCCCTTTTGCTTATGAGTAAAGCAACCTTTATCGGCCCTTGTACGAGGGAAGAGACTAGCGCTGTGATTTCTGTCTTTGTGTTCTTTTTTCACTTTGTGGTTGGAAGGTGTAGTCTCAGGAAGGATATAGAAGAATGGAAAATGAGCTTTGAAATCGCTTTTCTTCCATTAATGGTAATTGCTTCACATGTCATAACCAGTCACATATTTCAAAAAGTTTAGTCAGCTGTCTCTAAAACTCCCCCATCCTCCACTTCCCATTTCCTGTCCCAGCAAACACCATTTTTATCACACTGTTTATTCTTGCCATTTTTCTCCCGGCGGATAGTTTTACTCCGTCCATGCTCTTGTGATGTAAATGTTAAACCTTATATTTGAATGACATTCTGATAAAATATCACATTTTCCCTGAATATTACCTCATGAATGTATGAGCCATTAAGCCCAAAGCAACATAACCCTTTCTTGTAACCCAGGAATTTAGTCTGGCCTTTCCCCTCCTCTTTGCTCCCTATTGAGGATGGCATTATAACACTATAATACTATTCAAATATTTGTTTTTTATTTTAATTTTTTAAAAACCCGATGCACTTCCTTCCCGCCACCGCCCCCGCCATCCAAGATGATTGTGTTATGAGAAGACTCTTCAGGATAAGAGAGAGTTACCATTTGAAAGAAACTGTGCAACTGCTTTGCTTTCTGGGTAAAGAGAAATATGAAAAGCTAAAGTCTCCTGTGAGGTGAGGAAGTCTTGCTGTAGCCAGAGATTCAACGGATAGGCCATTTGTCTCTCAGGGTCTGGTATCGCTCTTTGCAAAACTGACATTTATTTTACCTATAAAAATGTTTTAACACTATCAAATTCACAATGATACAGAAAAGAATGCTAGGTGCGAAATCCTCTAAATTGGTGACATTTATTCCTTTCCTATTGACCTTAAAAAAAAAAAAAGGTCAATTTGGTATAATCCAGTGGAAATATTTGACAATCGTTTTCAGAGTAAACATTTTCAAAAGTATTGATGATTTCTATACTGGAGAGAAATTCTTCTGGCTGTTTTCCTTGGTTTTTTTCTTTTAGAAGAAAAAGTAGATCCTGATGGTTTTGAATATTTTTAATTGCATTTCCTGTTCTGACAATTCCTTGTGCTGTTATAGCAATGCATTTAAATGGCAGTTGGCCTTAATAACCTTTATTGACTTTAGTGGGTAGGAGCCAAGACTGGATTATTTTAATGTATCCGTTTTGAAACAGTGTAAAACACAACATATAATTATGTTAGGTAAGCTATAGGCTACATTTATTTCTATCCATTTATGTTAAAATTTGGCACAGGAGAGCAGAGAGATGTGGAAAATGAGTAGGTGTTTTATTTAATAATGTAACCAGTTTCTTGTTGTTAAAGTTTTAAGAGAGAAATGTACTTAAGAAGGTAAAGGTTGTCCCTGACAAGTTAGTTATAATAGTTTAACTTTAAGATGAGTCATGCCTTTTCCCCTGCTATTTTGGCCTGTGTAAATCATCTGGGAAGGCCCTTGCCAGGAGCCTGCCCGTGGCTGTGTGGATGAGTCTTCCTCAGCGTAGGTTACACTTCATGTAGGTTACACAGTCATAGGGAATGATTGAGCCGAGCAGTAGTTTGTTTATTTTTGGAGAGATTAATGAAGCTCTCATCAGAGTGCTTTAGAATAAATTCTTTAAAACTGAATATAGGAACAAGGTTGCTTTTCCATTTACTGAAATATTTACTGAGTATACTGGTATTTGCTATTGTATTATAGTTCAATTAGCTAAGTTTATTTTAAACTTCCTTCTAGGATTGAAAATTTTGGGGGATGTGCAGAAGAAAGTGATGTAAATATAAATATTGAATTTTTTTTGTTTGCATTAATGGGAAAGTCACCAATTGTTGTGTGTGTGTGTGTGTGTGTGTATAATTTTTTTCTCCCTTCTTTTCAGTGTTAATGTGCACAGTAAGTTACATCAGCCAACATAATCCAGTCTCCTCATTTTTTCAGGGTTAGCATTTCTGATTTAGGAGCAGAGTATATTATAATAATTTAGGATCCTATGTGAGATGTCTAGTGGTTTTAAATTAAAATGTAAATTCTCTTTTTTGACTGGGGCAGTGCTGAGTGACTCAAGATAAGCACAGATTAGAGGTGGATAAAGAGTCATAAGCATCCAAAAATTCAGTTTCTGAAACCGGTATGCAGACCTTTATGTTTAGTTTTGAAAATTTGGAAAAACGAAAAAGTCACTTGCAGCTGGAGCAGCTTAAAATCTTTGGTTTAAATCTTTGGTTTTTGGTTATCTTAAAAGTGTTCAGGGAAGCTCGATTCTTTCCATTCTCCTTCCTACCCACCCACTCCAATTCCCCACCCACTCCAATTCCCCACAGCTATATTGTTCTATTAAAAGTAAAACATCTCGGGAGAAATTTTACATGTGATTTAGCAATGAATTTCTTACACGTTTTGATTCCTTTTTTGATTATCTTATGAATTTCAGAGTTTTCCATTTTTTTTCCCTAAGCGTCTGCACCTTTAGTAAGGAATTTTACAAGAAAGTGTTGTGTATCCTGTCTTTTCGGGAAAAAAGAATATACAATTCCAAGAGAATTCAGGCTTAAGCCTCAAAAACACAGTGTGCATCGAAAGCACAAAGGACTGTGTTTATGATTCTCTTTGAAGTGTTTTTGCAACTGGATAAGGAAAATTTTAGAAACCGTCTGATAGTGTTCAGGGTAAATACTTAAACCCCTTTAGAGAATTTCACACACAGATACTGTGCAGCAGAAAAAAGGGATACTTATGTTTCTTAAAGCTGCTACAGCCTACAGCTTTGTACTTAAAGACAGAGGTGTTGAATAGAATTCTACTGAGGATACATCCAGTGACAATATCTCCAGGAACATCAGAGCAAACCAGTGGGTAGGACTTTCTGTTTTTAACCCTTACATGAGCTGTGTGAGAGTTGAGCTTTATTGGTACCAAGTCCTAGGATGTGCCTGGTACATCTCAGGAATGTTAAGAGGATCGTTCCTAGTGCCTCTGCTCTGCACACAATAGGAGCAAGACTAAAAATGCTGAAGATGCTGAGACAAAGTGACAGGAGCTAGGAAATTCCAAGTGACAGCCTTGCCATCTCTCTTAACTCTTAGTGTGTGGAGAGAAAAACTGGAGTAAACAGCCAGGGTTTCTGTTTTAACCTCGGTTCTGTAGGATTTGGCTAAATTTTGACAACCTTCGTTAAACACACGCACGTACATGTGCACACACACACATATGCACATTTCACACATTCTATATGTAAAGAAAAAAAGATGAATTCTGCTGCTTTAAATAGTTTTAACCATCCTGAAATTCAAATTGATGTAAAGGTGTAAAGATCCTGCTATTTTCCCTGGGGTGCTATTTTAGCCTTGGCTGCTGGAATTTATTTTGGATTGCTTTGACTAGCAGACCATCATAGCATTTCAGATATGAATTAAGAAACCCTGGTGCAGGATTGGAATGTCAGAAATTTCTATTTTTCCTGGAGAAGATATAACATAAAACAAATGATATACCTTATTTCATCTAGGTTGTTTTTTTTGGGGGGGAGGTGGGGAGCATGGTAGAGGGATTAAATTCAGCTCTAGTCTGTTATTTACTTTATTATAATTACCTCTGAAATATCCTAGAAGAATCTCAGTCTAGAAGAATGAAGTAGTTTGCAAAATAATAATAATAATCATCAGACCTGCAGTTTTGAAAGAGAAGCAAGATTTCCAAAGGATGTCATGCCATTTATTTGGAATATTGTCAAGATGTTAAAATCTTTTTTTTCCCCAAGTTGGTTAAGGAATAATCGCTAAACCTGTTACCTTTTGAAGAGTATTGTTATGATGATCCAATGAGAAAGTTTGTAAAATATGAAACACATAAATGCAAGGTATCACCAGTATTGATTTTAGAAGGAAGTGTGAACAGTCTTCAGCTGAGGAATCCTTACTTCGAGGCCGGTTGACCGAGTCTTCCTTGGTGACAGCATCCCTTTCCTTTCCTCATTTTCCTTCCTCTGGAGCTGGGGTTCAGTCCAGGAGCTAAAGGGACTCACAACAATTTGGAACTCATTGCTCCTCTTGCAATGCGTCTATCCACTGTGGGTTAAATACTTCGGGAGGCTGGGCTGGGAATCTTTCCATATTGTACAAAAATGTCTCTATGGAGAAATGTGCTCCCAGTGCCAAAAAATGACTTACCAGAGAGCCCCGGGAACACATTAAGTTGGCCCTTCCATGCCTTATGGGTAACATAACCACCATCCTGTTCCCTCCTCGTTGACATCTGCAAAATAATGACCCTTTTTTAACCAAAGGGAACTGTGATCTATTTTTTCTGCATTCCTGAAAGGATCTCTGTGATTGTAGATGATATTTTTAATAGCATCTTTTCCTAACAAGTTAAATGTGATTGACGTGTTTTTTTTCATTTTCTTTGCATGATCTCAGTCCATCTGGAACCACCTGTGACAGTCTCAATTGTAAATTTTTCCTTCAGATGTATAAAAATCTCAGGCAGATCATCTCCTACTTGTTTTTTTTTTTAATACCACTCAATGAATCTCCTACTTATTTTGATTGACAAAATTAGCTTTCAACTAAAAATCTGGAGTCTTCGGCACTATTCATAATTAAAGTTTAATGTTTTACACATACCTGCATAGCCATATCTGCATTGGTTATAAAGACTTAGAACTGGTGGTAGCTTGAACATATATAGCCCTCTTATTAAATATTATTGATTGAAATGACAGATTATGAAATATCCAGAATTATGCATCAGATGTTCTTTAACAGATGTTGGGGGATTAAGAGGTTTCATATTTTACTTAATGACATAAACTTTTCATGCAGTTAGCAGTGACATTTTTTAAAGGATGGGAGTGGTGGCATAGACCAATGCCTGTAATACATTCATGTGTTTCTGATACTGAAGTTTCGTGTCTTGGACACCTGAACATTGTTTGGGAAGGGTGGGCAGTATTCAGCCATCCAGTAATAAACATCTCAAAGGTAACATATCCAAAACCCACGGTTTGATTTCTGTAATCCCTAGTGTTTCACAGTTCAGTAATTTGAACCATCCAGTTGCCCAGACTAAAACCTTGGAGTCTTCTTGATGTATCTCTTGATTTATCAGTGAATCCAGTTAGCTCTACTTTCAAAATATACTCATGACCTGACTACCCATCACTACCTCCTGTGCTACCACCTTGGTAAAAACTACCATCGTTTATAAAATAGCCTCTCAACCAGCTTTCCTGCTTCTAATACCCTATGTCCATCCCAATCAGAATGTTCCTTTGAGATACAAGGCAGGTCGTCATTTCACTCCCCTGTTTCAAACCTACTATCACGTTTAGAAATCCACCTTCCTTGCAATGGCCTAATGCCCTGCAGGATCTGTCCATTCCTCGACCTCCATCAGTGCTCCCCCTCTTTCCCTCCCCTAACATCTGCCGTATTATGTCTAGAACATGCCCAGCCCACTCTTGCCCAGGATTTTTGCGTAAGCCGCTGCCCCTGTCTTGAATGTCCGTCCTTCTGTAATTTACATGACTCTCTCCCTCATTTCATTCAGTTGCTCATATCACTTTCCTGGAGAGAGTTGCTCTGACCAAGCACTCTCTTATTGTAGCAGGGACTTACTCTTTTCTACTGTACTCTTAACACTTTCCACCAACTGCGATTATCCCATATATCCATTTGTTGTCTGTCTCTACCTGAAATAATCTCCATGAGGGCAGCAGGGACTTGGTCTGTTTTAGTCACTCTTATTTCCCCAACCTCTAGAACAGCATCTGCTGCATAGGAGGTACTCGACACATGTTTGTTAAAAGCAAGAGTTCACGTGAGGTCTGTGTTCTAGTCCTGCCTTTTCCTCCTACCCATGTTGATCAGTGTGGCCTTAAATCTTTTATGTATTTATTTATTTATTTTGAGACAGTCTTACTCTGTCACCTAGGCTAGAGTACAGTGGTATGATCATGGCTCACTGTAGCCTCAAGCTCCTGGGCTCAAGTGATTTGCCCACCTCAGCCTCCTGAGAAGCTAGGACTACAAGCCACCATGCCTGCCTATTTATTTTTATTTTTGCAGAGATAGGTTCTTGCTGTGTTACCCAGGCTGGTCTTGAACTCCTGGCCTTAAAGTCATCCTCTCACCTTGGCCTCCCAAAATGCTGGGATTACAGGTGTGAGTAACAGTACCTGGCCAATAAATTCTTTTTAACTTTATACCTTTTCCTAAAGTGTTACCTCTTATTACCTGCTTCACAGGAATATTTTTGGGTTAGTTTTATTCTTAAACAAACATAACTCTCAAAATAATACCCCAAACATCTTTAACTTCTTTTTAAAAACAAAATAATATTGAGGGCACAGAGGAAAGTCTTGTTTTATGCCTCTGGCATTTATAGCTGAGAAGGTTGAGCAATCACAGGCAAACAACTTATGCAAATATGGAAAATCTTTTTTTTTTTTTTTTATGAGAGGATTAAGTAGCTTATTAGTTTCCCAGAGTACCAGTGTTGCTAAAAGTTACAATCATAGTGTTTTGTCTTATTTGTTATCATCTTTCATGTTTTAGATTTCCCTCTTCTGGTAAAACTTAGTAAATTGTCACAAAATTAAATGACTTCTCCAACAAAGCTTGGACTTTCCTGTTACAAATTTTCAAAATTATATAGAGAAAGCAGCATGGGCTGGACAGGTTTTGGGCACAGAACTAGGGAAGTCCCTGAGGAGTAAACTGACTTCCTCTAGACAAGCTGAAAACTGATTAAAATATTTATCATCCTTTGGGTATGCAATAGCTTTTGATGATGGAAGGCATATTAATATTCATCTTTGCTGCTTGTCTACACTTCAGACAGATCCCAGGAAAGGATGTTCAAATGACCAGTTTTCTTTCCTCACCAGGAGTCCTTGAGAAACCAGTACAGCTTGGAACCAAGAAATGCCTTGTGATGTGGATTGAGCTTTTCCTTTGGGGGATGGGAATGGGAGAATACAAACCAGGGGAGACCTTTGGACTGGAAAGCTTTAAAGGATGACTGCTTTCTCACAGGAAGTCTTTTGCCAGAACAAAGGAAAAAGTTTGGTTGTAATTCTATAAGCAGCAGAACTGTTATTGCTTATCTGAATACATGAAGCTGACTTCATTCCTTAGGTAAAGTCGGAAGATCGAAGCCTTATACAAGCTGAAGATTTTTCTTCCTCCCCACCAACCACCCCACCACTTTGTTGTAGAAGGAGAGAAATCAGTTGTATTTGCAGCTGATGCTCAGGTCTTCCGACTGGTTCTAGAGTGCCCCATCTCCGTTTTATCCTGAGACAGAATTTGGATGCATATGGCGTCCACATAGCCTGGCATAAGTAGCGCAGGGTGGCCCTCTGGGATTCTCAGGATCTGTCTTTTTTTTTTTTTTTTTCTTTAATGTGAGAAAGAGTCTGGCTTTATTAGTTGAGTTAATTATGCAGTGTTGTTTTTTGTCTAGATTGAAACAGCCTTGATTACATTTTTGGTTGCAAATAAGACCTCTGAAAGAACTCAATCTTTGTATGAACAGTCTGAAAAACCTGAAAGTTAAATAGAATATTCTCATAAAAAGGGCAATGTGTTAAGACTCTTGGTTTCTGTCTTTTAAATCTGAAAATTCAGAATCCTCTTCTCTCGCATTTCAGTTATTATTATTCCACACTACTGAGATATTTTGATGAAAGGTAACCTTAAACATTGGACAATAATTATGTTTGAAATCTATTTTAATATAGTGACATCAGAAGTGCTCTTTCTTCATCCCAGTCATTTAATCATTCATCTGCCTTTTTTTTTTTTTTTTTTTTGCTGTAAGTGTGAAGTTATACAAAGAGCTAGGACTTATGTCTCCCAGGTTGATAAGGCACAAGGCAGTAAGTAATTCAGAGGAAGAAAAAGGAGAAGAGCAGATTCTGACAGAGGCCTTTGGGAATACGAAGGATTTTGATAGATAGAGATGGGTGGAGAATATTCAAAGATGGCAGAAGCAGGGCCATCGCAGTGGGAAAACACAGACCTGCTCTCAAACTTGATTAGACTGGATGGAGTTTGGTTTGTGTGAGTCCAGCAGCTAGAGATAAGATTAGGAAGATTAGCAAGGACCCTTTTTTCTCTAATGCATTTCTTTGCAAGGTATGGCACTTTCACCCCTTAATGACTGGCTTCCTATCAAAGTCATGGGAAGCAAAGTGCTAAACATGTGCAACTAAAAATAAAATGAAAACCGTTGGATTATCTTGCACTTGCAAAGTTTTTACTTTGAAAGCAAGTCAAATTCAATTATTTGTACTACTTTCAAGACCTGTCTGCTTTGTGAGTACAGCAAACAAGCAACACCATACATTTTTAGAATGAGAATTACAAATGAGATTAGGTACTTTTTCTACCAAGATTCTTTGTTTTTCTCTCATAAATTGAATACCAGCTTAATAATTTTGGACTTTGGTCAGAAGTAGGTCTTCCCGTGTATGAACCACTTATGATTGTCTTCCTTGTTAGGAACCCTAAGTGTATTTCATTTGATCTTTTGCTATTAGAGTTGTGGTTTGGAGGAAATGACATCTTCACTGCCTCTTGTCCAGGTAACAGTCTTGTGAACTCAATACTTGCATAAAAATTATTTTGAAATACAGCCAAGGTATCATTCATGAGCTATTTGATTTGGTTCAAGAGAGTGGGTGTGGTCAGCTGTCACTTCCACTGCTGAAATAGAGTGGTTTCTTTCCCACACATACTTCTCCACTCCTTGGCTAACAGTCCCACGTTAGTGATTGTGCACTCTCTGCTGTCTCTATTTGCCATTGCACTTCAGCTTGTCAGTCACACCAATTGAAAGACTGAGTAAATGTTCAGAACGTAAATGGCTGTTGTTCACTCTGGTCTTTCCCACCTTTGCACATAGGTTTCTGCTAGACTCTCATGTTCTCCCTCTATGTGATGCTCTTATTTTCCAATGACTGGTTTTATTACTTCTAAGGCACAAGATGTTAATTGTTGAGTGATTAATAACTCTCCGTTTGTTCTTCAAACGTGGGCTTCTGAGAGATTGCCTTTACTTTGATCCTGCTTA
This sequence comes from Macaca nemestrina, assembly GCF_043159975.1. NCBI lineage: Eukaryota > Metazoa > Chordata > Mammalia > Primates > Cercopithecidae > Macaca > Macaca nemestrina. The sequence continues at coordinate 52,865,322 of NC_092142.1, forward strand.
GGAATCTAAGGTCTTGGGGTAAATTTAGAGGCCACCATTCTCCTTAAATGATAGTGACATAGAGAAATGATATTATGAGACTACTGTTTCATTTTACCAAAGAAACTGATGAAAGTCACACCAGAGGGCCATTGCTCCCCTAGAGAACAAATGGGCTTCAGGCTTTTTAGAATGCCTTCTTCTTTGATACCTCATTATTGCTCATAATGCCATATGTAACTTCAGCATAGTGGTATTGGGCGTTGCTTAATTTCTTTCAAGGCCTGGAACATTTATCCTCTATTCTTTATTTATTAGGGATTCACCCTCATGGTACTCAAACTACTAGGCTCTGACAAGCTGAGGTCCAAATGCCATGGCATCCAGGAATGTCAATGTTGGAAGGGACCCGAGAGAGGATCATTTTCTCTTCCTTTTTGGAAAGGAAGGATTCAGAAGGATGTAGGCTTTTCTGGGGGGCATACAGCCAGATAATTTAGAACCTCAGATTTCCCAGTTCCCAGTTCAGTGCCTTCTACCACTCCCTAAATATCCCATGGCTGTGCTTGGGATATTTCTCTGCTGCATTCACCAACTTTCAACGGTATGCCAATAGCAAAATAAGATAAACAGAGTGTTTCTCTGGAACTTTTTCTCTACCCTGTGTTTGGACCTGGCATATCAAAATTAGGCTGTCTGGTGTTGAGATGGACACGATTTTTGCTCACCCAGCATTCATTCCTCCTTCTCTGGCAGCATCCTCATGTTGCCTTGTGGAGCCATTTTCTTCATTGGCTAGAAGGTGAGGTGCATTGTCTTATTCTGGCTACTCCATGAGCATGTGACCCGAGCCGGATCTTTCACATGAGCTTTCTCAGAGCTGTTTGCTTGTAAATATAGATACGATATCATAGACACAGGATGCAGAATTCAAAAGTTATCAACATGGCCGGGCATGGTGGCTCATTCCTGTAATTCTAGCTCTTAGAGAGAGTGAGGGGCGAGGATCACTTCCGACTAAGAGTTCAAGACCAGCAACGTAGCAAGACCTTGCCTCTACAAAAAATGCAAAAAACTTAGCCAGGCGTAGTGGTGCGTGCCTGTAGTTCCAGCTCCTTGGGAGGCTAGGGCAGGAGGATCACTTGAGTCCAGGAGTTGGAGGTTACAGTGAGCTGCGGTAGCACCACTGTGCTCCAGCCTAGGTGACAGAGTGAGACCCTGTCTCTTAAAAAAAATAAATAATAAACAAAGTTATAAAAGCCTATGCTGTGAAAAGTGTGTTTTTCCCCGCTCAGTCCTCCAGCTACTCATTCCCTTCTCAAGAGGCTAGCACTATTCCCAGTTCTTTCCATACCTTTCTAGAGTTATTCTGGTTTTTTTTTTCTCCCTTGAGACGGAGTCTTGCTCTTGTTGCCCAGGCTGGAATGCAGTGGTGCAATCTAGGCTCACTGCAGCCTTCCCCTCCTGGGTTCAAGCGATTCTCCTGCTTCAGCCTCCCGAGTAGCTGGGATTCCAGGTGCCTGTCACCACACCAAGCTAATTTTTATATTTTTAGTAAAGACAAGGTTTTGCCATGTTGGCCAGACTAGTCTCGAACTCCTGACCTCAAGTGATCTGCCCACCTCAACCTCCCAAAGTGCTGGGATTACAGGCATGAGCCACTGTGCCCAGCCGAGATATTCTATATAGTTACAAACATTTATCTGTTTTTTCCCCATACGAATAACACTATGTCTTAGAGACTGTTCCATATTTGTATGTTCTTTTAAATTACTGTGTATCTTTTTATTGTATGGTTCCATAACTTATGTAACCAGACTCCTACTGTCTTTAGTCTTATGCTTTTACAAATAATATTGCAGTGAACATCCTAATACATAACATTTTTCACAAGTGAGATCTATGGTAATTAATACTTAGGAGTAGAATTGTTGGATCAAAGGGTATGTGTATTTTTAATTTTAAGATAGCTGGTCAAATGCCTTCCGTAGAATTTGTAGCAGAGTTTATATGTGTGTATAAATGTGTGTATTTATAGATATATATATACTCTCTATATGTATATATGTAGAGTTTATGTACATATATAAATGTGTATATTTATATATAGATTAGTTTATGTACATATATAAACATAGACAATATACATATATGTTATCTATGTACATGTGTGTATGTATCTATATTTACATATAGATATGTGTATATCTATACATATACATATATGTACATGTGTATATATGTGTCCATATAACACCAGTTTCCTGACATCCTCACCAGCACAGAGTGTCATCAGACCTTTTTGCAAGTATGATTGGTGAAAAATGGTGCCTGATTTCCATTTGCATTTCTCTCATTCCTGTTTTACCGAGAAAGAAACTAAGGCTCAGATGTATGAAAAGATTTGCCAGCCCATAGGAGTAGTGAACAACAGAGCTGGGGTTTGCAGTGAGGTGAGAGCAACTATTCTCTTAATCGCTACAATAATCTTTACCCAGGGTCCATTCTGTTACTGCGATTGAAGAATCCCAATACATATAGCGGTTCCCATGAGGAACACTCATCTATCCTTGACTGGTAAATGTGGGAAGGTTGTTCTCTTTCACCATGGACTTTTGCGTCAAATCAACTGATCAGTCTGAGCGATGAGTGCGGTTAGCGTGACATGCAGTGATGTTGTTACATGGTGGAATTGAGTTCCACACGGCCTGTAGGTGGCCCTTTATTTACCCTGCTGAGTTCTAGGGCTTTGTGCTATAACTATTTTTGGTGATGGATGGTGAAGGGAGGGCTCCCCATGCCTGGAAACGTGGCACTTTGCCTGATTTTCTGTTTAAAGTTATGTTCCTGTTGGAATCTATTCAGGTCTGAGTTTCAGTTGTCGCCTTCTGATACGATGAGCCTCCTTGGCCTCTCCTGCTCGCCTCATTCTTCCTCCACCTGTCAGTCTTCATTAGGATCATTTAAACACTGACTCATTCTCTGTTCTGGGCCTTTTCCTGCCTGGCTATGGAACTGCAGGTTGAAGCCTTTACCTTGCACACAGTTTGTTAGGTAAGAGTTTTATTTCAAGGAGACTTTGCAGAGAACTGAGATGATTGGGGAGAACAATATTTTCTGGTAAAGGCGAGGACGAAAAGAGATCTCAGCAGGGGAGGAGAGCTTTCTTTGACCCCTTACTATATCTGAGTGGGTAGACATTAATTCTCGGGAGTTGGGGGCCTTACTAGACCACATCTCTTGCTGTGTTATCTCATGCTATGTTGTAAAGTGAACATCTGTTGCTGGCTCTGTGACCCATGTGATCAGCCACTCCATCACCTTTGAAGTGGTCAGGCCTAGATACTCTTGGGTTAAGAGCTTTAGCTTTCAAGTTAATTATACTGGGGTTTGGGCCCTGACTTCATCATTTTGTTGTGTATGACACTGGCAGTCATATGGAGAGTCTCAAGTTTCTTCATTTGTAAAATGGGGATAATAATAGTACCTCCCTTAGGGGATTGTTGTGAGATTTCCTTGAGATAATACACGTAGTGTTTTGTGCATTGCCTGGCATCTTTTGCATTATTGCTTGGAATCTGCTGCTTTTATTCCTCCTGCCATCCTGCTACTTCGGTGACCCCTTACCTTTCACCTGAGTTCCTGTTGCTCCCTTAGGCTCTCATCTTATGTTTGTGCATATGTATAATTCATGCTTTCCATTTGGTTCTCTGTTCAAAAGTCACCTCACAGTGGCCCTTTCTGTTTTTACCAGGTTTTATTTTTTTCCTGATAGTATTCTTCACTGTCTGAAATTATGTTTTATGTGTTCACCTATTACCTGTGCTATTCTATAAGCACATTGAGAGCAGGGACTCTGTCTCGTATACTGCTGTGTTCTTGGTGCCTGAAACAAAGTCATAACACAACACATATTGGTTGAACAAGTGAAGAAGCAAATGCTTCGTGGGTGTACGCTCTCTCAGAGGTGCACCCTTTTGTGCTAGTGGTGCTTTGTTTGTGATATTTGTTGAGTGCCTTGCTATTCCTTCTTTTTGGTGTAATCCATTTGAAAAACTCCCTTATTTTAAAAGATTCAATAATTATCCATTACTAACTGCAGAAATCTTATCTTTTTCACTTTCTCTGGAATGTAATTTCTCTGCGTTAGACTCTTTCAACATTAGTATCTATATCAAAGACACTTCATGCAACTTTTTAAAGACATAAGCACCAGCTCCAGGCATTGGGGTTCAGTAGCCATAGCTCTCGATCTTGGCTGCATATTTGAAACACCCAGGACAATTTTTAAAATGTTTCATCAGTTAGATCCCACCTCCAGAGATACAGATTTCATTGGTCTAAGCTGTGGTCCCATTTGATTCTAATGCTTCACCAAGTTGCAGTATGGGTCAAAACCTCCCAAGTGATTCTGACATGTGTTTAGGGTTGAGAATTGCAGTTCAACAGGTACCTGGCCTCTCACCAAGTTAGATGTGATTGAATGGATGAATACATGAACAGATTAACGAATGAACAGGAAGGCTCTCTCACTTTAACCCAACAGAGAGGTACTGAGTGCCTGCTGTGTTTCCTTCCTTCTGTGGGGGCCTCGGGAGGGAAACAGCTATGTTTATGATTCTTATGTAAGGTGGAAGATGATGTTGATAATGATGGTAGAAACAGACTATGAAAGCTTGGAAGATGGTAGGATACATTTAGGTGGATCAGATTTCACAGCTTCACAGTGAAGCATTTTGAGTTGATTCTTATAGAATGGAGAGAATTTTAACGGGGGCATGGGCATGAGAAAAGAGTGGCTATTTCTTATGAAGAGAATAATGTGTAGAGTGGTAGAAGTAGGAAGATGCAGGTTACATAAGGCTTCTAAAATGGACCAGTGGCTGGCAGTCCCCACAAACTAGCCCCCTTCTAGAGTTCCCTAACTGAAGAAGCAGCACCACTCCACATCCAGGTCTTCATGCCAGAAGGAGAGGAATCCTTCTTGAAACTTCCCTCTCTCCACCCCAGGTACCCAGTGGGAGAACTCTAACCTTTGAAATACCCCTCAAAGTTGTCCGCTTTTCATCTCTCCTGCTACCAGCCTTCCTCTGGGCTATTGCAGTAGCTTACTCCATGGTTTCCTGTACTCTTCACGCAGCAGCCAGGGTAATGTTTTCATATGCAAATCTAATCGTACCCCTCTCTGTGTAAACTCATTAATGGGTTCCACTTGCTCTTAGGATACAGACTAAAATATAGATGCTCCTCAACTTACGATGGGTCTGTGTCCTGATATACCCATTGCAAGTTGAAAATATTGTGAAGTTGAAATTGCATTCAATACACCTAACCTACTCAACATCATAGATTAGCCTAGAGTGACTTCAGCATGCCTGGAACACATTAGTCTACCCTTGGCAAGGTCATCTCAGACACAGCCTATTTTACAATAAAGTGTTGGATATCTCATGTAAGTTATGGAATACAGTACACTGTGGAGTACAGTATTGGTGGTTTGCCCTCATGGTAGCTTGGCTGACAGGGAGCACAAACTCTCTGCCACAGCCCAGCATCATGAGAGAGTATGGAACTGTGTATCGCTAACCTGGCCAATGATAGAAATGCAAAATTCAAAGTATGGTTTCTACTGTGTGCATATAGTTTTTGCACCATTGTAAAGTTGAAAAATTGTAAGTCAGATAAACCATCGTAAGTCAAACCATCATAAGTCAGGGACCGTTTGTCCTTTATCCTCATCCCATCTTTTCCTCCTCACTTTTCCTCCAACCCCTTCACTCCCTATATTCCTACCACATTGGCCCTTTCTTAATCAGTCCAATTCATTGTGCTCCCTTCTTCCTCCAGGCCTTTGCACATGTCATTTCTTCTTCCTGGAATGTCTTCTCTCGCCAAGAGAGGCATAGAAATTATTTCTACTCATTTTTAAGATACCAGCTCAATTACTCCTCCTTCAGAAAAGACTCCCTTGACCTGTCTGACTAGGTCAGGTCCCTGTACTATACTTTACCATTATTCTCATGAAAGCCATGCTTGGGAGCTCAAGCTTTATTCTGGAGGCATTGAGGTTCTATGGCAGATAGAGGTTGAGAGTACTTACCTGTTTCATGGAGGTCCACTGCTTCTAGAGACATTAAAATTGCTGAAGTGGTTTTTGGTCATTAATTTGTGAATCTTACTAACCATCGCTTGACAAAGAACTGAGAATTGTTGATCATATTGTAAAATAGATCATATTGTAAAATATATGTAAATGGCCATGCAGTTTCTTTGTACAGATTCTCCCAATTACTGGAATATGAGCCAATTCCGTAGTATTAATTTGGGTCCTGTTATCTGCAATAAGACATCCCTCGTCAGATTTTCGTTGTAAGGGGCAAGTCTGAAATGTCCAACCATTCCATGCAAACTTGTAGTAAAGCCATTGTCTAGTTAGTAACGAATGATGAGCAGATGAGTGAATTGACAGGAGTTATTCTTTTGGGATGTTGCCTCTGGTAGAACCTCAGTTATGGCCTCTGTCATTCTTCTTTCCTACTTTCCTAATTCCATTATCTTCCAAACATTATTGACTTCAGATGTTAAGAAAGGTCCAGATTCCTGGGGGTTGCCGCATCGTTCCTTCTTTTGCCAGATATAAGCAACTTTGGGGACCTTGGCCACCAGCCTTTTCCTGCCAGGAAGGTCTGGTGCCATCCTCTTTGATATTGCCCTGTGCCTGTCTAGGTTGGCAGTCTTGTGACAAGCCAGGACCTGTCATGGCCTGTGGGTACTTTGGCACTTCAGAGCCATGCAGTATCTGGACAGTGGGTTTGGAATTGTCATTGAGATGCCACTTTCTTATTTTTCTTGTGTTGAGTGCCTACACTCACAATCCAGCCTGAAGGACCAGGAGGTTTTCTGGCCCAGGGTAGACCTCCTTGGCCCATGTACAAGAATCTTCATGCTGACTGAGTTGGAATCTCCTGGTGAGAAGTGATTTGTTGTCCTGATGAGAATGTAAACACTTGCTAAAGTTGAGTTTCGTCTCTCATGTGAGTTCTGTTATAGCCTTCTGTGTTTATAAACATGTCTTGAGCTTGAGGGAGAAATGTGGTAACCTTTGAGCCCCCAAGAGAATGTTCATTTGTTTTCTCTATGGGCTGAAATTAAGATAACTCAGCATCCTTCTTTGAGCATCCCATATCCCTCTTGCTTTTCCTAGCAGGCCTGGGATGACGCCCAGTTTGCCATTTACTAATTGCTCCGTCCTCTTCCAGTAGAGTCTGTAGTCTTTTGAAAAAGTACAGCTCATATTCAGCAGGCATCTGCCAGCGGGGCTCAAAGTCCAGGGAAGTCCTCAGTCCAGTCTAACAAGCTGTTATTAATTTTTTTTTTTAAGGTTTAAGGTGTCGAGCACTTGAGAAAACGGAGTTGCTGCCCTCGTGCTGCTCACATGTGTGTTAGCACACGTAACAGACATATATGTGAGAAAGGCATGTTGTGCAGTGTCAAATGAGGGGTAGAAAATACATGTTCGGAGGGTGCTGCAGAGAGCAGAAGTTAGATTCAGAAAACTGGGCAAGACGCTATGGAAGAGGAGGTGCCTTTCAATTATGCCTTGAAAGGGGAATTAGATTTTAACAGTCAGAGATTTGGTGGGTGAAAAAGAGGGACAGAGAGCCCCATGGTTTTTGTTTTGTTTTGTTTTGCTTTGCTTTTGAGATGGAGTCTCGCTCTGTCACCCACGCTGGGGTGCAGTGGCATGATCTCGGCTCACCGCAGCCTCTGCCTCCCAGGTTCAAGTGATTCTCCTGCCTCAGCTTCCCAAGTAGCTGGGATTACAGGCACCTGCCACAACGCTCGGCTAAGTTTTGTATTTTTGGTAGAGATGGGATTTCACCATGTTGGCCAGTCTGGTCTCGAACTCCTGACCTCAGGTGATCCACCTGCTTTGGCTTTCCAAAGTGCTTAGATTACAGGTGTGAGCCACTACGCCCGGCCAAGAACCCCTTTTTTAAACAATTTTTTTAAGAGGCAGGATCTTGCTCTGTCATTTAGACTAGAGTACAGTGGTATAATCATAGCTCACTGCAGCCTCCAACTCCTGGGCTCAAGCACTCCTCCTGCCTCAGCCTCCCAAATAGCTGGAAGTATAGCTCTACCACCACACAGTCTAGCTTCTATGCCCGGCTAATTTATTATTTGTAGAGATGGGGTCTCACTTTGTTGCCCAGGTTGGGACGAGCCCATTTTAGACAGTACAAACAAGAGGCACAAAAGAGATGGCTCTGTAACATTAGTAGGGCATGTTTGCAGAAAAGTATATGGTACCTTGTAACCAGCACTTCCGGTACCTAGGTGGAGTGGAACTAGAGAACAAGTAGAGAGGGGAGAACGGGGCCAGCTGATGACAAGCTTTGAATAATACACTTAGAAATTTGGCCTTTGTTCTGGAGATGGGGGTTGGAGCTGGATTCAAAGATTTTTGAATAGGGAAGTGATCCAATTGACCCATTCTTCTAAATTAAAACTGGTAGCATTGTGGATAAACTGTAGAGAGGAGAGGCTGGAAACATGAGGACCCACTGCAAAAATTTTGGTACAAAATAATGAGATTCTGAACCAGGGCAATAATTGGAGGGAATTAAAAGGAGCGGTAAATTCAGAGTTTTTGTTTATTGTTTGTTTGAGACTCAGTCTCACTGTGTAAGACTGAGGCTTGAGTGCAGTGGTGCGATCTCTGCTCACTGCAGCCTCCACCTCCCAGGTTCAAGTGATCCTCCTGCCTCAGCCTTCCAAGTAGTGGTATTACAGGTGCGCACAACCATGCCCGGCTAATTTTTGTATTTTTAGTAGAGACGAGGTTTCGCCATGTTGGCCAGGCTGGTGTCGAACTCCTGACCTCAGGGGATCCACCTGCCTCAACGTCCCAGAGTGCTGGGATTACAGGTGTGAGCCACTGCGCCCAGCCTGTTTTGTTTTTAGATAGGTACATAGAATTCACCATCAGTTTGGATGACAGAGCTGAGAGACGATGAAGTCACAGGCAATTTTACAAGATTTATTCTAGTCTTAGTTATTAGATGGATGGTGACACCATTTACCTACTACACCCAAGAAGGGAGTTTAGGGGCAAGTGAGTTTGAGCAGCCGGTATACCGAACATCTCAGAAGAGCTGAAAATACCAGTCTGGAGCTTGGTAGACGTCGGAGCCAAAGGTAGATTTGGGAGTTTGATTTATGTCTGCAGTAGGCATTCCTTTCATGCCTATCATGTGCCAGGCAATGTTCTCTCATAGGTTAACTCAGGCTTGAAAGCACTTAGCACATGGCAGGCATCTCCATAGAGACAGTGGCTGAGCGATTGGAGTGAATAAGAGAGCATGCAGTTTCAAGAGTAAGGGAGAACAAAGTAGGGTGACCTAGTCTGAAGGACACGCACAAAACAGCCAGTGAAACAGCCAGAGATGGCAGCCAGAGAGGTGAGAAGAGGACCAGGAGTAGGTGGTAGAATGGAGTGGAGGAAAGTCAGTGAATGTAATAGTGTCGAACCCTACAGGGAAGTTAAGAAATGGCCATACTGTTGCATTCAGCATGGGAAGAATTTCAGTAGAATGGTAAGGACATGAGGACAAGGTGCGGGAAGATAGGTGAATCTATAGAGGCATTTGTGTGATCTGGTCTGAGGTGACATTTCTCAAAACCGTTCTGTGTGGCACTGATGTTTACAGGTCAACCTGGAGGCTCCTGAGAGGAAGTGCACTGTAGCCAGACGTGGGGTGTCCCAGCTAGCTTTACTCTGAGTGCTCCAGAAATCAGCCTGTAGACATTCAGTTGCCTGGTAGCTGACTAAATACAGGCTAACCTAAAGACTTAAACATTTTAATTTGCAAAACCTTTGTTGTATTAAATCACAAATGGGAGGCAATTTAGCAATGCATCTCTAAAATTGCACTGGGCTCTGGCTGTGGTTTCGCAATTTATGTTGAAAACGAAAATTGAACTCTGTGGCATAAAAACAGATTGTTGATTTTGTGATTAATTTGGTCTCTAAGGCCAAGGAAACTGTTAATGCTGTGTATCAGTTATAAAGTTGTGGGAGTATTTGTGGCGCAAAATGAAAAATCAATATCGTAACTACAGGATAGCTCTTTTAAAATCCAAGGTGCGTTTTGTTGCAAATTGCATGGAAGAAACTGTCCCCCACAGGGACAAACATACCTTCCTTTATTTCACAAGTGTGTGTCTGTTGTGGAAAAGCAGAGACAAATGGTTGGGCATTATTACAGTATAGCTGGGGGTACTAGGAGAAGGATCAAATTGTTGCAATTTAGAGTAAAACCTCACTCACAGTTACCTGTGTCCTAAGGCAACCTCCAGGAGTAATCTCTAGGAGGGTTGTGAGTCAGAAGTCTAGATACCTGGGTTACAATTTAGCCTCTGCTAATCACATTCTGGTGTCAGACTAGCCTCTTCCCCTCCCTGGCGTGTTTTGTGGTTTTATGTGTTAACTTCAGAGATGCACTGACAGGCGTCAGCGAAAAAGGAGTGTCTTCCATTAGCATCACTCTGAATACTACACCAAAGCGGTTTGTTTATGTTTTCCATTCCTAGAAGTGAATAGACTTCTTTTCTATTCAGCCCGTGTATTTAGAGAGGAGTGTGGGGAAATTCTTTCTTGTTTTGCCTTTCGTTTTGATAAAAGCGAATGGTTCCCATTTGCCATAGCAAAGAATCATCATCAACAGATTGCATCGGGAATGTTGAGGTTGGAGCCTATTCTTAATGGGGATTTTGAGAACCAGGGCATGACTTGTTCACCGGTTCATTTCTGCTGGCAGCGATGCTTAGATGAGAAGTAGATCTCTCAACATCCAGGCACATTTTTTCTGCAATTCCACCTACCATTTTCCTGAGTAGTGCTGGGATTAATTAAGTCTGATCCCCCATCCGGTTGAAATTTACTACCAGCTTCTTAGCCTAGTATATATTATCCTTACAAGTCAGGCCTCACCTTGAGGTCAGAAGAAGATGCCGCTTCAAGAAAGTAGTGTTAGTGGAAATACGAAGACTTCCTTCCAGTGAACTGTGCCTCAAGTGGCCTCTGTAAACTGTTTCTGTTCCGTGTGACTTATAATTATTTGAGTGCTGGGGTTTTTGTGGTAGATTTTCTTTGATGTATGGGCAGTGGTGGTAATTTGTTTCTTTCTTCCCCCTTCTATTTTGCTTTGCCTCATTTCAACTTAAGCAATGAATTGTGTGGTCTTTTGTAATATAGAGATTAGTGTAGCCATTTTTAGCCAGTTTTTATCATCTCCCTTAGGAGCTGACTCTATGCAAAAGAAACACTTCTGTCTTGTCAGAATGACAGTGATTACCCCACAGTTTGGATCATCTCCAGCAGCTTTGTTCCCTGAAAAGCGAATTTGATTTGATGAATAAAAGTTTGGTGTATTTGATGAGTCAGAGGGCAGGAGAATGTCCTTGTCTCTGATGAGGCTCTTACAGTCAGACACATTGAACATCAGGGATAAAATAAACCTTAATCTCCGAAGGAAAAACCCTGGAGCATGAAACTGTTCCCACTAGAAATGCTGTAAATCTTGCAAACCATGTAGGTTTTCTGTTTGGGGCAACATCAAAGCCCAGTGACTTTAGAGATTAAAGTGTATTTGACAAGCAAAACTTTCCCTGTGCCTTGCTCTTTACGAGATTTGGCCTGTCTCTTGCCTTTGTTTCACCTCGGTATGACTTCCTTTCTTCCTGAGAAGTAGGAAGTATCACCTCAAGTCTGGGGTAGGCGGCCATGGTTTGTTCATTTAAAGCCAGTCGTAGACCTGGTGCAGTGGCTCACGCCTGTAATCCCAGCACTTTGGGAGTCCGAGGTGGGTGGATCACCTGAGGTCAGGAGTTCAAGACCAGCTTGGCCAACATGGTGAAACCCCATCTCTACTAAAAATACAAAAATTAGCTGGGCGTGATGGCGCACGCCTGTAATCCCAGCTACCCAGGTGGCTGAGGCAGGAGAATCACTGGAACCCGGGGAGCGGAGGCTGCCATGAACCGAGACCACACCACTGCACTCCAGCCTGGGTGACAGAGTGAGACTCCGTCTCAAAAAAAGAAAAAAAAAAAAAAAAAAAAAAAATCTGGTCGTAGGCCCTGGCCACGGTCCCTTGGCCTTCTCGCATTGTCCTGCCCCAGTGGAGGACAGCGTCTTCTCACAGTCACTTCCCAGGGACTCTCTTATTTGTGGAAGAGTTTCAGAGCCTTTTGCTGACTCGAAGAAGATCAAAAGACAGGAAGACAGTGGTTTGCCTCAGCTTGGATTTTAGCATTTCTGTTTCTTTTAAAACCATCTTCTGTGATGTCTCAGGAGAAATACTTCTTTCTTTCTTTTTTTTGTTGAAATAAATTTTTTTTTGCTGATAAATTATTGTTTAACAGAATAGAAACTTTTCTTCAGTAATGTCTTTTTTTGGAAAGTAAGGTACAAGATTTTGCTTTAAAAAAAACAAACTATTTTTAAAGAACTGTACTCTCTAAAGTCAAACATTCCTGCCTCCTGCCAAGGCCCTATAAGATCTGGTCTGTGGCTACTTCTCAGGGTGGTCAGATAGCAGGAGAAGGACAGACTGTGAAGGCAAATGGCTTTAAGGGTAAACCCCACAGCGTAAAATCTCATTACTGGAAAAGCGCTTTGTGTTTAAGGATAGGTATTCCCATGTGGAAGGACGGCCATGGCCAATGCTTAGGGGACTCACTAAAATATCTTAAATTGTCTCCGTTAAACATGTAGCATCCTTAGAGGTCAGACAGAGCTGAAACTTGAACAGCTGTACAACAAGCATCTGAGATTGTTTTTAATTGTGTTTCCTTTCTCTAACAGCAGTAATTCTTGTTTATATTGTCAAGAAGCTTTCCACTGAGCACAAGCGCACCATACTTGAAGGTCAAATGCTTAACCCTTCTGCATGGTTACAATGAAAATGGACCCTTTTGTTTTCATTAATGTATACCCCAGCCGTGTCTACAGGGAGAATGGGGGCCCCAAGCGTTCACCAAGCTGAAGTAACTTATTGTAAAAGAGCCACAAAGAGAGCATATTTTTGTTTCCATCCAACAGTTGTTTAGCTTTTGCCTTGTGCACCCAACCACAAGACAATATGCTTACTTGTCAATGGGCAGAATTTGGGGGGACCATTTTGTTCTTTTGACCTGTGTTACTTTTTACTGACCCGACCAAATTGCTTAAAAATTTCCCCTTTCTGCTGTCAGTGTTTAAAGCTGCTTAATGTCTCTGAAGTGATCCCTTCTTTCTTTTTAACACTTTACATTCCTGTTTACCACAGCACCTGTTACTGTAGTGAACCATGAAATCGCAAATGCTATGCAGCTCTTATTGACCAATAATACTTTATTAAATAGAAATAGAGTTCCCTCCTAGCTTCTGTATGGTGTGTAAAGGTATCAGTATATAAAGACAATTGCACATATGTCCATAGCTGCACATGTATTGGTTGGTGGGCAATAATCGGGAAAACAGGATGGTGTATTTATTTGTCAGGCAAGAAATCTTTCTTTTTCTGCTCCTTAAGAGTTAACCAAAACTAAAGGGGCCAGTTCAGCAAACATTAAATATGAGCCTCAAACATGAAGGCTTCTTTGTTACTGAAACAAAAATACCACAGCAGGTGGTAGACTCGAACACAGGAGGGAGGAGGAGGTTCAGTTGTTGCCCATTTTTCTAATCCTTTCAGAATACCCATTGTCTGAACCCCAAAGTTAACGTGTTCCTGCTCCGTCTCATGGAGACAATTTCAGCGTGAAAACGCTGTGCCCATCACTGGTTTTCGACAACAGTTTAATCTTTGGGTATGGAATGTATCACCACTCAACAAGGCAGGAGAGGCAATTGTCTGTCTGAGATGAGCCAATAATATCTGCTTATCAAAGCATAAAACTGTTCTGAATGTGGCAAGTTAGAGTTAAGTAGGAATTCATGCCAACCGCAGCAGTAGTTTGCAGGTTTTAGGCTGTTTTAATCAAGACAGAAATGTGGCTTTTGTTGTCCTTGTGGCAGCTCAAAGCAACTTTGTGGTAACCACATTAGGTTTCTAAAGCTAAGACCAAACTCTGCACAGTCTGTATCTATTTATATCAAGATGCTTCAGTGGGGATACAGCTTTTAAAATGGATTCATAATTGAAGTTGGAATATTGTTTTCATTCCCTAAAAATGAATGAAATGTAGTTTATAACTCTGGACCTCAGAGTGCCCTAAGTGGGAAGCATTAAAAGATGAGTTAAAGGGCAAAGGTGGGCTACTGAGACTGATGCCTGCTACTGCTCATGATGAAGGGCACCACGTATCCCATTCATATGCCGGGTCCCTCTGTGTTCTCATTGAGCCATCCACATTCGTTTCTTTTATTCTAAATCACAGTTGGAACAATACAAGAAAATGAATGCAGTATAATGAGAATTAAAAAAATAAATCTGTGAGAAGTATAGAGTTGGAAATCTTGTTCTTATAAACGTAAGACACAAATTCTAATGAGCTTATAGATGGTCCGTAAATCATGTTCGTGGGTAAAAAATACCCATGGACACGGGTATTCTTTCCTAACCAGAGAGAAGCTACGATTCTGCTGCCTACATCACACATTAGACCGAATCATGGCCTCTTTTAGTGGCACTAAACATATACACAGAGCACTAAACGTATACACAGAGCAGTATCTGCAAACTTACGGACTTTTGTGATCTTCTGGATAATACTAGCATTCAGAAGTTAGCGTTTCATCTGACACATTCCTTTCATGTGTAGTATTCGTAAATGGGAAAATAGCCCTAAATCATTATTTTCACTCTTGACCTGGGACACTATAGCTAGGGAGAATCTCTGGGATATCTGGAATGGAGCTAAGGCTCGTCAACTATTTGGTTGTTGTCTTTCTGAGTTTAAAAATCAATGCTGTTTACTGTGACCTCAGGCCTCTGTCTGTGTGTCCAAGAGAGACTCCAGTTGGGTAGAGTCCCTGATTGGAGTCTCAGTCACCAGAAGTCCAGTCACCACTTCTTCCACCAGTGGAGACTGTCTCTGAACCCTAATCTGTCAGTGAAACCATGGTCAATGGCGTAGCATCATTAACCCTGATTTTGCCAGCCATTCTTACTCTGCTACCCCATGAGAACCTGGGCCACTCATTGAACACTCCGAGCCTGGATTCCTTCACTTGGAAAATGAGTTTGCTGAAGATACTAACCTGCCATGTTAGCTTGTTAAAGGGAATACATGAGGTGCCGTATCCCTGCCTCACAGAAAGTGCCTTATCGTTTGTCATTTCATAGTTTAGTGGGTAAGAGAGTGAAGTGAACTCTACTACCAGACTACCTGGGTTTAACTCTTGGCCCCACTACTTATCAGCTGTGTGATCTGAGGCAAGTTACTCAGTGCTTTGATTTTCTTTTCTGTAAGTTGGGATAATAGTAAAACCGATTTCACTGAATTGTTGTGAAGATTTAAATTGGGATTACATGAAAAGTGATTAGGACAGGGCTTGGCACATGGTAAATGTAAAACAAGTAATAGTTATTGTTATGTTTTGTTATTGTTGTCGACACATTTCTGATTATGTGTTTTATGTAGTCACTGTGATGGGGTTTTTTTCATAGCTACTATTAATACATTAATAAATGCACGGATATTTCCAATTAATAGGTCCTGAATTCCTATTTGAGAGCCATATCACAAAATTGAGTATGCGTGTGTGTGTGTTTGTGTGTCCGTGTCCGTCCGTCCGTCTCCTCTGGGTAAATATGTACCGAGTAGCAGGTAGTTCTGACATTGAAGACTCTGTAGACAGTGGCATTTAGGCAGGGACTGCATTTGTCTTAGGTAGATGTTATCTAAGGACCAGTACAGCAACTCTGCCCATGTGATTTTCACTGGATTGTCTTTTTCTACCAGATTGTTATTTTATTTAAGTTTTAATAGTCACAACGTCAATAGCATGAGCTTAGTGAGACATAGCTTTGACCTCAGGAATCTTAAGAAAAATAAGATTATTCTTATCTTAATAATAATAGAAAAATAAGATTATTAAGGGTGGGCTGCGTTTGTGGTGATATTTGTTCGTTGTATCTTTGTTCCTACAGGTCTACATTTTAGTTCCATTGTCTCAAAATGAAAAGATAATAGCACAGTCATGTGTTGCTTAATGATGGGGATATTTTCCGGGATATGTGTCATTAAGTGATGTCGTTGTTGTGTGAACATCACAGAGTGTACTTACACAAACCTAGATGGTAGAGCCTACTACACACCTAGGCTATGTGGTGTAGTCTATTGCCCCCAGGCTACAAACCTGTACAGCATGTTACTGTATTGCACACTGTAGGCAGCTGTAACACAGTGATAAGTATTCGTGTATCTAGAGATACCTAAACATAGAAAAGGCGGAGTAAAAATATGGCATGATAATCTTATGGGACCACCATCGTATATGTGATCTGTCATTGACTGGAACATCATTATGTGATACACAACTCTATTTAGCGAATCAGTGTTACATGATAACATGAAGATTATGATAGGCAAGGAACAGGACTTTCTAGTAGAGCAGAGTAACTGTTTTATAAATCAAAATCAATCCTAAAAGCTTAATCAAATTGAACAGTTATTTTATGTCCCCCTTTATCATCCTCCACCCTTTTTATATGTTGTATTTCCCAGCATAGATTGTAAGCTCCTAGTGGCCAGGTATTGTGACCTTCTGGATGTCTTCTGTAAAGCAGAGACTCAAATGTCGTTGATTGGTTTATCACGTGGCAGTTTACCTTCAGTATGTTCCATTCCATGTGTTCTGTATAAAACGTGCTGGACCTGGAGTTTGAACACCTGGTTTCTAGTCTGAGCTCAACTTCTTTACTAATTTTGATACAATGAGTTACTTAATTTATCTGAGCCTCAGTTTCGTTATCTATAAAAAAGTGATTAATACTTGCTCTACCCAACACATATAGTGTGTATGAGGATCAAACGAGATAAAGTTAATGAAAGCACTTTCTGAACTTTGCCAGTTTACATATATGTTAGTTTCGGGCACGGGTGTCTGATGTCTGGGTTAGATTTGGCTCTGTTGCTTACTAATGATATAAAATTTGACAAATTACTTAACCTTTCTGAGTCTCAGTTTTTTCATCTGTAAAATGGAAATGATAATACCTTTATCTTACAGATTTATTTTTAGGATTCAGTAACATAGTATATGTGAGCAGCACCTGGCATATAGAAAGCGCCCAATAATGTTGGCTGCTATATCATCATCATCATTACCATGAGTCAGAAAGTATCGAGGTTATGAGATATCAGCTTATCTGATATCAGTGCACTCTGCTACCCCATGAGACCCTGGGGTAAGACTGAATAGGGGGTGGAAAACAGTGTGGAGATTCCTTAAAGAACTGAAAGTAGAACTACCATTTGATCCAGCAATCCCACTACTGGGTATCTACGCAGAGGAAAAGAATTCATTATACAAAAAAAGATACTTGCACATACATGTTTATAGCAGCACAATTCACAGTTGCAGAAATATGGAACCAGTCCAAATGCCCATCAGCCAACGAGTAGATAAAGAAATTGTAGTATATATATACCAAATGGAATACTATGCAGCCATAAAAAGAAACAAAATAATGGCATTCACAGCAACCTGGATGGAATTGGAGACCATTATTCTGACTGAAGTAACTCAGGAATGGAAAACCAACCATTGCATGTTCTCACATATAAGTGGGAGCTAAGCTATGAGGATGCAAAGGCATAAGAATGATACAGTGGACTTTGGGGACGTGGGGAAAAGGGTGGGAAGAAGGTGAGGGATAAAAGACTTCACATTGGGTACAGTGTACACTGCTCGGGTGATGGCTGCACCAAAATCTCAGAAATCACCACTAAAGAAATTATTCATGTAACCAAACACCACCTGTTCCCCAAAACCTATTGATATAATAATAATTTTTAAAAGACTGAATGGGGGAAAGAGAGGAATAAAGAAAGGCTTCATTTTTATGACTCATTTTAGTAGATTTAATGTGACTCTGAGTGGCCAGTACTTTACATTTATCCTAAATCTCAGTAGCAAAATTCTAGGGAGAAAAAGGAGCTAACACTTACGGACTGGCTGCCATGTGTCAGGTACTATGGTAAGGGCCTTATGTGTAAAAACTGAATCCTGTGAGCTCTCTGAAGTAGCTGCTCTAAGCATCCTCATTTTACACATGAGGAAACTGAGGTCCAGAGAAGATAAGTAACTTGCCTGTGGCCAACTTGGTCACTAAAGCAATTGGCCTTCAGGGCCTTGGTTCTTCCTCCCTGTGCTAAAGTCTTCAAGGACAAGGGAGACCTCCTGAATCACCAAACATAATTTTTTCTTCATTGCAGCCAAAAGCAGAGAAGTTTATGCATCAGCTTTGCTTTAATTTGAGTTTTGTACTGTCCAGATCCCAGCCTACATAGGGTGACATATAAAGTGTAGAATTTGTATGTGTGTGTATATATACTTTTCCCAAATCTTCCATTTTTAGATATACATTTCTCTCATGTTCCAAAACCCTGCCTGCTTAGTGTCCCAAAGCATCTCCAGCTCCATGTGTCTAGTATGGAACTTGTCCCTTGTGGCTTTACAGTGTCAGGGATTGGCAGTGGTTGGCAGGCGGGGATATACTGTCTTTGTGCCTCCGTTTTTTCATCTTTAAAATGGAGATGCTTGATATATGGTGATCGCTGGATTAAGTGAGATAATGTTGATGACAAACGGTTGTTGGCATGGCAGGTTGTAAGCACTGAATAAACATAGCTGTTGTTCTTACTGCCACTCTGCGGGGACCAGTTCTGTAGGCCTGGGGGCAGTAGTAAGGTCTCAGTCGGACCTTCTGGCTTCACTCTCCTGAGCAGATAAAATTTCCACTAGGGCTTTGGTTCGGGTATTGCTGAAAGAGGAGGTGGGTTGGTAGGTGGGTGGGGGTAGATATATACAAAGGAGCGAATTGTAACAATGAGCCTTTTCTGCTTCAGTTCTTGTGTAGAAAACATATGTTCAGTGATGCAGGCAGCAGTTGGGTTAAAGACACACTGTAGGGCCGCAGACAAAAGCCCTGTGCCCTTCCTGCATTCACAATGTTTCCAAACATATTCCCTTGGCTCACTTGTTAGGGACTGAGCTGTCAGCTGGATCCCCTTGAAAGTGTGATTTCTTTTTCCCGTTCCCTTTCAAAGGCCGTCCCTCCCTTCCCCTCTCCCCCAGTGTTTTACACTTCATATAATCCAGTGTGCCCGACAGACCACTTCGGCCTTTGTGCTACTGATGTTTAGGGGAAGGAGAGAATTGATCTGATGGAGATCTTGGGTAACTTTTCACTTGTCCAAGGATCAGAAAGTGCTAAGCCACTTTTAGGCCAAACATCATCAGTGGCTCAATTATTTCGTACTTGGTGTAGTTAGCCATTCTTCACCTTCAATTAACAGTTAAGACAATGAACAGATTAGTGCAGTGGAATTCTTAGAAGTAGCGGCTGGGAATTAGGGGCATGTGTGTGTTGTGGTGCGGTTGGGAGAATTCTTGCTTTTATTTATAAAGTGAATAGTTTTTGATAAAAAGATAAAGATACGGCAAGGCACCGCGGAAGTATTTGGAGAGAAGTCAGCCATCATTCTGGTATTAATTTTGTGAAACGTACGGGTATGTCCATGTTTAGTTCTAGATTCAGGTAGTATTGCTATGTGCCATGGCTGCAGTTTGAGCATTTTCCTTTTCTTTATTGAAGTTTTTTGTGGCTCTGATGGGTTTATTTTCATGAATGAGACTTTAAAAAGATATATTTATGTGTATTACTTTTTGTTATGTATATATATAACAGTTATGTATATATAACATAACAGTATCAGGTATAATACTAATACATTAGAAAAGATTAGGTATAATACTTTTATGTATAATCTACTAACACTACTATTGAGGTAACAGTGAGCTAGAGATTTAAAGAACTAGCATACTAAGTACTTCCATCACTGATTACTCTTGGGCATTTCACCCTCCCAAAGTGGACAAGTGAAAATCTGCAAAATGGGAATTACATGATTATCTTACTTTATAAAGCATACCATAATAAAATAAAAACAGTTTTATAGATGATGGTCAACAAGAATTTTCTTGTCTTTGTAAAGATCTTGGATTGTGTCTTCATTGCCGTATCATTGAGTCAGTTTTAATGCTCTTGTTTCCTCTTTTTCCCCAAGAGTCTTGCTCTTGCTTTCTTTCTGTTTCATGCTATTGTTTATTAATTGGGTTGCTCATCCTGAAAAGCAGCAGCATATCCCAAGGAAGGAGAGGCAGTAGGCAGGCAGAGAATTTCCCATTGGCTTAGAGCTGTAAATGGGTTGTTAGCTCATTTTAGCAGTGGAGCAATTATAATCCCGCTAATGAGTAGGCAGATAAGTGGAGTTTCCCATATATGGTGTCTTCTGGTGTGAGGATAATTTCAACACCTAAAAATCCATAGACCAAAAAAAAAAAAGTCATATAAGTATTTTTTAACAGAAAATGCCAACAGAGTCATCCTCCCAATATGTGTCAGAACCAACAAAGGAAACTACTGATGGTGTTTTAACTTTTAGTACTGTCATCTGAAAAATCCTTGAAAGGAAAACGTTGTGGTAACTCATACATATTCCCCTGAGACTGAAAGTAACAGCCTGCAAAGATCTCAGTAGTGGGTGAAGCTAATAGACTGTAAGGTGGGATGACTTGCACCTAAGGTGGCACCTTTCTCTTGTGCCTGGAGTGGAATGTCACCCAGAACCAACAGTAGAACAACTGGGAAATAAATTGATATTCTTTCCCACATCGAATGAATTCATTTCACAGAGATGGGGAGGAAGTGAGGGTAATAAGAGTGTGTTTCTGAGGCTCTTCCCTCCAGCAGATAGGTTTTGTGTTTTCTTGGTTGTAAAGGAGGCTAATGCTTCAGAAGCTAGAGTGATTCCTGGGCTCTCTCGGTAAGACTAATTGTGCTGTTTCCTGCTCCCGTCTATGAATCAGCTTTGTTACATAGAGTGCATGTAATAGTGACGCAGAGTAGACGCTATTGAAACAAACAAATCTATTAGGCTGCTTGGAAAACAGAGGGAGAAAAAAGAACAATGATTTTGTAAACTCCATAAAGGCCAAAAAAAGGCTTTCAGTAAGTATGCAGAGACTAGAAATCAAATCCCATTTCCTATCATAAGAAGCCTGTTGTTTCAGCCGTAGTAGTTAATGTACTGTATGTGAAAGATTTAAGACTGGTTGGAAAGCTCTGCTTCTGTTTTATTAGGCTGCTATTGAAAAGCCAACAGCATAACTTCGACTAGGTGCTTTGAGATTTCTTAATGGGCTGTCAGGGGCAAGACACCAGGGCTGTGCTATACTAGCTCTTTCCTGTACATTAAAACAACAGGGGCCAAACGATCACATACAGAAGTATGAATTACTTGATGCTTTCTCTGTTCCATATGGCCAGCCATGTCTTTGGCAATTAATCATGTACAAAATCAGTCGAGTGCTCTCTGAAGCATTGAAGTCAACATTTAGTTGTACCTGTGCCAGTAGGGGCAGTGGGGTTGCAGGCGTAAAATAGCAGGATGAGGGGCTGCTGGCGCCAAGACCCAAGCAGCTGGCTTCTATAAACAACACTTTTTTTTCCTCTTTACCTTTCTCCCCCACTTTTTCTTTCTTTCTATTTTTTTTTTTTTTTTTTTTCTTTCCTTGACAAGTACATGGGGCTGTTTTTCACTATCATCTGAAACACCAGAGTTGCCAACTGGAGCTCTGAGGTCTAGCTTTCGTACATTGCCCCGGCATCCGAGCTTAAACGTAAGGGGCAGGCCCTCTTTTCCCACAGCAGCCTGAACATTCCAGCGGTCACCCACATGACTGTCCCCGAGAGTTTCCGCGGTGGCAGGCAGGCTGCTGTGGTTCCATGGCTTTTTGTCAAACAGAGGAGGCAGAGTGATTTCTCTACTCGTAGAAGGAGAGAGATGGGAGATACGGTGTAAGTGCTTTGGGGAAAAAACAAAAATAAGTAGTCATTCGTAGTCATGGCTCTGATATTTTAGGATTTTGGGTTTTGTAAATCAATTTCCATTTCTTTTCCTCTGCGATATTTCCCCCAAGACTTTATACATATAATGCTGCTTCCAATAGTCCTGAAACCAATTTCTGACATTTATCAAGCATTTTGTATATGCTGAGCACTGTGTGAAGCACTTTCCATGGATTATTTCATTTACTCTTCACAAGAGCTTCACGAGTTCGGTGCTATTACTTATACCCCTTTATGGATGAGGAAACTGATCAAAGAAACATTTTCCCTGAATTCTTTCCCCACAGACATTCTTGATTACTCTCAGCTAGCCCCCTTAGCGCAATAGTACATGATGGAAAAACACTAAAATATGTCTTACTGGCACATTTTTGAGGAGTCATGTGGTGAACTCTGCGGAGATGTTCAGTCAAATAAAGTAGGTCTTTGAGATGAACTGAACCAAGTGTGTCTTTAAGGTGGGAATAAAAGCCTGCTTTGTTGGCAGCCTCTTGAAGACTTCTGCCTTTGTGCCTTCCTTTCAAGACAGTGGAGCTTATCTCCTGCTTTCCTGGGTGAGTAGACTATGAAGGGCGGGGGAGGGGAGGGAAGGATGAAGACAGCAGCCTTAAGTAGTCCAGTAGACGTGGCACCCAGTGGTGACTTGGTGTTATCTCTTAGCCGAGGTCATCCAGGATGCGTTTTCTCAAATTCAGGAAACAGGGGAAAGAAAGTTTTAACATTGTGTAAACATTGGCACCCCCAAAACCTCCTGCTCCCGGAGAGGGAGATAAGGTAGGCAGAAGGCCTGGGAGGAATGTTTATTTGTTCTGCCGCGCTGTGGATCCAAGCATGCTGGAAATCTTTGGTGGTGCCCAGTCTTCGTTTAGAAAATGTGAAGGCATCACTCAGCATTGAGCCAAAGAGGCCTCACAAAAGAGCCATCTTAAACTGACAATCACTAAATGAAGGAAGACCTGAGATCGACCTTTCTTTGATGGGACTAAGGCTATCTCAGTGGGTTCTGTGCCTTTCTTCTTCTTCTTCTTCTTTTTTTTTTTTTTTTTTAAGTTTAAAAAAAAAAAAAAACGGAAAGAGAGAAAGAAAAAAAAAAAAGTATTCCTGGACTTTTGAAGAGGGGAGCCCTGGTTGGGGGTTTTGACAGCCTGTGGCAATGTTGATGTGAGGAAATAGCTTTCCCAGCTGATAACATCTTAAACCAAGTTTCTTCACAAGTTGAACCTTTAGCCCTCATTATCAGTCAGAGCATATCTTTGTAATTTGTGTGTGCAGAGGGGAAATACAACCCTAACATGAGACAGCTATGTATATAAAAAGTGTTGGGGGTGACATTTTTCCCATAATGACAGTATTACTTCTGTGGTGGTGGTGAGGATGGGTAGAGAGGGAGATCAGAAAGGTACGCAGTTCTGGGATCCCTTTTGAAATTGCAAGAACAGTAGTAGATTTTTTTTTTTTTGAATGAGCTCTGTAGAGGGATTACCAGCCATATTTGTAGAATGCCATCCTGTTTCCATGCATTTCCTTGGACAACATTCTTTGATTTGTAAGATGGAGAGATTAAGTCTGAGTTTTGGAGTTACAGGCCTATCAGAAGCTGTTGCATCTTCTCAGAGAGGAACCAAAAGGATTAAAGACTTGCATAGAAGTATTAGTAAAGAGTAAATGGTGTAAGTCTCCTTTTAAATCTCAGAGTGGTTCCTCTCTGAAAACCCTACATGCGACAAATTCTGCTATGATACAGTGGAATTAGGACATACTGAAAGTTACTGACTATAGCAATATGCCCTACAAGAATTAGGTGAAGTGCTGAGTTTTAATTGAATCCGTTCAGAATTAGGAGACTTTTTCCAAGCAAGACAGGAAACTTAAGCCTAAAATTCAAGGCTTCTTAGAGTTCTTGGCTTTTCTTTTCTAATTTGCATTCAGTCTCTCTCTCTCTCTCTCTCACTGGCTGTGGATTTTTTGCTTTGGTTTTATACATGAAGTTTTGAGCCAGGAGAAATGAAAGACTCTGGGAAATTCTTAGGGGTCCTTAATATACTGTGTGTTGCCAGAGTCCAAACTAGTTTTCTCTACTGAAATGGAGAAAGTGGGACTTCTTCCTCCTATGCATACCCTCGTATTAGGAGGGTATATTTTAGACACATCCATCCAAATGAGTATTGTCCTTTTAAGTAATCACCTACCAAGGGCATATACTCATTTTTCTGGATTCTGTTGCTTAAGAATAGTTTTTCTGACCCCATTCTTAGACTCATCTTCAGGAATAGTTTGAATCAAATCAAAGCTGGTTTCGCATACTGTTTTTGACCTTGAATAGTGCTTTCTGGCCTGATTGTTAGCTTTACTCCCCAGACATGTTTCAGCATGCCATTTGGCTTCATTTATTCCAAAGTATCCATCAGGAGTCCACTTTCATGGCATGTTGCTATACTAGGTACCTTGGAGATTATTAAGAAATGGGTATGGACCCTTCTGGTTTAATGGAGCCCTCACTCTGGAAGAGAAAAATTTAAATGAATATGTAAGTGCAATGGAGTACGACATGGTGGTGCATAAAAAGAATGATCAGCTCCGTCTAATTTGGTGGAAGGACGTAGTTTGTGGAAGACTTCATAGAGGAGGTGTTTTTGAGATGTTTCTTAAAGAATGAGTAGTTACTGAAAAGTTATATGGCAAAGGTACAAATCGAAGTATAGTCTAGAACAGTCGTGTGTTTTCAGGGAATTACAGTTTTAAATGAAACAGATGATAGGAGATAAAATTTGAGAAGTAAGCAGGACCTGTATCAAAAAGAGTTTTTTCCCCCAGGCTAAGGAATTTGGACTTCAAAAAAATCATTTTTTGTGTGTGTCCTCCAAATGCCAATAACTGAAGCGTATATAAACAAAGGTGCTCTGGTTTAGGTGGGATTTTGAAGCCAAAGCTCCTTATCTCCTTGGTGACCCTAAGAAACTTTGTGGAAGCACTAGGGCTTCATGACAAAAGCCTAAAAACCACTATTGTAGGTGATGCTGAATTATTTAAAAGGAAGTAACATGTTTGGACATATACTTTTAAAAGATCACTCTTGAAGCAGGAAAATTCATGAAAGGGGTGAGATGGACACAGACCAGTTTGGAGGCCATTATATGGTCCAGATGAGAGATGGGCCTGAACTAAGCCTATGGCAGTGGGGAAGAGGTAAGTTTCAGTCATATTGAAGAGAGAGGAATCACAGGATTTTTTTATGTTTAGGTATAGGAAGTGCAGAAAGGAAAGGGAAGAAGATTAGGGTGATTCTTAGGGTTCTAGTTTGGGTTATTGCATTAATCGTAGTACAGTCACCACTCTGGGTAACTACGATGAAAGCAAAAATAGTCAGTTCAAATGTGGACAGGTGAAGGTCAGAATCTTATGTTTGAGGCAGCATGTTTAAGGAAGATAGTCAGTTATTGGTTATATGAGACCAGAGCTTAGTGGAAAGGTCCGCTTGAAGGTAGAAGTGTAGAGATGTCAGCAGTCTACAGGGAACCCTTAAAGCCATTGGAAGGGCGGATCACCCACAGAGAGAGCAAGCCGAAGAGATGAGAGGAGGATGAAAGGTATGACCTTGGGATAACAACAGTTCCTCATCCTAGAATGAGGAAAGGCATACAGGAGACTGAGAAGGACCAGCTTAGTGTCAGGGCACTGGCCCAGGAGAGACAGATGTGCGCAAACCGAGAGAGATCAAGTAAAATAAGAACTGGTTCTAAAAATAAAACCCACCCTCATAGGATAAAGAGATAAAGATTTTCTACCACTAGGGAAATGCAAAGAGATATGCCTCTGGCTTCTGGTACCTAAAAATTTTATGATTGTGACTGTTCAGTGGTTGCCTGATTTCCTTTAAAGTTTTTCCACTTAAAGTAATAGACATTTACAGGAATCCCTTTGTTAAACTAGCATAACCTAGTACAAGGTAGATTGGCAGAGCTTAAGATGAAAGTAAACAGTAATAATCGTGACGGCATACGTACCAGGCAACTGATACTCACAAGAACTGTGGAGAGGTTCTGTTACTATCACCATTTGGAGTTATGGGAAAGACCCGCAGCTAGGAGGTGACAGTGGGGATTTGAACAGCCAGCACTCTAAAATTAATACTTAGTTCTTTCTGATCTGGCCTGCATTTCCGTAGATTTCTATTGAAAAAACGTACTAATGAAATGAAATTTAGCCTCTAGTGCACGTTTCCTAAACGTGGGGGGTTTTCTTGTGTTTTGGGAGGAGGGGAGGGAGAATGTAATTTTTGGTAATAGGAGACTTTTTAAAAATTGTTACTCGTTTGAAGAAGTTCTATGTTACTACTAATGGGAAAATGGCCTATAAACATTTCCTGGGGAAGTCAACCCTTGAAAAGCCGACACTGTTAAAGGAGTAAAAATATCACGTTAATTGCCTTGTAAAAAGAATGCTCTTTTGACACTGAAATTTCCTTTTGTGCAATGATTTCTTTTCACCCTAAATTTTCGAGTTTGAATGTTCGAAGTTCACCCTTCCTTTTCTAATACTAAAATAGTTTCTTGTAACAGAATTTGGTTTTTTTGTTAAGTTATATTTTTCTATATTTTTACTACTTATATGCTAAATGTGTTTACTTGAAACTTGTTTTCTGCACTCTTTCTTCTTTTAAAAATGTGATGCAAATGTTTTTAAGTTAAATTCTTATAAAATTTACATACAATAAAATTGGCCTTTTTTTGGGTATACAGTCCTATAGGTTTTTTATGGTTTTTGTTTGCTTGGGTTTTTCTTGAGGTGGAGTCTTGCTCTGTTGCCCAGGCTGGAGTGCAGTGGCATGATCCCAGCTCACTACAACCTATGCCTCCTGAGTTCAAGCGATTCTCCTGCCTCAGCCTCCCGAGTAGCTGGGATTACAGAAGTGTGCCACCGCACCGGCTAATTTTTGTATTTTAATAGAGACAGGGTTTTGCCATGTTGGCCAGGCTGATCTCGAACTCCTGATCTCAGATGATTTACCTGCCTCGGACTCCCAAAGTGCTGGGATTACAGGCATGAGCCACATGTCCTATGAGTTTTAACGTTTGTATAAACTCATGTAACCACCACCACAATCAAGGTACGGAATGGTTCCATCATGCTCAAAAATTCCCTCATGCCACGTCTTGCCCAGTCGAATCCCTAGCAACCACTGTCATTTTCTCTGACCCTACAGTATTGCCTTTTCCAGATTGTCAAATAAGTGGTTTTGTTCACTGAGCATCATGTCTTTGAGATGCTGAGTGGTGGCGTGCATCAGTTGCTCAGCCCTTTTTATTGCTGTTGTAGTGTTCTATTGTGTGAATGTACCACCGTGTGTTTATCCATTTACCCTTTGAGGAACATTTAGGTTGTTTCCAGTTTTTGGTGGTTATGAAGAAAGTTGCCGTAAACATCTGTGTACATGTTTTTGTTTGAACGTAAGTTATCATTTCTTTAGATAAATCCCTAGAAATGAGATTGCTAGGTCATATTTTAAATGTATGTTTAACTTTATAAGAAATTGCCAAACTGTTTGTCAGAATGGTAGTATTTTGCATGCCTCCTAGCAGTGTCTCAACTTTTAAAAACTTGAACGCTATTTTAGATGCTCTTGGGTGGGGGTTGGCGAATTGTGTTTCACAGTGCCTTGGGGCTTTGAGAAGATGCCCCATGACAAAGGGAGGACCTCTAGGTCCTCCACACCAGCTTCAAAGAGAATTGTCCCAGTTTTGTTTGTTGTATATATTGGAGTTGTATGTAAGGATACATTTGGGGAGAAAAGAACTTTATCTGCAAAGCGTTTAAAAACCATTGCAATACCCACAGTGTGAGATGTGGACCACAGGTGATAGAGGGTGAGGCAAGGTGGCACTTGGGGACTCTGCACATGAGGACCACACTGAGGCAGTGATTCTCTCTTCAGCTCCATCTGTTTATGTGATTATGTCAAGGAAGTTTTCATTTAAATCTGCTGCATCATTATTCTCCACCACTTGTTAATATCTTCCTTTACAAAGAGGGAGCATGCTTTAGTCTCAGAGCCTTCAGCAAGCAACAATTCCTGTCTAGAATGAAATAAATATATGGTTTTCTTTATAATATATTTACTTTTATGATTATCTTCTCATTTATAAGTACCATTGGTTTTTCCATTTTTTCTTTTGAAGTGAATTTATATTTTTTAAAAATGAGCCAATTTTCATTGTATTTTTTCTTTTTTTACTTTTATCTAGAAATTACTATGAAAAATGAGTCAATTTAAGGAAAAATATTAAATACTATATTATATAGTTCATATACAAATATGGCAAGAATTATGAAGATGTGCTAGAATAACTGAAGTTTAGGAAACTCTTGAACTAGAGGATCTGGTTATTTAAAGAAACCTTAGAGTGAATCCTTTTGTGAAGTGATAAAGCACATAACTATTTCTTAGTTTATCTATTTTATGAGTTTATCATTTATGTAATGGTAATTTCTTAAAAGAAGAGAGCCTTCATTGTTCTTTGTTTTTGTAATACTTATTTTTCAAGTCCCTTCTTTATTCACTGATTTGACAAATATTTTGTGGGCAATGGGGATACAGTGTTGACTAAACAGGCAACATCCCCTTTCTTTGTGAAACTTTCTTTCTTACATCCTTGTTCCTCCCACTCTTAGAGGCGGTTCAGGGCCTATGGAAAACAAGGGCCCCTGGATAAAATGTAAGTGATATGAAAGGCAAAGAAGAGGTAAATGACTTTAAAAAATAAACATTTTAGTAGATTTACAGAGGGAAATAATTTTGTTTTGATCATGTTTTTGGAGCTAGCTGGATGTCTACTTTGTCTTTCGTTGGATGCATTTTTGCATTTTGGTAAGATGATATGTACCCACAGACATAACGATAAACTATGTGACTTTTTTTTTTTTTTTTTTTCTTTGAGACAGAGGTTCGCTCTTATTGCCCAGGCTGGAGTGAGATGGTGCGATCTTAGCTCACTGCAAACTCCGCCTCCTGGGTTCAAGCGATTCTCCTGCCTCAGCCTCCTGAGTAGCTGGGATTACAAATGCCTGCCACCACACCCAGCTAATTTTTTATATTTTTAGTAGAGACGGGGTTTCGCCATGTTGGCCAGGCTCATCTTGAATTACTAACCTCAGGTGATCCACTCGCCTCGGCCTCCCTAAGTGCTGGGATTACAGGCGTGAGCCACTATGCCTGGCTGATAAACTACATGACTTTTTGAGGTTCCTTTCAACTTTAAGTACATGAAGTAGGGTGTCACAGACAAGGAGTAGTACTATTGTTAGAATACCTGCTAATGCTCAGACCTCTCTGAAATTAGACATCTCTCAGATTAGAGATCACAGATTGATAGCTGCCTAAGTTCTATTCAGCCCATTGGTGTTTCTCGTTTGACCCACAGGGTATTTTTTGTTTAATTTTAATGAGTTTACAAGATTTACAAAAATTGGTTTTCACATTACACACACACACACACACACACACCCCACACCAGATTTCTTGTTTATTTTGAAAATTCATGAATCTGGCATCAATGAGCCAGCTTTTCTGAGTGGCAGAGCTGGCTGGATCTGAATAGTGGCTGCCTTTTTAAGGCAGAACATGTGCTCTCTTTTAGTAACCTCTTCTTAACTCGTTCATGGTTATGCGCCTGGCCTAGCGAGTATTTGAATTTGCAACCTCTGGATCTTGGGTTTCATGCCCTGGAATTACCTAGAGAAGCTGAACGTTCCTCCTTGTGCTGGAGGGCTGAAAATATTGTTACCACAGAAGCTGCTTGACTGTCCAACTGGGCACATCTTCCAGCACAGTAGATGGAATACTGGGCCTAGGAGGCAGGATCAGGGTCCTCTTCCTGGCTAGTGTCAGGTAGATTATCCAGGCTTCTTCACAATGGAGGTACTATTTTCTGACTTACCTGTTTGCATCCATTAACATTTTTGATAAGCAACAGAAACAGGTTCTGATGAAAATTTTTTTTTTTTTTTTTGAGATGGAGCCTCACTCTGTCGCCCAGGCTATAGTACAGTGGTGTGATCTCAGCTCACTGCAAGCTCCACCTCCCGAGTTTCAAGCTATTCTCCTGCCTTAGCCTCCTGAGTAGCTGTTATTATATGTGTGTGCCACCACGTCTGGCAAATTTTTGTATTTTTAGTAGAGATGGGGTTTCGCCATGTTAGGAAGGCTGGTTTCGAACTCCTGACCTCAAGCAATCTGCCCACCTCAGCCTCCCAAAGTGCTGGGATTACAGGCATGAGCCACCGTGCCCAGCCCTGGTGAATTTAAACAAAATGGGACTTTATTGAAAGGATATTGGGTGACTGACACTATCAAAGGAAAAATGAACGATCTGGACTCAGAAAGTTCCAGAAACTAGAGATACTCTGAGGACCATGGGTGGAAGGAATTAAGGGAATTGATAAATTGCCTCAGCATTTTCCCCCATTTCTATATCATTCCTCTCAAGAGTCTAAAGTCCTGGAAAAGGATCAGGTTGGTCTGGCCCACATCCTTCAATAGGGGAGGATAGGACACCTTGGTTGACAGTCCCTCTAAGACTTTATACCATGAAAGAAAAGACTTTGTAAGAGGAGATTTAGGTGATGTTGCCAGACAAAGGGGATGAGGTATGGATTTAGGCAATAGAAACAACAAATTTCACTACTCCTCAAGGTTGTCATGATGATATTAAATATGCACTATCAAATGCTATGAAAGAGTAAGGAAGTAGTGTTTCAAGTTGCAGGAGAACCAGGTTATGGGTGTGCTCTTTAAGTAAACAAACATATTGGCATCTGTTAGATAAGGAATATATTGAATGACTTAGAACACAGACAGTTTCATTGACATTGTAGTGACAATTTCATTCCTTTTAGCAATTGCTTTGGTTATAAAATCTCCAAAAAAGCCACACTAACTTTAAATTAAAAAACGATATCTATAAAATCTAAAGATGTTCTTTGAGATATTCATTCAAAGAAATGGTCTTTCTGATTTTTGTGTTCCCTTTTTTTTTTTTTTTGCAAGATCTTGATTTGCAACAAGCAAGGAAAATGAGTGAATCTTCTCCCTTCTTTCCCCGCCAAACATTGCTGGCATGGGTAGAAATTTAAAGTAATTATTCAAATAAGAGAGGCAGAGAAAGCCTCAGCTGGGTGGCAGGAAACAGAGAGTGAAAGTCAGAGGCTGCTCTTTTTTAAAAAGGCAAAACAAACAACTCACAGTGAAGTGTACGTGAAAATCATTTCTAATAATAGCTCATGGTAGGCAATTCCCAGGGAAAAAAAAAATCATTGGTGTGCTGAGAAAATTAGAGTAAGAATGTGCAGTATCTTGATGTGTTACTTAAGGCAATGGAGCTTTCGAGTTTACCTTATGTGCCATGTACATTGATTAAATACAAAATATATGCTGGCCATTTTTGGCCATCATTTACTGTATTGATTTGTTAGCAGGGGAACTGTAATAAAAAAGCCATTGATTTACTGTCCTTATTTGCTTATGGGCTTTTTTTTTATTATTAATTTTTCACTTTTTCTTTCTGTTTTGGATCATTTCTTGTAGACAAATGCTGTGCTTCATGAAGTTAAAAGAGAGGGGCTCCCCGTGGAACAAAGGAATGAAATCTTGACTGCCATCCTTGCCTCGCTCACTGCACGCCAGAACCTGAGGAGAGAATGGCATGCCAGGTTAGTTCTGTTATGAAATGGGATTTGTTGTTCTTGACAAACAAGAACTATATTTGGCCAAGCCCTCCCTTAGGGCTGGCCTCGTCCCTTTCCTTTGAGGGGCCATGAAAAATAAGCACATTTAAGATGCTTTCAGCTAAAGTTAGCTTTCCTACCCACGGCACCTACATTAATTGTAATGATCCATTGACATCATCAGTATATTTACACAATTTATTCCTGAATATAATATTTAGCATAAATGTTTGCATTTTGAGCATAATGTAATATAAGCACCTGATACTGAAGAACCCTCTTTAATCAACAGTCTAAAAGACTAACATTGCTATTTCATTAGAGCAGATGTCTGGGAAATCCATATAGTGCTCCTATATCACTCTGTGCAAGGCAGATTACTTGAAAGTATAGTCATGCATCCCTTAATGATGGGGATAGGTTCTGAGAAATGTGTTCTTAGGTGATTTCGCCTTTGTATGAACATCATAGAGTGCACTTACGCAAACCTTGATGATATAGCCAACTATACACCTAGGCTATATGGTATAGTCTGTTGCTCCGGGGCTGCAAACCTGTACAACATGTTGCTGTACTGAATATTATAAGCAGTTGTAACACAATGGTAAGTGTTAGTGTATCTAAGCATAGCTAAATATTGAAAAGGTACTACAAAAATATGCTGTTATAATCTTATGGAACGGAACCACTGACATATGTAAAGTTCGCCGTTGACCAAAACCTCAAAATGTTGTTATGTGGCAATGACTGTAGCCTATTTATCAACCCGATTTTTAGGGTTAACCAACTAGGAATGACTCTTGTTTCAACCTGGTCTCTTTCCATGGAGTTACCTGTGCTTAGAAACTGTGTTACTGGTGAAGACTTTCTTTAAATCATCAGTTTTTACAGAACTGATGCTTGCATAGTAAATATCATGTTATCCTGTTCTTTTTTGAAAACCAGTTGATATGTGGGAGGCTAGAACTAGTTCTCCCAAATGTTAAGATTATCTTTCAGATCTGTAGTTTGTAAAAATTATTGAATTGTCATCCGTCTCTAAGCCAGAGGGAGAGGAATCAGGAAGGGTATGGCATATTTTGTCTCAGAGTCTTATTTGGTGCTTAAAAATTCTATGTGCCTGGAAGTCAAGAACATTTATTGATAGACATAATATTCTCCAAATGACTTCATGCAACAGAATTTATAATAATTGATAGCTTTACTAGTAATAATTGTCATAAAATAGGTTTGTCTGAACAAGGCTGAAGATGGGCATTTTCCAAGAAAGGAGACAATATAAGTATTTATTCTCATTGGATATCAGAAAGCTGC
Organism: Macaca nemestrina; assembly: GCF_043159975.1. Classification (NCBI taxonomy): domain Eukaryota; kingdom Metazoa; phylum Chordata; class Mammalia; order Primates; family Cercopithecidae; genus Macaca; species Macaca nemestrina. The sequence goes on from NC_092142.1 coordinate 52,898,465, forward strand.
TTTTTCAAATATGTACTATTTTTAAATTCAGACTTGTATTTAAATAGTAATTTTAAAATTCCCAATGATACTCACCCTCCCCTTCCCCCATCTTTTTGGTGGTGTGGTCAGCGTAAATGGCAGACAGTTACTTTTTATTCTTTCTAAAAAAAAATGTTTATAAAAATAGACACAGGGTCTTGGCATGTTGCCCAGGCTGGTCTTAAACTCCTTGCCTCAAGCGATCCTCTTGCCTTGGCCTCCCAAAATGCTGAGATTACAGGTGCAAGCCACCACACCTGGCCAGTGGCAGACGGTTTCAACTACAGTAATGACTAAATGATTTCCAATTTACCTTTCAATAATTAATTCTAAAATTTTCTTTGTATTATAAGTTAAGCATGTATATTTATTAAAGTATACATATTAAGGAATGGAATATCAGTTTGTGGACATCTAAGGGGTTTCTTTGTCTCTGTTTGATGTTTTATGTCATCCTCATGATGATTCCAATTAAATAGAGAGGGAAGAAGAAAGAATTTCCCTGTAATCTTTCCTCCGGTTCCCTTCCATCCAAAGACCGTGTGGTCCAGTGAGAGCGCAAATGGATGTTTTTTGTTGAGTGCATTTGGTTTGTTAACAATAATTTTTTAATACACTAAATCATTAGACAACATGGTCAAAGTGGCCTGTTTAAAAGGAATCTGCTTTCAGCATTTCTGGCCCTTACTGCTAACAATTTAATCAGGAGCTGGAGCCAGTGTTGAAGTTGATGTAGTCTAGCAACTGAAACAAAAACTCTCAAGTCCTTTGTGTTAAGGGAGGAGGAAAGAAAGAGCTTAACAGCTGACACTGTGCAGACCCCCTTAAAACTAAACACCTGAAAGAAAATTTCAAGAGGCTAGTGTCTTGAGATCTCAGAAGGAGAAGTGTCCTCAGAGTATTAAATAACCATAATCCTTCTCCCCACCGCTTCTCCACCCTCATTTGATGTTTCCCATCTTAGTGACCTATCTACAGACTCATCCATGCGATCCATATAAACAGACGGTTACCATACACCTTTCTTTTCCTCATCAAAGTGTCATCTGGCGGTCTGGAATTGGGCATTGCCTCGAGTAGCCGTCAAACGGGTGGTGGTGAAAGTTATAAAACATCCACTGCGGTGCTTACTGAGCAGCCTGTGTTTTAGAGATTGGCCTATTGTGTACTTCGGAATTACACAAGGAAAAATGTGCTTTGACAGAAAATAATTAGCACTCACCAAAGGCCAAGCAATAGGTTACAGTATTTTACTTTCATCAAAGCTATCAGGGGATCAGTTAGATTAGATAATAGAAATTTTTTTCCTCTGAAAGTTAAATACAGATGACTCTAATTACCTTATATTGCACATTAGAGAGTGCATTATGAGTTGTACAACTTCAAGAAATTTAGGTCAGCGGAGCCGCTGCAGCTGGCAATAACTTTCGTATAAGTCTTTTGTAATAAAGGTTTTTACCTCTCTTTAGCAGGTTCATTTGCGATCATATTAGGGAGAATTTTTAAAGTAAAACTTGTAACCTAGTTATAAAATATTTGTCTCTCTCTCAGGTCGGGCGCCAAGCCATTGTTTGGGACTCACTGAAGTCTCTTAAACTGAAGCATATGTTCCTTGTAATTTAGCTTCTTGAGGAAAGTGTCAATTTTGCATGACTTGGGGTAACCGAGTTTGTCACAGTGTCACACAACCCAGCGACTCTAGAGGCACATCTGAGTGCTGCGGGTTTCCTTCTCCAAGCTTCGTAATCCCATAAACAACCCTCTCCAAATAGGCTTATTAGGGCTGTCTATTCACTTCCCTAGAGTTGAATGATCCAAAGGACATTGGGAGAAGCTGTGTGAATGCAGGGTAAGTGTTAACAGAAGTGGGACAGAATTTCTGAAGATTCGCCTTTGTTTATCCAGTCCCCTCTGCCTGATGGACAGCTTGTTATAGCTTTTAAAGAACTGGGCGAGCCCTCTGATCTGACCCCTTCTTGACCTGCGTAGCCCAAAGGTCAGTCTGCAGCTAATAAACTCTGAGGTTCTTAGGGTCTACTGTAGGAAAAGGCAGAAAAAGAGCAGCTGCAAGGACCGGGTGTCCCAGGATAGGCTACTTTAGGGTCACTCTCTGATAATGAAAATGATTACCAAATTATATGGAAGTTTAACCGCAATCGTGAGTGAGAGGAGGGTGGGGCCCGGCGTATTAGGTTTGATAAATGAACTGTGAAGAGGCCCATCTGGCTCTCAACATCTTTTCTCCCCCTCTTTCCTACCAAGGGGAAACATTTTAAAATAACAGCAGTACATATAGACTCAATGACCCATACAAGGAGCTGGAATGGATTAAGATTTAATGGTGACAGTGGAAGAAATTATCATTTGAAAAGTGCTCCAAAGAAAAGGTGCAGTTCAATGTCCACACCCGAGTTGTCTTTCTAAATAAAATATAATAAAAATCGCTGCCTTGTTTATTTTCTACAAAGCCCTGGCGTCTTTCCTAGATGGCTGAAAATTTTGAGGGTGTTGTTTATTATGGAATAATTATTTATAGTTTAGCTTCAGAAACGGAATGGGCTTCCTTTGCCTTGAAGAAGTCAGAATGAGAATCAAAGATTTTGTTCTGCCTGCTTGCTTCATTTCAGTAATGTAGGTAAATCAAGTGTTAGAGAAAATGCTTTTCCAAAAAATGTGTGTCCATGTCAGCATCTGACTACTGACTATTGTGCAGTCTTTAGTACGAAATATATGTGTGACTCTTGAACAGAGTCTTATTCCTACTACAACCTGGCAGTTTTTCTGTAAATATAAGAAGAAAGCACATAATGTTAACTGAGTAGTTATGTTTGGTTCTTTCTTTATTCCTTTTTTCAAAGAAACATCATAGCGATGCTAATTATTGCCAACAATGGATGAGGTCACTATACACTATTCGTCTATTTATTTACCACTAATTGATAAGATTAGTCTATTTAAAGCTCTCCCCCAGTTTCTCATGAACATAGAGTCCTGATTTCAGACCAGTGATGATGGAGGCCATGCAGCTCTGTCCTTTTCTGCAGAGATGAGTGGCACATGCCATGAGTCCGCTTTCTGAAACGAGAATGATTTCATTCAGTAAGCATCTTTTCGTATATTTTGTATACCTACTGCATGAGATGCTGTGCGTAATAGAGAGTGAGCTAAGTGGCCAATTTCAGGGTTTATCTGGGGATGAGAATGTAGAAGTTTCCTAGAAAGAGGCTGTGAGAGGCAGTGGCAAGGAAAGCAGTGGAACCATCATTACCACAACAGAGTGGCAAGTTCTCTGACCCACTCGGGAACGTATTTAATGGTAGATGTCTTGGAAGACTAGAATTGTTGTGTTATTGAAAACCCTTTATATTGAACTATATTGTCTTGTAACACAAGCCTCACCCAGACAATAATTATGTTAAAAAATCAAAACAGAAAGCTTGTAAACATTATCCAAAGTTAGCATATTTTTTATCAAGGTTTTGACTTGGCTGTCTTATGTCTCTGGGGATTTTGAGTGAGCAGAAAGCCAGGTAGAGGATAATTCAGGGAGGTGGCAAATACTTTGAGAATCAATTATGCTTTTTAACTTTAAAACCATGGCCCTAAATTTTTGCTAAGTGAGGTATAAATACAAAAAAAAAAAAAAGAGAGAGAGAGAGACAAAAGCAAGGTCATTAGGGTTTTTTAAAAATTGGCACAAGTCATATATAATGTAAAATTTCATACAACAAAATTTATCATTTTAAAGTGTACAGTTAACTGTTAAAGTGTACAGTTAATTGTGCAACTATTACCACTATCCAATTCTAGAGCATCTTCCTTCCCGCAAAATGAAACCCTGCATCTGTTAACAGCCACCTTCAATTTCCCCTTCTCTCCACAGTCCCGAGCAAGCACCAATCTACTTTTTATCTCTACAGATTTGCCTATTTGTAACATTTCTTATAAATGAAATCATACAATACGTAGCCTTTTACGTCTGACTTCTTTCATTTGGCATACTGATTGTAGGATGCATCCATGCTATAGCATATAAGTACTTCATTCTTTTTTACTGCTGAATAATACTCTACTATATAGATGTGCCACATTTTATTTATCCAGTAATCAACTGATGGGCATTTGGGTTGTTGGACAGTAATCAATTGATGGACATGTGGGTGGGTTGACTTTCTGGCTATCATGAATAATGCTGCTGTAAACATTCATGTACAAGTTTTTGAGTGACATGTTTTCAGTTCTCTTGGGTGACATGTTTTCAGTTCTCCTAGGAAAGGAATTGCTGGGTCATATGGTAATTCTGTGTCTAACTTTTTGAAGAACTGCCAGGCTGTTTTTCACATCCTTTACACCATCTTATGTTCCCACCAAAAACACAAAGTTTCCAATTTTTCTATGTCCTCGTCATTACCTGTTATTTTCATTTTTTTTTGAACTATAGACATCCTAGTGGTATATTATTGTGGTTTGAATCGCATTTCCCTAATGACTTATGATGTCGAGCATCTTTTCCTGTGCTTTTTGAAAACTATTGTTTTTTCAATAGGACATTTTAAAACATGGCGGACTTAAGGACTTCCTTACCCCTCTTGTTAGTGGTAAAGAACTCACAAGCCTATTAAGAATATTTGGTTTGTAGAAGGAGTGGGTTTCCAAATGGGGCTGTCATTAAGTTGCAGCAGTGCTTGTTTCCGCGTTACCATGGTCAGACCTGGCTCTTTATTTATTTGCTTGTGGCCCCACTTATTTTTTTTCTAGAGATTACCTACTTATTTCTCCTACCATTCTCTTACAGTTCATTCAACATTGCACACTGGATAGGAATGTAGCCTGATTAAATGGAAACTCGGTCCATTTATAGCTCTTTAACTTTTAGGCTCAAACAGGACTTACTGTATTCCCATAGGAGACAACTTCATTTGGGTCCAAGGAGCCTTAAAAATGGTGCTGAGATTCGTTTCAAATAACGTTTATGGAAGTTTCTTAGAAAAGCTTTTAGAAACTACTTGCTTCTAGTTAAAAGTGACTCTCCTAAGGTCCAGATAATCCTCATATTGGGCTTTGACAGCTCCAAAAAACTTCCAAGTTTCCATTTTTTTCTGGACCAGTAAAACAACAGTCTTATTATTAGTCATCTTTCTATTCCCTGTGATCCCAGCCATCACCACCTGCCCCCAGAATGGATCCACTCTGGACATCTTTGTTAAGTCTGTAAAATCTGGTTATTAGAACCTAGAATGTATAATGAATAGGATTTACTATTCCAAGCTAATCAGCTTTAGAACTTTGATCTGGGCTCAACAAGTATAACACTTTGTGTAAGTTACTTATGTGGATCAGCTTGGGTTCTAAAACTAGCACATTGAGGTGTTCTCCTCGGGTATCTGTCTCTCCTTCTGCCTCCTAGCTAGTCACGGATTGTATGCAAAACCGACAAGTCAGCACCATCCAGTTTAGCAATTAACTATTATTTATTGAGTGTTTATTAGGTGCAAGTAACTGTGCTAGACACTGTGGGGAATATCAAGATGAGTATGACTTGAGTCTCAACTGTGGAATAATTTACTTTAATGTGGAGGTGGTAGTTAATAAGAATACAATGGCCAGCACACACACTTGAACTCTTTTTACTGTGAGGCACTGTGAAACCGTAAGGTAATTTAGCAATGGGGTCTGCCCTAAGGGAACTTATATTTTGATAGAAGCTTTAAAAATGAAGTAACCTGACATTAATTATATATGGACTTGATTCTGTGTTTACATTTTTATCTCTTCTTCCAGAATGAAAGTTTTGTAAGGATAGGATATTTGTTTGTTTACCAGCTGTGAAACATACACCCCAGGCGAGGTGCAGTGGCTAGCACCTGTAATCCCAGCTCTTTAGGAGGCTGAGGCGGGCAGATTGCTTGAGCTCAGGAGTTCAAGAGCAGCCGGGGCAACATGGTAAAACCCCATCTCTACAGAAAGTACAAAAAACTAGCCAGGCGTGGTGGCGCACACCTGTTGTCCCCGCTACTCAGGAGGCTGAGGTAGGGGGAAGCACTTGAGCCCAGGAGGCAGCGGTTGCAGTGAGCCGATTGCATCACGACACTCCAGCCTGGGCGACAGAGCGAGACCCTGTCTCAAAACAAAAGAACAAATTTGCACCACAGATCTTTGTAAAAATTAAGCTCTCTCTTCCATTAGAATAATGCCCTCTATCAAAGGACCTCATTACCTGTTTGCCACATATCCCTGGCATCTAGAAGAATGCCTGACACTCAGATTTATGAAATAACTTTCCTCTCAATCTATTCCAGTGTTTATAAGTACTTTGTCTTTATTAATTTTGAAGGGGTATGACCACTTGTGATATTGGCCTGTTGCTTTTTTTGCTCTTTTTATTAACCTTGCCTGGTGTGGAAATCTTGAAATTGGAAGTCAGGATGGATCTCTGATGTTGGAAGTAAGCATTGGTTATTCGTCTAACCTTGCCAGGGGGTGGAAGCCTTGAAACAGGAAGTAAGGAGGAATCTCTATTATGCAGTTCTCTGGTGCTTAAGCCCCAAGATGATACCTCAGGCCCTTATTCCAGCATGAGCGAAGAGGGATGCCATGTGCACAGGCTGACTCCAGTGTACTTGAGGAAGAGAACACCATGCGTCTGGGCTAAGACCAGGACAAAAAGACATGGTCTCCTCCCTGAACCACCATTCCCAATTTGTTGCCTTTCCTGGAAGTGAAATGGAGCTGGGTGAGAAGAGGAAGAACTGGCATGGTGGGAAGAAGAGAGTTGTAAAGACCGCCCTGGGGACATGCCTTTGAATAAAGGGATGGGTTTTAGTTCAGTAGGGATAGGGACAAAGCTGAGGCTAATATGACTTCCAGTCTGTAGACAGCACTTTTTTCCTGGTCACCTGCTAATGTCCTGGTCTGCTGTAGTGATATCAGCACAGTTATGAACCTTAGCATTGGTGACTTGGCATGTGACTACAGCTTGGAGCTGTGTTCACAAAAAGTGGAGCTCCTCACCTTGACGATGGGCTATGGGATAATGAGACTGATGCGGTTATCTGCTGAGACAGCCTATGATTGTGTCATCGGACCATGTCAGCTGCTATCATTCATGCTGAGGAGATTGGCTGCTTACTCCGGCACAGCTAGTTAGTTGGGAACTAGAAGTTGTGGCATCTGTAGTTGGGTAGCTGTCCATTGCTACTAGGTAAAGTTGTTTGCAGTGTTGGGGTGGGCACAGGGAATAAATGGAAGAGATTCCAGGGAGAAGCAGGGAGGCACTGGCCTGCTAATTGCCATCCGGGTCTTTTTTAAGACATCTGTCCCTTCTCTTTTAGTAAGTCTCTGCTTTTTGCTGCCCTTAGTGAAAGAAAGTTCTTTGTGTCTCTGATCCAGATTACTCCATAAAACCTGATAACTCCATAAAACCTCCTCATAAATGTGTAGGAATTGAAACATTGTATAAATTTAGAGCAAAGATTAAATGAGTCCAGAGATAGGGTTACTTTTTTCCCCCACGATACAGCAACTTATCTTAAGGAGGCAAGTGTTGTTAATGTTATTACCATTGTTACTGTCATTATTTGAACAGTTTTATGGGGGACAAAAGCCAATTGACTTCTGTGCATCTTATTTATAAAATCAACACATGGGCTTTAGCATGAACTCTGTTTCTGGCAGGTTTCTGACCGTGATCAGTTGCTGGCTGGCTGTTTCTTATGGGCAGTGCTTCTTAAACTTTTTGAGAAAACAGTTGATTCATTTAATTTTCCAACATACATTGATTAAGTGTCTGTTGTTTTCTAAGCACCGTTCCAGGTTCTGGGAATACAGCAGTGAACAAAACTGATGACAGTTCTTTCACGGAGCTTGTATGCTAGTGGAATGACAGATACAAACTGTTTTCCTAAGCAGAACTCTGAAAATTTCTTTTATAAAATGTACATGTAGTTGCTGTTCCCTGTATATTCACCAGCACTCAACAGTGACCAAAATAAAGTCATTCAGTTGAGATATAGATACACCATTCTATTTTTTGAGCTTTGTCATAAAGTAATCACTTGTTGTAAAATTTGCATTTCTAGTTGCAGTGGGTCATATTTGGGAAGTAGCCGTGGGATGCCAGTTTTCTGAGGAACACCATCCTAGGGAATCCGTAACATTAATTCTCCTTCAGTTATCCACACCCTGGTCCCCATTTCCTTTTCCAAGACCTGTGTCATTTTAAAGGTCTTCACTTGAAGGAAGGCTTAAATTCAGGCCACACTATATTGACAAATGTCTCTGAAGAGAGAATGGGCAAAGCCGGACCTATCTCATAGGTGTTGGGGGATTACCTGTGATAATGCACTCAAGTACTTCATGAATGCTGGTTTTTGTTGTTGGGAGTGATCTGTCAGTCATGCGTTGGTTCTACAAAGATTTCTTAAGTGCCTCCCTGGTATGAGGCACTATCTTAGGTCCTGAGGTTATAGAGATGAGTAACATGTGATTAGGGGAAATGTATTACACAATGTAGAATAATAAATACCATGGAAGAGATTGAGTCATGGTTCCGTGGAAACCCACATCCCAGGGAAGAAGACAGGCTCTCCTTAAGTGTTCTCATAAGACCCTCATAATGTGCCCAGCCACAGTGAGAAATACTGCTCCATCACCCAATTGTGTTGGCTACCAGTGGATAGGTAGCTGTTTGTCTCAAAGCATGAGTGAGAAATAAGAGAGAAATTTATACATGAGGATAGGTCCTTGTATAAAAGTTGTGCTACCTTCTTTCCATTGTATAAAGTTTGTGGAGGAAAAATGGTTTTCTTTCAGAGTAAATTTCATTAATATGGTTGGGGGCATAGATTCTGAGTCAGATTGCTTGGGTTTGAATCTCGGATGCACTTCTGTAACTCCAGGCAAGTTACAATTATGGATTCTAGCCAGATGAGTTACTTAACCCCTCTGAGCCTCAATTTTCTCATTTGTTATTTGCCTAGGGGATGATAACAATAGAACCCATTTCATAGGGTTGATTAAGCAATTAAATGTAAAACACCCAGAGCAAGTACCTGTAACATATTAGATGTTCAATAAAAATGACCTGTCATGATCTTCAGATCAAAACAACAAAGCCAGGAATAAACCCAGCCACGCTTATCCAAATTGGCCTCTCCTTTGAGGGAATGCCCCATGTAGTAAATATCCTAGCCTCCTGGTAGGGGCCTGATATTGGAAAACTGGTGCAGGGAAAAACACCAGACAGAGCTGGTGTTCTGTGCTCAGCACTGTCACACAGAACTGACAGGTGGAGGGCTGGACTTAAGTTGGAATCCCATCATTAGTGGCTGTAGGACTCTGGGCATGTCATAGACATTCTGCGCCTTCACAAGTTTATGTAAAAAACAAGCGACTTGATCTCGATCACCCCAAAAGTGGAAGGCATCTTCCAGCTCTCACAAGGAGTGGCTCCATACGTGAGCTCCCCGGGAGCAGGGAAAAGTGGGTGTTACTCCTGATGGGTTTCACTCCTCTACTTCCACTTTCCCTGAAATCCGCAATGGTACTAATTTTAATAACAATAGCAGCTGGCATTTATTGAGAACTCACTATGTTCCAGACAGAGTTTTACATGCTTTATATGATGAGAAAACCGAGGCATAGAAGTGCAGAGTAACTTGCCCAAGGCAACAGCTAGTAAGTAGTGAAGATGGAATTTAAGCTAAGATGGCGCAGGTTGGCCAAGAGCAGTAACAAGCTTTAGTTTTTATCAACCACTCGTATGGTTCACTTAGTATTTTAGAGACCTTCTAGGATCCTTCTCAGTGTGGAGATAGGCAGGTATGTATCTTTACATATTTATTTCCTCTGGTACTGAGCATGTTTTACAGTTTTTAGTTGTGGGTGCATCTCTATAAGGAAATAGTAGCCAGCTAATGCATTATCAATCTCTCTACTATTGATCTTTTAAAGGAAAGTTATCACCTTTATATGCTGTGTCATTTCTCTCATATTTGTTAGGATCTTGCGTAGGGGTGAAAATTAGAACACCAAACTTTAGCCTCTGAGAATCTGTAAATCTCTGTAAATCCTCTAAGTCAAGTAATTTTGGGGCTATGTTAGTCAAGGCTGATTTCAGTAGGTGCCCTTAAGGTGAAAGGGTAGCAATTTATCTACTCCATAATGGGTTAATTGCCAGCTGTACAGTTTGTTTATATCTAGGAAACAATTTACCGCACATGAAGAGTAGTAATTTTATTCTATCTCAGGGGTATCCCCAGTGTATTTTACAAATTTACTCCGTAATGTTACAGATAAAAGTTTAACTCTGGCTTTCAGTTGAGGAAGTCATGGTGGAGGAGGATGGGGGAAGGGGAAGGAACAGCTCTGCTGGCCTGTAGGGGACACTGTTGCATCATTTATTAGAATTTGCCAGTATATTGTCCCAGGACAAAAAAACAAAACCAAACAAATCAGAAAACAAAACAAAAAATAGGTTAATCACCTTAAAAATGCTTATTAGAATTATTTGAATCGTTCCAACGTGTTTAGAATGTTCAGTACTTCTCAGGTATTGCAATGTTAGACTGTTCAGTATCCATGCATGAAAGGAATAGGTTAGTGCTTCTTTCTGAGAAAGGAGTGTTTGACAGGACTCTTGTGATTAGCTTTCTCTCCATAGTCAGCTTTGGATAGGGTGCTCAGGACGTTACTTTTTAGTTTAATAAACCTTTAGGTTTAGTTAACCCTCTTCATTTTTTTATTAAGATATGCTCATACTAGGTTGTTTGCTTCCAGAATGTATGCTAAATAAATGTTGTAATCCTTGGAAGGGCATTTGGAAAGTTCTTATTGTCTTCTTTTTATCCTCATATTTTTTTTCACTGAAAAAGTTGCTGTTTACTGAGAAAATGAAGTCATATGTACAAGGAAGGCTTCTGTAGGGCCTGGTCTGAACTCCAGGAAGCATACGGCCAGATGCTCTGCTATGGCGCTCTTTCCAGACTGTTGACGGCCATTGGATCTGTCCAGGTACCCCATGGGCTTGCCAGCAAAACCTCCACCCCTCTGCCCAGCTCTGGCCTCTTTCCTACCAGAATACGGGCCTGGGAGGCAACTGCAATGAACCCTCAGAAAGCATAGGTTTTGCTAAGGCAGCCTGCACAGTAATGATATTGTTAGCTTGCTTCATTTCCAGTTTCACCATCAATTACGCCATGTGTTTCATCCAGTTGGTGCTACCCTCCCAGTGTTAATTATAACCTACAAGACTGTTACAGTTAATTTTATGGCAAGCATATTGTCTCTTCAAGGCTCCAGAGCAGCTCATAAATTATCTTGAAGGTAAAATGTAACTTGGGGAACTAGTTATGAAAATTCCATCCATCTCGCTTAGGAGCTGCAGCTGCTACTGTCAGCTGCCTTGCCGCTGCACTGTGAAGGAATTACGGTGGGTCAAGTTTAAGAGGGTAGGCCCAGGCTGTCACTGAGGAGAAAGGCTGTCCTGGCCCTGTCAGACAAGTACCTTCTGCCAATCCCTGGTGGTTTCACTTTGCAGGCAGGAAGAGGCAGGCAGCGCAGGTGGATGGTCCCCAAGCTGTCTGTATTCATTACTTTACAGAAACTTCTTGTAGGTAGGCAGGTCCAGAGACCTTTCCTCTTCTCTGTTGTCATGATGTTAGGCATCATCTGCAAAGTGTGAGATGGATAACTCTATAACTAACTCTGGGCTTGGTTCAGGAGAGGAGAATAAGGGGGCGGAAGCTATTCGTGGCAGCACCTCCCAGCCACCCCTTGCTGGTCTCCTACATGGTAATTTCTATCTTGCAAAAGCCCCTGGCTTGAACGAGCATTTTATTTCTGGTGGTGATTTTTCCTATAATCTGATAAAGTGAGATTTCACTGTGAACGAATGTACTCGAAAATTGCCTACTAAATAAATTAACAGGTTATCTTATTGGGATAATAAACACACTCCTTTTCTATTTCCTCACACGAAGTCTAAGCTTTACATTTCAGCCCTCGGGGCTTTAGCATTATTATTTTTAATGACTGAACACAAGTCTTTCATTTAGCTTGTTTGTATAGTTACTGTAAATGATCTTTCTGCTGTTGGTACTTCATTTGAAATTCTGCATGTTATGCTAGCTTTAAAAGCTTTGAGGGGGCCTTGGAGAATTGGGAAGCTGTATTAAGCACAGCATCTTCTAGTAGCATTGGAAACGGGCTGTGGCAGGAAAGTCGGAGAGGATGTGCTAAGAAAGTACATCTGCATGTATAAATCAAAGTGTGAGTCTGAGTGAAGTATACACAAACAGTGCTGGTTTTGGTGGCAGGTTGAGAACTCGCCATTGTAAAGTAAGAGAGCCATTCCCTTAGCTGGTGATTTCTCCTTGTGTGTTTCTGAGCACTTTATTGCATCCACACAGCTACTAGTTTTTGCACCAAGGATGCCTAAGATCATTACACTGTGGCTGTATAAGAGACTTGGTTTGGAGGGATTTGAAGGACACATGGAACAGGGAATTCATGTCCAAAGAGGCACCGGCCTTTCTGAAGGAAGTATTCGCCTGAGCTCTTGATGATGGGGGCATGAGAGTTGGATACTTGTGAGTTTTCTAGTGAATGCTAGTGAACTCAGACCAGGGATTGCAGATTCAGATGTCTGTAGGGCCTGGTAATCATGTATGTATTAATGAAGCCAGAGAGGTGAGACACTGTTAAGTTCAAGGCAAAACACACACACACACACACACACACACACATGTGTGTGTATGCCAGAACCTACATAGAGTAGAACAATGTTACAAAGTCACAGAGGCAATACCCAGATTGTCTTCTGGTCTCCTGGCCAGCGGGCATTCACACTCTCTCAAGTGGGCAGCCAGGCAGCTGCTGTCCAGCCTTGCGAGCAGGCGGGATCTATGTTAGTAGGTCTTCCACATTGTCAAGAGAAGTGGAACATTCATATTGTATGTGTATGCTTCTGAAGTCTCGCAGCGTTTTAAATGTTAGCATGAATTCGAATATTTGTAACTGTTATTCAGGCTAATAAAAACATGTATGGTGGCTGGACGTTGTGGGCAGGATTCTGCTACAGAATGAAAGTCCTGACTGCTTTGAATTAAAAACCTTCTCCATCTTCTCACACTTCTCAAGAATAGAGGGAATGACCCTGGCTGGGAGACCAGGACACAATCTGGGTATTGCCTCTGTGAACCTTATGACCTTGTAACATTGTCTTATTCCATGTAGGTTCTTGCGTGCGTGTGTGTTTGTGTGTGTGTGTGTGTATGTGTGTATGTGTGTGTGTTGCCTTGAACTTGGCAATATTTCATCTTTCCTTTTATAAACAAAGTATATGAGAGTTTCCAAAAGTGAATGAGGTGGATATGGTGCTCATTGTCACCATAAAAAGGTGTCCACAAAAATGTTGGCAGTTTTGAATTTGATAAAGAGTTTAATTCTCAGAAAGGAAGGGTCGGAACTTCATTGCTAGTGAATCACCATTTCTCCTGTTACACCCTTGAGCTCCTGCTTTAGCTCCCAGCTCCTCCATGGGGGAACCCAGCTGTTCTTTCACGGTAGAAGTGAAGCTTGAACAGAGATGTCATGTGGCCAGAATCATCTTTTAGTCTCACCACTCCACACTGATGGTCACATAGAGGTGTGATTTGGGAAGTTGTTAAATACAAGAGGGTTTGAGCTTCTGGAGAAGAGGAAAATATAAAAACTTTTTTCCTTTAAGAAAGATAAAAAGATAAGCCTAAACCTTGGCTGCCACTGAAGTCAGCTGTTACGCATGTGTAGTTAAATTTCATTGTAAATATTTCATAAGGGTTATTAGAATGGAGCTGGGTTGACATCACAGCCCCAACTGTACCAAAGCAACCATTTCATTAAAATAAGCCAACATTTCCAAAGAAACATGAATTGCTATGGCAAAGTTAACGTAAGGTCAGAAAATCCTCTGGAAGAAATTTCGGTATCAATGTTTATAATCTCTGCATTTATGGATTTGCAGTTTGTGCAAAAAAAAAAAAAACTCCCAAGGAGACTTTAGTTTGGTTAAATGAGACTAGCTTGTGAAATAGTCTGTATATCCAGATCCATCCTAACCCAATGCCTTGGCAGCCTTTTGGATAAATAATGTCTTTTCCAAAATGTGTGTATTTGAAAAAGGAAGAGGTAAATTAAGTGGCAAACTGTGTCTCTGGGTTGCCATAAACGAACAGAATCCAGAAACAGAAAGCAAAGACTGACAGTTCATTCATTCTTTGAACAAATTACATAGCTGTACGTTTATTTATTGATGCATGAAGGGTTGCAGTGAAGAGCAAAATGTTTACCCTAACTACTTTCATTTTCTTTATTAGGGGGAGGTGGAAGTAAAGGTTTATTTAAACATGTATTTGTGTGTGTGTGTGTGTGTGTGTGTGTGTGTGTGTTTGTAACACAAAATATATATGAGGTTTAGAGGCATTTGGCAGGAAAAAAACAGATATTCACATTAAAAAAAAAAAAAAACTTAATCCATGCTCACAGATGGTCCTGTTCAGGTGCTATTTTAATTATGAGGTAAAAAAACAGCCCCACACAGTAGGAAGTCGTCTTAATAAATGGACTGGAGCTTTTGTCTTCAAGCGTCAAAAAGCCTTGTTACTGAGAAATTTAAATACTTAGTATTATAGGGGAGAGTCTCAAAATGACCACGATACTTGGAGAAAGCAAAATGATGGATTCTTCTAAAGATCAAATGAGTGTACGAGAAATGTTTTACAATTCTATAGCTTTTAACTTCCTTAGTATTGGTCATTTTAGTGATATTTTTTCCAGTGATAAATATCACGGATACATCCATGCAGCCAGAGGACAAATAAACAGAACAAATTGCAAATACATTAAAACATTTTAATCCTCGTGGAAGTATTTCTTTACTGTTCTTAAGTGCAAAGGGCTGCTTTGCCCTTCACGTGAGAGAGTGCCCAGAAGAACTAATAGTAATTCAAATGATGTGGTAACTTACAGCTTGCATTAATAACACACAAATAGAAGTCTTCTTACTAAATATTAGTAATATATTATAATAATGTTTTACTGTCTTTCCCTTAGTGGGGAATTATGAGGACCTCATGTTAGGACCTCAGTGTCCTGACATAGTTAATTATCCGTGGATAATGGCTTCAGCCACCAGAGTTCTCAGTGAGGCAGCTTTGTTGTTGAGGGCTTATTAAGTGTTAGCAGACTCAGGTGTGGTGCACCTAGGCACTTTCCTACAGAAGCAAACAGCTGTGTTTGCTTTACCATATTATACATCACATAGAGCATCTCATTTATTATAACGAAGCTAATGATGCTAGTGGAAACCTTTATGGTCCCGTTCTATATAGTGATAATATATTTGCTGTAAAGTTGTTAGCTTGTTTTTCTTAAGTAATTAATCTTTTCTTATGCCAAATGTATCACATGAAAATGGGTTAGCACAGGGTCAAAATACATTTAAACCAGTCTGCAGAGATTGGATAAGACCTTTGAATAGAGCATCATTTTTTTTTTTTTGCTTTCACAAGGGCTTCACCCCGTCTCCAAGCTACCCCCAACACAATGCTCACATTACTAGGAACTTAGGCTAATAACGGAACTGTTTTCCGTTTTTTAGTGCCGAGACAGGATTCAGACCTGAATGTGTGCTAAGCCAAGTAAGCTTAGTGACGGTCATCCATGTTCAGTCCCTTAACAAGGCTATGTATTATCCATGTGGATAATTTTGGTGGTGGATTTCTGTCTAACCTACAGTGTCTTTGAGTTTGTGCGTAGTGAGACTCTATTGAAATGTGCCGAGGCCTAGCTCAGAGAGTCCTGAAGTATAGTGCGCTGTGCATGGCACATAAGATGATTCTGTGAGACACTGATGAATACTCTTTATTTGAAAATGTATACGTTTTGCTTTTTGTGTATATAGGGAGACATTTGAAATTCACTCTCAGCAATTTTGAAATAATGCACTCTATTATTATTAACTACGTTACACTGCTATGCAGTATGTCTCAAAAACTGATTCCTCCTATCTAACTGAATATATTTTACGTTAGGTTAGAAAAGCATAATTAGAATATTGGATCCATGGTTCTCAACTAATGTTATTGAGGACAAGACTCCAATCCATCTTTTTTTTTTTTTTTTTTTTTTTTTTAAGTCGATTTAAAGAAAAATGCTAGAAATGCAGTAATGTGGGTGGTTCCTGGATATGGCTAAAATCATGACAGTGAATCACATCATCAAAGTTTATAAAATGCTAGCCTTATAAATTGGAGGGGTCCAGAAACATACGTTTCAATCATAATTATGCTATTGATTGTGAAGGAGATGATCATGATCATCATCATCATCATAATGGCAGCTAACCTCCTCTGAGTCTTTACTGTATGCCAGGCACTGTTCTAAATGTTTTGCCCGTATTCCTCACACCAATCCAGTGAAGTAGTTTTGTTTTGTTTTCTTTCGTTTTATAGTTAAGGTGGCTAAGACCCCGAGAGGTTAGGGAGTTTTTACTCAGGATAGCGCAGGTTGTCATTGGTCAAGCCAGCATTTGAGCCCAGGCAGTCAGCTTCTGATATCCTCTTCTTAATCCACTGCCTTTTTCTGTATTGGGATAGATTAAGAAATATTATTCTCTGTCTATTCTCTAAAGAAGAAAGGTGGAGAAGCAACATGGAAACATGTAACATAGACTATGATAATGCCATGATTATCCATGTTTTCTGAAGGGCTCTAACCTGTGCAGCTGACTGGACCCTGCTGGGCCCTTGGCTTCCTTATGTAGCATCCTGGACATGTACTAGAGCAGATGACAAGGGTCAGTGGAGCAAAAAAAAATCTTTGGCAACTTCCTTTCTTTTCGTACTTAGAAAAGTATCATAATTCTTTTCCCCATTCACTTTAAATGTATGCAAGCAATATCTAATCTTGTGGGAGACTGAAAGAGAAATTCTCTAGCAAATAGCATGTTTATATTCCGAGAAAGAAGAGACAGAGTTAACCTATGAAAATTAATCTTGGCTGTTAACAAATGTGCTGAAATGGGTGGAGGAATACAGCCCACAAGACTGAGATGTATGTGGGAATTGGATCTGCCAGGTCCCAGAGCGAGACCTAATGCACACGTTTGAAGTTCTTCTGTGACTCTCGATTAACCTTGATTTAAAGTTCCAGAAAAATGTTCAAGCAAACGAGAATTCTCATACTGTCTTTCTTATTTGATATTTTTCTGAGCCAAAGTGCCTACTTTTTTGAGTGGTATTTATGACTGGTTACATTGCACAAGGAAACTTGACTTGGGTGAGGTTTTAAGGTATGGAGAAATGGGTAATGGGGGAACTTAGAAAACCCGACCGGTGAACGTTTCCAAGTTACTCTCCCCACGGGCCCAGAGTCATCCTGAACAATTACTTGAGAATTGTGAAGGGCTCAAGGAGGAAAACTGCAGAACAAAATGGGTTGAAAGAATTTATACTTTTGTCATTTCAACTTGAAGCCAGGGGCTAAAACTCATGTCTTACACCATGGTAATCTACAACCATTTAATTTGCTAACAAGACTTAACTGATCAGGCTCTGCAACCTCCTTCTCCAGTATAATCAAAACAAGAAGCATTTGGCTCTGGAAAGTAAACGTTGTCTATCTTTTATTGTCTGGCCCCACCATTTTCTTTCTGGCAGGCTGAGATGAAACAGAAAGCTGATATTTGGAGCCACTGGAATTGCAGGCCTTGTAATTTAGAAATATCCATTTTATCCCGTGTAATTTCTTCCCTAAGATTCCTCAGTCTAAATCTGATACAGGTAGGAGCCAAGACAAACAGTAACCATTTATAGTCACCCAGACCAGTTTGAATTTCACTCTAATGTAAAGCAAAAAGAGTTTTTGGCTTCATTTCAGGTGTGTAACAGGGGTAGAAAATGCATTTAAAATTTAGCAGCAAATGTTACCATATGTTTCCATAACAACTGCAAACTTTTATGTTAGAAAAGCAATAATATAAACACGTAGGAATCTTGGAACAGTAAACTATTAATTTACCAAATATAAAAAAATCCAGCATGAAGGGGCTTTTATAGCCACAGAAGCCATGAGGGGCCCAGCATCCTGTGAATTTCTCCATTATGTGGCAGAAAATGCTGCCGGTTCATTTAAATGAGCAAATCTTTTAAAATTATAGATACAGTGTCCATTCTCCACAGTGCATTTTTGTGAAACAATGTGTGGTGGTGCCAGCTGTGGCTGAATTCTTCTTACTGTATTGAACTAGTAAAATACCCTTCAGAAGCCACTCCCAATGCATGTCTGTAAAACAACGGCATTTTCTCCCTTCACTCATAGCTTCACACTTGATGATGAAGGCACGGGTCCTGCAGAAAGTGCAGTGCCCAGTAGTTGGCCCTAATGCTTGGCAAGGAGTAGATGTTCATAGGTTGTTGATAGATATGAGCAAGGTTCTCAGTTTCCTCACCTACCCATTTTGAAATACAAAAAAGACAACGGGAAAAGGGGAAAGGCAGATCTATTTAACCACATCTCAAGAATGAGGGGTCAGTAAGAGTTGTTGAAATCAAATTCACTGTTGTTTGATTTCTCTGTGGAACAAAGAAATAAATAACCTTCTTTTAACGTGGCTACCTGTGGATGGGCCTTTCATTTAAAAGGAGGCATATTTTTTTTTCCCTAAACCTCCCTCAGAGGGTACATAGGTTTTGAATCTTTATCTACAATGAAACCGACAATGTTACCTTGTCATTTAAGGCAGATGGCGTACCTTGACTAGTCCCGAAACTTGAGTTCATGATATCACTGTCATTAAAAAAACATATACCAATCAATGAAGGGTAAAGTCAAAGAGAAAAGAAGGTCGAAGGGAAGTGGCTGACGTAAAACGTAGGTGCAGAACTCTGGGGGCACAGGGGGTGCATTCAGAAAGGGTGCTGATGTAGCTACAGGGTAGAGAGAAGGGTGAAATCTCCAAAATTTTAGAAGGCAGAGTAAAGAGCTAGGGTTTCAGCTGTGGCAGGATTTTCACCTTGGCCTCTCTTTAGCCTTCACAATAGAGCCCATGGGCTGTTGAGCCGTAAGTGGTGCAGCAGGGGCATTGGTTAAGAAGGCTCACATCGTTAGTGGGCCAAAGGAGAAAATGGACGCTAATGTTTAAGGAGCCTGAATGGATCTGAGAAAATGTGGCCAAGCAGAAGCAAGAGTGAGTGGCATGATTTAGAGTAGCAGAGATGGGACTGGCAAAAGAAGAGCTGCTTTGTGAAGACCTGATTCATTCCCAACTCTTTGGTGGGCCTCTATTTTTAGAGCAGAAACCTAATTTCACCCAAGTTACCACTGTCTCTAAATTGGACTAATAAGAAAGTTTCTCGTGTTTCCATCAGTCCTTGACCAGTTCTAGAGTGTTTTATCCCATGAAGCGTTTTAAGCATTAGTGCCATTGGAGTCTAGCATTGACCATATGGGTCCTTAATTTGTGTCTGAGTATCCAGTTACTTGAAGAGGGATGGTTAACAACAAAACCAAGAGCCATTCATTTATCCCACAATTATTTATTGAACACCTAACAGTGTCCCTGGAACTGGGTAAAGAAGAGTGAACAAAAAACCACAGCCTGTTTCTTGTGCTGGTAGAGCTTACAGTCTAGTGGCAGGAGGCTGACTAAAAATAAGCAAGCAAGTAAAAAAGAGGGTGTCAGATAACGACATGTACTATGGAGAAAAGGCAACAGGTAGGCAATAGAGCTTTTTAGGGAAGTCTCATTTGAGCTGAGATGAGGGGGAAGAGAAGGAACCAGTCAATATGAGGGATAGGATGAGAGAGGAAGGAAGGGTCACATTTTAGGGTTGGAGTAAAGACTTCATCATGGAGTTTGCTGAAACTCCATTTATGTTTAGATGAAACATAAATCCAAATTCTATTTACAAAGTATACGGAAAGTTCCCACTGTGTAGCCAGTGCTGTGTTAGGTGCTGTGGAAAACACAGTTCCTGTAATCAAGGTTATGGTTTAGTTGTTGGGAAAGAGACTTAATTGATTGTGAGATAAATGTCGAATTAAATAACATTGACCATAAGTAAATCATGAGCTCTTTGAAATAGGTAATCAGTGTGAGTTGAGAAAGTCTTTATGGAAAGAAAGAGGGCATCAAAATTGGAGCTCAAAACTATTGAGGCTGGGTGTGGTGGCTCATGCTGTAATCCCGGGGCTTTGGAAGGCTAAGGTGGGAGGATTGCTTGAATCCAGGAGTTTGAGACTGGCCTGGGCAACATAGCCAGATCCCATCTCTACAAAAAAAAATTTTAAATAAAAATGGAAAAAAAAATCTATTTTGTACTTCCTATGTGTTGATGGTTTGTGCGTATCTTTAATTTTTTTCCTTGTAGTAATCATACAAAGGTGAGTGGTTTCATCCCCATGTTATAGATGATGAAACTGAATTCAGAGAAAGTTAAAGATAGCTATTGACAAAACTTCAACTCAAACCATTTAACATCTGAGAACCTAAAAATCACTGACCACTAACTAAAAACATGACGGGCTTTGAGCATCCCTGTGATATTTCTCTCCCTGTCTCTTTCTCCTTTTTGCAGTTGATATGCTAAATGTCAGAACCACGAGGATCTGTGTGCTTGTTTGTAGGGCTGTGGGGAGGAAAGAGCACTCTGGGGAATGGATGGTCTATTATGAAGCCTGTCTTTGGAGAAAATTCTCTCAAATCGAGCAGGTAGTGGCAGCTACTAAGTGCTGAAGAAAGCAGATCTAGTCTCTGGAGGAGAAGAGGAAAATTAGTGGAAGAAGTAGGTACTTCTTCCTTACCTTGTAAGGTTCAGGAGACCATCAGGGTGAAAAGACCATGAAGACCATTGCAATGCAGAACACATCTCACCAGTGTATTTCCCAGAGACAAGCAGAAATGCTATAAAAGGAGGCATAATACAGTCATGAAACACCCAAATTTTCCTCTTTGTTGTTTTGTTTTGTTTTTTTCTTTTTTTAAGATGGAGTTTCATTCTTGTTGCCCAGACTGGAGTGCAATGGCACAATCTTGGCTCACTGTAACCTCCACCTCCTGGGTTCAAGTGATTCACCTGCCTCAGCCTCCCAAGTAGCTAGGATTACAGGCATGTGCCACCACGCCAGGCTAATTTTTTGTATTTTTAGTAGAGATGGGGTTTCTCCATGTTGGTCAGGCTGGTCTCAAACTCCTGACCTCAGGTGATCCACCTGCCTTGGCCTCCCAAGGTGCTGGGATTACAGATGTGAGCCACCGCACCTGGTCCCCCTTTGGTTTTAGAACTAAGACAACCCTATTTAAAATGTATTTCTATAATATGTAGATGTTTGCTTCAGGGATCCTTTCCTTAGATTATCTTTTTAAGGGATGGCCTGGGCATAGATAGGTCAACTTTAAGATGACCTTTTTTCAATTAAGGGCATATCCCAATAAAATTTTCTTATCCCCTGGCTTCTCTGGGGCTGGCATTTCTGACAGACGTGTAAACAGATGCAAGCATTGTTGCTAATGACAGGTGATTATAAGAGGCATGGGGGCCAAGGTAATTAAACCACGATTTGACAGGGACATTTTGCAATGTAATATTTCAGCATTAGAACTCTCTTTGCAACATACTTCCTCCACTTGGCTTGGTGAATATAATTCATTTTTATTCTTCAGAGTGTGTTGCTTTGAGATCTGAAACTGTCTTCTCTGAATTTCTTCATGGTTCATTGTAGAACACTAGAAAATGATTACCATTGGACCGTGTGGGCATCTAGTCAATATCTAAGACCCTATCCAAGGTTTGTCCAGTAGTAGTATAATAGGGTCTGTGACCCTACTGCTGGCATTGTATTTGACATATTATTATGCCCTGTGTGATAGTGATAGTGCCTTTGGAGAGAAACATGAGTTATTTTCATACCAGTCTAATTTCAGTTTCTCTGTTACCTGCATTTACTTGACGTTGCTCTCATGAATCAAAAGATAGCTTATTCAATTCTCTTCTTTCCTAAATTTCCACTACTAGCAGTAGGAGAAAATCTCAAATTATATCAGTAACCTGGTATTAGGAGGAATGATAGTAGAAATGATCATCAAGACATGGAATTTATTTATTCATTAGAGTTGAATGTATTTTTTTTTAAAGTACCTTCTTTTTGCTATCAGTAACAATGCCTCTTTAGGCATTTAGAGACCACCTCCTACTAACCGCTAATGTGGCAAACTTATGAATATATATTTGGGGGAATCCTATCTTCTGTTGTATAAATAGCTGACCCTCATGGACTGAATATTTATAGTTTTGATATTGACTAGCTATATGAATTATATTATTTATAGTGAACATAGTAGTGTGGTTTCATCTAATAAAATAACAGCTCACATTTACTATTTATTATGGTCCTGGCACTTGTCTAAAATAGCAACTTTTCCCAAGTAGGTCAATCCATTCCTTGACTGCAAAATCAGCTTTTGAATACTCTTGGTATAGGGGATGCCTGGCCATTTTAAGAGATCAGAGAATTGGCCCACTTAGAGAAGGTTAACCACTGGCTAGATAGCTGTTTCTTTTCCTCGACCAATTTTGATTTTCCCCAGAAAGGGATGTAGAGGGAAATGAACTTGTGAATATAGTTTCTTATGCCAGAGGAGTGCTGAGTGACTGTGCCTCTTCGTGGGTTGCCTCCCCCAGTGTGGAAAGCTTGGGAACACTTCATCGGGCAGCCTGGGAAGCTGGCGGCTGGCTTTTACATTCTGCTTCAGGCTGCAGTCTGTTTCTAAGCAGAGGCTTTTTTCAAGCTTTGTCAGATAGGTTAAAAGGTGTCCCACCCCTGGTGTATAAAAAAGAGAGAGCGAGATTAAGCTCACTAAGCCTGCCATGTTCCCTGTAAAATATCAAGTCAAAATGATTTTGAAATCCAAAGTTACCAGGCTTAGGGGTGTGACCTTGAGTGGAAGCAGCCTGGGAACTGGGAAGGAGAGATCTGTGCAAAACGCAATTGGCCACAGGCTGGTGGCCTCGGGAAAGCTGCCGAAGCCAAAGTGAATTGTCTTGTTTCTCTGCCTTGCAGCCAACAGAGCACAACCCCAAATAAATACCCAGCCTGACTTGTAGGCCGGTGGATTCACCACGGAACTCCAGGCAGCCAACCTTTCTCAGAGTGCCTGCTCAAAGCAAAGCCTGGGTTAAGCTCCAGCAGCTGATGGGGGTGAATAAGACAGGATCTCTGCCCTCGGAAAGCTTAAACTCAGAAGAATACCACTAAAAATTAAAAATCTCATTGAACCGCTACGAAAGCATCCAAATCCTTTGCATGTATTATGAATGTGTTTAATCCTAAATAATAATAATACTAACTAGTACACATTAAGTGCCTCTCTGTGCCAAGTACTTTTTAAGTGTTCTATGTGAATTAACCCTTACCATGGTAGGTATGTTTATTATCTCTAATTTTAAGAAAAGGGTACCTGGAGCCAAAAGACGTTACGTAACATTCCCAGGGGCACAAGGCTGGGAGGCAGGGGAGCTGGGATTCCCAAGCGGGAAGTTTGGTTCCAGAGCCCATGCTCTAGGCCAGTGGTTCGGTAATTTTAGCATCATAATCACCTGTGGGCTTGTGAAACCCAGATTGCAGGCCCTTCCTGAGTGGGGCTTGAATATTTGCATTCCTAACAAATTCTCAGGTGATGTGGAGGCCCACAGCTCTCTGCCAAGTGGGAAGAGCACAGTGGAAACCAGTCACTGTAAAACAAGAAAAAGTGAAATACCCTGCTACTGATGTAAGCAGAGTGCTTTGAGAATGTCAGTAGTAGCTAATAATAATATTATTTATTATTATTATCATTATTATTGTCATTATAACTGTCACTTATTGAGTGTACTGGACACTTTTGTAACCATGTAACCATTATAACTGTTACTGTGGGCTATCTCATTTAATCCACACAACCACCATATGAGGTGTTAACTGCACTTTACAGCTGAGGAAACTGAGGCACAGAGAGTTTACAAACTTGCCTAAATGACAGGCCAAGGATTCAAACTATCCCAGGCTAATTCTGGAGCCTTAGCTTTTAACCATGAAGAAGATAGTGAAAAGAGGGGACTCAAACACCCATCCATAGAGCAGATAGGGTACAAGCTGGGCCCTGAAGGAGGAAGATGCCATAAAAAGGCTTCCCAAATGGAATGGATATGTGCAAAGGCCCAGGGGCGTGCAGGTGCAAAGTGTGATATAGAGTGAATAACATGGAGACTTGTGTGTAAACTTCTTGGCAAGAAATGACGAACCATAAGGATGGGAAAGCAGGTTGGTTGAACAGCCTTGAAAATGGGGAGTCAGCAGTATTCAAGACTGGACTTGGGGATTTTTGAACCTTTCAGGGACACACTCAGCCTCAAAACTCATTTTTTGAGACTTCCAAACAGAATGACAGTCATACTTTGTTAAAGATGCAATGGGGTCGTCTCTTCTCTCCCTGACATAGTTTGAGAGTCTCAAAATATGTTCAGAGAAGAGCTGGATGTCTAAGGTTACGAAGCCTGTGACAGTGAATCACGCCCTGCCAGGAAGAGGGTGTTTTGTACACAGCCACATCAAAAAACCAGTGGGAACGTGTGTGCCCGGCTGTGAGTGTATCCGTGTATAAATCCGCACACTACACTTAGAAAATGCCTGCTGTGCGTGGCACTGGTGCAATGGTATCGTTGGAGCTGCCAACTTGTTTTATTTCTGATAGTGCTTGGCAGCCCCTGAAGGAGGGAAAGTATGAATTTTTATCTCCCATTTACTAGACTTTCATTATATTGTGCTTACAGACACAGTGTCAGCACATAAAATGTTAAACATCACTGGTCTGAAAGAGGCTCCCATTGTCTTACCTCTGGTGCTGGGGGAGTCTTGCTAGCTTTGCTGTAGTGGTTCTGTCAGGGTAATATGACATGAAGCATTTCTCAGTAATGACAGACATTGAATATGAGTGACAGGAACCCTGACCACAAGGAATGGGTTCAATTACCAGAGATTGGGGGGGTTACCTGAGATAAAACCAAAGGGCCCAATTGTGCTTGGTTTTGACCCCTTGACTCCCAGATCCAGAGCAAAGACAAATGGCTGATTAACCAGCCCCTAACCCTCTTTTTCAGTGATAAACTTGTTTGGATTTCCCTGTCCGAAAAAAAAAAAAAAAAAAAAAAAATCTATGGGTGGCATGGTTTCTAAAGGAAACATGATCAGAAACAGGAGGGCTGGTGCTCGTCATTTTTGTCTCTTGCAAGCACAAAACTGAAAACTGTCATTCTATCTTGGACTGGATCTAGGACGGTGTCCAGAAATCAATACAAGATAAACGATTGCTCTCTTCACCCCACCTTTCTTCTGCTGCAGTGCCTCCATTGCTCCAGTTCACCTGTAGCCAACCTGACGCCAGTGTAAATGAGAGATCCTGCCATCAGAGGCTCTCCTTTTTTTTTTTTTCCCTCTCCTGCAGGCTGTTCTGCTCTGCATCGAGTGCAGCTTTGCGCTTGTTTATAGTCCACTGCTTACAGCCCCCAGATAGAGTTATAGCGAGCAGACCAATTAAACTGTCGCAGGCTGCCCTCACTTGACTAGCTCTGCAGAGTCATTTAGCCAGCAGACATTCCTGACTATTAAAGCTAGTAGCAGCATGTCTCCAGTGCTGGAGATAAAATGAATGAAATTTGTTATTCTGGGCTGACACTTGATCCTAGCTGTTGAACTAATGCTGTTGCACCTGAAGTTTTTCTTTATGGTAATTGCTGTCTACGTTATTATTTCATATACTAAATTGGAGAAAATTGCAACAAGTATTAAATTCTTTGAGTTAATTCACGAGAGTTCTATTGTGCATTCTTCCAAGGTAGATCCCAACTTCTGTTGAAGCCTGGGAAGACAGATGTCGCTAGCCAGATGCACTGGCTTGTGTTTCATTATTATCAGAGACATTTCAATTTCAGGTCTGGCCAGGCATTTATCAGCTTTACCTGAAATCTGTTTTAAAATACACTTTCGCTTCTAATTCAGTCAGCATATGTTGGGACCTACCCTGGGAATTCAGTTATGATGACCAACATTGACAGTGATTTGCACTAGTCTGGTTGATTCAGTGACAGATTCTTGGTATCAGGTAGTCTCTGGCACAGTATACACTTAGGTAAATGGGCAGTGTGAAATAAGATTTCCCACTGGGCACCTTTGGAATCCACAGCTCTAACTGGGAGTCCTTGAACACCTCAGGTAGTAGCACTTCAATGAGGACCTATCAGAACAGGTACACGCAAGGTACAGCGCCTCCCAAAGCATCCGAATCACTGGTCCTCACTGCCCTGCCCATTCATGTTCACTATCTCCTAATTTCTGTTAACTTCTTTTACCAGATCTCCTTCCAGAATTAGGGAGATTATTTTAGACTTTTCAATATAAACCACATTCAGAGTTTAGTGAAATCTCTGAGGCCCGTGTTTCTGTAGTAGATTGCATAGAAGATCATTTCTTTTACAGCATTCATTTGTATGCTTAGCTTGTGGTCAGAGCTCGTGGTGAAGGCTCCAGACAGGACCCAGAATAAGAATTCAGGTCTGATTAGTGGTAGAAGTACTATGCTTGCTTTCATGTTAATGCTTTGGGAAGACACTGACCCCAATCATAATGTTACTTTAATTTCTACCTGAAGACCACACCTGACAGACATAGCAGGGCTCTGTCAATTACAGGGACATACATCTCTAGAATCCCAAGACTTTGTCAAGTCCTTACTAGGAAACAGTAGTCAGGCTGTACTCCATATTTTGATTAGAGGCAAATGTGAGAGGCTTGAAACTCAAAGTACTAGAAGAGAGACATGGGGCTTTGTTATTATATTTCATCATTCTACCCCCAAATTTAGGGAAAGTCCACAGATAATGATGCACCCTGCATAAGTGCTTTCTCTCTTGCCATAGACAGACATCTGTAATTTGAATGATAATGGCTAGTATTAGAGTGTCTGTCTTGGAGGATTTATATTGCAAGTTGAAGTCCATATAGTTTGTGAGGCCCCAAATATACTGAATGTATGTTGGTCTGCATTATTTCTGATATTCATAAGCTTCGTTTAAAGACGCTCTTGTAACAACTCGAATCTGCTAAAACTGAATTACTGTAGTTTGCAGCCAAGTTCAGCATGAGAAATGTATATTTTCTTTCCCCACTGAGAAAATGAAAGAAGCATTAGTCTTTCGTTTATATATGAGACGGGTAGATTATGTATAGAGTGTCAAATATAGAAGATTTATTTTCCCACCCTCAAATCCAGTAGGAAAAATTGGCATTTTCATCAAAACTAAACTAAGACTAATCTTTGTTCTATTTTCTGAAATTGCCAAATATACAAGTTTTAGGTATTTTAAAACAGTATATTCACAGGCAAACATTAACTTGCTCCCAGCGGTCCTTCAGATGCACATTCATTCTTGTCTTTGGTATTTGAGGATCCTAATGATATCATAATAACACAAGTAAAAGTTGCCGTATAATAGCTGCGTGTGTGCATTTCAGACCCAGAACTAATTCTCCATGTTTCTGTCTCTGTATCTATCAAGCAGGAGTGGTAAGCTCTTCTCTCCAAATCTTACCTGGACTTCTTTTTCTGTATATTTTGTGTTATTGTTGGAGCTTAGATTGACCTGTTTTGTGTGGACAGCACAGAGAACATAGGGGAGACCTCAGCATGCAAGCTGATTGACATCGTTTGGATCTGTGTCTCTGCCCAAATCTCGTGTCAAATTGTAATCCCCAGTGTTTGGAGGAGGAGCCTGGTGGGAGGTGATTGGATCACGGAGACAGAGTTCTCATGAATGGTTTAGCACCATCCACCCTTGGTACTGTGTAGTGAGTGAGTTCTTGTGAGATCTGGACGTTAAAAAGTGTGTACCACCTCTGCCCTGACCCTTGCTCCTGATCTGGCCATGTGACTTGCCTGCTTCCCCTTTGCCCTCCACCATTGTAAGTTTCCTGAGGCCTCCCCAGAAGCTGAGTGGATGCCAGCATCATGCATCTTGTACAGCCTGCAGAACGCTGAGCCAATTAAACCTCTTTTCTTTATAAATTATCCAGTTTCAGGTATTTCTTTATAGCAGTGCCAGAATGAACTAATACTATAAGAGCTTGTTTGGAAGCTGGTTATTTTAACAGTATAGAGTTGGCTGTCCATATCTGTGGGTTTTCACATCTGTGGATTCAACCAACTGGGGTTCAAAAATATTCAGGAAAAGAAATGGATGGTTGTGTCTGTACTGAACATGTACAGACATTTTTTCTTGTCATCATTTCCTAAACAACACAGTATAACAACTATTAACATAGCGTTTACTTTGCATTGCAAATTATGAGTAATCTCAAGGTGGTTTAAAGTACGTAGTAGGATGTGTGTAGGTTATATGCAAATATTATGCCATTTTATGGAAGGAACTTAAGCATCTATGCATTTTGGTGTCTAAGGAGGGTCCTGGAAGGAATCCCCCACAGGTACAGAAGGATAACTGATTTAAAGTAATGGTCAGGGCTGGGCATGGTGGCTCACGCCTGTAATCCCAGCATTTTGGGAGACCGAAGTGGGTGGATCACCTGAGGTCAGGAGTTCAAGACCAGCCTGGCCAACATGGTGAAATCTCATCTGTACTAAAAATACAAAAAATTAGCTGGGCATGGTGGTGGACACCTGTAATCCCAGCTACTCAGGAGGCTGAGGCAGAAGGATTGCTTGAACCTGGGAGCAGAGGTTGCAGTGAGCTGAGATCGTGCCATTGCACACCAGCCTGGGCAATAAAAGCAAAACTCCATCTCAAAAAATAAATAAATAAAACAAAGGTCAGAATTTGGAAGATTCTTGAAATGTGAGTGCAGCAGAGAAGATGACTGAGTTTGGGGCTGTCAAGAGGCCAAGTTAAAGGAAAATAAAGACCCTTCTTCATCGTACTAAGAATGGAAACATCTGTGTGTATATAGACAGTTCACTAAAGTAAAAAAAGTCTTAAGATGGCAAATATTAGGGCCGGGCCCGGTGGCTCACGCCTGTAATCCCAGCACTTTGGGAGGCTGAGGTGGGTGGATCACAAGGTCAGGAGATAAAGACCATCTGGCTAACATGGTGAAACCCCGTCTCTACTAAAAATACAAAAAATTAGCCGGGCGTGGTGGAAGATGCCTGTAGTCCCAGCTACTTGGGAGGCTGAGGCAGAAGAATGGCCTGAACCTAGGAGGCAGAGCTTGCAGTGAACTGAGATTGTGCCACTGCACTCCAGCCTGAGCAACAGAGCGAGACTACATCTCAAAAAAAAAAAAAAAAAAAAAAAAAAGATGGCAAACATTTGGATAAGGTGAGAGTGGTGCATAAAGAAGGGCTCCTGCTCCAGAACGTTTCTTCTGCAAATCTTGAAATACAGTAATTCCTTTCCTCTTTCATATGCTTACGTTTAGAGAGCATCAGACCTCGCCTTAAGCACCTTGCATTCATTGTCACGTTTCAGTTCCATTGAGGTAGAATACCCTCACTTTACCTGTGAAGAAACTGTGCCTCTGAAAGCTTAAGATTCCCACTTACCATTTGTTAAGAAATTTTGGAAGGTGGGTGTTGAACCTGGAGTCTGTTGCTTCTTCACCAGTTTTGAGCGGCCAGAACTTTGTGTCTCTGAAATTAATTGCACTTATCTTAGAAAGCAGAAGAACTTCCAGCAGGAAATACGCAGACTGCTTAAAATCCTTGTAGTTGTTCTTGATAATGATGCCAACCCAGTGCTGGGCTTTTGGTCACTAAAGCCAAAACTAAACCCAGCCAGGATATAAACCAATGTTTTGTTTTGTTTTTGTTTTTGTTTTTGTTTTATTGAGACAGAGTCTCGCTCTGTCTCCCAGGCTGGAGTGCAGTAGCACGATCTCAGCTCACTGCAACCTCTGCCTCCCAGGTTCAAATGATTCCCCTGCCTCATCCTGCCAAGTAAGCTACTTGGGATTATAGGCACCTGCCACCACGCCTGGCTAATTTTTATATTTTTAATAGAGACAGGGTTTCACCATGTTGACCAGGCTGGTCTCAAACTCCTGACCTCAGGTCATCCTCCTGCCTTGGCCTCCCAAAGTGCTGGGATTACAGGCGTGAGCCACTGTGCCTGGCCTACCAGTGTATTTCTTAAAATTTAAACTTTAAACCTGTTTTCCTAAGTGTGGATTACTTAGAGTGGGTTAAGCTGACATGGTCCTTCCCCTGTGAATTATAGGTCTTTGTTCAGGTCAGGCATCAGCAAACTTTTTCTTTAAAAGGCCAGATAGTAAATATCTCAGATTTTGTGAGCCATACAGTTTCTGTCACAACTGTTCTCCTCTGTTGTTGTAGTTCAAAAACAGCCCTGGACAATATGTAAATGAGTAAGTGTGGCTGTGTTCCAGTAAAACTTTATTTACTAAAACAGGTGGCAGGATTTGGCCGTCAGGCCATAGTTTACCAACCCCTAGCTGAGGCCATGAGGAAGGGTTATGTTTAAGGGAACCAGAACACAACCAATGTTGTATTCTTTTTTCATTCATTGTTCATGTAAATTGCTGGTGAGAGATGTTCTCTTAGCAGAACTTGAAACCATTTTCATTGGCTGGGGCTTAAATTTTTTTTTTTGTTTTATCTCTTGTTTAAGCCTATATTAAATGTGTCCATGTTCTTTCCATTAAATATCTTGGTTGCCTTCCCAGACTTCAAATTGCAGTGAATTTATCCCCAAAGGATGTTTGGTATCAATTCTCAAGATGCAATTTGAATGTAGTCTGCTTCTATAATGGAAACAGTATTCCAAATCTTCATTATTTAAGTTTCATAGAAAATAATGAATCATTGAATTGGTTATTACTCAACACTGTTAAGGCATATATGGAGTTCTTTATAGATAAAGAAAGGATATCAGCTCAAAGGATAAAACAGTATGAAGATTTCATTTTATGGTTACATATGAGGCATTAGATTATTATTTTCTAGCTAAATTGTGGTAAACACAGATTATATTATAATGAAGCTTTTTTCCCCCAATAAGCATTTTATAAGAGGAAAACCTAAATACAACAACCAGCAAAAACAGTTTATGAGTCATTTACCCTAACAATTTTAATAGTTTCCTTGTTACTCCATTACTGTAGTGATGACCCCGCCCCGCTTTTTTTTTTGAGATGGAGTCTCACTCTATTGCCCAGGCTGGAGTACAGTGATGTGATCTCGGCTCACTGCAACTTCCGCCTCCTGGGTTCAAGTGATTCTCCTGCCTCAGCCTCCCAAGTAGCTGGGACTACAGGCATGCGCCACTACGCCCGGCTAGTTTTTTTGTATTTTTAATAGAGATGGGGTTTCATCATATTGGCCAGGTTGGTCTTGAACTCCTGACCTCGTGATCTGCCCACCATGGCCTCCCAAAGTGCTGGGATGACCCCCTTTTTATAAAACATCCCATCATGTTAGCTCCATATAGTAGGGATTAGTGATATCAAATTCTTTTTGGGAATTAATAGTGGCACTAGGGGTAGCAGTGTCATTTAACTGTGTGGCATGTTTGGGTAGGTAGCTTTTCTGTTTAAAAGTCATCGCCCTTCCCCACCCAAGGGCAACTGTACTGGGGATGGAGGAGAGGTGTCAGCAGAGATTGCATTCTCAACATCTCAACTTCCTTGCTCCCTGCCTGAGTGCCTCCTCACCCATCGGCTTACTATAACTAAAGGTTCTTGTGTTCTCTTGATTTATCTAATGCTGTACCTGTGAAATATTTAGTTACCCTCATTCTCTCTTTTCTCTCTGTTTTGTAGAGCAATGACACAGAGCAGTGGAAAAAGTATGAGTTTTGGAGTCAAAACCCCTGTTATCTTGGAAAAGCCATTTAACTTCCTTGACCTTCAGTTTCATCTTGTGTAAAATCAGAATAATAATGCCAGCCTTACAGAGTAATCTTGAAACTTTTTTTTTTTCTTGAGATAGAGTCTTGCTTTGTCGCCCAGGCTGAAGTGCAGTGGCACAATCTCGGCTCACTGCAATCTCTGTCTCCCAGATTCAAGAGATTCTCCTGCCTCAGCCTCCCAAGTAGCTGGGATTACAGGCATGCGCCACCACGCCTGGCTAATTTTTGTGTTTTTAGTAGAGATGGCATTTCACCATGTTGGCCAGGCTGATCTCGAACTCCTGACCTCAAATGATCTGCCCGCCTCAACCTCCCAAAGTGCTGGGATTACAGGTGTGAGCCACCATGCCCAGCTGTAATTTTGAAACTTAATGAGGATGTATATTTAAGTGCTTTGCAAATTGTGTTTATAATGTATTTGTTATTTTTACTGTTTAACTATGTCTTCCCCTACTCTGTTCTGGAGAATCTTCTACCATCATTAAAATAAGTAAATCCACAGTGGTGTTAATCTTGGAACATCCTATGTGGAGCTGCCCATATGAGAAACAGTTTAATTATGACAGAATGCCAGGGAGCAATGTTCCCATTGTGTTGAATAAATGGCATCTCCACAATCACCATCTCAAATATGAAAATCAACAAGGAAAATTCCAAGCAGCTGCCTTTATAACTTCTGATTTGTAGGCCACATTTGAAACCACAGTTTGCTTTCCCAGTCTACAACATTTTAATTCATAGAGCAGGTCTTTCTCTATTAGCACACTCTCAAGATCTTTTCTTGATCTTGGTTTCAGTTGCTCTGGAAAGCAACTGCCTTCCAAAGTTCCCTAAAGTAAATTTTCTTTTTGATAGCTAATTCTGTTTAGAGGTGGACCAAGCCAAGAATAGCCTCCAAGTTCAGTGACCATCTTTGCAGTCATATGCAAGTGACGCAATCACAAAAAGAAAGAAACTTAATTTTATGCAGATAGATATGAGAGACAGGTAGCTATGAACGCATGGCTCCAGGACCTTCTGCCATGTCAAATGAGCTAAACCCTTCCCCAAAAGCCAGCCAAGAAAACATATGATACCATTTGCAATGGTAGAATGTTGCATGCTGTTCTTCTGTAATTATAATGGCCCGAGCCGTGTGGAGTGGGTGAGTCCTGCTTAACAATCGTTAATCTACTGAGTCTTAGTATCAGCCTCCCATCTTGAGGAGCAGCAGTTCTTGGCTGGATGAGTCGGTCTTTGATTTCATTATAATAAGGATAGCTTTGTTAAAATTCTGCGGCGCAGTGGTGCCTAAGGATTCTGGGAAAAGAAGGTTTTTCTTTTTTATTTTCCCCTTTTTTGCACGGCGGGGATGAATTGTTTCTCTCTCTTCCATCCCCTAGGTTACTGTTTGTGCTCTCCCTTGATCTCCTGCTTGTCCCTTTATTTCTCCACGTTGTGAAAGTTTCTTTCTGTGTGACCAGGAGTCTGTTTAGCAGACCATATTGTGAGTGAAGGGCCAGCGTTTGTTGCCTGATTTTGGCAACGCTGGGCAGTCAGCTGGGATGTAATTAAGACTCTGAGAACAGGCTGTCTTCTCCACGGGAAGGGCATGTTAGATGGTGCTGGGATTTGGGGCTGTCAGTTTGGCCAAGGCTGGAGACAGAGAGCTAGGGACAGAGATATTTCCTTTCATTTATAATCCCTTTATGTACAGTGTGTGCACTTGGCAAAGTTTACATATAACCTAGTGGCTAGAGCTTACAAGCCAGAGCAGTGAAATTAGCATATGTTACATGTATATTTTAGTAATATTTTAAAGCAAGTGCATATTTCCAAAGTGAATTATGCATGGATGACAGCAATACGGTTGTGTTGCACTGGGTGTCAAATCCCACAACTTTTTGTCGAGACTGTGGGTTTTACACTAAAAAGGCAGAAAGACTAAACGAAGTAAAACAGTTTTAATTTTTAACAGTTTGGTTCGGCCCAAGGAGCCAGGCTGTGACAGATATAACTGACATTTGAATAATTGGATTAATTTAGAGAAGGGCAAATCCGGTTTTGACGGTTGTGCTTGTGTGTACGTCTTTTTTTATTATTATTTGCAGGAATGGAGTTGTGTGGTTTAAATATGCACTTTTTGTGCTGCCAAGCAAATCTTGAGAAAACATGAAATTTATGAAATTATCATTTAATTAATTTGTTTTAATTTATATGTATGTATATGTGTGTGTTCACATATTATGCAGCCTTCATATGTATGTAAAAGAAATTCACCACATATACTTGATTCAGCTCTATCAGTGATATACATATATACACACTGCATATATAAGCACATTGTATGTGCACTTAGGAACTTAGTAGATCCAGCTTGAGATAACATGCATGACTTCATAGGATGTATAAAAAATGCACAGACAAGGAAGCTCACTGTGACATTGGCAAGCCCCTTTCCTCGCCATATCAATGTGTTGTAAAACATCACAGTGCAGAAGCAGAAAAGCCTAATTTGGCATCAGGGGTATCATTAGCCAAATTCTACATCGTTGATTCCTCAGTCCTAAGTTCCTTCAGATTCATACAGCTTTTTAAGTTTCATATATGAAGATAATCTCGGCAACATAAAACCAAGTACAGCCCATCATAGCCACCCTCCTCCAGAAATTCTGGTAATGAAATACCTCATCTAAAATCAGCAGGCCAAGTCTAGGACCTTGTGGCAGGCAGTCTTGAATTGTGGCTGTGGGCTGGCTCTAAGAGCCTTTTCCCCAGCAGGACATTAATAGACATTAACACTCGGACAAGAAGTGTTGATGTGTGGTTTATAATGTTAGCACCCAGTTAGGCAGGTATAACACATGCTGTAGGAATCTTGTACCAACACATGTGTGTGTTGAGTCAGATTAATGAGAACCATAAAAGGAGAGACATTTCACTCGAGCTGGGGACTTCATCCTATCCTTTTACCAAGCAAACCAGTGCTCAGCTGGGCGGCAGTGTCCTGGTGGGGTGTTTTTGATATTAGCATAAGGAGGATATTTGAAAGTTTTGTTTTGCTCTGTTGTTATGTGATCATGAAGCCTAAACCGTTAGGCAGTACAGCTCATTCAAACTCCTTTGCATCTAGTACTGTTTGGCTCAGAGGAAAGGAAACTTTCACGATATTCACAACTACACGGTGGGGCAAAAGTTATTATTTTCCTCTCTCAGATTTACCTGACTATTCTTGAAGTGTTTCTGAATGATTCTGAGACACTTTCTGGTTTACTTTATAAATGGGGCAGTGAAGCATTCTTGTCTCCTGACTGGCTCTCCTTAGAGAATTCTCAAAGCCTTTTAAAATTGTGTGTTTTTCTGGGGCAGCCTTGAAAGTCCCAGGAGTGAAGTTGCCATCTGTCCTTTATATTAAAAGAATCTTCTGTATCGTATACCTGATGTGCTTGTCCCAGAGATAGATGTTGTTAATTAAAGGACAGCATTTGTCCTTTATCTGAAATAAATCTCTTGCCTGAATAACAGTTTCCCAAGCCTTAGGAAACAGGTAAGGACATTTGGCCCAGAGCCCTGATGTTTACTAAAGGTCCTTGGTCCAGTAGCTGTCCCTCAGCCTTCACTAGATCAGACGTGTAGACTAGAAAATTACTTGCTTACGTTTTTGTTTTTTTTTTTTTGGCTTGTTTTCTATTAATTCATTTACCAACATTATGGCCTTTTGCATGGGTGTAAGTAAATGAACATAATATATACTGTTATTAGTAGTTTGTGCCTTTTTTGTGGCGATTCACAAACAGCAAGTTCCCAGACATTCTCACCACACTGCATCTTTATGCAATAGATGTGACAGGACCTATATCCTCCAGTGTCACCTCTTTACTACTGCACACTCTCCGTTCCTATACCTTCTGCCCCTGGGAAAAGAAAAATGCAAACATCTGCTTACAGCAAACAGAGCCAGAGTTCTGCCAGACCATAGCTAGAATATGTATAGGGAGGAAGAAAGCGTCGCCCTTAACCTACTCCATCTCTGTCTCAGGAAACACAGAAAATAATTTGTCTCTGTAATATCGAAAAGCAGTTAGGGTAACATGGCTGTGAACTGCTGTCTGAAAGTGTGCTCGCCTCTGTAGTTGCTAAGCACAGAGGAGGAGGCTAGCCAGGGCCTTGCCACAGACTAACTTCAAGAAAAGAGGAAAAGAGTGCACCAGCAGACTCTGGACTGAGGAACACGTCCTGCGGGAGGAGGCGAGGTGTGGCCAATGGTTCTTTTGTTGATAAGAAAGACCCTGAAATTGCCTGTGGCATGGTGAGGAGAGTAGTAGATTGGACCATAATTTTCTGCTGACCTAACACACGAAACTAAAGCTCAAGTTTAATAGGCAATGATTCCCGTTTAAGGGGAATTCAAATTATTTACAGTTCTCCACCATCATTTTCCCCCCTTAATCATATGGACTAGGAATTGAGCAGGTGACATACAAGAGGGAAGCCGACTTGGGTGAAAAACAGCAGGGGCTGGGCGTGGTAGCTCAAGCCTGTATTCCCATCTCTTTGGAAGGCCGAGGCAGGTGGATCCCCTGAGGTCAGGAGTTCGAGAACAGCTTGGCCAACATGGAGAATCCCTATCTCTACTAAAAATACAAAAATTAGCCGGTCCTGGTGGCGGGTGCCTGTAATCCCAGCTACTCTGGAGGCTGAGGCAGGGAGAATTGCTTGAGCCTGGGAGGCAGAGGTTGTAGTGAGCCGAGATCTGACCATTGTACTCCAACCTGGGCAACAGAGCGAGACTCCATTTCAAAAACAAAAGAAAAGAAAAAGACAACAGAGATGGTGGTGGGTGTGGCAAACAGGTGGGCACTTATGCTGTCTACAGGGGACAGTTCCTTCCAACTGCAAATAGTTGTTACCTTAGAGAGGTGTGGGCCCAAGATTGCAAAACTAGATTTTTCGGTGAAAGCCACGAATGTGACACTTTTTGAGTTTTCAGTGTTGGCAGATAATTCACTGTTTTAAAACATGCAGATAAAACTCAACTGTAGTTGGATGTACTTTATGGGTTGCTAGTTTGCACACACTTATATACATAATGCAGTAACATAAGTGGGACTATTCTAAATAATGAACGGTGTGGAAACTTTTCTTAATAATAGTAAGAAACTGAGCCCCAAACAACTATTAATATGTTTAGATATTTCCCTTTGGGTCTTTATTTACTGCATATACATTTTATATACATGTTTTAAAATAGTTGTAATCATAGGAGCCTGTGACTTTTCACTTATCATTAGAAGCAGTTTCTTTATATAATTTATAATGGCTATTGGATATTCCATCTAGGGGATGTATTACAACATGCAAAATCATGTCCTTATTGTTGGACATTTAAGTTGCTTTTGATTTAACATTGTTGTAAGTAACGCTGCAATTACATATTTGCTTATACTACTTTCTCCTTTTTCTGGATTAGATCCTTAGAATCTAAAAGGAAGATTACTAAGTCAAAAGATATGAACGTTTTTATGGCTTTTGGTACATGTTACCAGATTGCTTTCCAAAAGTGTTGCGCCAATTTACACTACAGTCAGCAAAGTATACATTTATCCTTGAAGCATTATTATATTTTAGAGGTTTTTCCTTCTAAATTGGTAGGTGAAAATTGGACTTCACTGATGTTTGAGTTTGCATTTCTTGAGGTTTTCCCGTTAATCTGTGGACGATTGTATTTGTTCTTATAACATCTGTATTTTCTAAGGTTAAATTTTGTGGAGGTTTTGTTTGCTTTGTGTATGTGTGTGTATTTTTGAAGTTCTCTTTATAACAATTGATAAATAATTTGGGAACAGCCCACTTGGCAAGGCCGTCCTCCAGGGGACCCTCTGTCTCAACAGTGCTGCAGCTGCTACTTTTAACTGTGTGTTAACTTGGAGTTGGGCCAGGGCCTAAGCAGGATCTCCTTCCTGAAGAGGGGCTCTTGTGTGTCTGGTGAACCACAAGCTCAGGGCTGTATCTGCCAATATGTTTTTGGCAGAAGCCATCTAATAAAATCCCATCCGCGCTGTTCTATGAAATGCAGTCACAAATTTGGATGATGATTACCTGATGCCATATTTTGGTAACAGCTAATCTCCATGTCTTAGATGGTTTGTATTCATTGCCTCCCCCCTTCCCTTTTTCACCACTCTGCTTGGTGCATGTTTTAACTACAAACGATGTATAATCTGAGTTTCATGTTGCATGGTCTAATGGAAAGGCACTGAGCCAGTCATATGGAGACAGGGGTCCTATTATTGGCACTGCCCGTTGTTTAATAATAGCTTAACAATCACAAAAAGTGCTCTTTTAGCATTCTTCATGTATTCTTGAATCTTCCTAACAGTCCTGTTAGACAATATTATTATCCTCGTTTAGGTGAGGAAACTAAGGCTCGGAGTATTGGAAATTTCCAGTACTTGTATTGGAAAGTATGATATTGGACAAGTATTTTCAATACTTGTGCTGAAGATATTGGAAATACTTGTCCAATATCATCCTTCATCTCTCTGAACTAAAAAATGAGTTTTTTATTTCTAGAAATCTGTCTCCCCATCTGCAAAATGGAGTTGCTTCTCCTCAACTCAGAATGGTGGCATGGAACTAAAATGATGCCACGTAGATATTAAGTTGCCTTGAGGATTGAAATCCAAGACAATAAATTGGTAATAAATTGTAGTTATTAACTAGTTCACCTCCGTGGCTCTCAGCTTCTTCATTAATTAAATGTAGGGATTGAACCAGATTCATTTCATTGGTTACTTTGAGCTATCACATTTTCCCGTCAGCCACGGACTCAAATGTTGGTGGATAAAGCCTACGTGGTTCCCAGAGGCTGTGCATGCTGCCTACATTTCAATCAGCTCTACATTTTAGGTACATCCATCCCTCTCAGCCAATGTTCTTAGGGAGAAAGTGCAAACTTTTAGGAAGGAAAAATCTCACTCTTCAGTGTTTGTGGAGCGTACAGGGAAATTCTCTTAATGGAATAGTAGAGATACCATTGTCTGACGGCCACTGTAAAGCCCTATGGAGCTGCTTGCTTTTGGCTCTGGAGATATGGTGACCTCTTAAAATATATTTTTCTAAAAAAGGAACAGGCCTCATTTCTGTTTTTCTTTATACTTCATCCCCAGGTAGGAATTTAACCAAGGGAGTTAACGGAGAAAGTAAGGCATTGACTCAGCTCCACACAAAAATGCATTCTGGCTTGTTTTCATACATATCACAAAAAAGTAGGGGTTCAGGATCCCATATGGCACTTAGCCTCCTAAGCAAAGATCATCAGCCATAGACGAGAAGCAGGTGGCCTGGCACCGAGAGCAGAGGTTATTTTTGCTGCTGAGCCATTTCAGAGTTTAACAGTGGCAAGTCTACTCAGCAGGAGGCTGACCCCAGATGCTCTCCCCTTGGCGGAGATGGAGCCGTCCCATGTCCCACCTCCGCTGCTGGGAGTCAACCTGATCAAATCGAGGCCACAGTTAGACTCCCGGATAAGTCTCTGTTTAAGCTTATTCCCATTTGTTACTTAAATACCACTTCCAAATCTGATTCATTTGGGGTGAAGTCACAGACTTAATTGTTCACCTATCCTGGGTGGCTCTTGAAAGCCTGTGATAATGATATCTTGGCATTTTATTTTAGGTGAACCCTGGTGCAACAGGTTGGAAAGGCCTAGTTTTGAGGATAGTGTTAGAGACCAGAGGTGTGGAAACCTGGATTCTGCCTCTGGCTCTGCCTCTCCCTAGAGCTCAGTCTCACTGTGTGTAATATGAAGAGATTTGGACCACGTCTGGGCTTTCAAATTCAGATGACAACAGGGAAGTATCAAAAATGAATGAGAAGGGAAAAGAAAGGAAGAGGGACTGGATGATGATTATGTGGGCATGATGATTATGATGATTACCGTGACTGGATGATGATTATGTGGGCATATACATTTTTCAAAACTTGTAGAACTTATACTAAACATCTATCCACTTTACCATATGTAAAATAAGTGTAAAATGAGTGAAATGGACTAGGTAGTAAACTGCAGAGCATATACCTCATTTAAAGGGGGCGATGATGAGCTCTAGCCAATGACTTCTCTTCAGAATATAGGCCCAGTGTTGCTACATTTTCAAGTAAAGCCAGAAATTCCCCTATTTATAAAAAATCTCAGGATATGTAGATTTATGGGCCCTGTTTGGTCAGACAAAATACCAGTTTTGTGATCTCTGAACTTTGGGCTTCTTAATTTGACTCTGAGGATCATTTTAGCTTCAACATTGAATGATGCCGACTTGCGGTGAGACCTCAGACAAAAAGATTAAACTTGCCTACACCTCAGTTTTTTTCACCTGTAAGCTGTTGATAATCCATGACTAACAGTACAGGGTTCTGATGAAGAGCATATGAAGTACCCTGTACAAAGCCACTTTGAAACATGAATAAGTAACGTAAAAATGCAAGTCACTATTACCTTTTTTATTATTATAAAGAATTATTTCCATTTTGAGAATTGTTATTGTTCAGAATTGAAGCACTAAACTTAGTAAAGATGACTAATAAAAACATCAAGATTCACCATGACTAAATGACTTGCCTGCAAATGATCGTGCAAACCTTTCATTATCCTTAGAGGGGAATGTTTCTGTTGTGTGTGGCAAAAAGAAAAGGCATTTCATTTGTACAGCTGCTCATATAAATTGCAAAAACCATGGGAACTGAAGTCCGAGGTACAGCAGTAGCATATAACGAAATGAACTTGATGCTATATTAAAGATTCTTTGTCACATGCACTCACTGCCTAGGAATTGGAATGCTCCAGCCTTGTCACTGACATTTTGTGAACAAGCAGCCTGTATTGGATGGTGATAAATGGATTATCTTAAATGTCATTCTGCACTGTTTTAGAGTTGCAAAGAGAGTTTTGATATTGAGTTGTTGGTTAGTATATTCTATATCAATCCTTTATGATGAAATAATCTCCTCAAGTTACATCCAGAAATGTCAAAGTTGCTTATTTCTTCAATCACCCGTAGCAGTGTTTCCATTACAAGATATGCAGAGAAGATTGTGTAATAATGTCAAACTATTTATAGAAACATTTCCTAGGAATCTCTACTCTCCTTGAGTTGTTTGTGTATTTAATACTAGAGATTTGTTTTTATATGTGTGTGTGTGTATATATATATATCTATTTCTAAATTGACTTCAGCTGAGGATGTTGTACTTTAGTTTTTATAGAGAGCACATTGAAAACTTGATAATATTAGCATTCAACAACTAAAACTAAGGCCACGCTAACATTTTGTAAATAGAAAGATTCGTGTATTTTGGTTTTAAATATTGTAATTTTTTTTTTTTTTTTTAGTGTTGCAGTTGCAGCTGTGTCCTAAAGGCTGTCAGGTTGTTATATGCATAACAAATTTAAACCTATTTATTTTGTCTAAAGTAGTATGCAATACTTTGCCCAAAGAAGTTTTAGTATTTATTTTATGCTAATTTCTGCATTATTTTATCTTTAATATTTTTTTATTTTCCAAATTTAATAAAATTATTACTATTACACAGAATGTAGTCCTTTGTATAAAGATTAGGTCCAGTGGATTTGTGTGGAAAGAAGCACAAAGTAGATTTTGAAAGCATATCTCACGTTTTACTTGGCAAACTTATTCTAAATATTGGCTTTCTTCCCTAAAGATAAGACCTTTCTAGATACAGATATTGAAAATACTCAATTAGCATATACAGAGTGGCTCCCTTCAGCCTCTCTGTACTCTACGAATCTTAACCGTCATCCCCTCATTCTACAGTCCTCAAAACAAAAGACATGTAATTTATATTTGAAAAATCAAAACAATATAAATAATATTAGAGTGGACCATATAAAATTACTGCTTTTATAGATCCAAACAGTCACATATGAGCAATTTTATTTGGCTCACCCAAACAGTGAAGATTTATATTGTATTTACTACATGCCAAACGTGTGCTGGATGTATATGAATTCATGTACTGATTATAGCAACCCTATGAGTAGGTACTATTATTTTCCCTGGCCTACAGATGACAACTTTGGGACATAGATTGATTAAGTAAGTGTCAGAACCAGGCAGCCTACCACGAGAGTCTTTGCTCGTCATCAGGACTCTGTGCTACCTCTCCAAAAAAGCACTCTCCCACCCCAGTGTCGTGCTTTTCACTGCAAAAATTTAATCATGTCTTTCATCTTACATGTCTTAATGTAGTATTCCTTTCAGCTATGCTAATCAAATATATTATTCTTTTCCTTCATAGTTTTTGCGCGTTATATCTTTCTTAAGATCAACTTTCTTTAAAAACTCTGTGTTTTTAAAGAAATTCGCTTTAATGGTATTCTGATGCTTTCATAGTTTTGTTTTCAGTGTTTACCTCTTTAATCCACCTGAACTTTACCTTTGTGACTGGCTGTTGAGTAGGGATTAACTTTATTATTAGGTTTTCAAATGGACAGGCAATTGGCATCTTTTATGGAATAAACCATTCTTGCCTCCACTGATTTGAAAAGACACTTTTATCATATACTAAACTTGCGGAAATTTGTGTGTCAGAGTTTTTTTGCCTAATTACCAAAACTTTGTGTGTTTTTAGATAATAGGGCCTGCCATCCTCCATTTTCTTTTTAGAAAATTTCATTAACCATTTTCATGGCCTTTTTGTCAGATGAATCTTAGATTCCGATAGTCAGATGCCATAAAAAATTCTAAATCCTGTTGGCATTTTAATATAAATGCATTGAATTTATAGGTGTGTATGTTGGATAATTTCTTTAATGTCTCCTCATCTATTAACATGTTTTACTTCATTTATTTATGTCATCTTTTGTGTTCTTAAGTGAATTTTAAAATTTTTCTTGACATTCTCCTTCATTTCTAGATATTTGTGTTTATTGCTGTTGTAATGGAATTATAGATATGTCTGATAACTGTTGAGTATTTACATTTATATAGTTACCTTACTAAATTTTATTAGTTCTGGTAGTTTTTCATTTGACTCTTCTGGAATTTCTAAGTAAGGAATTAAATAATTTAAAATAAAATGATGTTGCCTTTTTCTTTCCAATGTACTTTTGTTGGTCTTTTTTCCTGTCTTAGCTGATTTTTTTTGAATAATGTTAACTAATGGTAGGGATAATAGGCATCCTTTGATTTTTTTTTTTTTTTCCTGTTGTTAATTCAGATATTTCAAGTGTTTTGCAGTTAACCT
The DNA here is from genome assembly GCF_043159975.1 of Macaca nemestrina. Taxonomy (NCBI): domain Eukaryota; kingdom Metazoa; phylum Chordata; class Mammalia; order Primates; family Cercopithecidae; genus Macaca; species Macaca nemestrina. The sequence goes on from NC_092142.1 coordinate 52,941,679, forward strand.
GGAGATTTACTGAGATTTCTGATTAATATCCTTTATTCAGTAAAATAATTCTTACTCTCATTAATTCTCTTTAATGGTTGTTGCATTTAATCAGATACTGTTTTGAGGGGAGAAGGGTATCTACTGAGATGATGACATGAGTTTTCTCCTTTGTTTTTTAAATTGTGGCATATTACATTATTGGATCTTAAATTGTTGAATCATCTTTCCATTCCTGAAATAGAGCTTACTGTATCTTGATGTGATATACACAGGAACTTAATTTGGTGATATTTTATATATAATTTTCTATAGGTGATATTTTTCTATAGCGGTATTTTCTGATGCTCTCTGACCCTAGTTAACAGGTCTCGGTAGAACTCATTCATTCCTAACATTGCTGTGACGTTACTGTTTTGAAGCTTATCCAAAGCTTGATTGGCTTTTGATTATTTTAGCATTAAGGCTTTTGCATGCAACTTCACTCAAATCTTTGAAGTTTATTTCTGTTGATAGCTTTCCTTAGGAAAGGCATGAGTTTACTCTTCTAATTTTTTGCTCTTGCCTCCTATCTTCTTTATGGGGAAAGAGTATAAATATTTCTTTGAAGCATGATGAGTATAAATATTTCTTTGACACCTTTATGAAACCTGGAATTGTCCCTTTTCATTTGGAAAGAATAAACTTTTCTTGCTCGTCATTCTGTATGCATAAAACTATAGTTTTAGTTTGTCTGATTTATATGCAGTGTTTCCCAAAATACAGATATTTATTTATTTATTTATTTATTTAGAGACAGGATCTCGCTTTGTTGTCCAGGTTGGAGTGCAGTGCTGCAAACATAGCTCACTGCAGCCTCAAACTCCTGGGCTCAGAGGATCCTCCTACCTGTCTGCCAGGTAGCAAGTACTGCAGGCATGCACCACCATGACTGGCTAAGTTTTAAAAAATCTTTTTGTAGAGACAGGGCTCTCACTGTATTGCCCAGGCTAGATGTTTAGTATTTTATGGTGAGAAACAGTGGGGTTAGAGAAGACAGTATTGTTTCATTGTATGTATGTATGTCACCCTTGGCAAGTATCACTAATCTCGATGCACATTTTCCTTCTAAACTTGTATATAGCCTTCTTAACACAGCACATCAAATAGCTAGTACCAATTGATTGACACTTGCGATTTAAATGAGACCTATTTGTACCCCCTAGTATGGAAATAGCATTCTTTGGAAGCCAGGAGTCCTAAGCTTTCAGTCTCTAATTTGCAGTGTGAAACATCAAGCTATTTCAAAATTTAATCTTAGTTTTCAACAGCTATACAATGAAGAGATTAAACTGGATAATATAATAGATTTTCTGATTCTGTTTACATATGCTGCTTCATTATTTCAGGGCCAGCCAGACATTGTTTTAGGATTTGTAAATCTCGACTAAACTGTGTAATTGTAACTTTATTATTCCTATTTTGTTATTTTCTTGTTCATTTGTGATTTTGAGATTGTAAATACATTTGCCGTTTAGCTAATTCTCTTTTGTGGCCAAGTACTTTCTCTTACTTTTAAAATTAATAAAGGCTCATTGTAGAAAATTTGAAAATTGTAGAAAAGCACAAAAAGAAAATAAAAATTACCCATAATCACCAGGTGCGGTGGCTCACACCTGTAATCTCAGCACTTTGGGAGGCCGAGGTGGGCGGATCACTTGAGACCAGGAGTTCGAGACCAGCCTGGCCAACGTGGTGAAACCCCTTCTCTACTAAAAATACAAAAATTAACTGGGCGTGGTGGCGCATGCCTGTAATCCCAGCTACTCGGGAGGCTGTGGCAGGAGAATTGCTTGAACTCAGGAGACAGAGGTTGCAGTGAGCTGAGATCATGCCGCTGCACTCCAGCCTGGGCGGTAGAGCGAGACTCTGCCTCAAAAAAAAAAAAAAAAAAAAAACCAAAAAATTACCCATAATCCTGCCACCCCGATGGTTAACACTTGGTGTGTGATTAGAAATATTTCTGTTGTTAAAATTGTTATACTCTTTTTCATAGAATATTATTATATACGTCACTGAAAAATGATTTTCCTCAATATATACAATCATTTATTTTTGTCATATCTCTTTAGGGTTTCACTTTTAAATATTATGACAGACATCCTTTTATAAGAATCTTTGATGCTTTCTCGAACAGATTCCTAGATATGGAATTACTAGGTGAAGCAGAGTGTACATTTTAAGTTCCTAACAAATTACAAGTTCTTGAAAAATATGTCTGGAATGGATGTTTGAATAAAATATTGCCAATTTGATTTCTAGAAAGGTGAACCAATTTACAGATTCACCAAGAGATGGGGAATGCCTCTCCCATCTCAAGTTTGGCAGCGTGTTTAAAATCATCTTCTCCAACTTTATGGATGAAAAGTAACAGCATTTCTTTATCACTACTGTGATTGGGTATTTTTTATGTTTATGGCTGTGTGTGTGCGTGTGTGAATTTCTTGTCCTCTACATTTTCCCCTTCCTTTTGTGGCATACATGTTAATTGTTAACAACTGCAGTGGCTATGAGCTCATTATCAAAGTGTTGCTCCATAATTTAAATTATACCCAACTTTGGGGGCAAAAATCCCAATTTGGAGGTCAAAAAGAGACCAAAACGTCTCTGTACATGTCACATGACTTTGCTTGCACTAACTCTGCCTTCCTAAATTACAGTCTCTAATTAAGAAGTGTTAGTCTCCTGGCCAACTCTTAGGGTTATTTTTGAGGCTCCTTGGATGCTTGCACCCTTCCAGAGGGCTGTTACTTTGCCCCGTCTCTGGCAGCTCATTTGCTTCCACAGGCAGCCTTAAGCCAAAGCACATTGGCTTATTCAATCTGGTGTCTGGACCTTAAAACCTGGCTTCTCAGTTTATGATGCTCACCAGTAAAATACTCACGGCTCTTCTTGCCATGAAGAGAACCAGGCTTGCTTAGCTTAGCTTCATGTGTGGCCTTCGTGAATCAAAATAAGAAGGTAGAACTAGTCCCACCCTTAAGCCAAGAAGAACTGGTTAGTCATGAGGTGAAGCCACATGACTTTGCTCTTTTCTATTGTGTCTTCTAATTGTTTCTGACAAGAATCCCTGAATTTCTCCCACACTCTTCTAGCTTGATGCTATCAGGCTCCTTTTTAAACAATTGTGAAATTAGTAACTAACCTCTGCTTGCTGATGAGATTGTTTGACAGCCTTTTGCTACCTGGAAACCAGAATGACTGGAAAGAGACCTGTTTATGCATTTTTCATGTTCCATGCTAGGCAAAGAGGTTATAGCCTACATGTGGACTCTAAGCTAAGGAGGCTGATACGTGGGGAGGGAAAAGGGCTGAAATCCAATGCATATGCCCCTCTTCAATCCTGGGAGATTGTATTTGCCAGTCAGAGGCACCTTTTTCTAATTTGCCCAGAGGTGCTGAAAAAGGTGACTGAGGCCCTGCTCAACTGCCTGAACAACTTACAGAAGTGCCTCTCCTTCCAACCAGGTTAGGATCCAAAAAGCTGTATGTAACACCTCTTGTTTGTAAATCCACGGTGGCATTAAGCAGCTGCTGGGAGTACAATCTGTTAGGGACAGGCTTTTGCTCCAGTATTTTGGTTTGTTCTTATCAGTAAATCTAAAGTTCCTAAGTAAAGAAGCTTCTGTATTTAAATAGCTCAAAATACAACAGGCTTGTTTTTTTAATAGCAGCATTGTTTTTCTTTCCCAAAGCAACCATAGCTGAGACAGGATTAGACGCAAAAACCACTTGCTGATACAGTTTGGAATTGCAAAATTCTAAATTCCAACAGATTCATATTATATGCCAGTATAAACAGAGTGTAGCCAGTTTTCCTCAAAGAGATAACATGGGTTCTCCACAGTACTTTTGACCAAACAAGCCATTATTAAACTTGGAGAGAAATTTTTGGCTGGGCACCTTGGCTCACACCTGTAATCCAGCATTTTGGGAGGCTGAGGCAGGAGGATCACTTGAGGCCAAAAGTTTTGAGACCAGCCTGGGCAGCATAGCAATGCTCTGTCCATACAACGAATTTAAAAATTAGCTGGGTGTTGTGGTGTGTGTCTGTAGGCCCAGCTAACCAGAAGACTGAGGTGGGAGGATTGCGTGAACCCAGGAGGTTGAAGCTGCAATAAGCCATGATTGTGCCACTGCATTCCAGCCTAAGCAACAGAGCAAGACCCCATCTCTTAAAAAAATGGGGGCAGAGTTCTAATGGCATCCAAAGGCAAAGGCCCATATTCCCTGGTGTTCCCCAAATCATTGCAACAAAAAAGCAAAGCCATTTACCCTCCAAGTAATGTCAGTAAACATAAAGGAAAACCTGAAGCTTTCCTGCTTAAGAGCCATCCTGAGGCCTGGCATGGTGGCTCACGCCTGTAATCCCAATGCTTTGGGAGACCGAGACAGGCGAATCAGGAGTCTGGAGTTTGAGACTAGCCTGGCCAACATGGTGAAACCCCATCTCTACTCAACATACAAAAATTAGGGCCGGGTGCAGTGGCTCGCACCTGTAATCCCAGTACTTTGGGAGGCCGAGGCGGGCAGACCACCTGAGGTCAGGAGTTTGAGACCTGCCTGGCCAACATGATGAAACCCTGTCTCTACTAAAAATACAAAAAATCAGCTGGGCATAGTGGCGGGCACCTGTAATCCCAGCTAGTTGCGAGGCTGAGGCAGAAGAATCACTTGAACCTGGGAGGCGGAAGTTGCAGTGAGCCAAGATCGCGCCACTGCACTCTAGCCTGGACAACAAGAGTGAAACTCTATTTTTAAAAAAAAGAAAAATTAGCTGGGCATGGTGGTGGACGCCTGTAATTCTAGCTACTCAGGAGGCTGAGGCGGTAGAATCATTTTAATGCAGGAAGTGAAGTTTGTGGTGAACCAAGATCGTGCCACTGCACTCCAGCCTGGGCGACAGAGTGAGATTCTGTTAAAAAAAAAAAAAAAAAAAAGAAGAAGAAGAAGAAGAAAAAAAAAAAAGCCATTCTGAGCTTCATTTCAGTATCTCCATCCTAGGCCTTAGAGAAAAATTCAGTCCTCACCTTACCACACTCTGTTATTAGAAAGCATTAAGAAGGAGGTGTTTTAAGTTCTTCTCAACCTTATTGTGGATGAAGGGGAAGGATTGCACCCTTATGAGAGGGCACGGCACACCTCCAATACACCTCTTTTCTTTTGTCTGCCCACGTTTGTGACTCTGATGTCCTGGAGCACTTTATGTGAGACTTAGATTTTCTTTTTTCATGGTGTAAGTTAAATATGAAGTAATCTTGATTAGGCCTTTTGTTCACATAACCAATGAACCAATGAAAACCTTGGTGATATTCATGTGTCTAATATTATCATCTGAGGGGTTTCAGCGAAACACCTTAACTTTAGGGTTCAGAGAGGTTTCATTCTCACGCCAGATCCAGAAGTTCCTATTATAATACCTGCTTGCATGAACTTGTTCATGGTACTCACTGGTACAAATTGATGGCTTCAAGTGACAGAGTGCTCAGTAATATTGCCCTCTTGGAAGCTGTGCCCAAGAAACTTCGTTTCCTCACTGGGCTCTGCAGCTGTCGAAACTTCATCACTTTTCACCTGAATCCCTATGATGCCTTTTGCAAATGAGGAGCTGGTGAGAAAAATATGCAGCTCGAAGCTGGCAAAGTTTTAAGTGGGTAAAGCTGGTAGTGTTAAGATCATAGCCCCAAATTACTTAAGGGCTTCTGCTAACATGAAAATAAGACTCTTGACTGCTGAGAGATTGGATATTCAGATAGATTTTTTTATGAAGGAAATAAATATTTCAACATGCAAACACTACCCAAGCGGGTAGTGATGCTTCAAAACAGGGTCAGAGGTCAGGTTTTTTTCGTTTGTGTTTTTTGGGATGGCTCCAAGTTTAAAGGTATTACACATCACTACCTACCCCGAGCCTCACATGGTAAAGTAATTACTGCTAGCTAGTGGAAAATATGTACATTCATTTTTATTTCCAAAGATCCTGAGATTTCTCTCTGTGCTTTTTGTGGTCCTCATTATAAAAAATATATCATGAAGAATGATGGTTTTTCTCCATCCTAACAGTAAAAAGAGTCAAGCTGAAAATGCATGTCTGATGCTCAACTTTTTTTAACAAACTTAATTTTGGAGGAATAAATAAGCATAGAATGTATTTATTCTTTAGAGAATAGTAGAGTTCATTTTTATAGTTTGGCTTTAAAACATGCAACAGACCCGTAGGGTATTGGATAATTTTTAGAGGAGACGCTGACCTGCTGGTCAGCCAGTTTGAGGGAATTGGGGCCCAGGATGTCTTCAGGCAAGCATAAAGATGTGTGGCATACATTGTTACGAAACTTAAACACTGACTTTCTCGGTGGAGTGGAATTTGGGTGACTGTTGGAATTGCTAAACAGGACTTAGAGTTTCAGAAACCCTTTTCTCTCTGCCTTCAAGTAGGGAAGATAATTATTTGCTGAGCAATTAATTTAAATTCTCTCTCTCTCTCTCTCACACACACACGCGCGCACACACACACACACACACACACACACACACACCCAGATATGGTAAGCTCAGATCTCTGCAGAAGCCAGCAGATAATGTCAACGAGTGAAGCAGGGTTGGTATAATACATTAGGGAGTTGTGGGGACAAGAAAGAACTAGAAAGCACACCCCCGGTCTAAGAGGACAGCCAGCACTCTGCTCCCAGCCAACTGCTGCCGTGAGACAATATGGGCCTACTGTTGCGTATGGCTCAGGTTTTTTGTTTTTTGTTTTTTTCCCAAAAGAAGCCAGAAATCCAGATGTTTATAGGAAAGGTATTTTTATAAAAATTTTAGCATCTAATTTAAAACACTGTTTGAAAATGTATTTGAGGGCTAACTTTGGCCTCCCGGCCACTAGGTTGTAACTTCAGCTTTCAAAAACTGCAAAAGTTAGAGCCAGCGGCAGTAGTGGCCGTACCTTCTCATTCTCTAAGGGAGGTGTTTGGAGAGTGGTGCATTCTAAACAATGGCTGTTCTGTGGCTTAAAACCCTATTGTGAAGAACACAGAGTGACTCTGAAATTGAGGGCAGCTTGTCTCATTTATATCATTTCTTTTTAGTGACATAGATCCTTCGTTAAGGCCAACTTTTAAGGGAGTCGAGTTGCAGAAAGTTTACAGGGCGTAACCGCCCTCACCTTGCTTTTCTTACTGACTTTTAACCATCACAAAGTAATTACTTTACCTCCTCTATCCCTCCCTTGGAATGTGTCTTTTTTTTTTTTTTTTTTTTTTTTGAGACTCACGCTGTCACCCAGGCTGGAATGCAATGATGCCATGACGGCTCACTGTAGCCTCGACCTCCCCAGCTCAAGTGATCCTCCCACCTCAGCCCCCCAAGTAGCAGGGTCTACAGCACCCACCATGATGCCTGACTACTTTACTTTGTATTTTTTTGTAGAGACAGGGTCTTGCCGTGTTGCCTAGCCTGGTCTCAAACTCCTGGGCTCAAGCCATCCTCCTGCCTCAGCCTCCCAAAGTACTGGGATTACAGGCATGAGCTACTGTGCCCAGCCAGAATGTGTTACTCTTTAAAGTACATTGTGAGGCAGGACAGTATTCACACTGCCTTTCCCAGAGCCCCTAAGCATCCACTGAAGATGGTGTCCCTACTGCAGTCAAACAGAAATTCTGAGTAATGACTGGTTTAATAATGATCAGATAGACCAGAAAAGTCCTCGACTAAGTCAGTGATACTAGGATAGGATTATTTTAATTATTTTAATATTGATTCTTTTGTTGTCTTTTGGACTGTTTAGCTGTCACTTTTTCTCTTGGCATTTGAGGTTTCGGGATACGGAGTAAAATGATGGAAATGTGTTTGTTTTTCAGGGCAGAGAGGAGTGGTGGTGAGTAGAGAAATTACATTGTGTCCGTCCTTCCAAATAGGTGAAGTTTAGTTTAAAACCTGCCATTAATTCCTGGCCTCTGGCAAGAGTGGTACAAGGTTACCTGTTTGTTCCAGTATGTGTAGGGAGGGGCTGGAGGTTGGGGAGAGAGAAGGGTGGCAATTAGTCCATGACATTTATGACCCATTTATAAAATACAAATGAAATAATTGGTTACAAAATCATGGCAAGCCTTCACTTGTCTTTTATAAACTTGTTCTCAACACACTGTGAAACTTAATGGACACCCTTTGTAGAAAGTGAGGAACAACAGCCATTCTGAAGAGACCGATTCATAGCATTCAACCTGAGACTAGCTATGGTGGCGAAGATTCTCCAAGTACGTTCCTCATTCTCATCTCAGATAGCCGCATTATTATTGTAGATCCAGAGGCAGGGAATTTGTAGATTCCTCAGTCAGGGAATTGCCACAGTTTTGGTGTAGGATGACCAGATACGAGAAAGAAAAAAATTTTCCCACAAATATTTAAATGCATGGGGCACTTTGGGGTCTTTGCTGAGATTAGAGCCCTGTGTGTTTATAAATAAAAGGAGAATAAACAAAAGGCAGCATGCACTGGCAGTCCCCTCCTTCCTGCCCTATTAAAATGCTGTGTGAGGTGGCATCGAGAAAATAAACGCCAAGGTTGACCCCAAATGTAGGGCCCAGGTGATTTTTCTTTCAAATCCCCTTTCAGTTCCCCACCTCTGACTCTTAGTCTTTCTCTCCTTCCCCACCTCTAGAGAGAGGACATTTCCCGAATAAAATGAAAATCAAAGCTAGAAGCTAATCATATTTTTAAAGTCAGATGTGTTGGGGGTATAACTGGAAGCTAATTTTTAAAAGAATCTTGCCGTATCTTTGATAAGGAAGTGCTTGGCTTAAAGAGTGTAACCTCCAGTTTTAGCAGAGATGTTTCCTTTAGTTTTGAAACATTCTTCCTTTAGTTTTGAAACATTCTTCAACATTTCAGGTTCATGATCAAAAACGGCTGACTGGATTTAAGTCCTTTATTTTCTACACTCCTGAGTAAAATTCTGAAAAACTGGCCGGTCTAGTTTAGAGAAGAACACTGATGTGGGAGTATTTTCACCATGCATTCTTGCTCTAAATTCTTTGCTTCTAGTGATAGACTATTCTACTTTTGAAATAAGTTCACGTTGCTCTAACACTTCATAAGTTCAATCTTTTTCTCATTCTGTTTAAAATAACCACCATGACCACCAAACGCCTGAAATTCATTGTCGTTAAAATTATGATAGAAATAGACAGGGAAAACCTAAGAGTGAACGCTACCCGGCAAATCTGGGTTAAACAGGTTCGAGTTTTTCCAGAGCACACTGTTTAGGATTTCAGGTTCCTGTTCCTTTAAACTGACTTTGGGAAAGCCATTTACCATCTCAGATACATGGTGTTTCTCTGCTCCTTTGTGAGGACTAACCATATGTCCCCACCACTGTGCACCAAAGCTGAATATCATCGCAAACACTCTGGATCCTTCTGACGGGCGTTTGTGTGGTACACAGGAAGGGGTGCATTATGAATATGCAATCACTGGCATGTAACGTTGTCTTCTGCTAAAAATACAAAAAGGGTACTCTGATCTCAGAGTTGGGAGCTGATTTCTGATTTCAGCCTAGACAGGTCTGCTTAAAACTATAATCAAGCTGATTGTATTGTCCTGGAATTCTAATTTCCAATTTAGGGTTTTGCTATATAATCTCTAGTAGAGTGTGTCTAATCTTTATGAAACCCAGAGTCTTTGTATAAACTCTATGGATTTTCTTCCATGCGTCTAGGTTGAGCTGAGCTGTATCTTTAGGCTGAGCTATAGAGACATTAAATTACTGAGTAAATGAAGGCAACGTTGTTATGTCACTCTGTCTTTCTGAAAGACCAACTCAAATTCTGTCTGCTGTAGCTTTGATCCTTTTCATTTAATTCTAAGTACACTTGTTATTATAGTAACTGTTGTTTGTATGTTATTTTAGCTTTTTACTTAAGTAGCTATTTAGCAATTTAAATGAAAATGTAATTAGGTTACATCTGTTTTACATGCATGTAATACCACGCAGATGTAAACTTCTATTAAAGCCATATTTTCTTTTTGGCAAGAAAACGCAAAAACAAAATCGTACCAGTCACTGGAATACATCTTGCTCTTAAAAATAATAATAGTAAAAAAAAAGAATATACAGACCACTGTGCCATTATGTATATGGTGGTTAGAGTACACCACTTCTATTTTTTGAAAATTAAAAAAAAATATATTAACAAGTAAGAAACAAGCATTCTGTTCTGTGCTCCTTCTTATAGTTTATCTGGATATGGTGTTTAAAATGACAACACAGCCAGGGGTGGTGGCTGACGCCTGTAATCCCAGCACTTTGGGAGGCCGAGACAGGCAGATCACCTGAGGTGAGAGGTTCAAGACTAGCCTAGCCAACGTGGTAAAACCCCATCTCTACTAAAACTACAGAAAAATTAGCTGGGTATGGTAGCGTGCGCCTGTAATCCCAGCTACTCGGGAGGCTGAGGCAGGAGAATCGCTTGAACCCGGGAGGTGGATGTTGTATTGAACCGAGATCACGCCACTGCACTCAAGCCTGGGCCACAGAGAAAGACTCTTGTCTCAAAAAAAAAAAAAAAAGAAAGAAAAATGACAATACAGCTTCCCCCCCATTCTATGGGTTTGTGCACACAGAAATATACCCATCCTCCCATCACAAACACTGGTTCTTCCAACTCCATAGCTAGTGGAAAGAGTCAAAAGCAGCCGAGATTCTAACCTAGCTCTGCTTTAAACTGACTTTGGTAAAGCCATTTTACTCTTCAGTATTATTTTTTAAAAAACCAAGAGTAATATTTGCCCAATTTGCCTCATAGACATGTTGTGAGGCTCAAGGGAGATAATGAATACGTAGGTACTTTGAAAAGTATAAAATGCAATCGTTAGAAGGTATTATTAGTATATTAGTCTGAAAACAGCATAAGCAATAAGCCCCCCAGATACCCACACATTTTTGTATGTACAATGGGGATTGAACTTAGAAAATTAATTCTCCTGTTTTGGGAACCATTGCCTCCCTTATAGCCTGTTAATAGGATTTATAAAACATCATTTCAGACAAAGTCATTTATCTTATTTGCTAATGAGACACAAAATTTGGACTGTCTGGAACCAGGTAACATTTTAAGAGTTGCCCATTTGTTTCATACATGTTCAGCTTTTCCGTGCAGTCATTTTTAATGGGGGTTTTTATAGCATCAATAAAAATATTTTCATATAATTCTTCCTTGTAAATATGGTTAAACTTTTAGCTTTCTGCTACTTGGTGACCTGTTAAATAACTTAATGTACTTTGAAATTGATTGTTCAGTGCCAAGACAATAAGAAACCAGGAGGAGCCAGCTTTATTTTTTACATTGGGGCCTTAAGTTGGGCTATGAAGAAAAAATTCTGGCAGGGTTTGCAACATCCAACTTTTAAGGGTTTTTTAATCTGAAAGAGGGAACATGGACTAGAATGCCTGTTTCTCTTCCTGTCTGTCTTAAGTAATATCTTAGATGGCAGGAAAAGGAAATATTCTACCCATGTAATAACATATCTACCATTTATTGAGCACCTACTATGTGGCAATTTGCATTCTAAATGCTTCATATATTATCTCATCTGATCCTTATGGCAGACTCATAGGTAGGTAGTACTGTTATCTCCTATTTTGTAGTTGAAGAAATTGAAGTCTAGAGAGGTTAAGAATCTTTCTCAAGGCAAGATAGCTAGTGAATGGTAGAGCTAAGGGTTTAACCTTGGCCATCTGGCACCAAGACATAGGTTTGAACCCATTATGCCTTATCATACCTCATATAATACTAGGGATTCGGTTCTTTTTTCTTTGTATTGGTTTTGTCATCTGAATCAAATGTCTTTGACCTGGAAAGAATCTTAAAATATTCTTCTGCCCCCTCCCTCTTTTATCCCAATTCAGAAAACCGTTTTTAGGAGACCTAGGTGACATAAAAATGAAAAGAAATGAGGCATGGTGCTCATGGTACTCACAATTCAGTTAGTGAGGGGGGTTGATAAATAAAGGGGTATAGCTAAGTAGACCGCCAAGGAGGATGACATGCGCACTAAGCTGATACTTGGCTGATGTGCTCTGAGAGGCCAGTGCAGGCAGCAGTCAAGGTCAGTTGAAGCTTCATTTGACCTGGGCATGAAAGAATGTGCAGGACTGTGGTAAGCAAAGGAGACAGGTGGTGTTTCAGGCTTCAGGAATAGAATGAGCAGGGAGTTGGAGGAAAGAAAACACAAAGTGGCCTATTACAATAGTTCCGGCAAGAGATGGGGAAACCTTCAACCTGGTCACCAGCAGACAACATAAAGCAGGAAGTAAAATGGCATTGCAAAGGCAAGGTGATGGGATTTGGTGATTGATCAGCAGTCAGGAGAGCATTGGAGGCAGGTACTGGGGTCTCGAACCCAGTAGGATAGTAGGAATGTTCATCATAAAAGGCAACTCCGATTTGGGAACACTCATTGTCGTTAGGGAGGTAGAATAGGGCAGATGGCAAGAACTTGGAGTCTATATTCAGATGGTCCTGGGTGGCAGTCTGTGCTCTCCCACTTGCTGGTAGAGTTACTTTCAGCAAGTCACTTGTTTAGACTCCAGTCTCCTCCTCCGTAAGGTGGGAATAATCTTAATACAGCTGACTCTTGAACAACACAGGTTTACGCTGTGCAGGTTCACTTATACGTGGGTCTTGAAAAATAAAAGTTGCACCAAGTGTGCCTGCCTCTCCTGCCTCCCCTTGCGCCTCTTCTGCCTCTGCCACCTCTGAGACAGCAAGACCCACCGCTCCACTCTCTCCTCCTCCTCCTGAGCCTACTCAACATGGAGACAAGGAGGATGAAGACCTTTATTTTAAGATAGTCCACTTCCACTTAATGAATAGTAAATGCATTTTCTCTTCTTTGTGATTTTCTTAACATTTTCTTTTCTCTAGCTTACTTTATTGTTAAGAATACAGTATAGAATGTGTGTGTGTGTGTGTGTGTGTATATATATATCCATCATACAAAATATATGCTAATTGACTGTTCGTGTCATCAGTAAGGCTGCCGGTCTATTAATAGTTAAATTTGGGAGGAGTCAAAGTTTGTACACAAATTTTAGCCTGCAGGGGGTCGAGTGCCCCAATCCCTACATTGTTCAAAGGTCACATGTAGTGACCTCCTAGCGTTATTGGAGCTAAGGTAATACCTGTAGCATGCATAGTACAGTGCTTCATAGCATACATTCAATGAATTATCACTTAGTAGCCTCCTAATTTGGGTGAGTAGGATTTTATCCCCATTTGATAGATGGGGATATTAAAGTTTGAGTAGGGAGAGTAGCTTTCCAAAGTCCTAAAGCCAGTGAGGGCTGGCAGGGGTGAGTAGAGCCAGGCTCCTGCCTCGTGGTGCAGTCTCTGACTTCCTCAATTCTAAGTCCCTTGCTGCCCTCACATCAGAGAGTGGCAGGCCAAGTATTCTGGTGCTGTTACTTTGACCTTCCTCCCATAGAGGCTGGATATAGCAGAGGCAGGCACTGTCTCTTCTCTTACCTTACCTTCTGTGGCCATTTATTGAGCATGTGTGATGTGTCTCACATGCTTTTACATGCTTTGCATACATTTCTTTTTCTTTCTTTCTTTCTTTCTTTTTTTTTTTTTTTTTTTTTTTGAGACAGAGTCTTGCTTTGTTGCCCAGGCTGGAGTGCAGTTGTATGATCTCAGCTCACTGCCACCTCGGCCTCCCGGGTTCAAGCAATTCTCCTGCCTCCACCTCCCAAGTAGCTGACATTGCAGGCGCCCGCCACCAGACCTGGCTAATTTTTGTATTTTTAGTAAAGACAGGATTTCACCATGTTGGCCAGGCTGGTCCTGAACTCCTGACCTCAAGTGATCCACCCGCCTCAGCCTCCCAAAGTGTTGGGATTACAGTGCTTTTCATACATTTCTAATGACTGAGTATAGGTTTTCATTTTCTCCCTTTGCTTTCTTCCTATAAATCAGACATTCATTTTTTTCTAGAGTCCTTTTGGGCACCCCAGAGGGAGTTGTATCCTTTTGTGTGTGCCCTGTGGAATTTTCGTGGCAACGTAAGTTGTATTTCTTCATGACTCGCCACCATAGGAAGACCACCCAAAACGTACCCTCTTCTGTAACCCAGATCTCAGCGTGTGTCCTTGTTTTCAGCGTGTCCGAGTGAAGCCATTAAGTAGGTAATATACTGTTAGACCCAGATCATGGTGCTTGGGAAAACAACACCCAAGCCTCGTGATTAATAAGCACTGTTAATTGTTAAGCTGTTGTTGCTGATGTCTGACCTCACGGGGTTTGTGCTGTGACAGCCCTTTCACGTTGATGAGGTAAATGAGTCTCTGCCATGATGGCTGGGAGAAGCGGGACAGAGTATCAGATCGTGTTTCACCAGCAAAACAAGGTTGATTTACTGTGTTACACGAGGGTGAAGTGGACCCAGCACCACTGCACCCCATGCTTTGATTCCCTTGTCTGCTAAGTATGCAAGCACAAAACAGCTTTAACACAATTTTTTACCTAGAAAGGAGCCTGGGGCTGCATCCAAGTACATTTAACATATGAAAATGGAGCTGCTTTGAACTTGTATGTTTTTGATAACTGCTTGGTATGCTTCCTGGAGGATCACCTGTAGGCTTTTCTTTCCAAATCCTAATCCCTTTGATTAAGTGCCAGGACAGATAGCTCTCATTGAATAACTCCAGTCTCATAATTCTTCCTTCATTCAGAGTTGAAAGGGAACAGCTCCAGCTTCAATAGGCACATCCTCAGATTCTAAAGTCATTCAAACACTTTAAAACTGGAATTGTTTTGTTCTCAAGTAGGGTTCAGTTGGGCTACTGAATGTTTACACAAGCTAGTTGCTGCCAGGAACTGTAGGATGGGGAAGAAAAGCACACTTCTCTCCGCCTCCACCCAGCCCCCTTGCCTTGCTTCTCTCTGCCTCTGTAACCAAGAAGGATTACAAGGACGACTCTGAGTGTTAGAAGTTTCAAAGCAACCTGGCAAGATTGTTTGTAAATGTGGACATAAGAACGTGCTTGACTCTTCCTGTTTTCTCTCCTCCATGAGACCAGGCTGAACATTCCTCCCCTCTCCTCCCAACCCCCTTTCGGAGGAAGGAAAACAACCATGTTCTTTTTATCTTTACAAATGTGCCTGGTGGGGACTAATCTAAACCAGTTCAAGATGCCTTTGCTTAAGCCTGTTTAGAGGAATGGAAGGTGCTGCAGAGTTGGAAATAGAGTGGCATATGGGCCTCTTTGCCACCCCGCTCCTGAGCCCGCTGCCTCTTTTTTGTTTTTGTAGGTTTCTTGGCACCTACCTGGATTTCTGCTGAGATCTCTGTTTCAGGTCTTTTCAGAGATCATGTTTCCTAAAAGATGGTTCCTTTCTGCTGAACATCCTGTCTCTGTCCTATTTGGCCAGATAGTACTTCAATTGGGAAAAGCCATCTTTCTCTTCGTGCCTGATGCCCTATTTCAGAAGGAAGCCTGAAAAGTCATTTCCATGTTCTGTGTGTGATTGTGCCCTGCCCAGCTTGTCACGGTTGTTCCCTCTCAGATGAGCAATTCCTATCCTCCTGTTTGCCCACCAGATGAAGGCAAGGATTGTAACCCATTATTAGAGCATCGAGGACCTGAGTTCCCCACTCATGTTGAACTTGAGGCAAGACTGGGAGGTTTATTCCCCTCTGGCTACTCTCCCACTTGTAAAATGGGGCAACATCACTAATCATTGACACCAAACCTTTGTAAAGAATATAGCATAATAATAAAAGGAATGGTGTTACGTAGTGATCAAGAAGGTTCAAGACTGGAATCTACTCCATAAGGAAGGACACAAAAAGATTCAACAGTGAGCTAGACACATCTCATCTGAACACATTTTACAGACGCCTGTTGAACTACAAGTTCTATCTAGGACTGTAGTAAGACTTGACCCTGCTTAGCCTGGCAATTTTGACCCATTGATGGTAGAAGTTTATTAACAGCCCTATTCATTTAGATCCTTCCCTGTTTCTACTTTTCTCTTTCTCTCCCCGGAAGGTTTTTATGACATTGTAATCATTCATAATTTTAAAATGTCTTCAGTTGTGCTTAAAAACAGCACTTGATTTTAATGGGTACTGCTTAACCATAGAAAGATTGTGTCTGTATTACTGTCGGTTCTTACAACAATACTTTGGAACGAAAGTAGAAAGTTTATGACACATTTTATTATATTCCTAAATGTGAAAGAGGATTCTAATTTAAAAATAAGTGGCTATACTTTTTAATTCTTATTTAGCCTCTGTAGCTGTTTTAATATCCCTTTTATGGTTGACTGGTCGATGTTTTAAAACAAGTTCTTCAGGGACTCTATGCCCATTAGTCTTTGGCAATAAAATCTGAACTTTACTAAAATAAAACATGATGCCATGGAGCAATTAAGAGGGGAACTTTCAGAGATGACCATGAATATGAAATACCGTGATTTATATTATTAATGGATTTGGGGAAAACCAGCCCACCTCTTTTAAGCTCAACTATGTGTATTTGGGGGGTTTTATATTTTTAATTTATTTCTTTGTTTCTCTCAAGGCAGTAGGGGTTCCATCGCAAGCTCTTAAGGTCTACCAATCCTCCTTTTGTAGCCTGCTGCTTCTGAATATGAGCCTTTCTTTTTTCATTTTATTTGGAAAACGGGGTGATGTCACTTAGGAAAGCATTTTTCCCAAAAGTGGTTTCAGGAACCAGAATCTGGTGAAGTGTTATTTAAAAGCGATAACATAGTAAAACTGTGCTTTGTGCTTTAAATAATTGTAGGATTTATGGGATATATCCCTAACCTGTTCAGTTTCATGGAAGGACAAAATACAGGGATTCATTTTATCATCGTTTTCTTAAAAATTTTGAAACCCAGTTGACAGTCATTTCTCTAGCATTATAATAAGCTCTTTGTGTTTATAAACGTAGTTCATAGTAATTTTTGGAGTGCTGCAATTTGGTAGTTATTTAATTTGCAAATGGGATTGGCCTCTCTAACCTCTAAAGGAACTAGTTCCTTTTAATGCTTTAAAACTTTCATTGACTCTCAATTGCTAACTACAGGAAAAAGTTCAGGTTTTAAAAGTCCTTACTTGCGTTTCAGCCTCCTCTCCCTGTTTCCTCTATGAACAGCCCCCCTCCCACTCCCTTTCTTTCAATATAGGTTTGCTCCGGAACATTCTGCATCTCTTAAACTTTATATGCACTGTACTTTTCAGTCTCCATTCCTCTGCTCATGTTGTGTTCTCTCCATGGATTCTTTCTTTTTATTATTTAATTTTTTTAAGGGATAAGGTCTCACTCTGTTGCCCCGGGCTGGAGTACAGTGGCACCGTCATAGCTCGCTTATAGCTCACTGTAGCCTCCTAATCCTGAGCTCAAGCGATCCTCCCACCTCAGCCTCCCAAGTAGCTGGGATACAGGAATGCACCACCATGACAGGCCACTTTTTAAAATTATTTTTTGTAGAGACAGGGTTTCACTATATTGCCCAGGCTGGTCGTGAACTCCTAGCTTCAAGCAGTCCTTCTGCCTTGGCCTCCCAAGGCTCTGGGATGACAGATGTGAGCCACAAGGTCTGGCATCAGGGATTTCTTCTTTACCATGTCTTAGTCTCCAGAATTGTACCCTTCCTTTCTGTCAACTCAAGTGTTTCCTCCTTTCTTTTTTCTTTTTTCCTTTTTTTTTTTTTTTTTGAGACAAGATCTTGCTCTGTTGTCCGGGCTGCAGTACAGTGGCATGATCTCTGCTCACAGCAATTTCCGCCTCCCAGGTTCAAACTATTCTCATGCCTCAGCCTCCCAAGTAGCTGGGATTACAGGCGTGCACTACCACGCCCAGCTAATTTTTGTATTTTTTGGTAGAAATGGGTTTCACCATGTTGGCCAGGCTGGTCTCGAACTCCTGACCTCCAGTGATCCGCCCACCTCGGCCTCCTCTTAAGAGGTCTCCTTGACCCTGTATCCAGGGCTTCCTCGTATACCCATGCAGCATGTGGAAAACAGCCTATACTGCTGTATGTAGTGGTCCTGTTGGAATCCTGCTTCCCAGAGAACTGCCCACGCCCCAGACAATGGCACTGTCTCCAGATCTTCAGCATTGCCGTTATCATGTTAAACTTAGCTATTTGTGTATATGATTGTCTCATTCACCAAACAGTGAGGCTGTTAAGGACAGAAGTTGCCTTAACTGGCTTTGTGTCCCCAACTGCCACCAGGGAGATGCATGGTAACTAGCCAATGAATGAATGTTTTCTTCCCTTAAAAAATACCAACAGATGCCTCACATAAGCAGTTAAGTGAAGGAAAGCTTTTTTGCTATTTTAAAAGTAATTCATCAGCCCACACAGTACCACTGAGGAAGCCTCATGTGAGAGCTAATGAACACTAAACCCAGACACCATCGGGAGCTCACCAGAAACCCATGACTGGCTAGTGAGAAACCTGGGGCTAGAAACTTGATATTTTGGTTTCACAGCCAGGTACCCTGGCAGCCACAGCAGTGTTACGCTGGCAAGCACGCTTTGTCTGCTATCTGTGGCCTGAACTTTACTCAAATAAAGCATGATGCCATGGAGCAATTAAGAGGAGAACTTTCAGAGATGACTGTGTATATGAAACACAGTTCCTGCTCTGCTTCCTTCACCCCTGATGAGAGAATCCAGATTTTATTCAACTGGTGCATAGAGGTCTCTTGATTTTGGGGAAGGTGGCAGCTGCCAGCCTGAGATGGTAAATCATGGTTGGGTTAAGCCAGTCTTCAAATTCCTGTTCCCCTTCGCTGGATGCTCATTTTCCCAGGTTCCCTTGCAAGTCAGGGGATGTGTGAAAAGTTCTGACCTGTGAGACACAGGCCAAGTCCACTAGGGGAATTCTGGGAAGGATTTTCTTCTTGGTAAAAAGACAGAGCCTCATGTTTGCCAAAAGAGCCTGATTCTCTGCCCTTTCAGAAGCTTCCTGCCTTTGCACATAGTGACAAGACATGATGCTGGGGCTTTAGCAGCCACCACCAGGTGACAGGTAGGAGGATAAAAGTGATTACATTGATGTTGGTGAAGCAGGATAGAAAGAGCCTGGGTCCACAATGACCAACCTTGAAACCTCCCGTTTCCGGACTTCTGGTTCAATAAGAAGCATCCCAATGGTTTCAGCTTTTGATGGTTGTTTTTTTGCTGCTTGAAACAGGACACATCCTAACTGATTCAGTTACTTTTAGAAGGAAAAATAAAAGTGGAGACAGCATCCTAAGAGGAAAGGTGGTGAATGGATAAACTATATGGTAGTCCTGACAACATCATATTTAAGAAATTTGGTGGCCAGCCTCTAGTCTTCTATTAATTGTAGGGAAAACCCACTGAGTAACCCTGGAGCATTCATCATTCAAGAAACATTACATTTTAATCTTGGATATTTCTAGCATGATACAGGATTCTGAGGATGCAAAAATAAAAGGCAGTTTCTGTCCTTAAGGAGCCTGGAGCCTAGTAAGGGAGACTAGTGAGTAAACAATTACCTGAAAGTATGAGGATCACTCTCTTTTGATAGGGGTATTGTATCAGTTAGCTCTTACGCTGCTAATAACACATACTTGAGACTGGGTAATTTACAAAGGAAAGAGGTTTAATTGACTCACAGTTCCACAGGGCTGGGAAGGCCTCAGGAAACTTACAGTCATGGCATTAGGAGAAGCAAACACATCCTTCTTCACATGGTGGCAGCAAGCAGAAGTGTCGAGCAAAAGGGAGAAAAGCCCCTTATAAAACCATCAGATCTAGGCCGGGCATGGTGTCTCATACCTGTAATCCCAGCACTTTGGGAGGCCAAAGCGGGCAGATCACCTGAGGTCAGGAGTTCAAGACCAGCCTGGCCAACGTGGTGAAACCCCATCTCTACTAAAAATACAAAAAAATTTAGCCAGGCATGGTGGCGGGTGCCTATAATCTCAGCTGTTCGGAAGGCTGAGGCAGGAGAATCGCTTGAATCCAGCAGACAGAGGTTGCAGTGAGCCGAGATCGTGCCATTGCACTCCAAGCTGGGCAACAAGAGCAAGACTCCATCTAAAAAAAAAAAAAGAAGAAAGAAAGGAAAGAAAGAGAGAGAGCGAGAAGAACGAGAAAGAGAGAAACCATCAGATCTCATGAGAACTCACTCACTATCAGCATGGGGGTAACCACCCCCATGATTCAATTATCTATCACTGGGTCCCTCCCACAACACATGGGGGTTTTGGGAACTACAATTCAAGATGAGATTTGGGTGGGTACACAGCCAAACCATATCAGGTATGTTTAGGGTACTATCAGATATCAGATCAGGACCACAAAAACCTGGATGTGCTGGGGAATAGGAGAAATCAGGAGATGTTTCCTGGCAGAAATAATGGCCAAATCTTGAAGCAGGGATCGGATTTTGCCAGACCAAGAAAGACAAGGAAAGAAGAGAAGCAGGGCAGGGGGAGCAGTATACAAAACAGAGGGGATGTGTTATAAGGCAGAGAGGTATGAGAGAAGTCGAACATTCAAAAATTGTCAGTCTTAATATTTTTGCCATATTTGATTTGGATCTTTTTTTTTTAGGAAGAAGCTGCTGGTGGCTACAAATGTGTCTGTTATGTTATTCTCTATGCTTATTGTTATTTTAAAAACATTTTATAATAATTCGTGAGCGAATAAATGAGAAGGGAGAAAGGAAGCCAATTAGTATCAACCATCGTTCTGATTTTAAGCATAATAAAAGCAGGAGGTGACTTCCACAGTCAAATAAATTTGGGAAATAATAGAAAATTAAATAGTGTTCATTATTGTGAGAATTCCTAGAACCCTTAATATTCCCATGTTGATTGTTACTGTCCAAGATGGGGCCACTGTCTAGCACACTTTCTAGGATAGATTTGTCCATAGGCCCTTCTTTTATGTAACCCTTTGCCGAACTGAGGCACTGGAAAGGCTTGATGCAGACTGCTCCTTCAGAAAACTTGACTGAGAAGGGAAGTACACTTCTAGGATGGCGTCAGAGCAGAACATGGGGAAAGGTAGACGTTTCACAAGAAGGGAGAGTCAAAATCATGTGTGTTTATTTGCCAAGGGCAAAAAGTAGTAGTGAGGAAAAGCAAACAAAAACCAGTTGAAGACACAGCAACAGAGGAGAATAACAAGGTAAGCAAGGTGCTTGAGGTTACAAAAGGGATCAGCTATTAAAGGACTTCTGCTAGTGTCTGCTTGTCATATTCAAGATGGCACGATTTTTACAGTACCGTGTATCTGTGTTGCAGGAAAAGGTAGGCCTCTCGATCAGAGACTTAGCCTATAAACCAGAATCTACTTAGTGAATTTAGGTATCCCTCAGTGTTCTTCTATTTATAAGAAACAGAAAACCCAACTTAAACTGACTTACATAAAAGAGTTTGTTGGTGTAATTGAAAAATACATGGTTAACTAGCTTCAGGCATAGTTTGATCCAGGTATCAACTATGTCACCAGGATCCATTTCTCTGCTCATAAGCTCTCTCAGTTGGTTCCATTCTTATGTTCCTCATGGCTCCTGGAAATTTTAGCCTCTTCTGGTTGCAAGATGGTTGTAGCTCCATAGACATCACATCTGCCCTCACACTGCAAGTCCTATAAAGAGGAAACACCTTGTTTCTTAGAAGCCCCACCTTCTTACTATTAGTCTGATTGAATTATATGTCCATCCTTGAACCAATTCTTATGACCAGGAATAAGGCACAGTCCCGATGTATGTAACTTCTTTCTCCTGAGTTGTACAAATCATCAAAGGAAAACCAAGAGAATTATATCTCAAGAGTGGATTATGTTAAGAAAGTAACCCTTTCCCTCCAAAAAAGGAAACTTCCATAACAGAGCCCTTAGATTTTTACCCAGTGTGATTTTAAACTCTAAATGTTGGAATGTTTAGGGTGCCAGGTCTGACAGGATGAATTAGATCCCTCCATGTGGAGCACCCAAGTAAGTGAAGGGTGTTGACAGCCATCATGGGGAATGCTGATGCTTACTGAAGAAGTCATGCAATAAATCCTCTTTGGAAATAAACAAAAAGCAGCTTTTGAGAACCCAGCTTTTACCCAAGACCAAAACCTGTCAGCCACAGGCAGAAGTCATTAGGCAGGATTTATATGTGCCGGTATCCAACACTGAGTCAGAAGGAGATCCGTAGAGGGGATTTCTCTCTTCCGGAAACCCAGCAGAGGAACAGGGAAGACTTTCCGGGTAAAGTTTCAGAGAACCTAATGCATAAATCCCCTTAACAAACACTGGGATTTAGGTTTGTAACTCATCTCTCCCAGCTTAGGTCCTGTGGAGACAAGCTGTCATAGGGCTGACACAACCAAACCAAGAAAGAAAAGAGTAGAATTTATAGTGAAAGTCAGGAAGCGACTTAAAATGGTGGGTTTCTCGGAATGTGGTACTCCACATTTTTTGCTTAGTAGTCCCTGAGATGTTATTAAAGACCCCATGGAAGCAGATGGATGCTGGCCAATAGGCATCGTCCCCTTTTACATTTGTAACTTCACTGACCTTCATTTCACTTCTAATAGAGATTCTACCATTAATTGGCTGGATTCTCCCAAGCTCTGTGGCAAGTAAGAATGGAAAAGTGGATTTTCTCCATACCTCATTGCAGAGGATATCATTAATTTGCTAGGTTTTATCCCCACAGGGAAGTGTTAACAACCAGCACCGTTGGTTTTTTGCCACTCTGGATTGACAGACATTCTTTGTGTAGGTGCCTCTGGTTTGAGAAACGAGGCCAGAGTCTATATGCAGACAGTGAGCAGTGATCTTCCATTGTCTACTTGTTGCAGTGGGTATAAGATCAGGGCAAATGGTGAGTTCCAGAGGAAAGGATCCAGCATGCAGCCTGCTGAATAAGAGAACAGGAATGATCTCGAATGATGATAAATGTTTATGCTCTATTAGAGCTTTGGCCATGGATTTGGCCACCATTCAATTGCCTCTACAGCTGATTTTTTATATGGCTTTTCTTTTCTTTCTCCTGTTTGGTTGCAAACTTATTTTGACTGAGGATTTCCTTGTCACCTCATGTTGACATTTCAAGTTATTGCATTAAGAAAAACATAGGAGAAAGCAAACAAGCAAGTATATTCCAACAGGTCAACAGGCACAGAAGTCATACTCACATTTCAAAGAAAAATAGTAGGATTGAAATAGAGAATGGAGAATAGATACATTTATGAGGGGGAAGATCTTGGCGTTTGAGCTCAAGTCAGATTCTGGATTCTGGATAGTTTTCTCAGCTAATGGTGATTCCTGGGACTGCTTGAGCAGGGGACATTCTGGTCCAACTGAAGTTGCCATGTAATTCTGTGGACTTATACTAACATTTTGATTGCTCTGATTATAAATGACTGCAACAACAAAGAGAGTAACTGTTGTAAGAACTGTTTCCACAGTGTCTCCAGGGACAGTTTTGCTTTAGTCTGTAAATTCTCCAAAGACAAGCTGAGACTACGTAAATTAAAGAAATAGAGCCAGTGACAACCAACCCTGTGGTTTTATTTGATTTTCTAAAACATATGTCCATCGGTATGTCTTAGACAACACAATATGATTAAAGCACAGTAATAATCACCCATATATTGCATTTTAATTGGTATAATGTGTGATGAATAGTAAAGTTGGAACCATTGGGCATACTTTTACCTTTAAGGTATTTCTTTGATTCATCAGAATTTCTAAGAACATAAAATAGAAGTCAGAAAGTCTGTTTTCTGAGCTGGGACCTGCCACTCATCAGCTGTGTGATCTTGAATATGTTACTTTATTTCTCTGGACCCCACTTTCCCCAGCTATAAAATGAGGGGTTTAAGCTGAATGAGCTCTAAAGAGCTTTTCACTTCCGAATTTGGCTATTCCAAGACCTTTTCTAGTCTTGTGAATTTAATTACTGAATTCTGGGATCTTAAGTCTCTTTATCAGTTGAGTCTCCTTTGTGGTCCTACAGCCAAGATGATTGTTGGCCAAACTTTGGATTTCGGAGACTGATTTCAGTGAATTGCATTACACAGTTTTAACTAGCTTATATTAAATGAGAGAAAGTGCAAGAGAGAAATAGCAACCACAATTTAAATAGCTTTTTTCCCTGCCATTCTATTCCAGGAGCACCTGCCTTGGAGTAGGTGTGAAACGGGAGTCAGGAAATCTGTGCAAGCCCCTTGGAGGGTGGTATCTTTCTGTTCTGAGTATGATTCCATACCATGAATATGTTGGTTGTGGATTTTTCTTTTCTGTACAACATGAGGCCCCTAAACATAAGGAAACTACTTCCTTTGGTGCTTAACCTAAGAAGCATCTATTCTAATGATGGAGGAAAACCTAGCTGTATTGGACTTACTGAAAGTGATATAGTGGGTTACAAAGTGACAGGTAAATATTTGTGTTCCATTTAAGGGGTTTGTGAATATAATTTTGATTCTTCCTAACTGTTGCTTTCTCTAATGATTTTAGAACCTGATACACCCTCCCCTTTCCCCTACTCTCCAAGCATAGGATAGATCTCATCTATAACATTCATTGGATTTTGTGCTTTTCCTCTTCTAATTGGTCTCTGAAATGGTCAGAATGGAGTTGGAAATGGGACAGCCTATTAGTACAATCTACTTTTAAAGCCCTGAACAGCCTCGCAAGACTCCGTGCGTCTCAGCATCCCTTGGGACCTGGGTGTTTAGTTTGTGATCAACAAGTTGTACTCTCAGAAAACGCACAAGCCACCAGCTTCTCGTTCAAGCTGTTTATAGGCCTCAGAAGGGGCTTCCTTTGGGCCACATGATTGGTCACATTTCATTTCAAACACCTGAGGAAAGGTACAGCAACTCGCTATTGAATGCATGCTTTTACCAGCTAAAGGCAATTGGTTGGGAGAAGATTTGAGAGAAGACATTGATAGAGTCCAGCAGTCCTTTTATCTGTTATAAAGCTGAATGCATGTTTATCAAGTTTTCAGCAAAGATATATGTTCCACGTTAGCCTCCTTGTTCTTATGTTCCACTTAGAGGTAGAGACTGGGTCTCACCATGTTGCCCAGGCTGGTCTTGAACTCCTGGGCTCAGGCTCAAGTGATCTTCCCATCTTGGCCTCCCGAAGTGCTGGGATTACAGGCATGGCCACAATACACACTTGACTGTCTTTTTTTTTTTTTTTTTTTTTGAGACAGAGTCTGGCTCTGCCGCCCAGGCTGGAGTGCAGTGGCCGGATCTCAGCTCACTGCAAGCTCCGCCTCCCGGGTTCACGCCATTCTCCTGCCTCAGCCTCCCGAGTAGCTAGGACTACAGGTGCCTGCCACCTCGCCCGGCTAGTTTTTTGTATTTTTTAGCAGAGACGGGGTTTCACCGTGTTAGCCAGGATGGTCTCGATCTCCTGACCTCGTGATCCGCCCGTCTCGGCCTCCCAAAGTGCTGGGATTACCACCGCGCCCGGCCGACTGTCATTTATAAACTCAAATGACTCAGCTATCAAGATGCCTAATTGAATTTTAGAGAGCCTCCTCCTGGGCACCTGATACTTTCATGCTTGGCTTATTGTACAAAGTAACTCCACTTTCTGTTCATCTCAAAAGTGTTGGGAAGTGTTTGGAGGTTACCTTCCTAGCACCTGCCCGACCTTCTAGAGAAGTGGAGAAACTGTGAGGAAAGCAGCACAGGTTTTGCCACTTAGGGACAGTTTCATGGAAAGAGATCTCTACTTCTTGATATAACATTACCCTTTAGAATTCCAGAATCACTTCAGATCTGCAAAGCTTTTAACAAGCAGTGATGGCCTTTTACAATGATTTTTTAAAGCAGTGATACTTTAAAATTTTTATTACGTGCTCTCGTAAAACCTTGTGTCTACAAAAGACAGATAACAACAAGTGTTGATGAGGATAGGGAAAAACTGGAGCCCTCATACATTAGTAGTGAGGATGTAAAATGGTGCAACCACTATGGAAAATAGTGTAGAAGACCCTTTTTAAAAGTTAAATGTAGAATTACCCTACAAAGCACAGGCTTGTGTTGACTTTCCCTGGGGGCCAGGTGCACTTACCTTGGTGCATCCTCCCCTGGTGGCCTCTGGTGTGGGAAGCCAGCTTTCCTACCATTCTGCATGCAGCCCTGTACTGGGTCCGTGGGGAAAGAGAAAGACTATGAAATAGATGTTTCCCTTTTCCCAGAAATACCAACCCAAGATCCCCAGCAGTGACCCCTTATGGAATTCTGGGAAGAACTAAAGAGATAACAGTATCTTTTCCTGCCTTTCATCAACTCTGGATGGCAGGAGGGACTCTGGGGCTTGGGACTGGCTGCCCTCAGGAGTTCATGGCCTAGTACTGATGCCAAGGGGCAGAAATATGTGAGAGAGAAGGCCTCCTCCAGGAGCTGTTGGTATGAGTGCCAAATGAGATCATGAGATCCTACATATGCAACTATGGGAAGAAGAAAGGATCTAGCCAACATCTGTTGTTATATTTTAAAAGGTAATTTAATTTGTTTACATTACTTGTCATTATTGTCACCCACTTATATTTGATTATCCTTTAAGCACATAGTAGAAAAATGAGGTTTATGTTGATTTTTCTGGTATTATATTTCCTTAGGCTACATCTCCATATAGAACTTTCCTTTTCTAAAATCTTTTTTTTTACTTTTTATAGAGACAGGGTCTCACTATGTTGCCCAAGCCGGCTTCAAACTTTTGGCCTCAAGTGATCCTCCAGCCTCGGCCTCCAAAAGCTCTGGGATTACAGGCAAGAGCCACTATGCCCAACCTCCGCATATAGGATTTTCTATAGCAATCTTGTCCTAGGAAATATCATAGAAATAGTTCAGGTTTTAAAAAGAAGGGCTGTATGTCATTTCAACTCTTATTTAACCTATGGTTGACAGCCTTGCTATTAAAAAAAGATCTTAAGTCATTTTACATTTTATATTCTTTTTAAAGAAAGATGATTAGACATTTCTTGAGTGGGTGCCACGTTTAATGTTGTTACTTCCTAAGAACAAATATAATTTTTGTGAGAACATTATATTACGCTGAAACAGAGAACAGTACTCTCTGTCCTTTTAGTACCTCAATTTTTGATAGGGTAAAATAAGGTTATCTTATATGGCTAATGTGTACTACCTTATATTTGTATGACACTTCATGTTTTTCAGTGACTTTCTTCTAGAGGTTTTGTTGAAACACAAAAGGAATTGTACCCAAACTGACTCTACTTTCAATTCTGGATAATAGATAATTATTGCCTTACAACTTTTAAAAATAATTAAGAAATCAGCTTAGAAAATATTTGATGATTTTTACTTGGCATGGAAGATCCTATTATGAATTTAACAAGCAAGTTGAGCATGGTGACATGCACCTGTAATCCCAGATACTTGAGAGGCTGAGGCGGGAGGATCACTTGGGCCTGGGAGTTCCAGACTACAGTGAGCTATGAAGGCACCCACTGCACTGCAGCCAGGGCAACAGAGCAAGACCCTGCAAATAAATAAATAAATAAATGGGGGATTTTTTTTTTTTTTTAATTTAGCAAGAAAAGTGGCAGAATATCCTATGTTGGATTAGTGGATAAAAAATGTCTTTCAAATCACATTTAAGTTGGTGTTTGCTCACCATTTTTATGAACTAAGCTATTCCATGGAACTAGAGTATAGCTGTCAAGTAATTATGAAGCACCCATGCTCTAGGGACCACATGCCATTTAATGAGTTTACATCAGTAAAAACAGAGGACAGATTCAAAATGGGACATGTCACACATACATATGAGAATTTTCCCATAGGCCAAAGAACCTCTTCCTTGGTTTGGTATCAGGCATCAACTGTAATAGGATGAAGCTGTGTAGCTTGATGAAGTAGAAATTCATTGGAGTGGCTGGGCGCGGTGGCTCATGCCTGTAATCCCAGCACTTTGGGAGGCCAAGGCGGGCGGATCACTAGGTCAGGGGATCAAGACCATCCAGGCTAACACGGTGAAACCCGGTCTCTACTAAAAATACAAAACATTAGCCGGGAGTGGTGGCGGGCGCCTGTAGTCCCAGCTACTCTGGAGGCTGAGGCAGGAGAATGGCGTGAACCCAGGAGGCAGAGCTCACAGTGAGCCGAGATCACGCCACTGCACTCCAGCCTGGGCGACAGAGCGAGACTCTGTCTCAGAGAAAAAAAAAAAAAAAAGAAATTCACTGGAGTAGCTTAGCATTATGGGATATCTCTAGGCAGCACCAGGTTTCTTGTCTTCATAGCTAAGTTAGATGTTAAAGGAAGGAGAACCTTTTTCTATCCCATTTTTCTGGTGACCTTTATAGGACTTGGGTTAATATTTTTATTTTATTTTATTTTATATTATATTATTAAATTAATTTATTTTTATTTTATAAAATAAAAATATTAAGCCAAGTCCTGTGAAGGCCACCATACTTTATTTTATATATATAAAACGTTTAATATGAAATAATATATTTTTAAAATATGTAATATACATATATGTATGTGTATACACAGTGTGTATACAATTGTTATATTATTACTTATCCTACCTAGTATATTAATGGCTATATAACATAGCTGTGTCCCAAATACATGTAATACATATTACTTGTCATCTCGTTTAAACCTCACAAGAGTTCTTTGGTGAAGATATGATTACCATTGTACAGATGAGAAAACCTGAGAAGAATAGAAGTTAAGTAGCATGCCAAGCTTACCCAGCTAGCTCTCATTCATTCATTCATGATTCATGAAGTATTTATCAAACAACTACTATATGCTATCATTAAAGATACAAAAAGGATCAAACATAATCCTTGCCTTCAAAGAAGCCACAGTCTAAGGTTAACAAGTGGGCTGGAGTGGAATTTAGTTTTATCATTTCAAAGGCAAAGGAACCCAGATTGGAGAGTTTTCTGGCAACTGCCTTAGGACTTTTTGACCAATATTAATGTAATATATAAAGGTAAGCATCAATGTGTTGGTGGGAAGAAGTATCCTAGAAAAGCTTTTTTTTTTTTTTAACTATGTCTAGGACTCTTATGAACTACGAATTCATTATTAAGTTATTTGGTGACACAGACTATTGTTCAAGAATTTCCTCCCAGAGCAATTGATAAATATCAAATACTTTTATGATGAGCAGTTCCAGGAAGGGTTAAAGTTAGCTTCTCCGGGACATATGACGGGAAAGTAGCTGAACATGATTTCAAAGGGATTTTTTAGGAGAAAATTCCAATTACAGAGAAGTAATTTCCCTTTCTAGCTTACTAAGCCCTATTTCAGACTAATGCCGTTTCAAGATCATATCCCTTCTCCCCTTATTTCCACAGATATTTTGAATATGAAAATCTTATGTCAAAACTTAGCTGAAGCCTTCATCAGGCTTTTGAAAGGCTAAGTAAGAATTCTGTTTCTAGGAATAAAAAGATTTGGATCAGAAAGATTCTTTGCTGGCTAGAGTTCCTTTTCGGATGGTAGTTCAAGCAGTCTTTAATCATATTTTTGTTGATTATTTATTAGTTTCCCTGGGAAATCAAAGACTCAGTAACGTAAAATGTGTTTTCCTTAAGATATTTTATGAATCAGAACCCACAGTAAAGAAATAATGGGAAATACATTTCCTTTGCTGATATGCACTAATTGAGAATTAAAATCCCTTTCTCTAGTCAATTTCCCACATGGAAATGCTGAATGACCCAACTGGCCCAATTGCACCAACCACAGTTTCTGCCTACACAAAACTCTTATGCCACTAGTAGATAAAGAGAGTGCTTTCTCAGTAAATCAAAACTGCAGAGAACTAGAACTAATTTAAGTGAAAGGATAGGCTCCAAGCCAGCTGTTTGGGTAAACCCACACTGAACCAAGTGAGGGATTGATGAAACTTAATACATGTGTCTTCCAGTCATCAGCCTGGAGTATGTGTAATGCAAGCCTGTGGTGTTTCTCACTGTGAGAAAAGCAAAGGCAGACCTTCATTCTCAACTGTGTGGGGCTGCCAGCCTGTGGCAGCTTTGGTCAACATCGGGCTTGCTTTTGGGTGAGCCAGACTTTGGCTGGTTGCCTGATGGAGGTTAGGGGAATTGTGAAATGTGTCTCCTTACACAGATTGTCCCGATCGAATGAAATAAAAAGGTATTTAAAAAATAATTTGCTTAGTGAAATACAAAGGAAATAGGATGCATTTCATACTGTTAAGGCCGATATGGTTTTGGAGGACACGAGAGGTACATACGTGAAAAATTTGAAAACAATTCAGAGTAATAAATAATGGTTGTATAATAGAGACAGCAGATCACAGGGGTGAAGAGCAGGACTCTGGAGCCAGCTGTTCTGAGTTCAGAACCCACTCTGCCACTTACTAGATCTGAGACCTGGAGCAAGTTATTTGCCCTTTCCCTGTTTGGCTCTTCTGTAAAATGGAAATAGAAGAGTACCCACCTCATAAGGTGGACTTATGAATTAATAAAGGTATGCAGAATTATTGCTATCATTAGTTACTGTTATTAATAGATCAGAAGTCACAAGCTCCAATGCCTGCAGTGCCCATGAATACCAGTACAGGGATCACCAGCAACAGTGGCATGGAGATAAAATAAAGTGGTAGGGACAGTGGCAGACAGCCATCACCCTACTCCCCATTGATTGTGACCTTAAGGGAATGCTGGTCCTGTGTTGCCAGAGCTTCTGATATTGCCAAAGAAGCTTGAAATCTGGACTTGGTCAAGACTCTCAACTTGTAAAGGTGGTTGCTTTATTTAAAAATACTCTACAAGCCAAATAAAATACTGTCTTCCAGGCTGTTGGCCGCCAGTGAATGACCCCTTTGGACTAACAATGAAACTCAGCTATAGAAATTCATCCGATTACTTTATTGTCACACTGTGAAACAGGGATTCATTGTCATTCCAGAAACAACCATTGAGTCCCCGCTGTGTGTCCACACCTGTGCTGGTGCTAAGGATATGCCCAAGAATCAGGCAGACAATCCGAAGAAGCCACCTGCTCCTTTACAATTTGTTGACAATTAAGAAACACCTAGCACTTAATAGATATTCCATAAATGTAGGTTCCAACTCCTTCCATTACCTTTGATAAGTCTAGACCTGATCCAGTGAGTATTTGGGGGCCAATTTCGGTTCATGAGTAGGAATAGTGATACTGTTGAAAACTAATGAACCCACCGACCATATCGCAGAAATATTCCTATGCTTCTTCAATGTGAGTTTCCTGCTTTTTATCTGATTTATCATCCTCTTTTATTTGATGCCTCTACTCAGTACTTATGGACTTGGGCTGTGATATTTTGCATGTTACCTCACAATTTTTTTTCTGTTTTTTTTTTTTTTTCTTTAAGTATATAAACTTCCTTTATACTTCCAAAGGATGTTCAATGGAACTCTGCTTCTGTGAGGTAAACCAGTATCATACTGCAATGAAAACTGCAGGTGATAAACATTGTCTAAATCAAATTTCCAAAATGTATTCGACCAAGAAATACCTTTCCCTTGCATTCCCCACTTAATGCATCTTAATATGCCAAGTTACTGATATTGTTTGACCCATTTGGGGAAATGCTGGCTTGCCAAATTATTTCTCTTGTTAGGAACTACAGATTCTTGTAATTTCTTCCCCACTCCAGCATCCACACAGGTATCTCCCAAGGCTCCCAAGGCTCTGACTTTATTTTCAAGAAGTCCATTTGAGACCAGCCTGGGTAATAAAGTGAGACCCTGTCTCTACAAATAATAATGATAATAATAAATTAGTTGGATGTGGTGACATGTACCTGTAGTCCAAGCTACTTGGGAGACTAAGGTAGAGGATTGTTTGAGCTCAGGAGTTCGAGGTTGCAGTGAGTTATGATCATGCCTTTGCACTCCAGCCTGGGCAACAGAGTGAGACCCTCTCCCCAAAACAAAACATGGGTTTGCAAACTCTTTGAGAAAAGGAACTGTCATCCTGTGCTCAGCATAGAACCAAGCACTGGGTTGTTACGTGGCAAATGCTATGGAATGCCATAGACCCCTTTTTTTGCTGCTGTAACTGGTGTTTTAACCTAGCAGTGAATGGCTCGAGGAAAAAAAATACTGCAGGGAATGTAACAATACATGAATTTGGATAAAGAGTACATGAGTGTTTTGGGGTATTATTCTTATAACTTCTCTGCAAGTTTAAAATGATAATCCAAATTTTAAAAACTCATTTTCAGTTCATCAGACTACTCTTAAAATGTGTAAAACTATACCTGAATTTAAAAGCAACAAAACTCATATTGCAAGTGTTGGCAAACTGAGAGATAGGAGCAGAACACAATGGTGGATGCCTATAAATGGATCAAGAAAAGGGAGTGAGAATTTACTGGAAAGAAGGACAAATGAACATCGAAATCAGCAGGTTTGGGTTTTTCCAAAGATCAGTGCCTGATACTGGTTCCCAGATGATACCTCCCAAGAGCCCAGTTCCCAGGGTGCGTTCCAGCCTCTGTCACCCAGGCTTCCCACCAAGTCTTGTGCCAATAGTAGTTGCCAGCACATTCTGCCTCACAAGTTGCTGGCTCCACCACTACTACCCTGTCCCACCCACGTCCAAGATACGCATCTGGCTTTTCTGCTTTGAATTCAGGAAGTCGTCTCCTCTCCTGTCATGTAACTCCCTGTGTGACCCAGCCACACTCCTCAGTTCTTTGTGGCAAGACTCAACCTGACCCCCCGTCAGAGAAAGAGAAATAAGTGTTGGGGTTGAAGTTTCAGCTGTACACTGATGTTTCCCACACTCATAAACTTACGTAGCAATGAGGAACTGGAGTCTATTTTTGACTGTTGTAGTGACCTTTGTGCATACCTCGAAAGACAGAGGAACATTGAGCTAATGTAGCCATCCCATTAAGCCTCAGTAGCTCTAACAGGTCCTTTTAGTTGTGGTCAGGGTGTCAGTTCTTGCACTTTAATACAATTCTTGGCTGGGCACCATGGCTCACGACTATAATCCCAGCACTGTGGGAGGCCAAAGCAGGAGGATCACTGGAGGCCAGGAGTTCAAGACCACCCTGGGCAACACAGCAAGACCTCATCTCTACAAGGTCAAAAAATTAGCTGAGTGTGGTGGTTCATGCCTATAATCCCAGCTACTCAGGAGATGGGAGGATCCCTTAAGCCCAGGAGTTGGAGATTGCAGTGAGCCAAGATTGCGCCACTACCTTCCAGCCTGGGTGATAGAGCAAGACTCTGCCTCAAAAACCAACCAGCCAAACAAACAAAAAATGCAATTTCTCCCATCCTAACTCTTCATATTAGTAAATCTTCAGTAAAATGTATATGGGAAATCAATATGGCACCCTCAAACCTAGTTGTAATAGTCAGGAGAAGACCATTCTAGCCTTTAAAATCAGTCCTGTTGACATCAATGTTTCTCTCCACCCTTCTCTGCCTCCTGATTTCATGTAGGCGAGCAATTTAGGACAATGAGAGTCACAGGATTTTAAATAGCTTAATTCCTAGGTGTGTTTGGTATGGAAACAAAGATAACCCTGTTCAACAGTGAATTTGTGCCCCTGGGTGAACGGCCAGGTGTTCTTTCAACTGGACTGTGAGACTAATTTCTTCCTGGCCTCTGGAAACCAGCTGAAGCAGTGGGCCAGCTGGTCTATCTTCAATCTTGCATACCAACATCTTTCTCTGATTCACAGATTTCCTTTATCCCCAGCACTTCCTCTGGTATGTGCATCCCCAACAGTAAGTGATATCTATTATTGGATTTGGGCATTTTAAAATCATGAGCCTTCTGGAGGGGAGGGGAGAGGAAGGAGGCTGAATAGTTACATTAGAATATTTCCAGAGGGAACCTCACTTTAACCTCATCCACCTCTGACTTCTGTACCTCAGATAACCCCCATATTTGGGAGGGATGACTTCACAGTAACTGACAATGGAATTATGACCATTGCTCTTTTTAATATTTAAATGATACACAGACTCAGAGAAAACAAAATTAGTTTACGTATAGTCATAATATCCATAACTAGGAATAGAAAACAAGAAGCTATGGAGAGTCTTATCTAGCAAAGAAATCTCTTTTAGAAAGTTTCTGATGACTTTCAGTTTCAAAGCATAGCTCTTTCATAATGTATCAACTCACTTTCAGTGATTTGAGATTTGGAGAGGACCCAACCATAGATTTACCTGGTGAGTCACAGAGTAGAACTTGATATGAGAAAGCAAGACCCTACATCTATCAGCCTAATGGTTCTCAGAATACCAGGTCATATCCATCATTTCTTTTCCCAAATAGCTGTAATAGGCATACCTCATTTTACTGGGTTTCACTTTCTTGTGTTTTGGAGATGGTATGTCTTTTACAAACTGAACGTTTGTAGAAACTTGCATTGAGCAAGTCTACCAGTGCCATTTTTTCAACAGTACATTCTCACTTCGTGTCTCTGTCACATTTTAGTAATTCTTGCAATCTTTCAAAAGTATTTATTAAGATAAAAAACAAAAAGGAAATAAAAATAAAGAGAAAAAGGAAGAAAATTTGTTTTTATTATATCTGTGGTGGTGACCTGTGATCCATCATGTTTCATATTACTATTGTAATTGTTTGGGGTCACCATGAACCTCATCCATATAAGATGGTGAACATAGTAAACGTTGGATGTGTTCTGACTATTCCACCAATCTGTCATTCCTTCATCTCTCTCCCTCTCCTCAGGCTTCCCTATTCCTTGAGACACAGCAGTAATGAAATTAGGCCAATTAATAAAGTGATAGCATCCTCCAAGTGTTCAAGTGAAAGGAAGAGTTGCACGTCTCTCACTTTAATTCAAATGCTAGAAATGATTAAGCTTAGTGAGGAAGGCATATCAAAAGCAAAGACAGTCTGAAAACCAAGACTTTTGTGCCAAACAGCCAAGTTGTGAATGCAGAGAGAAAGATCCTGCACCAAATTAAAATGCTACTCCAGTGAACACATGAATGATAAGAAAGGGAAAAACAGCCTTATTGCTGATATGGAGAGGGTTCGAGTGGTCTGGATAGAAGATCAAACCAGCCACAACATTCCCTAATGTTTATAAGCCAAAGGCTAATCCAGAGCAAAGCCCTAACTCTTCAATTCTGTGAAGGCTGAGAGAGGTGAGAAACTGCAGAAGAAAAGTTGAAAGGTAGCAGAGGATGGTTCATGAGATTTAAGAAACGAAGCTGTCTCCGTAACATAAAAGTGCAAGATGAAGCAGCAAGTGCTGATAGAGGCTGCAGCAAGCTATCCAGAAGATGTAGCTAAGATCATTGATGAAATGGTTGCACCAAACAGCAGATATTCAATGTAGACAACCTTCTATTGGAAGAAGATGCCATGTAGCATTTTCATAGCTAGAAGAGAAGTCAATGTCTGAGGTCAAAGCCTCAAAGGACAGGCTGACTCTCTTGTTAGGGGCTAATATAGCTGGTAACTTTAAGTTGAAGCCATGCTCATTTACCATTCTGAAAATCTTAGGGTACTTAAGAATTATGCTGAATCTATTCTGTCTGTGCTCTATAAATGGAACAACAAAGCCTGAATGATAGCACATCTGTTTATAGTATGGTCTACTGAATATTTTAAGCCCATTGTTGAGACCTGCTTCTCAGAAAAAAAAAAAAAAAAGATTCTTTTCAAAATATTACTGCTCATTGACAATGCACGTGGTCACCCAAGAGCTCTGATGGAGATAAATGAGATTAATGTTGTTTTCATGCCGTCTAACACGACACCCATTCTACAGCCCATGGGTCAAAGAGTAATTTCTGCTGTCAAGCCTTATTATTTAAGAAACACATTTTGTAAGACTATAGCTGCCATTCCTCTGATAAATCTAGGAAGGATAATTGAAAACCTTCTGGGAAGGATTCACCATTCTAGAGGCTGTTAAGAAAATTCACGATTAATGGGAGGAAGTCAAAATATCAGCATTAACAGGAGTTTGGGAGAAGTTGATTCCAACCCTCATGGATGACTTTGAGGGGCTTAAGACTTCAGTGGAGGAAGTTACTGCAAACGTGGTAGAAATAGCAAAAGAACTAGACTCGTAAATGGAGCCTGAAGATGTGGTTGAATTGTGTAATCTCATGATCAAACTTAGCAGATAAGTAGTTGCTTCTTATGGATCAGCAAAGTGTTGTGGTTTTTTGTTTTGTTGTTTTTGTTTTTGAGATAGAATCTATTCTTGGTGAAGATGCTATGAACAACGTTGAAATAATAACAAAGGATGTTGAATCTTAAATAAGCCGAGTTGATAGAGCAGTAGCAAGGTTTGAGAGGATTGACTCCAATTTTGCAAGTAGTAAAATTGTGGGTAAAATGCTATCAAACAGCATTGCATGCTACAGAGAAATCTGTCATGGAAGGAAAAGTCAACTGTTGCAGTCAACTTCATTGTCTTATTTTAAGAAATTGCTACAGCCAGCCCAACCTTCAACAGCCACCACCCTGATCCATTAGCAGCCATCACCATTAAGGCAACACAATTGTGACTTGCTAAAGGCTCAGATAATTGTTAGCATTTTTTAGCAATCGGGTATTTTAAAATTAAGTATGTACATTGTTTTTTACACTATATTGTAGTCTGCTATGCATGCAATAGCATTATGTCTAAAAGACATAATTTTTATATGCATTGGGAAACTAAAAAATTCGTGTGAGCTACTTTATAGCTATATTTATTGTGGTGGTCTAGAACTGAACCTGCAGTATCGTCAGTGTGCACCTGTATAAGATTCTCCTTGCACTAAAAAGGACATAGAAGTGACAGAGGAACCCTGGTGACTTGAAGCTTGTCTACTTTTAGCAGTGTGTGCCTGTTGATGCTTCTGGTATAATTTATATTCTTTCTCTCATAAGTATTTTACAGGAAATGCGTTTTCCTTTGCTAGTGATATATGCACTTTGGTTTTCCGGAAGTTGTAGTGCTTTGGTTGAAGCTCTGTGTTTTAGAGAAAAGACTTACAATGACCTCCTGATATAGTTTGGGTATTTGTCTGTTCCAAATATCATATTGAAATTTGATCCCCAATTTTAGAGGTAGGATATAATGGGAGGTGTTGGGTTATGGAGGCAGATCCCTCATGGACAACTTGGTTCTGTCCTCTGGGTAATGAGTGACTTCTCACTCTATTAGTTTTTGCGAGAGCTGACTTTTGAAAAGAGCCTGGCACCTTCCTCCCCTCTCTCTCTCTCTCTCTTGCTTCCTTTCTCTCTCTCCGTGTAATGCCTGCTTCTTTTTGCCTTCCACCATGAGTGGAAGCTTCCTGAGGCCCTTAGCAGAAGCTGATGCTGGCGTCATGTTTCTTGTACAGCCTGCAGAACTGTGAGCCAAATAAGCTTCTTTTTTTATAAATTACCCAGCCTCAGGTGTTCCTTCATAGCAATGCAAACAGTCTAGGACACCTCCCGAATGTGAGCTGCACCATAAGGCAAACCGGGAAACCTCCTTTAGTTTTGCATATGTGAGAATTTTGATTGACTGAACCAAGGAATCACCCTCATAACTCCACTGCAGAAGGCTGTTCTCATGTCATTTGCACACATTTAGCTTGCCTGAAGTGTGTTCTATAAAATGCACCCAGATTTTCAGGCATTGAAAATTTATGTATTTTTTTATTATTATTGTTATTTTAAATCTCATACTTTTTTTTTTTTTTTTTTTTGAGATGAGGTCTTGCCCTGTCATCCAGTCTGGAGTGCAGTAGTGCAATCACAGCTCGCTTCAGCCTCCAACTCCTAGCCCCAAGCAATCCTCCTGCCTCGGCCTCCCAAGTAGCTAGGACTACAGGTGTACACCACTGTACCTGGCTAATTAAAAAAAATTTTTTTCTTTTTAGAGACAGGGTCTCACTCTAGGTCTTGCCTAGGCTGTTCTCAAACTCCTGGCTTCAAAAAATCCTCCTGCCTCAGCTTCCTAAAGTGCTGGGATTGCAGGCATGAGCCACCATGCCCAGCTACATTTTTTAATGGAGAGAGACGTCCTGGGCATTTGAACTGCAGATTCCCTTAAACTGGACATTGTCAGCTATTTACATATTACAAAAACAATTGTGTTTCATGTAAAGTATTAAACATCAACATTACGTCACCACAAGGGTGATTACAGCAACCTTCACTCCTAAGTGCATCGCCTACACAAACAAGAGTTGTTTGTCTGCAGCAGTTGTTTTCATGTGGTAACAGTTGTAGGAGTTGAAGTAGCACCTTAAGGAGCAATTTTCAGAGGTGAAGAAATCAGTTTTCAAAAGTGAACTCATGGTTAATAACTAACCAATAAAAAAAATAAAGCTACGTCCATGGCACAAATGCCCATGGCAAAAGGAAATAAGACAAGAGTCGTTTAAAAAGTAGCCTTGGAGGAAAAACAAAAAGGATTTAAAATTCAAAGACTTTGGGGAAAATTCAACTTAATCAATAACATGAGTAACAACTATTACTATTTCCTGAGTGCTTACCATATGCCAAATACCATTGTACCTGCTTCACATAGATTATTTCATCTCATTTTCACAACATTCTGTGAAGCAGGTACTTCATTATCTATCCCTGTTTGCCGGATAAGGAAGCTGAGACTTCATACAGTGTCTTGCAAGTTCGGACAGCCTCCAGCAAACATAGGAAACAGGATTCGAACCCATGCAGTCTGCCTCAGAGCCAAAGCCCTTGGCCATTTTTCTATCCTGACTTCCACAGATCATTTCTGCCTACAGCAGAGGTCAGAAACTGACAACCAGCTGGCCTTACCTAGCCTTAGGTAACAGTGATGGCTATTGAACACTTACTATGTGTCAGGATTATTTTACACATAGTCATTTGTTCCTTCATTTAATCTTCAAAGCAGCTCCGTGAGGTACGTTTCAGTTATTATCCCCATTTTACAGATGAGAAAACTGAGACCAAGAGGAAGTAACACTTCCCAAATGTTAGCAGAACTAACGTCCAAATCCAGACTGTCTCATTCCAGATTCTCCCCCTCTTCACCATTATGCTAAAAATACAATTGTCTGCCAACATGACAAACCTGGATGTTTCACAAAAAAATGAAGGCTTCTGACTTGTCATGAAAAAAAAAAAAAAAAACAACAGACTTGTCCCCTTGGATGGAGCAACAGTCACTTGTAACACTGAGTAGCTGCCCCTTTTAGATGGGGTATCTCCTACCTAGTTGCCACTACCCCTCACTTAGGCTGCTTTGCTCTTTGATTGCCGGCCTGAACTTTGGGGACATTCCATTTTGCAGTCTCAGTCTAAGGTATCCCTTATACTGGATCTGCCTCTCTTAACAAGCTAAATGTCTGTGTGGTTTATGTTTTTTATTGTAGCACAAGCTGTTTAACGTTCTCTAAAAAGCATTCCCCCAAACAGCAATAAATGCCTCTTTCCTATTTTCTTCCCTGTCCCTTGCCCCAAAAGAAAGGCAGCTCTGCAGAACTAGTATTTGTGCCCAACCAAGTGGGAAGATATGAGGCTGATAGCCTTTTCTCTCTCTTCTTGGTTGGTGGCACTCTGGTAGTGCTTGGTTAGCAATAACGGAGCATCTCCCGGCTTTGTTATGTATTACAGTAGGCTATTGTGTGACACAGAGACACCTGGCTTTTGTACATGCCAGAGTGAGATTCAACTACAACATCCAGAATTGAGGAGAAGGATATTGACAGGTACATGCCTCCTTCTCAAACCAGAGATTTTATATTTAAAAAGGGCTTTTCTAAGAAGTCAGTCTTGATTATTTGTTCCATGTTGGTCCAAACCAGTGCATTATTGGGAAGATAATGAGTGGCATTCACCCAAGGGTAATCCTTTCAGGGATTTTGATGATGCAGTAAATCATGAGTGTAAAGCCTGAGTGGTTTATGCCATTAAAACCTCAAGATAGAATTAGACTTGTAATCACCACTTGCCCATGTTTTGTCATTTATGATAATTATAGTAGTAATAATCCATGTATTGTTGAGAAGTAGCAGTCAGAAGCATCCATCAATTTTTTATCGACACCAAATCAAGTTGATACTTCATCTTTGCTGCAAAAATGTAGATTGCACCAATTAGTCTAAAGAAATTGGGCAGTCATTAGCAACGAAGCAAGCAGTTAATCTACAGAACATTTCTGGCCCCTCTGATGCCAACAATTCCTCTTAATTATGTGGAATATCATGAGCTTCTTTGGGACTCTGTCAACAGTGCCATTGTTGGCTTACATTAGAAGGAGCATCTATGTCCCTGCTCTTATTTAAAAGAATGCAGTGCCTTCCAGCCCCCACCTTGCACTCTTAGGCGCTTCTAGGCAAATTTATTCTGAAGCAGAACACTTGAATCAAAGCAGTATGCATTTTCTTTCTTATTTAGAAATAAGAATTTTCCCCAGTGGGCTTCTTTCGGTGATGGCACATTAGCTCACCATCCCATATGTGTTAACTATTTTTGTTCACCTTACCCAAATCATGGAATAATCATCTCCTTGAAAAAAAGGAAAGAAAAGAAAAGTCAGGGTTTAAAAGAAAAATCCAACTAGTTGTGAAGAAATCCTGGTGCTAATGAGCTTTCTGAATCTGCCTCAAGTCTTTTCCCCAGGCTAGCCCATTCTCCCTCTCTAGACATTTTCAATCAGCCTCGCCCGCAAATTGTACTAAGCAGCTGAATAATGTAGGGTAGAAATTTCAAATATGAATATTATTTCCTATTTAGGAAATTTGGAAAAGAAAGAGCAGGAAAAAAATAAGTCACCCCCTGGTCCCGCACCATGGCACTACCTCTGTGAATATTCTTTGGACTCTGACACATACACACATATTGACTTTTATCATCATCATCATCATCATCATCATCATCATTATTCTAGTACTCTCTTTTTCACTTTGCTAACAGTTTGAATCATCTTTTCTAATGGATGCATAATATTCTACCAAATACAGAGTGTGTATTTGTCCATGTTTTGGATTATTTCCCTAGGATAGCTTGCCCAAAGTAAAATACTTGGTCAAAATTTATAAGCCTCTTCATAGCTATCAATATGAAGCCTCTTCATAGCTGTCAAAATGAAGCCTCTTCATATTGACAAACTCTCTCCAAAAGGATGATACCAATTTTTAAAATCCCACCAGTAATATATGCAGATACTGGTTTGATGTTAGTGAGATTTAAATTCAGTTGTGTTGGCATGGTTACAGCTAAGATAGATCGATAGATACATACATACGCGCGTGTGCGCGCGCGTGTGTGTGTGTGTTACTCCTCCTTAATGGACAAATGGTGATATGGTTTGACTGTGTCCCCACCCAGATCTCATCTTGAATTGTAGTTCCCAAAATTCCCACATGTGGTGGGAGAGACCTGGTGGGAGGTAATTGAATCATGGGGGCGGTTTCCCCATGCTGTTCTCATGATAGTAAGTTCTCATGAGATCTGATGGTTTTATAAGGGGCTCCCCCTTTGTTGGGTTCTCATTCTTCTCCTTCCTGCTGTCATGTGAAGAAGAACGTGTTTGCTTCCCCTTCTGCCATGACTGTAAGTTTCCTGAGGCCTCCCCAGTCCTGTGGAACTGTGAGTCAATTAAACCTCTTTCCTTTATAATTTGCCCAGTCTTGGCCGTTCTCTATAGCACTGTGAGAATGGACTAATACAATGGGCACAGTATCAAATTGTACCCCGACTCATATTACTGTAAACAATGATAGTTGTTATCTCACATCACAGGAAGTTCAGAAATAGGACAGCTGTAGGTGTGATACGATCATAGGCCCAATGATATGATTGAAGACTTGAGTTGTTTTCTTCAGGTTCTGCCATCATCACCACCCTCATGCTGGCCTCCTTCGGGCTTCAAATGGCTACAGTAGCTCCAGGCACCACATCCAGATGTAGAAACAACAGAGATAGAAGGAAATCAATTCTTGTATCTCCTTCTCAAGAGTGAGGAGATCCTTCCTAGAAGCTCCCAACTGAAACCCCTAAACCAAGACTGGCAAGGGAAATGGAAGCACCATTACTGACTGATTAACCAAGATTTTCTCCCCATCTGGCAATGGAGTCAACTTCCTTTGAGTGCTGAATACCTGAATAAAACAGATTCTGTTACAAGGAAGAAGGAGGGAAGGTTGTTGAGGCACAGTGCCTCGCATAGGCATCATGATTTTTTTAAGTCTCCGTCACACTCATAGAACCATATAAATTTCTTTAGTAACAATTGATGCATTTAATGGGCATATGCAAAAGTTGTTGGCAGATCTACCAAGTACTGGGCTTTGTCCAATGTAGAAGGCCCTCCCAGGCAGTGATCATGCTCCACAATTCCTTTACATTTTCCTAAAAACCTACCTCAGTGTTGGGCCCCTCAGGTAGAAACCAGGAACACCTTGGTTTCTAGATTGCTTTGGCATATAGGTTTCCTATGGGAAAGAAATAGGAAAGCTGACTTTCCTCTTTTAGAATCTCCTGTTTGGTGGAGATTTTACATCCAGGATACCATTGTTAGGACTTCCACTGAGATGAAGGTTTACAGCCTGATGAAACAAGTCTCACTTTCCACTTTGAATTACTCAGGCTCTGTGCATCTTATTCCACTGCACAGCCTAGCATTTTGAACACTTCACTACTCATTAGCACCTCCAGTGAAAGATCAGAAAAGAAGGTGGCTGGAAGAGGAGGATTGAAGAATGCGGATTAGTCAAATTGTTTTTTGTTTTATCTAGTTAGAGAAACAGCTAAAATTACTGCCTCAAAAAATTTTGGAAAATTATCTAGTTTATAGTTTATTTCTGCAGTTATTTTCCCACTAATTATAAAAATTATTAGGAGTATTACGTTTTAGAGTAAAATAATAAATAAACAATAACAAAAAATGGCTACAACAGAAGAAAACATGTTCCCGGATTGAAGAAACCAACCTAGAAATTATACTGTATGCCTCAGAAATTTAATGTTATTTTGCCTTTCCTGTTGGATTATAGAGTACAGATATTATCTCTTTATTAATGCATGATTTATAAATATTATTTGGCACTAAGGATATCAAGGTGATCGTGGACCAGAGCTGCCCATCCCTTCACCCTGGTAGTTGAGAACACAAAATATATCCATTTCCTATACACCATGAAGCGTCATTGCTTCCAGTAGGTTTTCCTGGTGGAGACAAAAAGGAAAAAAGAAGCACCTACTGTACTCGTGCACTTTCTGTTTTACAGTTTCATAAGGATTTTTACAACATAATTACATGCTCTATGATATTACATACATTTCCACCACTTATATAATCAAGTGCAATTACACTGACTGCTAGAATAGATGATGGGAAAAATGACTTGAATCAAAAATTACACAACAGAACGCTGTATCAGAAAGGCTTTTGGAGTGTACGTGCCACAGCCCCCAAAAAGAGATGGATCAAGATGATTATAATAGCCTTGAAGTAACAATTGATGCATTTAACGGGCATATGCATTATGAATTTTCCTAGGTTGGTCGGGCGCAGTGGCTCATGCCTGTAATCCCAGCACTTTGAGAGGCTGAGGCGGGCGGATTACCTGAGGTCAGGAGTTCGAGACCAGCCTGGCCAACATGGCGAAACCCCGTCTCTACTAAAAATACAAAAATTAGCTGGGCATGGTGGCACGTGCCTGTAGTCCCAGCTACTTGGGAGGCTGAACAGGAGAATCCCTTGAACCTGGGAGACAGAGGTTGCAGTGAGTTGAGGTGGCACCACTGCACTCCAGCCTGGGCAACAGAGTGAGACTTTGTCTCAAAAAAAGAAAAAAAAAGAATGTTCCTAGGTTTATGGCACCAAGAATAACTTGTACTATTTTGGAAGATTCATCTTTTTTCCCATATAACACAATGTAGCATGTAGTATTTGTGACACATACCATAGCTACCTGTGCAGGA
Source organism: Macaca nemestrina (assembly GCF_043159975.1). Lineage (NCBI taxonomy): Eukaryota > Metazoa > Chordata > Mammalia > Primates > Cercopithecidae > Macaca > Macaca nemestrina. The sequence continues at coordinate 52,985,624 of NC_092142.1, forward strand.
GCTTGGTGAGTTCTGGTTTTGTCATTCTTCCCCTCACTTTCTATCCCTTCTTTTCTTTGTGCTTCTTCCACTCTCCTCTTTCTATTCTTCTACCGTCCTCCTTATCTTTTTATTTAGAGGCTTGGAGAAGGGCTTGAAACAATAGGTAATGGGGAGAAATGGAGTTTATTCATGCAACATAATTTCCCACTGTAGTAATCCATGGATCAACACATTTGAGGGCAGCTGGTTTAGAAGAGGCCCTTACATTGTCTTAACTTACTCCTCAGAGGGAAGGCTGGGTGCATAGCCAAGGTCTATTAGGTTACATGGCCTTTACAAGGAATTTTTGGGTAGTGTTATTCTTTTTTGTTGTTGTTTTTTTGAGACATAGTCTCCCTCTGTTGCCCAGGCAGGAGTACAGTGGCGCAATCTCGGCTCACTCCTACCTCTGCCTCCTGGGTTCACGCGATTCTCCTGCCTCAGCCTCCTGAGTAGCTGGGACTACAGAAGCTCACCACCACACCCGGCTAATTTTTGTATTTTTATTGGAGACAGGGTTTCACCATGTTGGTCAGACTGGTCTCAAACTCCTGACCTCATGATCCGCCCGCCTCGGCCTCCTAAAGTGCTGAGATTACAGGTGTGAGCCACCACACCTGGCTTGGGTGGTGTGATTCTAATGTAGGAGAAAAAAGAGGAACGTAAATGCAGAACACAATTATGCAAAATTAGGAGCCTTTAAGATGAAATATGATATTATAGGTAGTTTCTTCAGAACAGCATGCTAGTTTATTATAAATAACTGTTTATTCATCACTGAAAACAAAACATACGTAAATGGCAATTTTTCTCCCAGCCAACCCCTTTTCCTCGGGTATTGTTTCAAGAAAAATTTTACAGCAGATGTTTTCAAATAGATTTCTATTTATTTGTGGGCTACTATTATATCAGTAGGATTTCTCTAGAACCTTTCCATCACTTCACCTGAGTTTTCTTTATTGGAAGAAAAAAACAAACAAACAAAAAAATGAAATGTCTGATCACCTGCCCTAAGTCTACAGTTGACAGCAGTTTTTGAGACTAGTAAGTCATGTTATCTTAAGGACAGCGTCTCCTAGGTGAGCGGCCCATAGTCCATATGGAGCAAATTAGACAGTGAAAGAACGGTGCTGCCACTGTTTCTGATTGGTTACGGTAGTATTAAAAAAGAACAACAACTGACTTGCCCAGCTCTGAAGAAGAAAGATGGATAAAATGCTCTTTGAACACACTAGTCTTTTTTTTTTTTTTAATGCCGGTACAGAAGGGTTGCATTTATATTTGGCTTTCCAGACCTGTCTCTTGACCTTCTAATTACTTTATTTGAAACAGCAGTGAGGGTATAATAAACCTGGAGGTTGTCTCTCCTTTGCTTTATCATAAATTAAAGCTGCTGGTTTGTTGAGGTGAAAGTGGAGGCTGAATGTTCATTACTGCTCAAGTGACGGCTTGTCAATAGCAGTGCTTTTTAGTTTGTTCTAGTCAGCACTTGCTGTGCATTTTGTTGGACCACTGGGAAATAAATACAACAAGATTATACATTTGGAATACCACAAGAGTTCACACACACACAAAAAAAAACCCCACAAATGATAAATTATACACTTGGTAGAAAGTGACATGCTATCTTGTGCTATTAACAACCAAAGATAATTGCAACGAATTGTAATTGCAGTTTGCAACTTACAGTACAGTGTGTCCAACATCAATCTTAATAGTGAACAAAGCAATTTATATTAAAACTTAATTCACTTGGTAACTTTCCGCTGTATACACGGGAGCTAACAGATGTAGCTTTTCAGAAAGTTCAAAGGCATTTGAAACGTGGAGAGAAATGCTAATGCAGTAAGCCTTGGAGAAATATTGCATTACTACTTGTAATGAAAACAAATGTATGTCATTATCTCCTAGTTTGTGTTTATTTAATAAAATATGCAGTTTGCACATTGGTGAATTCAGTGTTTCTGAATGGATATGGAATAATGTTCTGTTCAGAATCAAAGGCCAAACAGGACTAGCAATTACGCATCTTCTGTAAATAGTCTGCTGTAGCGTGCACATTGATGCTTGAGTGGGTTTTGTATGAGGTGTAACAGCAAACCGGGGTAACTTTATTCATGACTTTCCTTAGATTGGATGTCTTTGAAGCAAGAAAGGGAGATCTCCTGGAATTACTTAAGAGAACAAGCATATTTGTTTTGTGAGCTTGACTGATGGCCAGTAGAGCAGTTGAGTGAAATCTCTAAACTGATTAGGGCTTTCGTTCAAATAATCTTCTACCGTTTTCATTAATTTATTCTTTAATGCTATTTTGCTGCTCTTCTACCAAGGATAATAATCTCATACTTGCTGACCTCCATGAGTGGATGACCTGGAGCTCATAACTAATCTTATTTACTCTTCTGACCAGCCCAACTTCATTTACCTTGACTGGATAAAGAGCCTTGCGTTGCTAAGCCTCCCTTCCTTCGTAGCATTCTCGTTAATCTACAGTGAAGGGGGAACGATGGGCTTTCCCAATCAAGATCCCAAAGCATGCTGGGGCATTGGGAACTTCATGCGATTTCTCTTCCTTTCGTGAAAGCATGTTTTCACTTTATTCTCCCTCCTTTTTGATTTGAAAATAATAGAGAAAAATGGGGGAGTGGGACTTCCCCATGGTCCCCCTCTCCTAATACAGCTATTTTTACCTTGAAAGTTCATTTCCAGCCATTGACCATAGGAATGTGTGGGTTAATTTAGGTGGTGGTGTTGAATACATGTAATTTTGTATCATGCTTTTTTTGTTTAATGCTACATTGGTTCCTGTGTTGCTTCAGAATTTTATAATTATGCATTTTAAAGACTGAGTGATAATGCATTGTTTATATGCTATTTTGGATTTAATTGTTCCTTAGTATTGAAGTTAGGTTACTTCTACTTAGTTTTGCTATTAGGAGTAACGCTGCAATAAAAATCTCTGTTTTCTTCAGTTAGATTGTTTCTCTTGAATATAATATTACAAATGAAATTATTAAGTAAAAGGTATCAGTGTTTGTATGGCTCTTACCAGACATTACCAAAAAAATTTCTGGGCTGGTTTTTTTTGTTCTTTGTTTTTTGTTTTTGAGATAGAGTCTCACTCTGTCACCAGGCTGGAGTGCAGAGGCACGATCTCGGCTCACTGCAACCTCTGCCTCCTGGGTTCAAGCAATTCTCCTGCCTTAGCCTCCTGAGTAACTGGGATTACAGGTGCGCACCACCATGCCCAGCTAATTTTTTTTTTTTTTTTTTTTTTTTTTTTTTTTTTTTGTATTTTTAGTAGAGACAGGGTTTCACCATCCTGGCCAGGCTGGTCTTGAATTCCTGACCTCGTGATCTGCCCTCCTCAGCCTTCCAAAGTCCTGGGATTACAGGCATGAACCACCACGCCCGGCCTGGGCTGGTTTTATATTAGTTTGTATTGCCACCAGCGATAGAGGATTATATAATTTTATCACGGTAGCTTTGAGAATTATCCTAACTGTTCCACTTACAAACTACATGGCACTGGGCAAATTAACCATTCTCCCTCGGTTTTCCTGTCTGAATAAAGGGAATAATAGCAATGCTTAACTCATAGGTTATCATAGGTATTATATTACTTTATATATTTAAATATCGGGGAGTAGTGTCTGCCACAAAGGAAATACTCCATAAAGGTAAGCTGTTATTATTCCCAAAATTTAATTTTTCACCCAGTTTAATATTACCTTCTATTTAAGCTGCAGTTTTTAGAGTAAATGTTTTAATAGTTCATTGAAGCTAAGTAGTCAATAGATTTTATAATCAGCAACTTCTGTATTTAATGAAAAAATTTAAATCACTTAGGCAATGAGCCATTAGGAAAAATTCACAGTAAGGAATGTTCAGTGTGTAAGGTAGAGGCTTTTAGAAATTCCATCTCTTAATTTATAATAAAACAGCTTTTATTCCAGAATCATCTAAATGGGCCTTGAAGCCTTAATCAAAGTCTGAGGGGGTTTAGTCTGGATCTTGTACCTGCTCCTCGATTAGGGGAGGCCAGAGCCCCTTGATGACAGTCCCACTAAGACTGCACACTATAGGGGGAAGAAATTTCCCAGAAGAAATTGGAGCACTATTAATACTAGAAGAGAGAGAAATGGAGGCTGGACAGCTAAAAATCACAAAGGTACACCAAACTTCTTAAAGACCTTGTTACTCCAGTATTCTCAACACTAGTGATTGGGAAGACAACTAAATGATTGTAGACACCTTGAAGTATTTGGGTCACCCAGTAACCACCGCCTGTGACATTTACCCTAGAGATAAATGTTTCTTATTTTTGGCCAGGCTTGGTGGCTCACACCTATAATCCCAGCACTTTGGGAGGCCAAGGGGGAAGGATCACTTGAAGTCAGGAGTTCAAGACCAGCCTGGCCAACATGGTGAAATCCTGTCTCTACTAAAAATACAAAAATTAGCTAGGCGTGGTGACGCATGCTTGTAATCTCAGCTACTTGGGAGGCTCAGGTGGGTGGATTGCTTCAACTGGGAGGCAGGGGTTGCAGTGAGCCTGGATTGTGCCACTGCGTTCCAACCTGGGTGACAGAGTGAGACTGCGTCCCAAAAAAAAAAAAAAAAAAAGGTGACTGGGCGCGGTGGCTCACGCCTGTAATCCCAGCACTTTGGGAGGCCAAGGCAGGTGGATCACCTGAGGTCAGAAGTTTGAGACCAGCCTGGCCAACATGGTGAAACCCTGTCTTTACTAAAAATACAAAAATTATCCAGGTGTTGGGGCGGGCGCCTGTAATCCTACCTACTCTGGAGGCTGAGGCAGGAGAATTGCTTGAACCCAGGAGACGGAGGTTGCAGTGAGCTGACATCATGCCACTGCACTCCAACCTGGGCAACAGGGCAAGACTCTGGCTCAAAAAAAAAATTTACTTATTTTTATTAGTCAGCACGACATTGAGAACTCATATAATTAGACATTTTGCAGGAGAAATGGCTCATGTTTGGCTGCAAATATCAAAGACCGGAAAAACGGTAACTTAAACAATGTTAGGATTTATTTTCCTTCATCTGAAAGAAGTTCCCAAAGAATAGGGTTATTCTGGTGGCTCCACAACATCACCAATGTTCATGGTCCCTTTGGTCTTTATGTTCTGCTATACTTTCACTTGGCTTCTAGCTTCAGGTTTCCCTCATGGTCACAAAAGAACTGCTGTGGCTCCTAATGGCTCACCTACATTACAGGTAGGAAGAAGGAAGAAAGGGAGGGAAGGGTAAAATGTGCCTGGCAGCTGAGCCAAACCCCAACCCCTTTTTAAGGAACTTCCCCAGAAGCCTTGCCCAACAATCTCTACCTAGACTCCATTACCTAAAACCTAATCACTTAGTCACCTCTATGTGTAAGGGAAAACTGAGAAGTGTTTTCAGCTGGGTACATTGCTGCTGTCAACAAAATCAGGCTTGTGTAAAGGAGTAGAAAGGGAAGAATGGATGTTAGGAAGGCAACCTGCAGTTTCTGGCACAGCTCCCTTGTGTGAAGGAGACAGTCTTCAGCTCTGTGAACTCTCCTGGCGGTCCCTGATGTCGGCCAGTATTATAGACGAGAAGCCAGGAGAGTCATAATGAAGCACTTTCCAGGGTAGAGAAAAAAGTAAGTGGAGTGAATGATGAAAACTTTAGGTCATTAAATAAAGTTCCAACATTTTCTTCCTGCCCAAAACATTCACAACAAACTCTGTGGAGTAGGAGTTGAAGGAAAATGTGCCATGCCATTTTTCTTTAGCCTTTTTGCAATGCAACGCACAATCAATACAAATCTTTGCAGTAATCATATATTGATTTTCCTAGAATATAACTCCATTTAAAGCACTTTTATCCCCAAGAGTAGAAACATTGGAGGCTATCAAAGGAGGAAGTAGATTTCCTTGACCCCATCTGCAGTGCACAATTGATTAACAGGATAGTTATGAGAGTGCGAGAGAGAGACAGAGAGAGAGAAGAGAGAAGTCACCGAAAGGTTAATACCAGCTAAAGAGAAACATGATTATAGGACATTAGGTTTTTTGTAAAATCATAAGGTCAGGATAAGATAATGATACCATCTAAAATTACACAAGATTTTGAGTACTTAGCATCCTCTGACTGCCCCAGCAACCCAACCCAAACCCCAACAAGCAGAGCTGAATTTTTGGGGTTGGCAAAGCCACAAATGGAATGATAGGTTTAGGTTCAGGCCCCATGAGCTGGCTTGATAAGGGAATGAGTAATACTGATTCAGTTTTTCCTGAGTCATAGCTGTGTACTAAACTAAAACCTTAGCATACATCCCATCGAATGTTTCTTTGCTTCAGACAAAGCGAAAAGGAAAAAGGACATTAGGAACCCTCATTTTTATGCCTTTTCTTAGGAAAGTTAAACACTTCCTTTCTTATACTTTCCCTCCTCTCTATCACTTTACTCCCTAAAGATTACAAAAAGAAAAAAAAAAAAAAAAAAAAATCCGCTTTCTGAAAATCCCATGAGTTTAGGTCTGCTGAATATTTCTATTCACAGATGTCTTCATCCCAGAGACAAGAAGAGTAATTGGATGGTAAGTTGCAAAAAGCATGCAAGTTCTGCTCTGCCTCTGGCCTGAGTAACTGGGATGTAGCCAAAACGGAGAATGGTACCCCCTGAAGCAATCCTGAGTTAATGTCTCTTACATACTCCTTGCTGAAAAGGCAGAGGGTGTACTCTTGTTTACAATGTATTGTTCTCACTGTATTTCTCTCCCTAAGTCCCTCTTGTTTTTTTGTATCAAGACTGAGTTCTCACAAACAAGCTCTTTATTAAATTAAATGGTGCATGTAGCCTCATTATCCTTCTCAATGTGCAATGCTTGATAGTTTATTTTACAAGCAACTTCCGGAGTTTGTGTGTTTTTGTTTTAGGGGGCTTTTTTACATTTTGGCTTCAGGCAAAGCAACTAATACACATTGTTAGATGAAGTATCTTATCTGTCAGCAGCACCCTTGTGAATTAATCATAATTCAATAGGATTACTAATCAAGATTTGAGATGAATGTTTTGATAGAGCAATCAGATTTGTCTAATCTATCATTAGTTGACAGTCGCTGCAGGCAGAGTGCAAACTTGGCAATAGTAGACCTGTTTCTGATCCCTTTGGCTTGGCCCACCAGTTGGGTAGCTTCACTGATTATAGCAGTGGACCCAGGCGTTGCAACTAATTAAGTTCTGTTTCTCACTCACCAGGATCCTCCCTCCTTCTCCCACCGTTTTCAAAATATGTTGGGTGGAGTTCAGCTCTCATGAACCTGCCCATGTAATGAACAGATTTGGTAACAAGGTGTTCCTTTTGGTCATTTTCACTTGATAACAAAGATGTGCCACGCCAGGTGACAAATCTCAAGGGTGATTTATGGTGTCACTTGCAAAAAGCAGTCAAAGAAAAAAGAGAAACTTAACCTATTGTTAAAAGATACTACTGATTACAACTCTTTTCATGTCACTAAAATCTGTGCCCCATTTTACCAAGTTGTACGTTCTTGGAAGTAATTTATAGCATATCTTGCACATTTGTTCAGTTTGATTAGATAAATGAAAGCATCTGGTGTAGATTGGTATTTTATTTTATACAGTATATACAGTATTTAAAATTATATTAAATTTTGAAATAATAAATTATGCTCTGCATATTATGTGGCAGTCATTAATACAAAGATGGGATCATTTTATAGAGGAGTCCTTTACCAATTTTTCTTCCTCTCTCCACATTGTTATTAATATATAGATTTTTTTTAATATAGAAAGCTTGGAAAATTCTAGAAAAGTCTAAAAAATTTTAAATTTACCATAATCTCGTCATCTCAGAATGATCAATATTAACATTATATCATTCTATTAAAATTAAATAACAGCGCAAATACCTTAATTAGTAATTGCTTGACAGTATTGTCAATAAAATATGATTCTACCTGGCATGGTGTTCTGGGATCTGTAGGCAACCCAAAGGAATCCAGAAAGATCGTACTTTCTCTCAAGGCTTCACTTTCTACATGAAAACCATATGGGAAAACTCATTTAGGCTGTTAGTGTATCCCACATGTTAGAAGTGACAACTTCTTAATTTCACAAGCACGTCACAGGCCTCACTAAATGAATGCTAGCCACACTGAGAGATTTGTAGCTTGGATGATTTAGACAAGGGATAGTTGAGAGTCACCTAATTAGACTCCAGGTGTAATTATGTAAGGCGTTCCAGGCAGCAGTGTGCTGTCTGTTAATTAACTCTCATGCTGAACATGCAGTAGCCCCTGAACAAAGAACAGTTCATGGAGGAAGAAAAGCTTCCTTACTTTGCCCTAGCTTTAGTTATTCTCCTACTAAAGTTAACCTCTCATGCTCCCCCTTTCTTCTAGTTGAGAGATGAGCCATCAACACAAGCTACTTTGCGAAGTGTTCATCATTGGTCCCTGTAACTCTCTTCCTACCGTCTTCCGTTTTCTTAAAACATTCTTTGGAATGATCTTTTAAAAAATCAGCTGTGTATGTATTTTTTATGTACAACTCTGTTACTGGTTTAAAAAATCCAAGTGACTTCTAATCCTGGTTTTTTTGCTGCCCGTTAAACTCCACAGGTATCTTTCTGTAGTGACGGGGAGAATGATATTTACTGAACCACAGGATTAGCTAATATCCCATCAATAACTGAGTGCCATAGACTGCCTCAGTTGATCCCGTTCCTATCTCTAGGTAGCCACAGTGAGAAAAGCACTGATTAAAGAATATTTTTTCTTCCACTAAATTAGTCCATGACTTCATTTGTACTGGTCTCTGTTGTCAATTGCTGCCAAAAATGTTTAATTCATGCAATAAAGTAAACTTCGTAAGTCTATATAATTCAACTCAACACTTGCATGAGAAAATATTTCAGGTAACCAGTTAAGCCCTGTGTATGGATGGTGACTGATTGATTTTCCAGTCTCCCAGTTCTCAAGTGAGAAAATCCCATTTCGAGGTTCTCTCTTCCTCCTAATCCTGTCACCTTGACATCTCCTGCAGACTTTAGTTTTCTACTAATAATGTCTAGAATGACACACAGGACCACCTTGTTCATATGGAAGATGAATAATAGTTCTAGAATTCTGTCTACAATAACATGCAATTAACATAGAGTAAGTATTTGCCTGAAACGTTAAGAACAGATAGGATTCAACATTTTTTTCTTCTAGTACCTCTTACCAATTATGAGAAAGAAACTGCCTACTAAAACAGTCTTGATTTTTATTGTCTGTTGGAAGAAAGGTAAAATAAAGGCTTTGTTGTATAAAAAGCATTATCTGGCAGCCCTTATAGCCATATGGGAAATGCCTCAAAGAAATGCATCCTAGTGAAGATGTGGGACATTTGGACAATTTGAGTGTTCTCTTTCAGTTGGATAATTTTCAATTGGATATCTAGTGAAACTTAGTCCTCCTCATTTTTTTTTTTGTTTGTTTTTCCTCTGACATGCAGCGTAGACTACATCAGGCCTTTATAGTCAAAACCAGACCAACCAGTTTTGACCAAGCACTTCCTCTCTTCGAGGTTATGTTTAGTGCATCAGGAATCGAAAGACGTCTAAGACATAAACCCTATCGCCAGAGAGTATACTATCTGTTAGGGAAGATTAGACATTAAAAACTTGAAAAGTAAAACTCTAATGAAGGATTTAAAGAACAGTTCAAGATAACAGTAGGAAAGATATGCCACATGACAATACATGATTGTCAAATGCATTTACAGATTTCCTTTAGAACAAAAACTGTTCTTGAATCTTTCTAATAGTAGGGACTCATAGAAACTATTATGAATCCTTATGAATCCTTTTTTTTTTTTTTTTTTGAGACAGAGTCTCGCTTGTCACCCAGGCTGGAGTGCAGTGGCACAATCTTGGCTCACTGCAAGTTGCAAGTTCCACCTACGGGGTTCACGCCATTCTCCTGCCTCAGCCTCCCGAGTCGCAGAGACTACAGGCGCCTGCCACCACGCCTGGCTAATTTTTTGTATTTTTAGTAGTGACGGGGTTTCACCGTGTTAGGCAGGATGGTCTCGATCTCCTGACCTTGTGATCCGCCTGTCTCGGCCTCCCAAAGTGCTAGGATTACAGACGTGAGCCACCGCGCCCAGCCTGTGAATCCTTAAAATATTAAGAAACAAGTATTATTCCATAAGAATGACTTTCAATTTAGAAATTTCAATGCAAAGCAGAAATCTGGTTTATGTAACTGGTAAAGTCATTCTTTTAGGTTATCACTGAATTGGAAGTGTAAAATGTGAAAATTCTTATATAAACGGTAGATCTCTGAGAAAATGCCAGTGGACCAACCCCACAGAGCCAGGAGAGGTAATCAAATAATTTCTTTAGCAAGCTCCAAATATGATGAGGTTGTTTTAAGCTACATACATAAGATCTTAGGGGAAAAAATGGATTTTTTAGTTGTCTAAATGAAACTGCAGTTTGTTACAGCCCCACGGATACTTCTTGCCTGCTGCACAGAAAAGCCAATGCACTGAGACAGTGGTGTTGCAGCAGAAAAAGAGTTTAGGAATCTCAGGGCCAGCCAAGTGAGGAGATGGGAGATATTTCTCAAATTTGCCTTCCCAAGAATTTGGAAGCTAGGGTTGTTAAGGAAATTTGGTGGGCATGAGACTAGGGAATGGATACTGCTGATTGGGTGGGGATGAAATAGCATGGGCGTCAAAACTGTCTTTGTGCCTGAGTCAGTTTCTGGGTGGGGCTCACAGAGCTGGTGAGTCAGTTCCTTGGTATGGGTCACAGATCTGGGTGGCATCATTAGCTCATCAGAATGCAAAGTCTGAAAAATACCTCAAACACCAGTCTTAGGTTTTATGATACTGATGTTATCTATGAAACAATGGGAGAAGTTACAAATCTGTGACCATCAGCTATGTGACTCTTGAGCTGTAAGCAATTATAGAAAAGCAAAGAAAAGCAAATTATGAAACAATAACTGCTTGTGATTTAACTATGCCCATACCTTAGCAGACCTTAAGTCCTTATCACAATTCTACCCTTGTGGCCTTTTATTAATTTTTTGAAGGTGGTTTCATAAGACATGGACAGACAGATGGAAAGAGGTCATTCCAGTTAGGTAGAATTCCATATGAGAGTAGGAATAAGGTAGTGTACAGTAGGTTTAGTGTGTTAGGCTATCTGACTGAAACAGAAAATTCAGGAAACTTAGACCAATATATGGGAGGCATCAAAAGATGGCTCCATTCTGGGAAGCCTTCAAAGGTTTCCAAGACTAACAGTGACATGATGCTGGTGATATTATAGGCAGATTAATCTAGTGGGCAGTGTCTACAATGGATCTGAGTTGTTCTTGCTTGAGGCAAAGGGTTGTATCTAGAGAAAAGCAATGTTCCTGAAATGAGGTGATGTGAGCATGCGTCTGACAGAGCAGTGATAACAGAAAAGACATGTGAATTTCAGAGGACTTCTAAGTTGACAGAGCTTTGTAATCAATTGGTTTGGAGGATGAAGAAGAGGAACGAGCCAAGAGTGATTCTCTGATATCAAACCCAGAAATAAGTGGACATTTGGAGGCTCCAAAACCAATTTGAGCATGGGAAGAGGTTTTAAAGATAGAGTCACGTAAATTAGCTATTGGGAAGGCCTAAAGTGCGCAACATTCTTCTGGCTGTGAAAATTACAAAATTATTCCCCAAAGGACTACTTAGATCATTATATCAACGCAGTCACCTGAAATATATTGATATCCAAAGTACACATCCAGTAATTAAAAGAAAAAAAATCCAAACAGTTTGTTGATTTTGATATTTTGTTATGGGTTAGTAATTGCCTTGACTATCTTCTTGCAGAGCTTGTAATTAAAGGCTTGCTTATTTCTTCATCAATTAACAGCTGAATTTCTTCTTTCTTCCTATTGATATAGTTTAGATACTTGTCTCCCCAAATCTCATCTTGAAGTATGGTCCCCAATGTTGGAGGTAGGGCTTGGTGGGAAGTGTTTGGGTCCTGGGGGTGGATCCCTCATGGCTTGGTGCTGTCTATGAGATAGCGAGTGAGGTCTCATAAGATCTGTTTGTTTAAAGTGTGGCATCTCCCTCCCCTCCACTCGATCTCTCTTGCGCTTGCCGTGGCCATGTGACATAACTGCTCCCACTTCACCTTCTGCCATGAGCAAAAGCTCTCTAAGGCCTGCCCAGAAGCCAAGCGTATTCCAGCACCAAACCTACTGTCCAGCCTGCAGAACCATGAGCCAATTAAACCTCTTTTCTTTATAAATTACCCAGTCTCAAGTATTCCTTTGTAGCCATGCGAGAATGGCCTCACACACCTATTTAGGTTAAAAGGTTTTCTTATCATCTTGGTTTTCAGAAATGGACAAATTGCCAAGGGCCTGTCAATTCTGGACTGACATTGTTTTACCTGCTTGAAGAGATATTGTTTTCTCTTAAGAATTAGTGATTTTCTTCATTTGTGTGACTGACTTACATAATACTTGCAGAATTGGCCACTTAGTGTCCGGCAGAGAAATGAAGTTGACACTGTGGGGCTGGGAATTCTCTGGGGCATTCAGGTCTGAAAAGTGAGGAGAAATTAAGCAAAAAAATAAAAACACTGTACCTTTTGTCAAACCCTTTGCTTAGATCGAGGAATCTAGATTTGGCCAAAAGGTTGAACTGAATGCATACAGTTGTGCGGTATAAATTTGTCTTTGTAAAGGTCAGACTTGGCCAGGCACAGTAGTTCATGCCTGTAATCTCAGCACTTTGGGAGGCTGACACAGGAGGACCCTTGAGGCCAGAAGTTCAAGACCAGCCTGGGCATTGTAACGAGACCCTGCCTCTACAAAAACGAGAAAACTTAACAGGGTGTGGTGGTTCATGCCTGTAGTACCAGCTACATGGGAGGCTGAAGTAGGAGGATTGCTTAAGCCCAGAAGTTCAAGGCTGCAGGGAACTATGCTCATGCCATTACTCCAGGCTGGGCCACCGAGCAAGACCCTGTCTCTTAAAATAAATAAATAAAAAATAAATAAAGCTCAGATTCCTCCCATTCCAGGGAATAGGGAAAGTTCCCCATTGGTCAGAACTGAGTCCTGTAAGCTCCAAACAATATGATTCACCTTTAAAGTCCTTCTGACTATACCTTTCCAAGTGTCTGACTTATGATGTGTTCCTTGTTGTATAGACTTGTACATACCTGGGCTATATAAGTATCACTTCTGAGGGTACAGGTAGGAGGGTTTCTGCAAGGGCCCACTGTCACTTCAGGAAAGTGTAGCAGTACTTGCCAAATTTAAAAGCCATTGAAACAACTGAAAATAAAAATTAAAGGTGGTTATTTTCCCCATTACTGAAAGGTATTTGTGAAATCTTGCATTTACCTTTTTTTAATAGACTTTAAACATTGACTTTCCTTTCTCTGGGAAGACAGATGTTTGTATAACCAGGAAAGAAAGCTGCTCTCAACAGCAGTTTTCTAATAAAAGGCCTACTTGTTTTTCCATCTTAAAACCAGTGTTTAAGAGCTTTATGATTCTAAAATGAAAATAATTCCCTTGCTATGCAAGGAAAAGGAAGAGTGTTGGAATATTTTTGCAAGAAAAACGTACCTTACTTTGCCACCTTACAGTAGCCTGTTGGCATGAGTGCATTGGAATGAGGAAGCTTTTATTAGGAAATAATCATTTCCAATTCTGTTACAGTCATTATCCCAAAAGTTTCCCAAATTCTGTGTACAGTACTGTGTCTTGGAACCTGTTTAGCCACACGTGGGGAATGAACTGAGCTTTTGAGACCGATAGGATGGTGTGAACATAAGACCAGGTAACAGAGCTGCTCTCCTAGTAGTTTTAGGGTCTTAAAAGGGGTCATTAATGCTTTCAACTCACAAAACAATCTTTAAAGTTCTGGAACTATACTTTCCTACAATCATATTTCACATTTGCACATAAGTTAGCTTGAATGAATGTTTAACAAAAAGCTGGCTACATTCACAATGTTGTGCAAAAATAAAATAAGAAATTAAAGCTGGTCTCTGTAACTACTTATATGAGGTTCTCAGCCCCCACCGACAGTGTGTGCTTTAGGGAAGGAAGCACATTGAGTCACCAGCAAAACATAACTGGGAAAGTGCATCCCTTCCAAACTAATGATGTATGGTTGCTACTCTAAATAAATAGGGGTTGGGATTATCCATTTTGATAACCTGTTTTGTGTTGCTGTAACTGTTCAGTTCAGAAAATGCAGAGTTGATTCCACATTTTTCCTGCTGGTTTGAAAGAATTCATGCATCTTTCAAAGTGTGACTGATACTCAGCAAGGAAGTGCCTCACTGGTTGAACAGGAATCTGATTTGTCATTCTTGTTGTTTTTGCTGTAAAACAAAATCTACTTTTGGTTAAATCAGTAATTTACAGGTATATAAACTAAAGCATCGAGAAAACAGTAAAGAAGTTGTTTCCAAGATCACATAGCCATTCACATCCAGAAATGAAATGAGACTCCTAAGAGGCTCCTTCTTCATTTTGATGGGGTCATTGTGGTTCTGGCCCCTCAATTTGGTTGAGGGCAACATGCGGAGTATCTCAGCTGAACACAGATCCTTCATTTGATGTCCTGTCTACACGTGACTTCACAAAGATCTTTTAGTCAGACACTGGCTAGCACAAGTCCTCCCCTGGGAGAAAAGGTCTTTAAGGTATTTTGAGGGGAGGAGAAGGGTTAAGAGGTCTAATCCATAACTCTAAATCCCCATGCTTGGAGGAGCTCATTGACATAGTTGGTTTTAAGGGCTCCTTTGGAGCTGTTATGGTGTGTCACGCTGAGACCCACTGGAGAACACTTAATTGTAGATCATCGTCCCAGTGTGTTTCAAGGCCTTTTCAGGGTTTTGACAAAGCAACTTCCTCTGCCACGTACGGGAAACCTTGGGAAAGTTTTGATACTGACAAACCCAAGAATATTCTTCAGGTTTGTGCTTTTAAATTAAATAACTAGAATTATCAGAGGTTTTTCTGTCTTCCTTTCACCCCCTTCCTCTTGAAATGAAACATCAAGTGGACATAGATCCCTGGCTGCTGGATATGTGTTGGCTACATTTCTTTCCCTTTCTAATTTCTTTGGTTTTGAAGTCGGGATTTTGTTTTTGTTGGTGGCAGAGGTGGTATAATGAGCGAACACAATTATCACATGCAGAACCTGTAAGCTTTGATTTCAAAATGTAATAGAAATCACATCATTTCATATGGAACCAATTTCTCCTTGCATCTTTCCCCTGAGGAGTGAAGGAAATATCTCTGGTACATTGTTAAATACCTGATAGATTAGACCTTCAGATAGGTTGGTGGATTAAGGCAAAGCACAAAAAAAAGCTCATGTTTTCAACTGTCTATCCTATTTTAAGGTTCCTATTGGCCCTAAGTATTCTGAATGTACCAGATTCGTCCTAATCTAATATTTAGCCCCATAATGTTTTAAACATTTTGGCCAGACTCAGTTCCCAGCTTCCATGTTGTCTATCTCTGTTAACATCTCTGCATGCATAAGAGGGTGTTCATTACGGCTGGATTGAGGGGAACCACCAAAAAACCAATTCCCATTTCTTGGGCCTGGGAATCCAAGACCCTAACAGTGAGATCAGAATGAATTGAGAGAATCCCTCTGAGTCATAAAGATAGACTGCAGGGTCAAAACTCAAAACCTTGAGATTCTTTTTGCTTAAAATTCCAAACTGTTTCAAAAATGAGTTCATTTCTAAAAACGCTGAAATGCTTTCTCGTGGTTTTCCACACTGTCAAACAGAAGTTAAACTCTAGGGTCAGAAATAGTTAACAAAGAGAGCCTTTGTGCTAAGCAGGAGTCTGTGGATTGAGTTCTGGCTCAGCCAGTATATTTCTGTGTCATTTGGCTTTTTATAAGCTCTTTGCCTCAGTTTCTCTTCTATAAATGGAGGTAATAATACTGTTTCATTTCTGTCTTATAAAATTACCAAGAGGTATAGATATGTAGTAATACAGAGGACACTTTATGAAGACTGTTAACTGTGAGTCCTTTTTGCTATGTGAGATATACCAGTAAAATAAGGGACATGATTGTTCTGGTAGAATTCTGTATAGATACAGGATATCTCATTGAACCCAATCTCAGGAATTATAGATTAGGAAGTTGTCAGTCTTTGATTTCTGCATCTCCCTACGTGTCCACTTGCTCCCCTCTTTCAGCAAACCAACTGCCACTGTATCTTTGGGCCACGTGACCAAAAAGATGGTTATCAATGGGTTTTGAGTTTTCATGTCTCAGGTCCAACAACCTGGGTAGAGACAGAATCTCTTTAGGATCTCAATTCCAGATTCCCAGGGAAAGAATTCTGATTGTTTCACCCACTTCTGGAACTAACAGCTGTGACTAGGGAGTTCAGGCCACACTGAGCAAGCATGGCTGCCTGGAACCTGCTACTTAAATTGTATGCATATTGGGGAGGTCAGTTCCCAAAAATGGAGAATGTGGCACACACCCAATGTATTTCCACTGGACCACTCCTTTAGGAAGTAAGTTGAAGTACCCAGGGTTCTTTGTATTCCTCAGAAGAAAGTTGCTTTAAGGAATGAACATAAAACTTCAAAGCAGGAAGGGATTTAAAGTTCACCCAACTCTACCCTCCTTGTCACGTTGGTGAAACTAAGGCAAATGAGAGATTAGTTTTCCAGAGGTCCTAAAGCTACTTTAATAGCATCCAGTGCTCATGCTTTCAGTTGAGAGCATCTAGTGTATCTTTTATTCAGTTTTCTTCGGCCATCTCACAGTTGTACATATTTCAGGTGTCATTTTTTCCTATTGCCTAGATGTGTTTCAATTATAAGAGATTTATATTTATAGTCTCTCATTTAATAGGTGGTTTAAGTTTTATAGACTCTTCTACTTTAGAAAAACATAGACAGTATTTACAAAGACAACATGGAAACAGGGAGAAATGCATATGATATACCATTACATGGAAAAAGCAAATGAATGCTTTATATAGTCGTTATGTTCAAAAATATGTAAAAATTACATATGCGTATATCAACTAGGCTTGTTAGAATAGTAGTATTACGTATAACTTTAAATTTTCCTTAACACCGTCATTAAATTATTTTAGCAGTTAATTTTAGAAAACATATTTAATACAAATACATCCTATACTACTTCTCATCTTAGAGCTACCTGAACCTGTATACCTAATGTTCTTGCACACGAAGGCAAACTTTCTCTAATGTAAGCCATATATATTTTGGGCACAGCTGGAACCTTTATTCCAGCAGTGAACACATTGAAAATGGAGTCCTCATAACTGTGTCTAAAGCTGCATTAAATTGTGATCTTAGTAGAGACTTGGCCCCAGACAGGATGACCCACTAGAGGCAATAATCAGAGGAGAAGATGTTTTCAAGCATGAGCAGAATCAGACTCTAGGAGCTGGGAAGAACCTAACCTGACCCTTGTGGGCTTCAGAACTGTCAATGGAAGCATAGAACGTTTCCAGTGTTTAGAAGTGGAACTCGGCTAAAGTGCAGAGAGAGGACTCTCAGTGAAGTTCTTTCCGCAGGCATAGCAGCTGCATTGTGATTGTGCCCAACCTGGAAAGTGCCTTTCCCACCCACTCGGCTGGCTCCCCCACCTTCCCAGGAGCCTCACTGACTACCTCTGGTGGCCAAACCTGGGGAGAAAATCAGTGTCTCTCTCAGATCCCATCTGATATGGTTTGGATGTGTGTCCCCTCCAAATCGCATGTTGAAATGTGACCTCCATTGTTGGAGGGGGGCCTAGTGGAGGGTGTTTGGGTCATCGGGGTGGATCCCTCATGAATGGCTTCACACTGTCCTTGTGGTAATGAGTGAGTTCTCACTCTATTAGTTCATGAGAGAGCTTGTTGTTTAAAGAGCCCGGCACCTCTCGCCTCTCTCTCTCTCGCTCCGTCTTTCGCCATGGGACATGCCTGTACCACCTTTGCCTTCTGCCATAAGTAAAAGCTTCCTGAGGCCTCATCAGAAGCCAAGTAGATGCTGGTGCCATATTTGTACAGCCTGTAGAACTATAAGCCAGATGAACCTCTTTTCTTTATAAATTATCCAGTCTCAGGTATTCCTTTATAACAACACAAAACAAACTAATACATCATCTGACTTCGATTCTGCCCTCGTGTAAATACATCTATTCACATGTAAAGCAAGACAGGGACACAAGAGCAGCCAGCAGGGCTTGTGGGGGCAGGAGCCACCCGAGAGGTGGGAGGCCTCCTGTTAACACTGCTTTCTTTTTCTCCTTGAAAAAGGCAAACTGGGTTTTCAAGGAGAATGAGAATTTCAGGGAAGGGATCAGAGAGAGCGGGTACTACATGTGCCACATCTGTCAGGCGTCTTCAAACCGTTAACTCCCAGACCCCAGGAACCTGCTCTTCCTAGCGTTTTCTAGAGCATCTAGCAGAGCACTCAGTGGTAGATGATAATGTTTTGTGAACTTTGCTGAGGAGGGAGATTTTCTCAAGAGCAACTTCAGAGGTGCCTGTACTTCCCTGAAAGTAGGAGTCTCTGTTTCATCGTGGATATAGAGGGGTGGGAGACGGAGGCCAGGATACTTTGCTTTCTGGAAAGAAGCTGTAGAGATCAAGAAGGAGATGTAGGGATGGAGGGAGGATTTCTACCTATGAAGGGTTATTTAAGTCGTACAGGGCCCATGTGACCATTCATTCATTGACCAGTTTATTCGTCCATTGATGTTTTTCATTCAACAGACTTTTGCTGAGCATCTTCAACTATGCTAAGTCCTGAGCAGACAGTGAGGAGCTAGAAAGACATGGCCCTGCCCTCATGAAACTTACACGTTAGGCCTGTTCTCCACATTTGTTCTAACTTAATCCACTACATCTATCTTGAGTGCCCAGTATGTGTTAGGTACTAAAAGGAGCTACAAAGATGAACCAGGCACAGTCTTCAAGAACTTGAGGGATCAGGGAAGGTTTATCCTGATTGTAATCCCTCCAGAGGTTTTGATCATTTCTGTAATTATTTATTAGGCCTCTTGCTTCCTATAGGAATTTGTTCTCTATATTGGATTGAAATCTGCCTGTTCTAATTTCAACTTCCTTTCTTCTGGCGCTGGCTAGTCCTCAGTGTGAAGAATTGCCGTTGGTACCTGCTGTTCAGGGCCAAGTGTTGTGAGCCAAGGTTTCTAACCTTGGCCGCAGTTGCACTTAACTGCTCCTCTCCGAAGCTGGATTTAGCAGGGATTTGATGGAAGCTCTGCAAACCTCGATTCAAATCAGAGTTCAAACCTAGTGACTGGTTGAGTGAACTGCTTTAATAATAACAGTGCAAAAATTGAATTTAAAATAATCCTTTTAGGGACGCAAGATGCAGTGGTTTGGCCTTTTATTAATATTCTTTTCTTTCCACTAATAAAGGTTTTAAGTCAACATCTCCTTAAATTTGATTAATTCCATTAGGATCACTCCAAAAAAAGGTTTATCAGTGGCTTTGAAATCCAAATGGGATGAAGAAAAAATCATTTATATGGCAAAATCTCAGTTACACTAACTAAAGACTCTCTGCTGAGTTAAAGAAAAAAATCAACACATAGATTATTTGAAACTAATTGTAAATATGCAACTTTTAAGCACGTAGAGAAATCTACCCTAAAGTTGATGTTTTTGCAAGTTCTCTTGGAGCTTACATTCCAGTGGGAGACACCCATGTTAAACAAATACATAGAAGACAAATTTCAGATTGTGAGCTAGGAAATCAGGGTAGGGGAATGGGTAATATTAGAGAGATCGGGGAGGCTTCTCTGAGAGGTGACATGTGAGCTGAGATCTGAAAGACACAGCCACAGTCACATGAAGACATGGAGTTAGTGTTCCGGGCAGAGCAAATGGTTAAGTCCTAAGTCCCTGAGGTTGGAATGGGCTTAATGTCTTGGAGAAACAGGAAGAGAGTGGAGGAGTGATGTGAGATAAGAATAGTCAGAGAGGAAGGTAGGGCCATAGGAAGAAGTTTCGATTTTTATTCCAAGCACAGAGAATACTTTAGAAAGCTTAACGCTGACTTTTAAAAGTCATCAACAAAGGGAAAATATGCCTAAGGTGTGTTTTATATGGGACTGAAGAAAAAAGTACCGAGGCTTCTCCCCATTTTATTCTTCCACATTGAGTGTACAGCTATTAGTAAAATGAAATATTCTACCTCTTTTTTTTTTTTCTGAGATGGAGTTTCACTCTTTTTGCCCAGGCTGGAGTGCAATGGCACGATCTCGGCTCACCGCAACCTCCGCCTCCTGGGTTCAAGCGATTCTGCTGCCTCAGCCTCCCAGGTAGCTGGGATTACAGGCATGCACCACCATGCCTGGCTAATTTTGTATTTTTAGTAGAGACGGGGTTTCTCCATGTTGGTCAGGCTGGTCTTGAACTCCCGACCTCAGGTTATCCACCCGCCTCGGCCTCCCAAAGTGCTGGGATTACAGGAGTGAGCCACCGCGCCCGGCCTAAAATGAAATATTATTTGCAAAAATGCTTTGAAAATGTTAAAGCACTATTCTCCTTAAATTTAAGAATACTGTCATGAAAAGGTTCAAAATGACTAAGGACACTATTACTTTATCACAAAAGAACCATGCTGTATTAGTCCATTCTCACACTGCTATAAAGATGCTACCTGAGACTGAGTAATTTACAAAGGAAAGAGGTTTAAGTGAGTCACAGTTCCTCATGGTGGGGATGCCACAGGAAACTTACATCATTGTGGAAGGCGAAGGCAAAGCAAGACGGCAGGAGAGAGAGAGCACGGGGAAACCACCGCTTCTAAACCGTCAGATCTCATGAGAACTCCCTCATTATCATGAGAACAGCATGGGGGAAACCATCTCCATGATCCAGTCACCTCCCACCACTCCCCTCCCTTGACACCTGGGGATCACAGTTCGAGACAAAATTTGGGTGGAGACACAGAGCCAAGCCATATCACATGTTAAACTTTAAGCAAACTCTCCCTAGTAGACCCACTTAGCGATTCAAAGAAATACATGGCTATGAGGATTCCGTTGCCATTTTCCTCATCTCGTATAGGTCTAAAGGAGGAAGATTTCCACTGTTTAGACCGGAAGACCCTGAGGACAGTATCCTTTCTGGCTGCCCTGCTGTCATATGAGTCCATAGGGGGCAAAGGTGAGGCTTTCCTGGGCTTGTGATTCCCAGGACGTCTCCACTTCTAGGGCCACATTAGCTAAATGGTAATTATGAAAATATCCAGGGCAAGAAGCTAATAAATAAGAACTGACAGGCATTGCATAGTAAGGGATTGTTGTGCATGCTGGCTCTTCTGCAAGACACACGATGGAGGTTGAGAGTGTCTAACAATCCTCCTGAAACGTGCTGCCCAATGCGCTGATGATACAAAAGGAAACCTGCTCGAATAGAAGAGCACGGGAGAAGATTGATGTCCTGCGGATGGCTGTTCCTATTGTCGTGGATGCGTGGGATGTTTCTAAGAGCTTTCTTGTGACCTTTGGTTTCTAAATGTAGAACCTGGCTGTGATCTCTGGGAAAGAGGAAGAATATGTCCCAGGTTTGTTCAATGGTATCAGGAATAAAGAAGCTAATATTTGACTTCCTCGGGTGGAGAAGGTACAAGATGATGATTACCATTCAGGTTGGCTGCCATCTGGGTAGGGATCCCTTCACAAAAGGCCCCAGCAGGGAGACTATAATCAGTGCTCAATGAAGGCAAAAGTCGTTTTGATATCTTTTTACTGAATCATTCCACCAACGCTGCCTGAGCCATAAATGTGGCACAGATTAATTGAGCAAAAAAAGTGACTTGCATACAGTTGGCACTTCTGTTCTTATTAGGATCAGAAAGAACAATTGGGTGAAGATCACTTCAGGAAAAAGAAAAAAGCATATGTTACTGATTGTTTTGGGTGAATGTTTTTATGAGAAACAGGGATGCCGCGTCATTAATAACTCTGGCATGCCATCCCAATTCTGGTCGGCCTGATAGATTAAACATGAGCCCTCTCTCATTATTCCAGCAGCCGTAGAGCATTGACTTTGCCTCCAGCCTGATATGTATTCCATGCACATTCAAGCCTCTGAGTTGACATCTTCTTCTAAAATTGTTTGGCTGTAATAAATATAAAACTTTCACCACTGATGTAAAGCATTGCTGGTTGGCATCATTTCCTACCCCTTTTTAATTATTCCTGACACTGTGGAGAAACATCTAATATAAATCTGTAATGTGCGCTGATGACAAACTACACGGTTGAAGGACCATGTAATTTCTCCACAATTAATTAAAGTGCATGGAGATTTTTTTTTTCTCTTTCATTCTTTCTTTCTTTTTTTCCCCCCAGCAGCCAGATGTCACTGACTGGCTCAAATAACACTGCTGTCAACTGTAAAAAATTAAGATCCAAACCGTAAGAAAGGTACTTAGATAAAGAAACCAGATGCCAGGTTATTTGTGATACTACCACATACATCTTGGTGGAAGCCACCATTGTTCAACATCTGTAGTTCCACAGCCTTAATTACGCACTTAACTCAGCAAGCCTGTCAGCAGTTTATTTCCACAAGTACCGTCACTTTTGTAAATCTTCCCTTAAAAATTGAATGCTGCCAATCAACCCAGGGAAGAGAGACAGAGACCCTGGAAGACCTTGTGCAAAAAGAGGCGGCTGCCTGTTTATGCTGGTGGCGCATGCTGGTGTTTACAGGCATGTGTGTGTGGTCACCCAGAGAGGAAGAAATGCTCTGCTACCATTTCAGGCTGATCTACCACCTGGAATTGATCAAAAGCAAATTAATTTTCATTTTCAATTAGGAATACAATTAAATTCAAAGTGGTGAGGGGGGGAAATGGCCATGTTTACATCTAGCTCCTGCTGGTGGGAGGGCTTGAGGAAATACCAGATGAAATGAAATACTTGTCTTTGTATCTTTGCATTTAACTCATTCAAGTGTTAAGGTGGTGGCTGGGGCCGCTGCTGCTGGGACTGCAGTTTACCTCCCCTGGAGCTGCGCCTCCTGCCCTTCAGGCAGAATGTAGGCAAAGGGAAGAGGGAGGGCAGTCAGAAAGGTGGCCACTCTGAGATGCCCATTCATGGGCTCTTTTCCCAGGATTTGGCCGTGGATCCAAGATATGAGTGTTTTCTTGTAGAGCCTGAATGAGGAAGCAGGAGTTCGGTTTTGCATTCTGCTGGCTCTCAGCGTCAAAGCATTACCTGGCAAATGGATCCACGTCTGGCCATCATGAGAGATATGGAGTGATTGTGTGAAAACAATCTGGCTGTTGAATGCCTCATGTCACAGGATCCCAGCCCTTTTCACTTGACTTTTCTCTACATTCAACTGCTGCCTTTTGTTGGAGTAACTGAGTGGGGGCCTGTGGGGCAGACAGGATTCCTCCTGGCTGCCTGGGGAACAGTTGACCCAGTGTGTTCATCACCAAGGGTGGTAATTTGGGGAGCTTTGACCCTGATTTTAAGGAAAGTCAATTATTTGTCAATTATGAGTCCTAGAAATCCTGATATGGGACTCAGATGTTAAAGGCCCGGCTCTCTGGTTTCCGGATAGATCACAGTGGATCTGAGAATATGAAGTAGTCATATTCTCCCAGAGCAGTGCACGTTGTTTGCCATAAGCCTTCTGTCATGCTGATGAGAATCTTCTAACTATCCATCTTGGAGATCAGCTTCTTTGAAAAAGCAGAGTGGGTGATAAATATTTGGTCATATGAATAACAATGAAATAGCTTCAGATAATGGCTTACATCTTTATAAAATCCTCTGGGTGATGGATGAAGAGGAAGAGAAGGTTCTGGGTCATGGAAACAGCTGCTTTGGGTGAAAGATTATCCAAAGCAGTGTGGTGACCAGGAATCTTTGCTGTTCCACTCCATACTTTACCTCCTACCCACACCCCCAACCACCTTTCTTGTCCCAAAGCAAGGGTTTACGTTTCCTCCCTGCATGGTATTTGTGCTCTAAAAGAAGATTTTATTACTTCTGCTACAGTGGAATTTCTCTTTTTACTAGACAGTTGGCATGACCGCAGCCTGAAACCGCAATGGAGTTGTTAACACGCTGGGATCAGTTTTTCCCCCTTTAAAGCTATTCTTTTCTTTTCTGTATTTTTTTAAAGAGGAAAAAAACGCTCCAACAAATCAACAGAACTATTAACTTTCTGATTTATTTGCTAGACAGAGCAAAAAAAGTCAATGTGAAGTGACAGAAACGCCAGAACAGACAGTATGAAAACATTCTATGTGAAAGTTTCCAACTGAAATCGCAGCACAAGCAGTTGGTTATCTGGA
Source organism: Macaca nemestrina (assembly GCF_043159975.1). Lineage (NCBI taxonomy): Eukaryota > Metazoa > Chordata > Mammalia > Primates > Cercopithecidae > Macaca > Macaca nemestrina. Next base: position 53,010,019 of record NC_092142.1, read on the forward strand.
GATAGACATCTTCAATTTCCTGATTGCATAATAGAAATGGGATTTCTTTTTCCTCTACAAAAAGCGTTATCCATAATGTTGACATAAAGTTTTCTGTGCCTTGGGTTCCAAAGAGTACTCTTCTCAACAACAGTCGAGCATCTTCTCAACTGCTAATGGTTACTGCCATTTCTTCTCCTTCAAGGGAAAAGGTAAATGTTGCTAACACGATGAAGGCCAGAAGAAGAAATCCTCAAGAGCCTGGGAGATTAACTCTGCCCAGCTGGCCGGTGTCATGGCATCTTGTAAATAGGCCGATCCTCCACTATAAGGAGAAATAGCCCTGAGAAAAATTAACCTGGGTATGGGTTGGCAACCCAATAGCTGCCTAGCCAGTGCATGTTTCTCCCTTTGCAAGTATCTCAGGATTAGAAGTGTCTAAGGATTTGAGACTGTGGTTCTGGGAGATTCAGGACAGTTGTCCTGGCTGGGCCTGGGCCAGGCTTTGCCGTGGATCTGCCCACCTCAGGAACTGGCACAGGTGATATGTAGTCTTCAAATCTACATGGCGTCCCAACACAGTTGATGACAGTGCACTGTATTTTCCTCACCCCTCAGTTTCTGAGGACCCATTTCTGAGATGGAAAATTCTTGGCCCTGGCCTGTAGCTTACATCACTTTGGTAGTTTTAAATGCCCATGATCTCAAAAGCAGTCCTCATTTTAAAATCACCCTTTATATCAATACTTCATTTTATGTAACACAGTGTTTTAAAATTATATTTAAAAGGCAGCTTCTTTTGTCTTATGTGCCCTTGGCTGGGAAACAAAGGAAGTCTCTTTTAAGAGGTGTTTTACATTTTATGACTACTGAGAGAGAACATAGTTCTTTAATAGGTAGATATGTAAGACAGTTTCACATTATAGGTTTTCAGAGATTAGAAGTTCTGGAACAAGGTTGTTTGATAACATCTCTGAAGGGCAAAGGAGCAAACGGAAACCTCAGAGGACTGGATGCCAAAACTGAACGCTCTCTAAACTTGTGGCCACAGGAGCTTTTCTGAGATCGTATTATTCTCACCGATAATAGCATCCTGCCTTGACTGCGGGTGAGGGTGTGCAAGATGGATCATTCATGTCTTATACTTCATGGTTATGGGCATGTAATATGTTCTTCATTGAGCCAGGCAATTGACAGAGACGCCAGTGCATTTAAGACTTGAGTCTACTGGAAATGAGACTTGCTCTCTTGCCAGAAATGGATGCTTTTCTGTGTCCACCACTATCACACATCTTGACTTTTTTTAATCCTGACTCTTAAAACAATAATATCAAACAACTCGAGGGGGAAAAAGTTAAATATTTCCATATGAAGAGCTGATTAAATTTGTATGGTTTTCTTTTCAGTAAAAATTGATATGTGATGAAACACAGTGCAGCTGGATGACTGGTTTGGGTTGATGCTGTCACGTCCTCTGATCTCGCTACCCGACTCTAAGGGCCAGCACCCAGTGAGCTGCCATGCTGTTTGGAATGCCCATTCCCAGGCACTAAACACTAATCACTGATCAGCTGGCTCAAGTCTTTCCTCTTAACTCTCATCGTTCTTCTGTATCCCTTCCTCTTCAAGGGCAGGCTGAGTCCATATGAAGCATTATGGTTGACAGGCATGCGATGCCCATCTAAAATACGGATAATAAGAGGAAAGGGCTTCTTAATTATTGGTATGAATATAAGAACTTGACTTTGTTTTTTTTTTTTTTTTTTTTGAGACAGAGTCTCACTCTGTTGCCCAGGCTGGAGTGCAATGCAATGGCGCTACCTCTGCCTTCTGGGTTTAAGAGATTCTCCTGCCTCAGCCTCCTGAGTAGCTGGGACTACAGGTACATGCCACCATGCCCAGCTAATTTTTGTATTTTTTTTTTTAGTAGAGACAGTGTTTCACCTTGTTGGCCAGGCTGGTCTCGAACTCTTGACCTCAGGGGATCCACCCACCTCAGCCTCCCAAAGTGCTGGGATTTCAGATGTGAGCCACCGCACCCGGCCAAGAACGTGACTTTTGATTTTCCCAGTATTTGGAGTGGGTGAGCTGCTTCTGCTGTTGCCATGGGTGGCCAAAGGTAACAACAGTATATCCTTCTGTAGCAGATTTTGCAGAGATGAAACCAACTTGCCAGTTCTATGCTTAATAACTGTTTCCATCTTTCCTCTCTGAAGAGATGAAATTGCCAGAGAGTCAGAAGCTCCTCCAGGCTTAGCCAGCTTTCGCCTTTGCTCATCATACATCTTCGGGGCTCCTCTTAACCCACAGATGGGCTAGCGCCTGTTTTCAACCTTTATCCTGATCCTTCATATCTCCATCCCCACTCCATGTCTCTCTCTCCAATGTCCCATATCTCTGTCATGCTTAACCAGGACCAGTTCTTCCCCCTCCCTCTTTCAGTTTCCAAAGGTCATCTCCTGCCAGATCTTGGCCTAAAGTTAACTTGATTCTCTGGCCTCACTTACAGAAGTCAAACTGCTCTAAACCACCCTTGGTGGCAGTGACTCCTTCCTGAATGAGGTCAGGCACTCAAAAAATTGATAGGGGACACTCACTCTGGGGCTCCTCACATATATTCCTCAGTCGGGAATGGTAAAGGTCCCCCCATTCAGGGGCTTCAGTTTTGTGACAGAGAAAAAGACAAGTTTGTCAACATTTGTTGGGCTCCAAGGAAGTCACACGTGTAACCGAGCTGTTTCAGATCTCTATTTGTCAAGCCCAGCATTCACTGTGGGTTTCCTCACATCCCTCACCTGCCCAAACCCTCACCTACGAGAAGCAGTCTACAAACAAAGCATTTACCCTCTGAGGATTGCTTTCTAATTAAAATTTTACAAATGCCAAATAAACAAGGGCATTTTTGAAATGTAAATTTGTCATTTTTCGTAAGCAACTTAAATCAACTCCACCTGCCTTGAGACTGGTTTCTCCTTCAGCACAAAGCAATGTGCTCCCAGCTTCTCTTTCGGCTCCTGCAGCTCCGATTCCCCGTGCGCTTAGATCCTAGTGTCGATTTTTTTTTTCCTTGAACACTTTCTGCAGTTTAGTTATTTGTTGTAATTATCAAGTTCATTTTTCTCTAATAGATGTGATTAAGTATATTTAGCACTGTGTAATGAGTTTTCTGCCTGGTTGCATCTTAGCTAATAAGGAATTCCTTAGCGGCATCTCTGACAGCTGCTAGAGTCCCAGGTCTGCGCTGCCACAAGAGACTCCTTCCATGAACTGCTAGCATTAGAGAAATTAACTCCATTACACTAACCATAAAATTGAGGCTGAAATTTGATTACTAATAGATCCTCAATTCAACTAGAAACTGTAGAAATGGGGTGGTGCCAGTGGAGAGGAAGGTGAATGCGTGTGAAATGCCAGCATCCACGTTTTCATCAGTATGTGTGTTCACCACACTTCCAATTTATTTCCTGGGCAGGAAGGAGAGAACAGAGCCAAGCTGATGGACTTAAAACTGCGTGATTCAGCCAGTATAAGACTGGAAATCTTTGTTACTGCCATGATGGTAATACCTTGTTATTAGTACCTCTGTCTTCGCTGAGCTGAGAAACCTCCTGGTGTGTTTTTGGCCATCAAAACTACTTGCCATTGTCACCGGCAGTCCAGATTTGTAAGGCTAAAGTGCTGAGGACAATTAGTAATTGGCGACTGGCTGCTGTGATGTATAGTTGCTTAGCAACAGTCCCTGAATTAAGTCTCTGGAAGTGGCATACAGGAAGAGACAAGACAGGAAGATGAAATAGGTACCATTTCAATGTGTAGGTGAGTCAGTAATGAAAAAAGAGTGAAAGATATTTGTAATCATAGAGACGACTGAGTGGAAAATTGGGGCTAAAGGAAATAAAAGGCGGAACTTAGTTCCTCTCTTGCTAAGTAAAATAAGAGTAAATGGCAGTTGAACCACCCCATTGATACAAGAGCTCATTCTCTTTCTTTGACACTATACTGTGAACTCAATGCTAGCTGAACTCAGGGTGCATTATTTACCCAAAATGCAGCATGAAAATTCGTGGAAGGAAGAGATGGAGAATGAAGTTGCACTGGCTTGAAATCTTTAGAACAAGATTAATTTAGCTTCCGTTAGTTCATACCAGTGAACTAGGATTAAGTGGGCAACAGAGCCCAGGTTTGATTCAGCCCTGCTCGCAATACTGGGTGGAATTAGTGTTCTGATATACTGATGTTCAGCCTTGCTCTGTTTGGAGTAGAGAAGTATCTTGAAGAGGCCACGAACAGCATATTCATTTCATTAGACTTGGCTGTTTTGAGACTCTCAGCAGACTAAGATATCACCCTGAACTACATGATTTAGTGAGCTGGTTTAGCCTCTGGAAGGCCAGATGAGCAAAAGAAAGTGGAGAAGCTGCACAAGACCTTGATCCAGATACTGAGCCTTGTTAAGGGGCTGCCTTATCTATGGCAACGAGCTATGTCTAGAGGTCTGCAAAGGTGCAGGGGCTCATTACCGTTAGTGAGGGCTGTTTTGCAATTAGTGTTGAAACACTGAGATAAAGAAAGGATATATAGGAATTAAAAACAGATAACGTAAACACTAACAAAGAGTCTTAATCCCCTCGGCTGAGTGTTTTGCATGTTTACCTCTGATCAGAATTCTTAATAATTTCGAGTGTGTTGCAACTCAATAAAGATTCCCTAGGAAGAAACAAGTCGATTCTGGGATTAAGAAACAAAACAGAAACAGAAAAATGTATGCCCATGTCTATTACTTTAAAAATAAAAATTAAGGAAATTAAATGGCACAGGAAGCTTTTGTTTGGGTTGAGTTTGGTTCAGACTACTCATGGGTACAGTTCAGTCCCCCATTGTCTGCTGATTAGCAGGATATCTTTAGGGCTCAGAAAGCAGGCTTTCTGTCTCTACCAATGACTTGTTTTCTGTCTGAAGAATGAAGGTGTTTTGATACAAAGTTATTATTGTTCAATTGAGAAAGTCTTTGCCCTCCTGGCCTGAAGTTCCCCACTGGAAAGAGGAAGCTGATAACCATCTCTGGTTCTTGCCTAGTACCTGTAAAGGGCTCACCCTCATTTACAATAGAGCACTGTATTTTCAGGACAATGTACAATTATTTGGGAAGAAGCCAAAATGATGACTAGTGCATAACAATAGTGTGCATGATATCACAATCTGTCTAATGGCTGATGGTTCCAGTTTAAATATCTTAAGCTAAGGGTGCTCCGTGCTCTCACATTCATTCCCACAGTCCCACCACTGCTGTCCCTTAGTTAAGTAACACTCAAACTCTTGTTGTTTAATACTCAGCCTCCCAGTGACTGTAAACTCTGTGAGAGCGGGGATCATATACCTTGCTTCCCACTGACCATTTATTCCCAGCACCCAGCGCAGGGTTTGTGATGCAGAGGGCACCCAATAAACATTGGTTGAATTGTTAGAATTTCCAAGATGGTCCCTAGTGATCCACACTTCCTGGTATTCACAGCCTTGTGTAATGCCCTCCCTGTCAGTGTGGTCTGACGCTTCTAGTAAGGGGGAATAAACTAGGTTACAAAAGGCGTGAGGCCACTTACGATCTCTTTCTGTCTGGACTACTCACTCTGGGAGAAGCCAGTTCTACATGTGAGCAACCCTGTGGAGAAGCCCTTAAGTTGCTGAAGCCTCCAGCCAACAGCCATGTCAGTGATTTTGGAAGGTGATTTTGGAAGCTTATCTCCCAGACCAAATCAAGCCTCAGGTGACTGCAGCCCCAGCTGAAACATTGATTGCATTCTTATGAGAAACCCTAAAACCAGAGCCACCCAGCTCCCAAATTCCTGACCCACAGAAACTGTGAGATAATAATGTTTGTTGTTTTAAGCTGTTCAATTTTGGAGGTAATTTGTTACCCGGCATTAGGTGATGAATATACTGGCCAATTACCACATGTATCAGTTCATTTATTTATTCATTCAGTAGTCATTGAATGACAACTTTGCCAGGGACTGTGCTAGATGCTGGGGATACCAAGACACATAAAGCAAGGTCCCTGCCTTCAAAGAACTTGCAGTCTAGGACAGTGAGATGGAGGCGGAGACAGAGAACACTGAAGGTTGGTTTATGAGCAGCAGGCATACAAAGGAGGAAGCTGGAGTGGAGGGAGCCGTAAAATTGACAAAGTGGTCTCTAATATAACCCTCCCCCGACACGCATACAAATACATCACCGATAACATTTTCTTCCTAACTTTCGCTTAGCCTAGCTGTAGACAGTTCCAGCAAACCTTGTTTAACACTGCTTCATGTTACATTGACTCCTCATGGAGCTGGCTGGCCACTGTGGAAGAGGGAGCCTGTCCCACGTTCTCAGCCCTTGGCTGTGAGCATCCCATGATCAACATGATTCAGTTTGAGTGATTCTTGCCAGTCTATCAGTTTTCTTTCCTCTTCCCTGGTCTCTCTGTCATTAACACCCTATTACCTATGGGTGTCTTCATTAGAAGCAAATTTTTTTTGTTGTTTTTGGTTTTTTGTTGACACAGGGTCTCATTCTGTCGCCCAGGCTGGAGTGCAGTGGCACTATCTCGGCTCACTGCAACCTCCGCCACTCAGGTTCAAGTTACTCTCCCACCTCAGCCTCCCGAGTAGCTGGGACTATGGGCACGTGCCACCATGCCTGGCTAATTTTTTTTTTTTTTTTTTCTGTATTTTTGGTAGAGATGGGGTTTCACCATGTTGCCAAGCTGGGCAAATGGTTTATTTTTTAAATGACCAAAACAAGTGAGATTATTTTAATGCTTTGTATGCTTGCCCGATGTATAAATGCAAGTTTCACTGTGGCTTGAGGCTGCACATGGTTGGTAGATGTGAGTCATACCATGGGCCTAGCTGCGTCCACCAACAGCAGAATACTTCTAAGAAGCGCCAGGAAGATAAAGCAAAACGCTCTAATATGTTGATGGTGAGCAGTAAATCACAGTGGTAAGAACGCATCTCCATGGGGACCCTGCTATCATGGCCCTTCTCATGGCTGATTCTTTAGAAGGCTCATTCCCACAGCCTCTTCCTCTGGATGACACAGTGCCCTGGACATGAGTGGCACTGTGTGGTTGACATAGGGCCTGAGGGTGGGTGACAGACGTTATGGAGGAGAATTTTTTTTTATTTCATTTTTTGAGGGGGGAGACAGAGTCTCGCTCTGTTGTCCAGACTGGAGTACAGTGACACAATCTCAGCCCACTGAAACCTCCACTGCCTCCAGGGTTCAAGTGATTCTCCTGTCTCAGCTTCCCAAGTAGCTGGGACTATAGACACACAGCACCACACCCAGCTAATTTTTTGTATTTTTAATAGAGACAGGGTTTTGCCATGTTGACCAGGCTAGTCTCGAACTCCTGACTTAAGGTGATTCGCCCACCTCAGCCTCCCAAAGTGCTGGGATTACAGGCGTGAGCCACTACGCCCGGCTGGGGGAGAAACTCCAGTGAGTAAAGAAGCAGCCCTGCTGGGACTGGGTCCTTTACCCTCCGGAGTCGGGCTCAGGAAGAAGGAACAGGACCAGATACCAAAAGCCCCAGTAATACCGTCAAGATGTGCCCAGGTTTAGAGATGACTTCAAGGAGGAAGAAAGCCAACACACTCTTTTTCCACCTGCTGCAGGCCGCAGTGGCAAAGCAATAAAATGCTGATACCGTCCTCCTGCAGGTGTAACTGATTTAAGTGGGGAAAGGCAGACAATCTATGAGAGACAGCAAAGATTACTTGGCTTTTCCCCCACCTCCTGTGCATGAACCGGAGAATGATGGAACAATTGGTTGTGTTTGGGGCCTTTATTTGCTTTTTTCCCTCCTCTCTTTAAAGAAAAAAAAAATTCTGCCTTTGTCTGCTGCTACTGTGTCTATTTTTGTTGTGGTGGTGGTTGTTTTAAATAGGAGAACTTGTGAAATGAGACTGCATAAAAGATGGACTTGTTTTATATATGGGATATTGCCTGTCCTTCAGATCTATGTGTCTCGCTTATGGAATGAACCAAAGTAGGAGAGATAAACTAATATTTTGTATCAGCTCAGCCAGACAATACAGATGATAAAGATGTTTCATCTTCTTATGCATGCAGAAAATATGAAAAATCGTAGTTTACACACATTTGCTCAATTCAAGTGTAAAATTGGGCCCCTCGATTGCCCTGGGCCACAGTGGCTGTGTTAAGGAAGCTCGATTTACCTTGCAGCCGAGTGAAAAATGATCAGAATATTAGACTCATCTAGCCCACATTAAGGAGCCATTGCATTTCCCGACAATTTTATGCTATCTCAATATGAAAACAGAGCAATTTCAACTCATATCAGGTTATGATCGGCAATTACAGTTGCATAATTCACCTAGTCATCTCTTTGCAGGGCCTTTATTTTCCCTCTTGGTGACATTCCTGAGAAAGTGCCTGATAAAAATGTCATATATCATCCCAGCTTTAGAACTCGTGAGGGGGTAATCTGCTATGCCTTGCTGAGCCCATATTCATCACTGGATTTTTGACTTGGAGGGGTCATGGCACTCATAATTTCCTGTTTGATATTGTCCTCACCAGCTCTGACAAGGGGCTGTAAAAGCTTGGTTGTAGGCAGTGGTGAAGCGCTGCTCCAGTGGGGCCCATCACCAGCAATAAGAGTGCATTACTGTGGCTCGTGCTGGAGTTGGCCGTTTCGAAGATAATTAGATTTGATGTCAACATTTCTTTATCACCTGCATCCTTTTGTGCATCTGTGTGTCAAGTTGTTCTTTCCGGATTTATTAGCACCCTCAGAGCTACTCTCTATCTGTCAGCTTGTATGCTGTTTGTGTTGACAGTTGTAAAGTTAATTACTAGTACTAATGAGCATCGGGCTTTTGGTGGACATGGCGTTTTGGACATTTAAAACTATAATTAGTTTTTTTTTTTTTTTTCTTTCTGTGTGTGGTGCTTCAGTACAAAATAAAACGTGTTTTAAAAAATACCTCCCTTCCATTGCATTTTGACATTCTGTGTGCAGTCAACTTATCTTTTATTCAAAGGCTCCAAAAACTCAGTTCTGTTTCTTTTTAAAATAGACTTCCTTTTCATTGTAACTCCATGAATAATTTCTTTTGTTCCTTACTTCTCTTCCAACTTGATAATGTGACCATTTCATATGCCTTGAGAATTAAGGATAGTGATGGTGGAATGATCAAAAAATGTGCTGGGTAAATGTTCATCTCTGCCCAATCGGTGGACTACAAATTTTCCACTTTTAACTCTCCTCTTTTCAAATCGTACTCTGGGTCCAACCAAAAGACTCAGTGAATGAAGAAGATTGGATAAAATGAAAAGCGTAATAAATTGTTCTCTGAGTGGCTGGCCCCAAAATAATAGTGATAGCTCATATCGGTGTAATGTTAACTCTGCCAAGAATCACGGTAAGCTCTTTATACAGATTACCTCATTTAATCCTTGCAACAAACCTAAGAGGTCAATACTATTATCTCCATTTTACAGATGGGGAAACTAAGGTTTAGAAAGGTGAAGGGCCTAACAACTAGGAAGTGGTGCTGGGATTTGAATCCAATCAGTGTAGCTCAGAGCCTGTGCTCTTCAACACTATTCTATAGACACAAAGTATGCTTTCAAGGAAAATTAGCGGACTCCTGGGGCATGTATTCTGGAACAACAAAAAACAATCACTTACTAAATCAGATCGGCTCATTTGTATTTCACTCCCAGCCATACCGGGACGCTAGTTTCAATGTAATGGCAATTATCTATGGCATGTACTTTATGGAGGTATTTTGTTTGGTCTATTGCGGCAGCAAAGCACCACTCCCTTGCTGCTATTCATATTTACTTTCTATTCATCATTATCTGCCATTTTGCTAAATAACTATCCTTCCCAGACATAAATCATCTATAAAAAATACTCTGGCTCAGAGAAAATTTCGCCCTGGCCCTGCAATGATGAGATAACCATTTTCATCTCTTGTTGAAGCATTGAGATTTATTGGCTTTCGATGGGCAGCAGACCAGGCATCACTCTCTGCTAAACAGACTCCCACTTGCATTTATTCTTATTGCATTTAGTGATTCAAAATGGAGCTCTCGGAATCCCTCGAGGGTCCATTCCCAGCCTGGGTGGGGTGTTATTACTTTATATTAGATAAGGGAAGGACACACAAAGAAACATGCGGTGATTCGGATGATTTTTTATTTCCGTTTAGCAGTGATGACAGAATGTCATAGTGAAATGACTTCAAAAGTCATTTTTCCCCACTGCCCTGGTTCTGCAGCCTTGTCCCTTGAGGGCTCTTCCATTGTACAGTGTTATTAATTCTGCTAACTTTCAGACTTCATTGCTGACAACAGGCCTCTTGGCTTTCGCAGCCTATTACATTAAATTTCCCATCAAACCATGTCAGCCTCTGAGGTCACAGATTTCGAGAGAAGCTTTAGATATTTTGCCATCTGACTTCACGGGCAGGTGTTTTCTAAATTGCTTTTAGGTTTGTTTTTCCAGTGTCAGAAATCAGATTGAACCTATTTAAAAAAACTCAGACAGTGAGTGCTCATCAGGATAAGAACAAAGCGGAGTTTGAGGCATGCCTGAACTGGCGTGTGTGTTTGTGTGTGTGTGTGTAGAGCCACACGCGTGCACTTGTGTTTCAGTTGACCTATCAAAGGCAGAGCAAAGCCTTCTGACTCAACTTCATCCCTGGCCCCGCCTGGTGAGTACAGTGTCCTGTTGACTATCTATTTTTCTAATACTTTCTGAAGCCCCAAAATATAGTGTGACTGCCCTGGTGAACAGAGGTATGCTCTACTGACCTTGACTTTGGAATTCTCTGTGAAACTACTGAATAGCATCAGAAGGTCACTTTGGGCAGAACAGTGAAATGACAGAGGACCTGGTCTAGGGCTAGCACGCCTTAACGTGGACTCCGTAAGCAAGTTCCTGGTGGCAATAAAATTTCAGTGTTTCCCTTGACGCCTTTATTTTGGTGTGCTGTTGCGGGATCAAAATAAAGGAAAAGCAGAAACCTTCCTTCCAAGTAACATGGCCACAGGCGTCACGTTGCTGTCAAAATTACATTTTGAAGGAAGCCTGTGCAGGAACATGGAACTGGGGCTCCGTTTAAAAACAGAAAAGAAATGAGATGTTATTTTTGAAGCAGTCAACTCACGGAAATAATTACAGGTCATTTGGCAAACCCAAAGTCCCCTTGAAATTCTTATTTATTATTAGTTCCAGTTAATATTTCTGCTCTGAAAATGACAACATTCAAATATTGGCTTGCCCTGATAGTTCAGATTTACAGGCTTGGCAGTTAACAGCTTCTTGGTCCTCTTAACTGGGTATTGTAGCGTGCTTGGCAGGGGGGTGGGGCAGGAAAGTGACAGACCTTGGAAGCTGAAGAGGTGGGAGGACCCACCCGCTGGCTTCCACGGTGATGGATATCTAAGCACTTCAGTGCCTCACCTAAGAGCAGGTGACAAGAGCTTGGTGGCTTGCAGGAAGCATTGCAGTTAACTCTAGCCCCGCCCCCTTTTTTTCTTTATAATTTTTAGAGACCTCGGAAGCTGCTGTTGTCTGAGCCCATCATTAGCCAGCTCTACCTGCAGGAGGAGATGCTGAACCAGGCTAGGACCAGAGAAAGATGAGTGAGGCGAGGTAGTGTCACTGTGTTTCCCCCTGCTAGCAGCCATAAGGAGAGAGAATCATTTGTGGCACTCTGGGGACAGTTTTGTCACCCTGACAGTAATGCTGTTATGCGCTGGCTTGACACACAGGATGAATCCATAAAGACAGATAAGTAACTGTGAAAGTGGCTGGGGATCAGGCTGAGTGCCACCACTCACCTGCAGTGACAAATAGATAGTCATGAAGGATTGGAAATCCTGCCCAACACAGAGATCTGTCAGCAGAGAGATGGACTGCACCCCCAGTGACACAGGCAGCTGGAGCAAAGTGTGTGTGTGCGCACATACGCCCCCGCAGGGTGTGCGGGGAGGTTAACTTCAGAGCCTTGTTTCCAAGAGGGTGGGTGTGGTGGTGCAGGTGGGATGAGAAGATTTCAACACTGTTTTCCTTTATGAAGTAGAACTGTGAATGTTGTGTCTTTTGGTTGGTAAGGTCAGGTATATTTGGTTTAGAAGGTTGCGCTTACTTTCCGTTTTCCCTGGAATTTTTCTGATACCAATAGGGGTCTCCATCTGCAAATCAAATGAATCTGAGTTATGAGAGCAAAATACTGTTGCTGAACTGCTGGTGTCAGTGGCACCAGGCACAGGACAGGCGGAAGCAGGGGGGGGGGCCCTTATTTATCTTTTATGCTGGAAAGGCTTGTTCTTTCTGGGTGGAAATCTGCTTTTCGTCAATGAAAGAAATTCCGAGGGAATTGTTTGAAAAAACAAGCACAATGCTGGAACCGCCGTTTCCCACTTGGGCTTGAGATCCGAACAGCACTGCGTTTCACAGATTTGAAATCAGTTACTGTTATTATGCAGAATAGATCATCTTTCTTGTAATTATCCTTGAGATCACAAATGCCTGATTGTGTCCTATTATCTTTCTGGAAAGTTACGAAATAGATTTGAGGCGAAAAGTAAACCTAAGCAGTAAGAGTCAAACCTCACTGGGTCACTGTCAGCCATTTGGACAGAAGCCCTAAATGGCCCAGAGGCACAGCCATTTAGAGCTCTTCTCTTTTTTTCAATAGAATATTTTGACCCCCAGAGGTATGCGTAACTATATCAGGGATCCCAAGGTTTCACACAGGATAGGTCCTGTGTCTGTGTGCAGTGTAGCAGGAGCTGGGAATGGAAGCAAACCAATATTCCAGCGTCTGCTTCTAGAACAGTGATCAGGATTGCTGTCATTAATAAGATGGGTGTATGTGGGACCCAAGACTCATCTCTCAAGCCCTTGTTCTGACTGCTTTTAAGGTAATATTTTTAAAAAACAAGCAATTATAGTAATAAGCTTTTTTTTCAAGTGAGTCTTCTTGTCCTATTCCGTTATTATTTTTGCCACCTACCTTTATCATCGGTGGAATTGTACTTCATCTATTTCAGCTTTACTTATCCTGCTAATTTTACTTCTAGGAGCTTAACGTAGGGTACTGGTAATTCTAGAAGTGGTTCCTGAAAAATGGTTACACGTAGCTTTAAACTATTATCACCAGTGTTGCTGCTTCTATTAGTATTACTACTTCTACTTGAGTGCTATATATTTAAATATTTATTCTTTCTATGTAGACAAGCCCTTGCAACCAGATATTTCTTTCCAAAGCCCTGGGGTCTATGTGTTAGCTTTAAGATTCTTTATTTTAGTTTATCATTTTGGGAGACTAAGAATATTTTAAAGCAGTTCAGCTGTAATGAAAACATTTTCTTTTTGACCCTAGGTTCTGAGTTTGACATGTTTTGACCCTATCATTCTAACCATGATTTAAATTCTGAATTTCCAGAAGCCTTATTAAAGATGTCAATTTGTGCACCAGAATGGTAAATGTTCTTGTGAACTTTGACTCCTAAAGGAAACTCTATTTTAAAAGAATAAAAGATTTTCCTGATAAATATGTTCCTCATTTTGGGCTAATACTTTCAGTCTGAACTGGGGAATGGGGCAGGGAGAGACCATTGCCTGACCCTACTTGCTCCCTCATTCTGTGATCCAAAGCTATTTTACAACCCACAGCATTCGATTTTTATTTTGCCAAGAACACGTCAGTAATGGGATATAAATCTCCCAGTGCACACCTGATTAAATAGGCCTGTATACGTGAATTAAAAAAGAGGGTGAGCCCCTTGCCATCACGGGGTGACAGGGAAGCACACCACATAACCCGAGCTCAGTTGGCTGAAGGGAGCTCGGTGGCTGTTTTTATTAACTTGAGAGCTAAGGTCATTCGGCTTCTTGGGGCCTTGGCGATGAAATGTAAGCGAGAGGTCTTTCCCTGGCTGCGGATCTCCTCATTCTGATGTGCAAGGATGCTCCTGGAAGTGGTCCGGCCCCTACCCGCCTGACTCATTGGCCACAACGGCCACTGTCAGTTGGTCACCAAGGCAAGTACCACTGAGGCTGGAGACAGCTGAGTGTAGTATAACGCTTTATTGTGTTTTATTTGTTAATGTACTGATTTTTGACATGAGGTCTTGCTCCATCATCCAGTCTGGAGTGCAGTGGTACAATCATAGCTCACTGCAGCCTCGAACTCCTAGGCTTGAGCCTTCTTCTGCCTCCGCCTCCCCAGTAGCTGGGACTGGGGACTATAGGTGCACACCACTATACCCAGCTAATTTTTATACTTTTTGTAGAAATGGAGTCTTACTGTGTTGCCCAGGCTGGTCTCAAACTCCTGGACTCAAGCGATCCACCTACCTTGGCCTCCCGAAGTGCTGGGATTACAGGCGTGTGCCACCGCACCCAGCCCACAGTTACTCATTCTGCTGACCTCTATTGCTGCTTTCCTGAGTATATTCCAACTTTGTAGTCAGGACATCAGATACCAGCATTTATCGATAAAAAGTGTCAAATGATGCAAACGTCCTCAGTTTTACCACCAAACCCTACTTTTCAACGAGAGTGCTTGAGGAGAGAAATTTCTTCTGGAGAGTCTGGCTTACCTTGTCACTCACTGGTTCTCCCTGTCTTCACCAGATCAAACTGTTCACAGAGAAAACTGGGCCACCTCTTGGACCTTTCTGGGAATGGAAAGATTATTTCAGTGGTAAGATGTTTCCAGCCCATTGTTAGGGATCTTAGCACTGTGCCCATCAACATTTGATATTACCCCAGCCTCCTTGGAGTCCTCATCCCCATCTCCCTCTGACCTGAGTAACTTTGAGGAACTTTAGTATATTCGGAACCCATAGGCCAGCAGCACTGTTGGAAGCTATTAGGAGGACACCTGGTAACTAACTAACTTACTAACTTATACAGCTCAACTAACTTACACAGCAGAGCTCTTTAGCCGCTTTTGCACGCAGTACTTCTCTTGATCCTCTAACCCAATGAGATGAATGAGGTAGATATTATTGGTCCTGCCTTGCTTTGGGGGCACTCGCAGCTGAGGAGTTACCGCTACTAGTGAGTGTTGGGACTGGGATTCCCCATAGCATTTTTGCTGTCCCAGGAGACTTTCATATGCATTGTTTTCCTGGGTCCTTATGGTAGTCCATGCAGTAGATGAGACAAGTGATGAAGCCTTGGTTTGCAAATGGGGATGCTGAAACTCAGAGAGGCTGACTGGCTTTCTTGGGGACATGGCAGCTGACAAGTGACACAACTGGAAACATATCCCAGCCCTTCCAACTTTTAGACCAACACCCTTCCATTGCACCAGGATTAACTCCACAATTAGGAAAATCTCAAAAACAAAACTACCCTGAAGTCTGTATATAGCTTCGCCCTTCATATGATTCCAAATTCCCATGCCAATCAAGCGCAGTTCCGGGGGAAATCCTGTGAAAGGAAAGTCTTCTCTGGCTAGCTCTTCAGACCAGGCCAGGGAGGGCTTAGCAGAGCGTCCCGCACCCAGCGCGTGTGCTCACCAACCCGTTGGCATTGAAGGTGCTGACAGTCTGGACTCAGATGCTGGCACTGCCCACCGTTTGCTGACTCATGTCCCACGTATTTGCAAAGTGTATGGGCTGTCGCACAGAAATAGAGTGGATGTTTGGAAGAAGAATATCAGATGTAGCTCAGGACCAGAAGGAAAGATGTCCCTGTCAGTGGGGACAGGCAGCAAAAGCAACCATCCCTTGGGACAAACATTGAAGGCACAATACCGCACTGTAGCAGCCTCCCATCTCTGCAGCCCCAGCTTGGATCACAAGGGAAGTTACTGCACAGCCAAGTGTGCTGCATTTGCAAAGGTCAGGCTTTAATTACATGCACAGTTAAATGGAAATACTGTAGAGAGGTCACACTCATATTTCTTTGGCCTTCATTAATATTATTGCTCTGTCACTTTCTCTCTCCTTGGGTTTGTAAATGAAAGTTCCTTTAGTACATTTAAAAGCATTATTTATTTTTAATTGTCTTACCTCTGGAGGGAGAGGTTACTTTTTGTGTTGTTTTTTTTTTTTAGAGTAGACTTAAAAAAAAACTTTGCCTATGCCTTTCTGGTTAATTTATTTCAAACCTTTTGCTTTTTATAGTCTTATCTACTAATGCTTTTGATTAAAACACAAGCAAAAACCAGCCAACATGAACAGGTTGAATGCCACATCTGTGCAGAAGATAGCAGCTCACTTATTTATGGCTCAAAGAAATGGTGCCTAAATTAAGCTAGCTATTGCTGGAGAGTGGATAAGCGGCCATTATGAATTATCCTTAATTATAGCGATTTCCTAAACTAATAAACCTGCTAAATCTTTATTGCAAAGGTTAGTTTACGCAGTGCATATAAAACCCGCATGTGCTCCGCATCAGCCACCAGCTGTCTGACAGTGTGTTGCTATTGCAGTGAGTGTTCACATAAATTTTATGTTGGTTATATTAACAGTCAGTCCATATCACTACCCACAGATGCCAGTAGACATAAAAATTGCTCTCTAGTGAGCCTAAATATCCCTAGAAGCTAGTTGTGTCTAATGTTCCATGTAGTATTTGTACGTGAAAGCACCAGATTGGAGGGTTATTTACAGATGAATATTTCAATCCAGTTAGTTCATATAGGCCTACTTAGCCTTCTTTGCTGGTTTATTTGTATGCTAAATAATTCACCAAAGGTTCTTGTTTACTTTCTATAGTAGTTTCTATGAAATGCAAACAAGGGAGCCAACTTTAGGTGTTCAAAAGGCTAAGCAGCTCTGTGTTTAAATGCAGGTCAGAGCAGCAAATGCAGTCTTACTGACGGGCTGTCACTCAGTTTTACGCATTCCTCTTTCTCTCTCTCTTTTTTTTTTCTTCCTCCTCCAGATATAACTGGAGCTTGCTGCTTTCATAGGAATTTTTGGTTGGACTATCTTTATTCTAAATTTGTCTTTTTCAATACCTGCCTGTGTGCTACCTTCAGCTTGCACAATTAACCACCCAGTGCCAGCAGCAAAGAACACGTCCCTGGCTTTGAGAAGCTTCCCCATGGTCCTCTGAGCTAACAAGAGCAAGTCAATCCTCAGCTCTTGAAATGCCCTTGTTTTCTTCCTTTTTTTCCTTTCTCATTTTCTTATTTTTCTTTTCGTTTTCTTTCATTTCTCTCCCATGATTTTTCCTAGTGCATTTCCAGATCTCAAGATTTGAAAGGACAACAAATAGGACTTTTTTCCTTGAGAGCCCTGAGCTCGGCCAGCCTCTGTCACCCCGAGAGTCAGAAGGGCAAAGTCTAGCTCTAAAAGATGCAGCCTTGAGAAGCCCTTAGAATATATGTTCACCCAGGGGTGAGAAGGATCATTGTTTTCTAGCAAGGTAACAGTTACCTGGCCCTATTGTTCACATGTCCCCATGGCTCGGTTTATGAATGAAAAATACCTCTCTGCCCCCATGTTTTGCAAATGTTTATGATCCTAAACATTTGCCCCCAAAGAGATGGGAAAATAGCCTTCTCCATTTTCAGCCGGGCGCTGCCAAGATCATGAGCGAGTTCAATAGCAGTGCTAACTTTTTATTTAATAATATTGATTTTATCATTTTTACTACTTACAATGGGGATTGGTCGGCTGATAAGTTATTTGACCTCCCTTTGTGCATGGCTGTGGAGTGCTTCGTTAAGGCTATTGACATATATCTCTCTTCCCCACTCTTCTTCCAGCAGCCCATCTCAGCAAATAATATTGAGATGCAGTAACTGTTCCCTGATATTGATTTCTGATTGTGTTCATCACACCCTTCTCGGGGCCAGGCAGAGAGCAGCAGCCCCAGTTCTGCAAACCCTTGACGGCTGCAGGCTGAAGTATCATTTCCATCTTTCAAGCAAGAATATCAACCATGTATATTTCCAAAAAATTACCCAAGAAAATGAAAGCATTTTTTGATCAAGATTTTTTTTTACACGTACATAATTAAACTAATCTCCCCAGTTTTATGTTGGGCTTTTTCTGCACTTTTCTTTTTAAGGAATGCTAGAAGATCCATGGGTCCCTGAGCTGGTAGAAGGAACTCTGATTACATTTTAAGCTTCTGGGATTCAGGATTTGGCACACTCGGCCAGACCCAGGGCCTCGCTGACCTTCAGTTCTCAGCCAGCTGGGGCTGTTCGCACCACCTGGGCCTAAAAAAGTCCCATGTTTGGCCCCTGTGGAGTCAGTTGAGATGGCAGGGTATTTAAAAGAACCAGAAGTTTAACACTCAGGGAGGGCCTACCTAATCTAGTGATTACAATCAGACGTAGGAAGGACATGACACAGAGTTTAGGTTTGCATATTGATTTAAAACACCAAACACCAACCAAATACTAATAATACTGGAAATGATAAGTTCCATGGGGAAAAACAAAAAGGCAATGGAGAATCTATACCAAGAGTGATTATATCTGAGCAGTAGAATTGCAGGTTATTTCTATTTATTCTCTTTGGGCATTTCTGTATTTTCTTAATTTTCTTTTGTAATTAGAAAAAAAGAAATCTATTCATAAGTATAATTTTTTTTAAATGGAAAGTTTAGTAGGATTGGGGCTCCAGAAGATCCCTGTCCACCAAAGTGAATGCATTAGCCAGGGTTGAAATTGACTCACTGGCCATGCTAATCTCTGCCCCAAGGGACGTGGGACAGACATCACTCCTATCATTGTGCACCTGCCAGTTTTCATTTTGTAAATCCAGTGGGGATTGTGCTAGCCCTTGTCACTAAAGCAGACATACAAAATGGTTAGGAAGAAGGGCCATGGAATCAGATAAGCCTGGGTTTGATTATTGGTGCTTTCTCTTGCCAGCTATGACTTTGAGCAAGTTACTTAACTTCTCTATGCCTTGGTTTTTTCATCTGGAAAATGGGTTTTTCATAACCCATCTCATTTAACAGGTTATCTCATTAAATGAGATAGTATACAGTAAGCTCTTAACCTAGTGCCTGGCATCTAGTAAGCAATCAATAAGTGTTAATTATCATTACTGGCATCTGTAGAGCAATTTCCTCTTCAAACTAGACTCATAATGAGAATTAGCATAAACACAGTCTACAGAATGGTCATTTTTTTCTCCTTAAGCACAAATGAGACTCCGTTGAGATCTGCCCCAGTGCCTTATACCTACAAGATTTTCCAGGACATCCTGATTTTATATGTCACTCTTTGATTAAAGGCAATCCATTTTAAAATGTATTTCTAAATGGAAATTTTTTTGAGAATTTTAAAGTAAATAAATACATGTGTGTATCACGAGAAAACCTTAGAGGTCTTTATTCACGGTTCTGAACATATGATCACCATACCGATAGCTCTTTGACATAGAAGGTGCTCCTCCCCACAAAACACACACATACATATGTACACCTTCTATCCAAAGCAAGTATTAGTCCAGAAAAATACTGGAAACCTATCAGGAATCTTTAGAATATTGTCTCATTGGTTTTAGAATCAGTTTTGCTATTCTCATGCGTTTTTTACTTGTAGGGTCAAAAACACTTTCTAATATCACGGATGGCATGGAATTCTTCCCTGCAGGCAGCCATCTTCAGAGCCGAAAGCAGAATATAAAAAGCAGCTAAATTAGAGAGTTTATACAGTTGCTGGATCCTGCTTAATGAGAGACAGCGAACATTTTGCAGGCTACTGAACTTCTGAAATGTGACAATCCAAGCAAATGAAATCATGGTACCTTTCATTGTAGTTTAATTGGACTCAAACTCGGCAAGAGGGGCTGCTGAAAGCTGTATTCAAAGAAACAGACGGGAATTGTACAACAACTAATGGAGCCCACACAACACATCTTACAACTGTCCAAGCTCCACACTTGCTCTCAAGACTGACTCTTTTGGTCAAGAGAGAGAGCTAGACCTGCAGTGAACAAAAGCAGAGATTGTAAGGCAGGCCAGATACTGGCATTGGGAATGGCATAGCTGTCACCCCAAGTTATGCGTTTGAAATAGCTCAGCCTCATGGCAGCCAGTACAGGCCAATTTATTTTAAAGAGGAAAAGAGAAGTGAAACAAACTTAGGCCCTCTCTTCTGCCTGTTAGGGTGTCAAGATATCAGTGTCAAGGAGTCCTGTTAACAGAAGGGTGAGGATGAGTTGAGCATAAATACTAACAAGAGAAGAACTTAGCACAGGCCTCCTGTTGAGTGGAGCTAAATGGCAGCCCCAGTTGAGTAACCCAAAAAGCAGAGAATTACCATAGCTGTCAGAAGTGGGACCAAAATCCTGTCAGGCAGCAGTAAAGGGGATGGGAATGGTTTGAGGGAAAGATGAGTTTTGTCGGGGAGTGAGGTCAAGAAGTAGACTGTTTTAGGATGTGCGTGTCTGGACTTAGGAGGCCCTTGAACCGTTTAGGAGGGTGTCTTGGCTTCCTTGTTTTGTTCTTGTATCATTTGAGCTCTCTGGCCTGAAACTGATTATATCATCTCAGCCTCTTCTGGTGTAACCATCCCGCCTGACCACTTGAATCCACGTTCACTGTTATTATGGCTGGAGGTTTAGCCAGTAGGGCTAAAAGAGTGGACAAATTGGGTGCCTGCATGTAACAGGCCATCCTGGACATTGATTTTTGAAGGTTCATTAGATAAATGCTGACATCACAGATTGATGTCTCTTTAAACCAGTACCTAGTGCAGGACCGTCTGGGGAATCAAAAATATTGATGGAACATGTTTGAGCAGAAGGCCCACTGGAGAATTCCACTGCCTAAATGGGATCCATCAATTTAGGCTTTCTTTAATTATTCTAATTCTGTGCATCACATCGGTAGGGGAGTTTGTCTGCAGAACTGGTTTTTATAGGGGGTGCCGCCCCTGCGTTAGGGGCAAAGGCAGGCCAGATGAGGTATCCACATCTATTTTTCATTGTTGTTTTGAGTTGCTGTTTAGTAATTAAAATTTTTGATCATAGACTAATTTTCCCATACCATGTGGCCGTGCAATTGACAAGGGACTGATTAATGGGCCGACCCCAGGGCCAGGAGGCTGCTGGGCTGTTCTCTTGTGGAAGGCATGCCGGCAAAATAAAGTTGATGGTTTTGTTTGTGTTTAACCCTTCACCTTGGCACTATCAATAGATTGAAGACATCATTTGTATCTGCAAGTGTTTCTTTAATTAAGACCTCCTAAAAATCTTTCCTATTGATTCATTCCATTATCCTATTGATTAACTGCAGTGGATCATGTACTTGGTCTTCAGTGGAAGGCAACAGCCTCAGCCGTCTGTCATGACTACAGATGCAGACCACAGGCAGCCAGCAGCCAGCGCCCAGGGCTGGCAGGAGTGTCTCGTGTTCTAATGAGGCATCAGCGGTGGCTCACTGAACACCACAGAGAAAGCCAGTTGTCTCCTGCTGGAGGGGTGGCCAAGCATAAAGCATTCCTTCCAGTTATTTATACTGCAGCCACTTAGCTAACAGTACGTACGGGGCTACTGGCAGTCTTGAGCTGGGGGAGGGGAAGAATTCTGCTGTGCATCTGAATTTGAAAATCTTGAGCTTTGAAGTAAAAGCTGACTCTGAAATCTAGGTGCAAGGCATGGTTCAGAGGCTGACTGTTCGTGTTCCCGTCCCCAGGCTATACACTGTCCCCCATCCTATCAGCCTCCTCCCTCGGCTGGCTAACTAGGAAGTACCACAAGGGGCTTCCGGTTTGGAAGGAGCTTCCCTCTGACTCGGTCAGAAAGAAGGGCTGGCCCTTGATTTTACCTTCTGCCACTGGACATACATCTAAATCATCCCCTGCTATTAAAAATAAAGAAACCTGTGGCTGGACTAGTTCTTAAACTTCATGTTTTACAATATTCTTTAATATTGACGGTTACAAAGAATTATTCTGGTTGCAGTTTAAAGAGACAAAGACTTTATAAGGCTGTAGTTGGGTATTCTGGGATATGCGAAATCAAGTGAGGTAAAACACTAGGCACGTAGTAGCTTCTCAATCAACAAACCAATAATTGTTGATCCACCAAAATATTCACCTTTATTCCTCTCCTACGTGTCCTGTTGCATCCCTATTCATGCATTTTCTGCCTTCCCATCCTTCAAGTAGACTCAAGAAAATGGCCTTCTCAAGGGGAGGGACACCCTTCTTCCCAAATGGAATCCAGCAGGAAAGAGAAAATGTAGAAGGAAGGGTGCCAGGCAGGAGGCAGATTAAGTTTAGAAAATTTGATGTCTCTCTTCTCTGAGTCTTTAGTAGGCAAATTAAGTTTTACTTTTGGTGTGAAAAATTCTAAGACTTTGAAACATCTCTCCTAAGTAAGTTTATAATGGTCTTCATCTTCAAGATCAGGCTTGGCGTGGGTTTTCAAGAATGTGTGTGATTCTGAGTTAAAGTCAGTGGCTTTTTTTAAATAGTCCCCAAGAAAGGAAGGCAGAAAGTCCTACCTCCCCCAATGTGTATTTTGGGATTAGGAAAGCTGGTGGTTACTGGGAGGAGCTCTCTCTTTTCTCTCTCTCTCTCTCTCACTCGCTCTCCCTTTTTTTTTTTTTTTTTTTTTGGTAGAGACAGTCTCACTGTGTTGGTCTCAAACTCCTAGCCTCAAGCTCTCCTCCCACCTCAGCCTCCCAAAGTGTTGGGATTGATTACAAGCATATGCATTGCACCCAGCCCAGGAACTCTTCTTTCTAATATGAGTATTTATAGAATACTCACGTACAGAATTTTCATTCTATAAATTTAAAGAATGAAAATTTATAGAATACTCATTTATAGACTCCCATCTATAGAATATTAAAATCAAAACTGAGTGCAAATTCAGGGCTGATTTGTGTTTCTTCTATCAGCAGTTGTTAATA
Organism: Macaca nemestrina; assembly: GCF_043159975.1. Classification (NCBI taxonomy): domain Eukaryota; kingdom Metazoa; phylum Chordata; class Mammalia; order Primates; family Cercopithecidae; genus Macaca; species Macaca nemestrina. Next base: position 53,032,880 of record NC_092142.1, read on the forward strand.
ACCGATTGTTTACACCAAACCCAAGGGCTTGATTTCCCTTGGCACTAAATGTCATGTTTTGGGTGTCCTATAGTCTGTCCTGTGAGTTAACATTGTACAATAAACTGTTTTCTCAGGCCTTGGCTGATCATCCTGCCTGCCAAGTCCACCCTCAAAAACTGCTTTTTTATTGCTTATTTCCATACTTCTGTGAAATTTGACATCACACAGATATCCCCAAACTCTTCTCCAAAAAAAGCAGAGATTTACTTAGATCTAAGTGTACTTTTCCTTAACCAAGTGATTTAGAAACTTTTAGGAAATAATTTTGAGGCTAAATGTTTCTGGGTTTTGCTTTTTCAATTAACAGTGTTTTAAATTAGCATGTAATCTGTCTTCATTAAAGATATGTTTTGAAAATTCAGAGAAGTATAAAACAGAAAGGATAAGTCTCCTGGAAGCCTACCACCTTGAGTACCACTAGGAATATTTGAGCCTGTTGTCTCCCGGTCTGTTTTTAATGCATATATGCTTTTTAAAGCAATATTAGGATCATAATATTTTATAACTTGCCCCTTTTCACCTACTGTATCATGAGCAGTTTTTGTTATCTTTAAATATTCCTTGGGAACATGATTATTAAGGGAAACTAGAATTCCCTTGTATGGATATGCCATAATTTATTTAACTTTTCTCCTATCATTAGACATTTAGATTGTTTCCTGTTTTTTTCCCTATCATATAAAATGCTGGGATGAATATCCTTGTCTAAAAATTTTGTGTGACTCTTTATCACCTAAGGAGAGATTCCTAGAAATTGAATTACCGAGCCAAGGATTCACACATTGTTAAGGCTCTAACACATACTGCAAAATGTTCTTCCAAAAGGTGGAACAAGTTATATAGGCTCCCCAAGTAGCCAGTGAGCATACCTGTTTTTCTGTAGCTTTAACCAGAGCTGGAAAGAGTGTGTGTGTGTGTGTGTGTGTGTGTGTGTGTGTGTGTGTGTGTGTAAACTGTTTTAGTTTGATAGTTTAGAAAACCAGCACAGTATCTCATTGATTTAATTTGCATTCTTTTGATAATGAATGAGGTAGCAGTATTTTCTTATATTTAATGGCTATTTCTATTTCTTCGTTTGTGAAATATTTGTTCATGTCGTTTGCCCATTTTGAGGGAATGTTTGGCTTTTTCTAATTGATTCAAACTTTTTTTTCTTTTTAATTAAGAATTGTGGCCCTTTTTCATAGATAATCAGATTAGATTGTTAGAGATAACTAGATTGGATTTTTCATGTAGACAGTAAGTTATATTTGGAGTATCTGTTGGTAATGGCAATATTATTAACGGACTTTTTACTTTTAAAAATGGTTTGTTCGCCTCTGATAAAAAAGATATATGAAAAAGAATCTGACAGTGTCAATCCAGCTCTCGTTAACTATCCCAGGACGCTACCAGCATTTTATTACAGTTGTCAAGAAAAAAGAAAACCAATAATTTTATTGTTTTGATTATTGAGATCCAGCCACAGATCAACTGAGCAATTAAAATCTCTAAATAACATTCTCTGAATTGTCAAACAAAGGATTAGTTCCCAGTGGAAAGGACTTTTTAAAAAGATGATAGTTTTCTCTGTAATGTCTGTGCCAGTAAATGGTTGCACTAATTGGAGTATACAGAAATATTTTACCAGTTTAACAATGCATGACATCCTAATAAGATTGTGATGACAAGCTTTTCTTTTTATGAAAGGTGATGTTACTGCATGCTTCTAATATACATGGACTCATGTGTCTTTTTTGACATGCTATAAATGAAATTTTTCAATGAAGTTAATCTGTTTTACTAAATCTTTACTATATGTGAAATTGTTTTTTTAAGCAGGACAACAGAGTCTTGATGCTTATTGTTTTTATTTATAGTTCTTAGAATAACATATTTTAAGGAATCTTAGAGTTGAGTAGAAAGGATCACAATTAAATGCATATTAAAGCGCTTGTCCCAAATCCCATGAATCTGTCACTAGAATATGTGAGGCCAGATTCCCCATCTTCCCCTAGCTCAGGTGGCTGGCTGAGTGCAGGCTTGGGATGGTTAATGACAATCCTCCAAGACAAGCAGGACTTAACATCAATATCCCTCTTCCTGATAATCTATATACTCTAGAGGTGGTGAGCTCTGGCAGGGTTTTGATGATTTTATGATGGCTTGTGTATATTTATAGTGTGTTTAAAATACTCTTTTTAATTATCATTTGAGTTACAAAACTTAATCTTTCGATCTTTACCTGCACCTCCTGATGATGTATGTTTGTTAGGTAACTAAAAAGAGGAAATTTAGCAAAGCCAGAGCTTTATGCCAGCAGTAGGACGGAGGAGTCAATAGATGATTAACCTGCCCTTCTCCTCTTCATGAGAATAAAGGAGTCACTTTTTCAGAGCAGCACACTAGAAACATATAATAGCTGTGCAGAATTGGGCAACATTTGAGTTCCACAAAGCAAGTATACACGGAAAAGAATAGTAGGAAATCAATTGAATGCTGTTCTTTAAACACACTGATGTATACCCCCGTTGAAACTGTCTGTGACAGTGAGAGTGTCCTTTGCGTTTTATATACATATATGTGTTTGTGTGTATATGCATATATATGTGTATACATATATGCTATATATGTATATATTATGTACATATAAATTACGTGGGTGTAAGCAGCATACGTGATTAGATACTGATATTTTGTTAGATTTTTGAGACTTAAATAAACAGGATATAATCATTATCTTAGTCTATCAAAGCTACGCCTTAAATACATCCCTGTGTTATTTCATTTGAAAAGGCATGAAAGGCCAGGGTAATTACTCCTTACTGCAGATGAGTAAAGGCATCTGTGTTAATAATGGATGCTTAGGATTTCGAATTAAATATTGAACCTCTGGCTTGCTTTTCCCAAATGATGAGGCATAACCACCACTCTTTTTGAAAGCTCTTATTTCTTATATTATTGGTCAAATTTTTAAGCAAAAGCTGAGGGATACAACTTCAGTTAATCAGCCTATGTGATTATTTGACATATGTGATTAACTGACCGAGGTAATGAGCATCATTATTATATCATAATCATCATTATATATAAAGGAACTCCAGGCTAAGACTGCCCTCAAAGAAATGTTAAAAATCATGGATTGATTTGCAGATTTAGTGGGATATGGAAAGCTGATGTTTTGCCTGGATAAGGTAAGCATTCTATATTAGACTGTACTGGAGAAAGCCCTCACGTGGCCATGTGATTTTATTGACAGCTTAGAACCAAAGACCATAAATTCTGTCGGGCAATATACTGTCCTAGGAAATGGACATCACAGATGCCAAAGTGGCCTTTGGGAGCCCAGTAAACACTGTGGAGTCAAGTGAAGCATTAAAACCCAGACCAAGCCCAACATCTGCACGGTTATCTTTTTTAGCTGGTATTGGTGAGGCTTGGCTGTCGTTTGTAACACATCCGTGCCCCAGGAGCAGTTTTTCTCTGACCTCACCTGTGAGTCACACTAAAGGCTCAGTAGTCATCCCGAAGCCGCCTCCCCCATCAGGCTACTAACACCAAAATGATGTTTATCATATGATTGCCACTTTGAGACGTAGGCAGCAGTAGGACAATGTGACGTTTGTGCCAAAAGTTCAGCTAGACAGGAAAGGAAGCTTCCTGAGTCCCCTCGGTCAGGCAGGCTAGTGTTCATGTTCAGAGAAATCATCAAATGCAGAGAGGAAAGAATGGTGAGCTGAAAAAAGCAGATGGCAGGGGGGCAGGTCAGGGTGGGGAGCTGAGTCAGAAGGAAGAGGCAGGCAAGACCTGGAGGCCAGAATGGCAGGCAGTTGGATCAAGAATCCAGATTAGTGGATTTGGGAAGAAAAGATCAGAGACTCAAAAGGGGTCAGGAACCCGGACCAGAATGACTTAACCATAAAAAGTAGAAATCAGGTTAAGAGGTGGGCCCTTAAGAGAGTGACATACCAAGGATGGGGCAGTGGGGGCCGTCCATTTTAGCTCCCTGGTCCCACCCCCATCCATGCTGGTGACAAGGGGGTGCACTGTCTGTCGAAAAGCTTCCGAACAATAATAACACTAAGAGTCAGTCTGCTTTTTACTATCCCCTTTCACCATCAGTTGTGATCAATGTAATAATCCTAACAAAATCTTCTGTTGGTCTAAATTCTAAACAGTGTTCGAAGTTACTTCTAAAGTTTACATATACAAATACACATATATGTATATGTAAACTTATAAACTTTACTAAAGTATATGTTACTAAAATGTGCTAATTTGAAGTGTGTGTGGGTAAATATATATTATTTAGTAAAATAATACATAATTATATATAATATTCTAAATATATAATTAGTAAAATAATAAATATTTATAATATACATAAATTATAAATACATATTTGCACGCACACACTTCAAATTAGCACATTTAGTAACGTATCCTTTACTAAACACTGTATTCTTCATGGATGCAGAGTTCTCAGTTACACAGTCAGCTGCTGACACACACACAGTCAGCTACACATGCTCATTTCTAGAGTCAATTCATTCCCATTTGGGTTATTTGAGTGCACTTGAGATAGAGTTTGTCTCTCCAGTCACTGTAGTGCCGCATCGTTCTGCATCTGAACAGCAGATTCCAAATCAATAGTGATTAAGACAAAGAAAGAATATTTGGGGTATTTCAGCTCTTCCCTACCGTGTGACCACTTGAAGTTTTTCTTTTAGTTTAAAATCTAAACCAGAAAGGCCAGGTATGGTGGCTCACACCTGGTGGGTCACTTGAGGCCAGAAGTTTGAGACCAGCCTCAGCAACATGGCAAAACCCTGTCTCTACTAACAAAAGAAAAAATAAAATGTAAAAATTAAAAAAAAACTAAAACAGAGAAACAGTTTATAAACTACTCGGTGTAATATTTTCATTTGGTAAATGAACATATTAGTTCTTTACATAAAATATTTAGCTGAATTTTCATAACGTTTTTAAGTTGAAATTTATTTTTCAATAGTTAGAAAATTGTTTTTTAATAATTTGATTGTTAAAACTAAATAATAGATTTTAGAAAACATTATTACTGATTACTATGTGACTGTTATTGGGAATAATTTGTTATAAAAGACAGAGAGGTAAAAAATAATCTGCTTCAGCTGTCAGATATGCTAGGTACGTCCTTAGAGATGGGGTAGTATTTATGAAGATCTAGTGAGTTCAGTGCCTGCTGACATAATCAGTGGTAATAAGGTAATATAAGCACAGGACGGCCAAATCAAGAATGAAGCTTGATTCGGAGCTTTATGAACTGGCATCTTCCTACATTTTCTGGGTCTGAACTGGCCTCACAGTGAAGCCAGGGCTGAAGCCACAGAAGAAAATACCTAAGTAAATTTTACTAGAGTTAGGGAATAGAAACAAATGACAAACAGACTTATTGTTGATGGCAGTCACTACAAGAAAAACACATAGATGCTACCCGAAGTAATTGCTGCGGGATTGGGAAACGCATGAGACTTCGGTAAAGCAACTCCAAGGCCCTGAACTAAAACTCCAGAAAGTGCAATAGATGGGCAACCCCCAGGGTGAGGGGCCACACTGAATGGGCTGGCTCTATTACAGCCCAATGGACTAAGCAGGACCTGGGGATAAATAGGAACGAAGCAGGCCACACAGAGAGAGGTGGGACTGCTTTCAAACTGGACCGTGTACGTCCTATCTAAGGAGGCAGTCGTGACTTGGCTCTGGCCAGTTATTGTCATGGCAGAGTATTGATATGGGCCCAGATAAGCAGATCTACCCACTTTTCAAGCAGAGTCAAAAATCTGGACTTTTTATTAAGATCTCGATTTATTTTTCTTTTTAAGAACTAATTCGCGGCCGGGCGCGGTGGCTCAAGCCTGTAATCCCAGCACTTTGAGAGGCCGAGACGGGCGGATCACGAGGTCAGGAGATCGAGACCATCCTGGCTAACATGGTGAAACCCCGTCTCTACTAAAAAATACAAAAAAAACTAGCCGGGCGAGGTGGCGGGCGCCTGTAGTCCCAGCTACTCGGGAGGCTGAGGCAGGAGAATGGCGTAAACCCGGGAGGCGGAGCTTGCAGTGAGCTGAGATCCGGCCACTGCACTCCAGCCTGGGAGACAGAGTGAAACTCCGCCTCAAAAAAAAAAAAAAAAAAGAACTAATTCGCATTTTTTAAATATTGCAAGAGTCATTACTGTTTAGGCCAAAATAAATAAATATCTGTAGGCTAAATGTAGCCCCGGAACCACCATTTTGTCTCCTCTGAGCCAGAGCCTTAACCTGTTCCAGTTGAATCTGTTGGTGGCTCTCCATACCAATCATAAGATCGTTTTCATGCTTAAGGCTATTGGAGAGGCTTAATAATCATAAGAGGAGTAGGCCAGGCATGGTGGCTCAGGTCTGTAATCCCAGCACTTTGGGAGGCTGAAACAGGAAGTTTGCTTGAGGCCAGGCATTCAAGAGCAGCCTGGGTAACAAAGCAAGACCCTCTCTCTAAAAAGAAAACAAAGAGTAGAAGCATTCCTAAATATTACAGACAGTAACAGAATGACTATCACAAAACAGTCACAGCTTGCAGACACCAACCTCCTCAGAAAATATTCCACTAATAATAATAGTTGTCATTGGGCTAGTTACTGAGTGCCAGGCATTGTGCTGTACGTTTCGCATTCATGATCTCATTGAGTCCTCACAGTAGCTTTATGAAATGGATATTTGTGCCTGCATCTACAGATAAAGAAACTTAGCAAAGTTTTATCATTTTCCCACGTTCAGTTGTACAGTCAGGACTTCAGTCAAAGCCTCTCTTCGACTGAGCCTAAATTGCTGATGGTTAGGGGACTCTGTTAGCTAAACTGAGGAACCACAGGCTGGGTGGCCTTGAATTTCAGGCTGAAGGACCCATCACTCAAGAGTCTTGGCAACTTCCACAGCAAAGATGAACAGGCTTGTTAGGTGGTTTTTGTTACCTGATCAGTAATTGTTTCAACACCAGAGTTTGTCGTTACTGTTGTCCTGTTATGAAGAATTCTCTTTAACAAAACTCATGGGAAAAGGGACTGACTCGTGCAGTTTGGCCTGAAGCATTTGCGTCAGTATTCTGCTCCTGGAAGAGTATACTTTGACTTATGCATTGCTTGCTTAACAGACCACAAAAGTCAACATCCCTCTGGAAGAACAGCCCGTGCTTGGAGGCGTCACAAGCTCCAAAAGATCCTGTTAAGGCAGGATGTTGTGTGAAACCCACAAGCGAAGCAAAACCCCGTGTCTCCTAATTATAATGTTAATATTTAAGAAAGCTTCAGAGGCTGCCTCTGTGCTTTATACCAAAAAAAGAGTTGGGATTTTTTTTCCCCCTTTTGCTTTTCAGACCTGGAATCGCATCAACATTTTTTTTCAACAAAAGAATGTGTCCCTTGTCCCCAGGTATGGCAAGGGTACAAAGAAGCCAACTTGCAGAGGGGAGAGAGAAGAGAGGTAACTGACAGAGTCAGAGCACATTGGAAAGTGATACGAGAACAGGGGCTTATGGTTACAGCCCTACCCCCTTTCCAAAGAAGGCAATTAGATATTATTTCAGATAGTTTCTCACTGTGTCCTAATTCCATTTTCCAGCAACCCTGTGGCAGGTCCCCAGTTTTTCTTGGGCTTATGTGATTGGCTAAACTAGCCATGCAAGTATTGGCGTTACACTCACAGATATGAAATCCAGCCTGACACCCAATCAGGATGCATTCTTGAATGGCTGTGTGACCGCAGAATCTCCCACTGTCTTCCACTTATGCACAGTATATCTAAATAGACACTGGCCATGTTCAGTCCACCCTAAACCCTTATGTGAGTAGCCAAAGAGGAATCAGATTTGAAGCAAAAATAACAAGCACTATGTATAGATTACTAAATGCCCCCAAGCACTGTGGCATTGTTTGGAGATAGGGCATGTGTAGGAATAGTAGGAGGCACCTAATCAAAAATGCAAAATGAACAGCCTCACCGAACAGATGGGCAAAGTCTATGGACTTTCCTTCCTTCAGGAAAGGATGGGCCGTTATTTAAATTTATATACAGTGGAAGCCACTGGAACCCCATTCTGATGATTAAATCTGGATGATCATAATATCCAGATGCATTAAACAGTGACCTTCCCAAATCATAACAGAACAGAGATGTCACATGGCTCTGGCCAAGGACGCAAGTGAGTTCGTTCGATAGGCATTTTAGTTCTAGTGCCAGGTCATTGGGGACAGAGCAGAGATACAGCCTGATTTTCCTCAGCATCTACCTGCCCCTTCAGACAGGGGGCAATAATTCTTCTCCCTTAGTTCAATTCTGCCCCGCACCCTGCTTATCTGAAAAATTACTTCAGTCAGATTGTCCTACTTAAATAGTCATGAAGAGGTTACGAGAACTATGTGATGTCAAGTAAAGGGACATGGCTTTTGTGAAATTCTATTTGAACTGTTGAAATGAAGGTGGTGTCACTGTATCCAAACTTTCCGATTCCCTCCAATAAACCTGTAGAAAGCAGACTACCAGATGTTTCAAACAGTTTGGATCTCAATTGCACTTGATTCTTGCTCCAGAACTGAGAACTTAGGAGCAACTTCCCATGGAAACCAACATTCCCACCAATACCAAAGTGTTATAATACGTAGAAAACTTGACCTCTAAGAAATACATGTCAAGTGCAACCTGGGGCTTGGGGTGTCCAGTCCAGAAATCTGCCTTTGGTTAAGGTATTAGAAGATTAGGGAGTTACTCAAATCGTCCCTAACATTGCTTTAATATGTGTTATGGACCACACATGCTCCATGACTTTTATAACTCAGGTACTCTCATAGACTTAGAGGACAGTCCTGCTTCCACCTCAGGGTTTGCTGATAGCCTAGATGGTAGAATTGCAGTTAGGTTAAACAGATGTAGGGCCTCATATGGCTTCTCAGACAATTTTAAGAATCCTTAAAGTCAGTTTTCGTGGTAAGTAAATTTTAAAAACTTTGAGATAGGAGGGATCATTCTTCATTCCTTTCATCCAGGTTCAAGGACTCCTTTTGGTTGCAGCTGACCTGCCATGCTGCTTCCAAAGAAACCCTTAAGAAACAAACTTTATGGGAAGAGAAAAGGGTTACAATTTGGGGGCTTTTTAGAAATTACTGTTGGATTTTTCCAAGCTCTCATCTTGAGTAGAAAGCAGAACATGTCACAGATAAAATATTTTCTTAATTGTAAAAAGTAAATACTCTAAAATGTATTTTTTTTAATTGTGATTATGTTACAGTGGTTTCTATGTACCATAGATTAGATTTTTATTAAGGGTTTTATTGAATAACTGGTGTTTCACCAACATCTAATTAAATCTTCTATCTAAATTGAACAGAAAATTATGGGGGAAAAGAAAGCATTTGTAGGAGACTTTATTACAGATAAGACTATTATTTGTTCATCTTAAGAATTTGAGATCAAATTTACAAGCAGCATCCTCATCGAATTTCTTTTCTGGGCTGCTGAGCCCTGGCCCCTTGAAAGCAGCCTATTATCTCCCCGCCTCCCCCCTTTTTATTATAGTGTCCTGGTTGTTGGCAACACGCCCGCTGTTTAAGGTTACTTTCATTAATTAACCGAAAGTTAATTTCTTTGCAAGCAAAATCTCTGATCTCATTATGTTGTCTTTAAAGCCGAAAGCTTCAGGTTTTCTGGTCTCCTTTGATGACACAATAAAAAGCATGCTCTTTATCTTAAGGGAAACTGTCTCCAGGGTTTAATTTAATAGTCCTTGAAATAGTTACAGCACAGCCAGGCAGACTACAATAATATGCCAGTTTTAGAAAACCTTGGCTTTGTCGTGGTTAGAGAGCCCAGTGACTGATGTGAGCTACGATGGATCCATTTCCAAAGAAGTTCTGCACTTTGCCTCGAGTCCCATTTTTACACACAACACCGCCCTCCCCACCGCCATTATGGAGCCTATGTGAGAAGAGACCAACACCAACACCAGCATTCGTCCAAAGTGCACCACTGCCCAGCCACTTACTCTCTGGGATTTCGGAAAGTTTGGGGGAGCTGGCATTTTGTCTGTTTGCCTTTACTAAGCTATCTTTTGTTCCTCTGGTGGAAGCAAGGCAACATTGGGTGGGACAAAGACTTTGGGGTAGTGCTTTTGGGGCCTGGCAGGCCTGGATTTGAATCCCAGCCTTTCCCTGTACAGGTTAAGCATCCCTAATCTGAAATCTGAAATCCGAAATGCTCCAGAATCCAAAACTTTTTGAGCACCAACATGATGCTCCAAGGAAATGCCCATCGGAACATTTCAGACTTTGGATTTTGGATTAGTGATGATCAACCAGTGAGTGTAATGCAAACATTCCAAAATCTGAAAAAGTCTGAAATCTGAAACACTTCTTGTCCCAAGCATTTCAGAGAAGGGATATTCAATCTGTACTGGCTCTCTGTCCTTGAACGTGTTATTTAACCCCTCTGAGCTTCAGTTTCCTCATCAGTAAACTTTAAATGATTATGTAAAGAGAATTAAGTGAGATAAAATGAAGTAGTAGGCACTTGACAAATGTTACTCCCCTTCCTTTGACAGTCCTGTTCTAGTCTTTTCCAAGGACAAATGCGTTTCAGGAGATGGAGTCCATCCTGATATTTGGGGGCTGGCCTACCTACAGATTGCTATACCAGAAGGAGTAGTTTGGGGGAGACAGTCAGATTCCACAGAGCATGTTTTGGTGTGGATTGGATAAGTTAGGTTCTGTATTGCCCCAGATGCCCTTTTACAGACTTGGGGACTTACACAGCGTATTTTCTTTGTCTCTCTGCGTTAGCTTCATCTTCAGTGATGAAATCTTGTTGCTTCCTGAAGCATTAAATTCAGTGAGTTGAGAGTGGCCAAAATGTCTTTTCAGAGCCACCAGGTGTAGGTCACACAGAGGGGACAGAACTCTTCAGGTGGCTCAAGTCTCAGGAGCAATCTAGATACACGGAGAAGCCATTTATATCCCACTGAGTCCTGTGAAGCTGTGCACACACAGCTGAGATTTACAGAGGCCGGGCGGGGAGGGCTGCTGAGAGGGGATAATGGCATGACCCGCCATGCTGCTTCAGATGCCTGGGAGACTGGGTCTGTGCCATTTGCATATGTCCTCTGTACCCATTCCTGATGAAGGATGCCATTGACTCAACTCAAGCAGGTCAAAATCACTTAGGCAGAAAATCCCAGGTCTTGGGAAGAAAAGTCATGTGCCTCTTGGGCCCTTGGCAGAAGTCAAAGGTCCAACGTAATGTATTGGCAAAGATCCTGTCTGCTTTGGTGACTGACTTACTGCTCCCCCATGCTTTTAGGTGGAAATATTGTCAACGCTATTGATTAGTTGATCTGATAATCCAGCAGGCTCCCTGATGTGTTAAATTTCCTACTTTTGGAGGACTGTAAGTATGGGCAGAGTGTATACTTCTGTTGGAAAGAACTCTCAGCGGACCTTGCTAAGACACTGCTTCTACAGTGAGATTGCTACAGGCATGACAATTCCAATTATTCTTTTGGCTGTGACATTTAACCCTTCCGAAGACAAATATTCTATATCCATTTTTTCTAGCCTTCCTTTAGATTTTGGAAAAACGCTGTGTCTTCTGCACTGGGCCCATAGGGTGTCTTGATTTATTAGCATGGTTTACCTGTACGTTTTTAGATTTTTATTTTTTAATTTATTATGAGTACATTCCATTATCTAGATCTTTCCCTCCTTCACATGCCCTCCATGGCCAAAATCATATTTGCCTTTCTCCTTGTCTTATACCATCTTTAAACATTCCATCAGCCATGTCCCTCATTTTTAAAGTATATAGCAACTTCATGAAGGATATATAATTCATGATGTGTAGATATCAAAAGGAAAGGTGACCTTAGGCCAAGGCAGTGGAACTTTCTGTAAGTCAGGAGCATAGAGATGATATATAAACATAGTCATGACAAATAAGCATTGAAATTTGTTTGCAAATTGTTTGTTTAGAGCTTGATCTGGAATAGTAAGAAACCTACATACCCTCCAACTCGTCTCTCTGTAGTTGTTGGTTATTCACCCCACCTTCTCTCTGGCTCCAGGCTCCAAGCTCTTCAGCCTTGTTGAAAGGGTCTAAATACACCCCTGCACATCCAGAGGCCACTTGGACAAATGATGCCTTCAGCTTTTGGGGTCCACAGTGCCATTTCTTCTACATCCCAGCTTACTATGCTTGACTTCAATGACATTCCCCAGTACCAAGAATGCAGGAGGACTACTTTAATCCCCTTTGCAAAACAATAACAACAACAACAATAAGGCCTCCAGGCAGAGCACATTGAGCCTAATTCGGATTTTTTAAAAGTGGAAAACAAATCATAACTACCTGAGAAATGAGGTTCATAATGGAAGCCCCACGAAACCCCTTAACCTGGGCAAAATCCTATAACACAATTATATAAAATTTCACACCTGACTGGAGCTGTTATTGGAACAAGATAACCATTTTTCTGCTCGTGCTAAATGAACCACAAGATCCATGTATCCAGCCGCAGAAAAACACAGGATTGCCCATTCTGTCTGCATATAATCAGCGTACTTGCTGGCAAGGGCACTGTAGGATCAAAAGAGTTAATAATTGGATCCTGCCCACAGCAACCACACAATTAAGGACAAGATTAGCAGAGATGAGAAATTTATGGTGAAAATGCAATGGTAGTCTGAAAAACAAAATGATTTCACCGAGCAGTTGTTCTGTTGCCATAATCCTAATGATCAACTCTATTGCACTAATAATAGGAGCAAAACTAATTGCAGCGAGGACAGGACAAATCTTTTTAAATCTGCATTGTCATCCCAACTAAGTCCCAACCCATTTGTATTAACCTTTGCTGACAGAGTCACATGATGGACATAATTTCTTATAATTTACCAGCTATGGATCTAACCTTTCTTCATCAAATATTCATAAAGGCAGGATTCTCAATGATTTTCTGTCTCTCTTCAATTTAGAGCTTGTTGTCTTCTTCCTTTTTATAGTAATTTGGACACAATTGAAGTCAAATGGAATTAAAGTTAAATGCCTTTAAAAACTGAGGTGCCTAAAAGCAAACACTTAGGGGAGGGGTCGTGAACTGAAGGGGGAGAGCTTGTATTCCCAAGACCCTCCAAGTCCCAAAGGAGTTCAGTGGGCTGCCGGCCCCCAAAAGGAAAAAACAAACTCAGCCAGAGAATGAGATGCCATTGCTTTCTCTTGGCCTTGCTTGGGCTTCTTGTGCTGGATGTTCTGTAGCTGAGTTGAAACTGAGAGCCCCAGGCCTTCCCGTGTCTTCAGGGCTTGCCAGGAACTTAGGCTGCCGTGACCAGGCCCTGTTTGAGCATGTGTGCCCAGCAGGGTACAAGAAACACGCCAGGGGCTGGAATCGTGGACAAGAAAAGTTGGTTGGTACAGTTACTTAGAAAACAAGCGTGAATACCTAAAACCATTCCTGAAAGCGTTTTTGGTTTCTAGAAAAACATCTGTTTCTACTTTGCATCTTTGTTGCTTTGACACTTTTCTTAACAGAGATGTAGATAGGAAAAATCTTCTAAAGTTTAGGTGTTTAAAATAAGTATAGTAAATGGTTCTTTATCTTCACTCTTCCCCTTGCAAGGCTTCAGTTGTATTGGGATGGCAGAATTTTGGGGAAGGTGAGATAGACAATCAAAAGAACTCCCTTGTTCTACTCCAATCCTCAGACAACCCTACCTTTACTATAATAGCAAGGAATGTTGTAGTTAAATTCTCCCTCAAGATGCAGAGGAGGCTGGGCACAGTGGCTCACACCTGGGAGGCCAGAGAGGAAAGATCACTTGAACCAACAAGTTCGAGACCAGCCTGGAAAACATAGCGAGTCCCCATCTCTACAAAAATGTAAAAATTAGCTGGATGTGGTGGCATGTTCCTGTAGTCCCAGCTACTCAGGAGGCTGAGGCAGGAGGATTGCTTGAGCCCTGGAGTTCACAGTGAGCTATGATCATGCCACTGCACTCCAGCCTGGGCAACTGAGTGAGACCCTGTTTCTAAAAAAAAAGACAAATTACAAAAGCAAGATGCAAAGAAATTGTTTCACCTAGTTGACTTCAAAGAATTTACTTCTTGCTAAGTTCCCAGAATTTTGTTTGTTAGAAAGGAAATGAGAATTGAAGGCAGTTATAATCTTTAACAGCTGATTCATGTTCCCAGCTAAGGTATTTAGTTCTAGTCACCACCACTTTTAGCATCTTTATCAATTTTTAACTATACAAGTAATGCACAATACATTCACTTTGTAAAAATTAAAACTTTATAGATAAGGATAAAGTCTTTTGACCACTGTTTCCAAACGTAGAACTTCTTGCCCTTCCAAATATTCTTCTGTGCATTTACAGACATACATGTACCCGACGGCAAATATATGTTTTCCTTATTTGTTTTACATAAGTGGTAATTATGCCATACAAATCAATACCCACATTGCTTTTTTACTCAGTCATATGCCTTATGTTTAGAAATCTTTCCATGTTAGAACATATAAATCTATTTAATTCTTTCAGAGAAGTCCATATACTGTAATTTAGTATCATTCCTTCAGTGATGGATTTTGCTTCCAGGTTTTCAGGTTATAAGCAATTCTGCAAAATATCATTATCTGGTTGGAACTAAGTTCATATAATTGTCTTAATGGCATGCTTAACTAGCTTTTGCAAGTACAGTTTTCTTCAGTATGTTTCTACTGACCTGATCATTCAAAACTCTCTTTTAATGTTTTCTACCAAGCCACACTTCTTTTTTGATGGTAAGGACAAAAACAATTTTGAGACATTTCATATTTTAAATGCCCCACAAATAAACAGATATTCCAAATATGGCAGTGAATTAAATGTTTTCAATAGGGGGAAAATGAGAATCTGTTGTCAGAAATGCCCAAGGAAAGGTTGTTATAAAAGGAAAACATCATTATGGCAAGTTTCTTGTTACACAAATTCAGTTATAAAGATCAGACCATGTCACTTGAACCACCACTGCACTCTGGGATAATTCTTTCATTCATAGTAGCGTCCTTCCACACAGTACTGAGTTTTCCATTTACCTTGTTTGCTAACACCCATGTTATAAAGAGGTGTCACTGATTACATAAAGGATGGTTTGCCAATCAAGATATGCATACGTGGCCTTGATAACCATCCCTCAGTCCAATATAAATCTCTTACAAATCCAATAGGAGAAGGCAGGAAGTTCTTTTGAAGAATG
The DNA here is from genome assembly GCF_043159975.1 of Macaca nemestrina. NCBI lineage: Eukaryota > Metazoa > Chordata > Mammalia > Primates > Cercopithecidae > Macaca > Macaca nemestrina. The sequence goes on from NC_092142.1 coordinate 53,048,191, forward strand.
AGAAAAATTTCCCAAGAAGTTTTGAGGGCGAACTCCGTGAGAAGTTTTTCACTAGGGATCTCAGGTACTGTCATTCCTCTGGACAGGAATTGAATAGGTGCTGAGATACTCACCAGTTAATTGCCTGTGGATTAGTGGAAGAAGTAAGTCACCTAGCCAGATCTTAAGCATTTGCACAAGTAGACAATGGAAACCTCCAATCTGAGTGAGTTTAATTAAAGATTCTAGAATATTTTTAAAACAGTTCACACTAATTACTTTTAGTTTAGGGAATAACTCAAAGTTGGGTTAATTGTGTTGTCAGTAGAGGTTTTGCTTTAGTGAAAACCAACAACCGACTTGAGAATGGCAGAGATAGGGCAACAGTCCTTCCAGAGTGTGAGAGATACTAGATATCTCATATTTCTTCAGCTCCAATTCGTACTGTTAATGGGCTCACTCTTTCATTCTATATTGAGCATCATATCTGTGTCTTATGAAAAGGGAAGTTGGGGGACACGGTTAAGAGTTAATGGAAAAAACAGATAAATTGGACTTCATCAAAATTACAAACTCTTATGCATCAAGAATGTTACCAAGAAGGTGAAAAATAGCCTATAGAATGGAAGAAAATATTGCAAATCATATAATCTGATAAAAGTTTAATGTCCAGAATATGTAAAGTGCCTAAAACTCAATAACAGAAAGACAACCTAATTTTTAAAATGAGCAAAGGATTTCATTAGACATTTCTCCAAAGAAGATATATAAATGGCCAATAAGTACATGAAAAGATCCTTAACATCATTAGTCAAGAGAGAAATGCAAATCAAAACCTCAAGGAGAGACTACTTCACACCTACTGGGATGGCTACAATTAAAAAAACAAAAACAAAAAAAACCAAAATAACAAGGCAAGGATGTGGAGAAATTGGGCTCCTCCATTATTGGTGGGAGTGTAAAATGGTGCAGCACCTTTCAAAAACAACTTAGTGGGTCCTCAAAAGAATTAAACATAGAATGACCATATGACCCAGCAATTCCACTCCTAGATACATACACAAAAGAATTGAAAGCAGGGACTCAAACAGATACTGTACATCAGTGTTCATTGTAGCATTATTCACAGTAGTCTAAAGGTGGAAACAACCCACGTATCCATCAACAGAGGAATGGATAAACAAAACGTGTTATATGTATACAGTGGAATATTATTCAGCCATTCTAAGGAATGAAATTGAAACGTGTGCAACAGTATGAATGAACCTTGAAAATATTATGCTACTTGAAATAAGCCAAACACAAAGGACAAATATTGTATGATTTAACTTAAATAAAATATCTAGAATAGGCAAATCCATGGAGAGAAAGTAGATGATAGGTTACCAGGGGCTGGGAGAGGGGAAATGGGGAGTTTATTGCCTAACATGTACAGCATTTCTCTTTGGTATAATGGGAAAGTTTTAGAAATAGATAGTGATGATGGTTGCACAACATTGTAAATGTAAATGTAATAATGCCACTGCACTATATACTTAAAAATGATTCAAATGGCATATTTTTGTTATATATATTTTGTCACAATAAAAAAAAAAGTTATGGAACCAGATACAGTATTTAAGCATATCATCGACAGTTACAAAGGAATCCAATGAAAGATCTTATAATACGGAAAACACTGTTTCAGTTATGCATTGCAACATAACAAATCATCCCGAAATGTAGTGAGTTAAAACAACCACAGTTTATTATTCCTCATCTAAGACTCTGGCCTTCTGGGGTTGACTAGGACTCAGCTGGACAGGTGGTTCTTCTGCTGGGTTCACTGGGGGTCTTACCCATGACTATAGTCAGGGAGCAGCTGGGACCAAAAAGCTGGTTCTGCTGTGACTTGGAGATTTCTGGGCCTCTCTTTCTCCATGTAGTCTCAGGGCCTCTTCTTCTCCAAGTGACCTTTCCATGTGGGCTCTCCAGCAGGGCAGCCATGCTTCTTACATGGCGGCTCAAGACTCCTAAGAGCACAAAAGCAGAAACTGCCAGGCTTTTTTAAGGAAATGGCCCAGAGTCACCTCTGTTGTGATCTGTTGTTGAAGGCAAGTCACAGAAAGGGCCAGCCCAGGCTGAATGTAGGAGTGAGTGCTGGAGGTGTGGTGCACTGGGGGCCACGTTTGGAGGCTAGTTACCACAAACACCATGTATATATGCACAGAACAAGTGAGAGCAAAATCCTCATGAAACATTACAGGAAACCAACAGATAATATCTAAAATTAATCAACCGAGAAATGGTTTGCTGGGTACAGTGGCTCACAGTTGTAATCCCAGCACTTTGGGAGGCCAAGGCAGAAGGATTGCTTGAGGCCAGGATTTAAGACCAGCCTGGGCAACACAGTGAGACCATGTCTCTACAAAAATAAAAAAAAAAAATGAGCCAGAAATGGTGGTGCACACCTGTAGTCCTAGCAACTCAGGAGGCTGAGTCCGGAGGATCACTTGAGCTCAAGAGTTCAAGGCTGCAGTGAGGTATGGTCACACCACTGTGCATTCCAGCCTGGTGACAGAGCGAGACCCTGTCTCTTAAAAAGCAAACAAAGAAATTGTCGTACATGCATATTAGTTAGAGATACAGAAGGTAACTACGATACGAAACAAATCTGCAGATTGGATGGACTGGAATGGAACAGTCTTGCTTTTTCATTATGAACTCTTCTGTGTCATTAGATGTAAACCTGTGAGCGGGCCGTGTTTCCGTCGTATTATAGGGGAGTGGTTTGGAGCATGGGCTCTGGAACCAGACTGCCTGGGTTCACATCTTGGCTACATCACTCACAATCTTTGTGACCTTGGGCAAATTACATAACCACTCAGTGCCTCACTGTTTGCCTCTGTAAGATGGGGATAATAATCATAGCAACCTGATGGGATTACTGGCATTATTACATGAATAAAGCACTTACAGTGCCATCTGGCACACAGTAGATGCTCAGAAAATGTTAGTAATTAACAATTACAACATTAAAAAAAGAAAAAGGGCTGGGCACTATAGCTTATGCCTGTAATCCCAGCACTTTGGGAAGCCAAGGTGGGAGGATCACTTGAGGCCAGGAGTTCGGGACCAGCCTGGGCAGCATAGTGAGCACTGTCTCTACAAAAAGTAATTTTAAAAAATTATCTGGGTATGGTGGCACATGCCTGTGGTCCTAGCTACTTGGGGGGCTGAGTTGGGACGATCACTTGAGCCTGAGAGGTCAAGGCTGCAGTGCGCCATGATTGTGCCACTGGACTCCAGCCTGGGCAACAGAGTAAGAACCTGTCTCAAAACAAAACAAAACATTAAGAGGGAAAGGGAAAATTTGCAGGCAGGCCCATAGTGAACTAAGGATCTCAAGATCTGGATTCTAGCCTCCTGACTTTGACACAAATGGGTTGAGCAGTCTATGAAACTTGCCTTTAAACTAAAGGGGTAGGAAAGAAGATAAGAACCTCCCAAGAACAGAGGCTTTACCAAATCTGAAGTCTAAAAGAGCAAGTCATGGCTGTCCAAAATTACCTTGCTGGAAAATGAGAATTCCTTCTCTTTGAGGAAAGGGTGCTAGATTCCTTACAGTTGAACCTGTTCCTTCATCCTCACACTGTACGCACCTTGGAGAAATAACTCACAGACCCATTCGCTGCCTGCCCAAAAGACCTTTCTCCTGGGAAAGAACTTTATAAATCACTTTAAGTTAGCAACCATAACTCCCAGACGCTTACATGAGACCCACTGAAAAAGGACATTAACTTGGAACCAATGAAATTGCTTCTAGTCTTTATTTGCTGGCCTCCTGCTCATCTCTCCCAGAAGGCTATTCACGTGATCAACCCTAGGTGAGACTGTAAGGAAGTTGACCTCTGCTTCTCACCCAGGGACTGCAGAGGTCATGGGATTCTTCCTTCTTCACACCAGGAAGCAGCATGCTCTATCCAAGAGGTGACTTCAACTGTTATCCTCCTTAGAGGTAGTTGCATTGTAAAATACCTTCCCCTCCTTTCCCCATACATTTGAACAAAATGAATTAATGGTAGACTACCTGGCATTAGTTGAAAGCCTGAGCAAGAGTGTTTCTGGAGGGAACACTATTCTGGGACCTGTCCATTCATGCCACACAGGCAGGCCACTTGCTGATGGCACTTACGCATCCAACCCTCGCCTCGGATTGGCGGATGCCTTTGGGCACTAGGACCTTTGCGAGTCAGTCTCCTGCTAGAAAGAACAGTTTAAATTAGGAATAGCAAGTTCTCCAGGTCTCGCAGTCTCACCCAAGCTAACCTATCAGCTAGCGCTGCAGAAAACACATAATGGAGCCTCCATAAACTATTCTGTGCCAACTCCCAGGTGGTCTCGGCTGCAGAACTGTTCTTCCAAAAAGTGTAAATTCTAACTTAGCAGTCTGCTGAGAAGTCCGGCTCCCTGGCAGGCCGGGCACGGGGCAGGAGGTCACAGCAGCTAATCAAGTCCTTGCTGTGTTCTCCTGACTCACTGCCGAGCTCTGGCCCAGTCCCAGCTGACCCCTCTCCTGTAATGCTCAGTGAGGAGCCAAACTTCTCCATTAATCGGCCTGTTTGCAGGAGCTGGAAAGGTGACTTGTAACAGGCCCCTTGTTCCCAGACTCCTCTGTAATGACATTCTGCACAAGCAGATGTCGTCCTTTGATTCCTTATGACCTTCTGAATTTTGGCAAATGAGAAAGCATCTGGGATCCGCAGTGAGGGCCTAAGGGTGTCCGTCCTACAATGAGCTACTGTCGTCCTCCACCCCGCCCTACCTTCACCTCCATCTCTACCAGGCACGTGGCAAGGACATGGCCCTTGCTCATTTTCTCTGTTGGAAAAAGCCTTCTTCCCGGAGCCAGGGGACTTTGAGATGAGGTGGCCCGGACCGTCCCATGCTTGAGCATTTACCAGACGTGACTTTGGGTCCCTGTGGCTGTCTTAGCTTGACAGATGAGAAAACGCTGTTGCTAAGTGCCCTTCCCAAGGTCACCCCACAAGCAAACACTAGTGCTGGGAGAATGAGATCACCCCCAGACAGTGAAGGAATGACAGACCCATGCTTTCAAAGCCCGGAAGTGTGACACTGCACCAGCCCATTGACCAGAGAATACAAGACAGTAAGTAATAAATAGATAATGGCCTGTCTCTCCTCTTGCTTTCTCCTTAAAGATGCCCAGGTGGGAAACTTGTGGTTGTGATGATTAATTAATAAGTCCGCCCAGTTAACCTGAAGTTTGCAGGCCATACTGCAAGCCTAAGGCGGTCTCTTTGGCAACTCATCCTTCTTTTCCAAGGCTCCAGTGGGCTTTATTCAGTGGCGGCATTGCTAGCAGCACTGCAAAAACTTCAGTCGGAGGACTTCAGAATTCGGCCCGCTCCCTATTGAACTACGATGTTTTAAAACTCCTTTCAAACCAAGTCATTTCAGAAGCAAACCCTGCACTGACTCAGAGGCCTGTTCAGTCTTCCGTGGCTCTCAGCATATAGGATTACCCTTCTTCCTCAGTCTGAATTCACGGCACCAGAAAGAAAAAGAACAGCATAAATTGGATGTGTGTTGAGTTCTGAAGATACACATCAGGTGGACTTGGGAATACAGGGAGGCTTTGGCGTGATTCCTTCTTTTCTATTCCAGCGCAAAGGCGAACAATACATCAAAGCCTTGAAGGATAAGGTTAATAGCCTTCCCTCCCTCCCAGCCCCAGAACGGGAGTGGCCTAGGATGCCACCAAAGAGGCTTAAGATATTTTGCTTCATCAAACGAATACTGTGTGTAGGTAGAGCATAGAAGTTTACTCTCATGAGGTAACTCCATTCCTAAAGGAATCTAGAGGCTTTCTGCAGAGCACCATGACATAGATCCTATCATCCTCCTGCTTAAAACCCTCCAGTGGTTCCCCATCTCACTTAGAGTAAAATCCGGTCTTCACAGTGGCATCCAAGAGCTCAGACTTCACTGACCCCATCCTCTCCATCCCCTCTCCTTGCCCCCTTCCGCCAGCCACAATGGCCCCCTTGCTGTCCCCTGAGCATGCCTAACTCTTTTTTCTTTCTTTTTTGGTGGAGACAGAGTCTTCCAAGGTGGTTTCAAACTCCTAAGCTCAAGCAATCCTCCCACTTCAGCCTCCCAAGTAGCTGAGACTGTAGACTCATGCCACCATGCCTGGCTAATTTATTTGTTTTTTGTGGAGACAGAGTCTCACTCTGTTGCCCAGGCTGGTCTAGAACTCCTGAGATTAAGGGAGCCTTCTGCCTTGGCCTCCCAAAGTGTTGGGATTATAGGTGTGAGCCACTGCGCCCAGCCCTAATGCCTAACTCATTCTAACTTACAACGCCCTTCTCCAGGACAAGCGTCCATCACAACCACCCTAGCCTAGACTCTTCCCTCAGCCTCTCTATTCACTCTTTTTTTTTTTTTTTTTTTTCCCATTTCTCTGTTTGATTTGCTCCAGAACACTTAACTCTAGCAGAAATTATCTTGGTATTTATTTGCTTACATTGTGTGGCAGAGAATGTTAGCTTTTCATCCTGTCTCACTGTTTCCTTCTTCCTTGAAGTCTTGGTTTTGACAGGTAAAGGGAGCAATGTCCAGCTAAAATCTCACACTTCCCAGTGCCTTAAGTTCTAATCAGTGAGATCCAGAGGTTACGTGTCTTCCTTTCAAAGAGGAGGTAAAGGGAAATTTTAGCCCTCTTTTTTTTTCTGCTGCCCCCTGCCTGGGACTCAGATATGGTGGCTGGAGAGTCCTGGCCCCATAGGTGACTTCAGGGATGGCAGCTATGTGCTAAGGATGACAGAGCAGAAAGGTGGATGGAACAGCCTGGGTCTCAGATGTCCATGGTCTGCTTCTGAGTGATGCTCCTTAGACTTCTTTAATGTGAAATAAAAATAAGCTCCCGTCTACTTTGACCACTGTTATTTCCAGTCCCACTTGCTAGCGGCTGAATGCAGTTTATAACCGATACCTGTGTTTATTACCTGACTTTCCTGCTAGAATGTAAGCGCCACAAAACCTAGGACTTGGTGTAGTTCTCCACTGGATCTCTAGATCCTGACACCTAGTAAATATTTGTTGAATGAATGGATACTAAAAGCACCAAAGTCACAGAAGTCCTTCTGCCCAAATCCTGGCTTCAGTAGACACTTAGCAAGCATCTTTTTGATCACTGACCCAGCGGCGTAGATATTTATGTGAGACAAAGCAATGTTAGTTTCCAAATATTAGCTGTAGAAAGAGTGTCATTCATTTCCTAGGTGTATAAAATGCAGACTTGCTTTGGATTTAAGACCAGGACACTATGACATCTTTGGAGTTCAGGGGCTTGTTAACACGACAGTCCCGATGCTGCAGTGGCCTGGACTTCCTCCCTTTCTACAAAACAGCTGCACCAACATATAACTGTGCTCCTGTCATAAAACATCCGTAGGCAAATGAAGCAGTTTATTATCTGTAACCTTGGAATGAAGCGGCAGCTTAAAGACTCCATGGGTTCTTTGGCTAGAGTGAAATAGTGCCCAGGAAGTACTGGAGTCAATGACACATATCGCTCAGAGGATTAGAACTTGCCTGCAAAAACAGCTTTTGAATCAGAGCTTAAGAGTGAGTGGTAGTCATTCCAATTTTACCAAGTTCAGTTGAGTTGAAAAGTGTTGGACTAGTGAATGACCTAAGTTTCAGCCCCAGTTAATGTGACTTATTATTTATGTGGTCGTGTGACCTGGAACAACACTTTCACTTAAGGGCACTAATCCCTTTCATGAGGGTGCCACCCTCGTGACCAAAATACCTCCAAAAGGCCGATACCCTCACACTGGAGGCTAGGAGTTTAAGATATGAATTTTAGGAGGACACAGATATTTAGTCCACAACAGATGATTGTCACTGCTCCAAGTGGTGTCAGCTGTGTTGTCCTAGGGCTGGAGGCCCCAAGATGGACTCATGTGTTGAGGCCTTGGCACTAGCTGTGGCCTCATTTTCAAAACTGGGATTACACCTTTCTTTGCTGCCCTAGTAGCGAGGATCATATGGGATAATGCATATGGACGTAAGCCATAATGTTTATGTATATATACCTACAGTTTTTTAGAGATGAGAAGACCTATAGGGATTGTCTAACTCAAGCCCTCATTGTACAAATCTAAGTAATGATGGCCAGAAAGTCACAGTTTTGCCCAAGATCACAGGGTAAAGTAGTGTCAGAACTGGGTCTTTAACTCACAGACCAGTGTTCTCCCTACTATATACCATTTGGTTTGTTATATTGTTAGCTTTCTCTCTCTCTCTCTCTTTTTTTTTTTTTTTTTTTTTTTTTTTTTTGAGACAGGGTCTGGCTCTATTGCCCAGGCTGGAGTGCAGTGGCGTGATTACTGCCCACTGCAACCTCGACCTTCCGAGCTCAAGTGATCCTCCTGCCTCAGCCTCCCAAGTAGCTGGTACTACAGGGTACTATTACTTTTACGTGCCCAGCTATTACTTTGGCTTATCATTGTTATTAAAGTGCTGTGTAGCAGGGAAATCAGCTCCCTGTTAAGGAGGTACAATTCAGATGCAAGATGCTTTCAATCACTTGTGCATTCCACAGTGTTTATTGCTGCTACCATGTGTCAAACTCTGCTCTAGCCTTTGAGGATATAGCAGTGAGCAAAACAGACAGAAATCCCTGCCTTCAGAGAGCTTAGCTCACACGCGTGTGCACACACAGACACACACACACAAATGGTGTCAAGTGCTACAGAGACAAATAGGACAGCGAAGAAAGATGGGGAGTGCTAGAGTTGGGGGACAGGGAGGGGTGATGTTTGCTGTCCTGAGTAAGGCAGTCAAGGAAGATCTCCCTGATTGTATTAAGGAGTGGCCTGAAGGGGTAGGGGGAGGAAGCCATGTGGATATTTTAGGGGAAGAGTGTTCAAGGGAGAAGGAGCAGCAGGTTCTAATACCCTGAGACTACTCTTGGCCTCTTCAGGGTGAGCAAATAAGCCGGTCTGACTGGAGCACAGTGAACAATGGGATGAGTGCGAGGAGAGGGCAGAGAATCAGGGGTAGGAAAGGGTCCATCATGGAGGGCCTTGTGGACCACTATAAGAATTTTGACTTTGACTCAGCTTTTAAATCAGTGCAAAGCATAAATTCATCAGAAGACTGATATGACCTTTATAAATTAGCATTTTTCTTTTGATCCACCATTTTCTCCCTAATCCTGAATTTGAACTGTGTCACACGGTTGGTATTGGATGCCACTGAGTTCCCTACCCTAAGTGACCTGTTAGCGAATATTTCTAAAGAAGACAAATCCAGAAGGGCTCAGGAAGCTCATGTTCCGAATAAGGTTAAAATGAACTTGTGAGGTGTTTCTCCGCATCCAAAAACCAATTTAGCAGGTTACACGGAAGTATTTCTAAAAACAGCAGCACAGTGGAAGGAGACTGACAGGTGAGCAGATGGAGGAGCCATCAACTCAAATTTATTTCACAGCTTACAACTCAAATGAGCATTCCAAAATCAGAACAGCTGGCCTTTTATTCTGTAAGCCATTGTCCCTTGCTTTGCTTATCTCTCAGGAGTATGAGTGGATTATACTCACTGGCAGTCTGTCTGTCGGTCTTTGACTTTGCAGGGGAAAATCCTTTGTAGAAAAACAGGCTCTTTGTGTAAATCAGATTTTTCTGTAACGTCTGCCACTTCCCGCAGATTGTGAAGTTTCTAGATTCTGGAAATCAATGACTTTTCCTTTTTAGCTTTTATTTTCCTAACTGTATTTGTTACTTACATGACTGCTGTTATTTGCTCAGAATCAAGTTGAATTCTGAGTAAATGGAATTGAATCAGATAGTCAAAAAGCACAGTCTTCCAATTTGCAAGAAGAAATGTTTTTTTAAAATGTTGTAGTGCATTTAAAAATCACAGCCACCTTGGATTTCTAATCAGAAGTTATTCTGGAATCTTTCTGAAGTTTGAGACTGTCCCATGCAAACTTTACTTAAATTTCAAGCAACAGGAAGTCATGAGATTTGGGAAGGGTTATCTTTTGTCCATCATGGTCCTTTGCGGGGTTCTGTGGTGACAGAGGACAGTGGAGAGAACGTATTCTGTGGCTGAAAGGAGGGCTTGATACTACCCGGTGGGGATTTTGTTCCAGTAATTGCATCAAATTGGACCTGCTGCCATGTCATAGGTATAGCATGATTATCATTCATTAAGTCATGCACCTATATGCCTTCCCTCCCAATGGCTGAGTCACTAGCAGAATATATTTTCTTCCAAAGTGTTTGTTTTCATTGTTGCCCTTTAAAAATAATGAGTTCATTCTATTCCCTTGCAAGGAAAGTTACTCTAGACTGCTTTGAAATTGTATATCTTTTGTTGAGCACATTTCTGCAGTGGTTCCATAGCATTGTGTGCTGGGGAACCCAACCCGGCCTCTCTTAAAGCGTCCAACCAAGCGGCCTCCGACTTGATACATATAATCGTCCAGCCCATTTGACCTTTATATTGTTACCCTTGGGCAGGTAGAAGTCATGCAAGTTTCGGGTGACCCTATCGTGTGACCAGAGATCAAAGGTCAGCAGCTCCTAAATGTTCGGCTGTCAAGGTAGCCCATTCATCACTATCATTATGTAACTGACAAGCCCACAAATGAACCTGGGGATAAAATTATTCTCAGCCCTCTACCTCCTGGGTTTACACCCTAGTGGTGGGCCAAGCAGTCTCACATATTAAGTGGTTCCAAGGGCCTGCCACAGTCCCTGAAGTAGGGGGAGGACTTCAGGAGACCTATTTCATGTGCCAGACCCTGGGAAGTCACCAGCTGCCTGCCTGGGGAGCCAAGTTGCCGCTCTGCAGGAGCTGACCCTGAGTCTGGTTTCCTCTGAAATGGAGCTGAATTGAATGTTAGTTCTTTCTGGACCCAAAGGCACACATATGTCCCTGCCACCGCAGCCCACTTTGAGCATCTTTGTGGTCCTTTGTGGCAGGTTAACACAGTGCAGTGTTTTCACCAACTGGCCTGATCTTAAGAGTCACCTGTGAAAGTGAAGATTCCCAGGATGCTCATCTGGAAAGTCTGACTTAGGACCAGGTTCCATTAGGAAACTCAGTTTCTAACAGGGGTCCAAAATGATTCTCATGATGTCTGGATTTTGGAAGAATGCAAAAAGATTTGGAGTCAGACAATTTTGGCTTCACATCCTGACCCTATCCTTTGTTTGGCTGTGAAATCTTGGATGGGTTAGTTAATCTTCTGGGCCTCAGTTTCAATTTTGAGGACAAACATTTTAATAGAAGATGAATAGAATGCCTAGCACTCGTCTTCATTATTATGGGTTTTTTGTTTGTTTGTTTGTTTGAGACAGGGTCTTGCTCTGCCACCTAGGCTGGAGTGCAGTGGCACAATCACGGCTCACTGTACCCTCAACCTCCCAGCTTCCCAGGCTCAAGTGATCCTCCCACCTCAGCCTCCCAACTAGCTAGGACTGCAGGTGCCCGCCACCATGCCTGAATAGTCTTTTTAAATTTTTTGTAGAGATGGGGTTTCGCTGTGTTTCCCAGGCTGGTCTTGAACTCCTGAGCTCAAACCATCTGCCTGCCTCGGCTTCCCAAAGTGCTGGGATAACAGGCGTGAGCCACTGTGCCAAGCCTTATTGGCTCTTTTAAAGGTTTTTATTAGTATTCTTATTATCCCTTTGGTGTGAGAGGAGATGTCATCGAAAGAGCATTGGCATGAGGTCGAATGTCTTTATAATCTCTCCCATGTCAACAGAAGTCTCTGATAAACCTACAGGGGTGGTTTTGAGAGGGACAGGAGAAAAACAGTGCTGTGAGGATCATACAGGCTCATCACATGGCTGGGAGGTGCCCTGGTGGAGACTGCACATGCTAGCAGTAGAAGGGAAGAGGCAGGGCACTCCTCTGGACCCCTGAAGAAACAGTGGAGATGCCTTTGAGCTATTTCATTACCAGAAAGTGGCCCTGACTTCCAAACCAGCAAGGGGCTCTTGCATCCCTTATCTCCTCATCTTCTGACCTCCTGGAGGTGCGATCTGAGCACTTTTACCCCTCACCCAGGGTCCTCTTTTCTTTCATAGAGCCTTTACCATAGGCCAGAGGAGCTGGGTTTTTGGTTGTTTTTTTTTTTTCTTTTTTCTTTTTCACTTTTATTTTAGGTTTGGGGGTATGTGTAGAGGTTTGTTACATAGGTAAACATGTGTCACGGGAGTCTGAGGTACAGATTATTTCATCACCCGGTTATTAAGCCCAGTACCCAATAGTTATCTTTTCTGCTGCCGCCACTCCTCTCACCCTCCCTGCTCAAGTAGACCCCAGTGTCTCTTGTCTCCTTCTTTGTGTTCATAGGTTCTTATCATTTAACTCCCACTTATAAGTGAGAACATGCAGTATTTGTTCCTGGGTTAGTTTGCTAAGGAAAATAGCCTCCAGCTCCATCCATGTTCCCACAGAAGATATGATCTTGTTGTTTGTTGTGGCTGCATTGTATTCCATGGTGTATATGTGGATCTTGTTTTTTTTTTATGGCTGTATTGTATTCCATGGTGTATATATTTTCTTTATTTAATCTTTCATTGATGGGCATTTAGGTTGATTCCATGTCTTTGCTATTGCGAATAGTGCTGCGGTGAACATTTGCTTGCATGTGTCTTTATGGCAGAAAGATTTATATTCCTCTGAGTGTATACCTAGTAATGGGATTGCTGGGTTGAATATTAGTTCTGCTTTTAGCTCTTTCAGGAATTGCCATACTGCTTTCCACAATGGCTGAACTGAATTAGGCTTCCACCAACAGTGTATAAGTGTTCCCTTTTCTCCCCAGACTTGTCAGCATCTGTTATTTTTTTACTTTTAATAATAGCCATTCTGACTGGTGTGAGATGGTATCTCACTGTGGTTTTGATTTGCACTTCTCTAATAATCAGGGCTATTGAGCTTTTTTTTTCATATGCTAGTTGGCCACATGTATGCTTTTTTTTTTTTTTTTTGAAAAGTGCCTGTTCATGTTCTTTGCCTACTTTTTAATGGGGTTTTCTCTTGTACATTTGTTTATGTTCCTTATAGATGCTGGATATTAGACCTTTCTCAGATGCATAATTTGCAAATATTTTCTCCCATTCTGCAGGTCATCTATTTACTCTGTTTATAGTTTCTTTTGCTGTGCAGAAGCTTTTAAGTTTAATTGGATCCTACTTGTCAACTTTTGCTTTTGAAACCCTGGAAGACAAACTAGGCAATACCATCCTGAACATAGGAATGGACAGAAATTTCATGACAAAGACACCAAAAGCAATCACAGCAAAAGCAGGGGAGCTCTTAACCATGATTTACAGTGAGACACTCTGGTTCCATGGCCAGGATGATGGGAAACCTTTACCAAAACAAATCTCTTCTTGGAATCCCAAGTTGGAACTCTAAATGTTCTGTCTCATGAAAAATAACAATAAGCTGGGCACTGTTTTGCATGCCTGTAATCTCAGCTACATAAGAGGCTGAGGAAGGAGGATCACTTGAGTCCAGGAATTCTAGACCAGCCTGGGCAACATAGTGAGACCCCATCTCAAAACAAACAGAAAGCCCTGATTGTTCATGGCTATTGCACTATATAGTATTATTAATATTACATTTCAGACAAACTGTAGGTCATGTAGGCACTGAGGAAAAGAATTGGGAACTGTGAAAACCATTGTTTATATAGAAGATGCCTTTTGAGCTCCAAACAAATGTGGAGAACATAAGCCATTGACAGCAGCTGGGCACTGCCCGCACTGTCCCCTTCTCCAAGGCAGCAGGACGGCACAGACCCACAGGAGGGACTCTAATTATACTGATTGGCCAAGATCCAGGCTCTGTGCTAAATGGAAGAAAGATTTCTTGCCTGTGCATGGTGGCTCTTTCCCATATTCTCGACACTTTGAGAGGCCAAGGCAGGAGGATCACTTGAGCCCAGGAGTTTGAGACCAACCTGTGCAACAAAGGGAGACCCCATCTCTACAAAAGACAAAAACAAAAATAGCCAGATGTGGTGATGCGTGCCTGTACTCCCACCTACTCGGGAGGCTGAGGATCACTGGAGCCCGGGAGTTGGAGGCTTCAGTGAGCTATGACTGGGCGACAGAGTGAGACCCTGTCTCGAAAAAAGAAAGAAAGAAAGAGTTCTTGAAAAATGGATGGTTATTTATGTGGCTGAATGGCGTTATCTTGGTGTTCAAAAGCGCTTTGGGTATATTTGGCAGTCAAAGCGTTTTTAAAGCACCTAAACAGCCTGTCTTGTATTGGACTTCTCACCTCTTCCCAGAAGCGTGAGGCCAAAAAGTAGATGTATATACAACTAGAAGTTAAGCCAAACCCAGCTTCTCAAGTGGTCATGGTTGAAGAACACTAACTACTAAAAAGGTGTATTGACCCGGGGGCGGGGGAGAAAGCTGACCCCTGGGGAAAAGTCTGGATTTTCCTCACTCTCTGATGTGTGTTGACTTTACTCATCTGGAAACTTTAACATGGGGAACAGAGGCAAGAGGTTAAAAGCCTTTCAAAGAAAAAGCGAACGTGTCTTTTGTGAAAACTCATTTAGGAATTGGTTTGGTTTAGTGGTTCTGCAATAGGTAAACTGAGTTATTTGACATGCTGACTTGATAAGCCACCTTTGTCCGAGTAGACCGTTATGATAGCTGTAAGTATGACTGGGTGGCCGTTTACTTGTAAAGTTGTCCACAGTGCCATGATAGTGACAAAAGTCCAAGAAGACACATTACAAATTCATTAACTTGTTCTTCTCTTTTCAGAGGATTTAGAGTGTCAGGGGAAAGATTATTATAAACTAGACTGCATAGTTTTGTCACCACTCACTGTAACAGATTATTTGGAGCAAAACACAGTGAGACTATGAAAAACAGTGCAATGGAGTGGCTTCTTCTTTGAGGTTAAATTTTAAATGTAGCACTTAAGGTAGGCATTGTAGAGGTGAGAATTATACATGGAAATCCCTTCAATTTGTACATCAGGTACTGGCAGGGATTTAGATACCATGTTAATAGGAAAAATACTTATCTTTAAACCCTGAATCACTCTGTATGGCAAGACGGTTGCCACACAAATACACATTAGAGTGAAATGAACCCTCAAGATACTGAATTGAACAGAGGACATTAAGGTCCCATATTGGTCTCACGCTCCCTTTAAAGCGTAAGGCCATTGAGAGGATTGTTGCCCTATGACATCATTATTTCCTGCTTTTTTCATGCGGATCCTGGCAGGTGGGTTTTGCAGGTTCATGTGGATTTGATGTAACACCAGTGTTTTCTACCTGAGGCCTGGTTTTTTGTTTTGTTTTGTTTTGGTTTTGGTTTTTTGTTTTCTTGATGGCGTTTCGCTCTGTTACCTAGGCTGGAGTGCAGTGGCGTGGTCTCGGCTTGCTGCAACCTCTGCCTCCCGGGTTCAAGCGATTCTCCTGCCTCAGCCTCCTGAGTAGCTGGGATTACAGGCACGCACCACCACGCCTGGCTAATTTTTGTATTTTTAGTAGAGACGGGGTTTCACCATGTTGTTCAGGCTGGTCTCGACCTCCTGACCTCGTGATCCGGCCCCCTCAGCCTCCCAAAGTGCTGGGATTACAGGTGTGAAGCACTGCGCCTGGCTCCTGGGGCCTCTTAAGCCTTGGTATTGGCTTATGCTATGGTGCATTAGGAGAATGCGTTATCACGTAGCTGATGCCCTCAAACAGACTCCTACTCAGCGTTAGGCCAAGTGACTGTCAACTCCTTAAATTCAAATTCCAGAAAAAACACTGACTTAAAGAAGAGGAGACTTTTAAACATTGGGTATTTTCTGATGAAGCTGTCTGTTTAAACTGCTCTATTCTTTAGAAGTGTGATTTCTTTCATTTTTATTTGCGAGCGTTACAAGCCCTCTGGCCAATGTTGCGTGATCAGCTAGGTTTTAAAAATAGGACTTGTATCACATAAGAAAAGGGATATTGAGGCATAATTATACATTTATATGGTACTTTACATATTTTACAGTGCTTTTATATATGTTATTTGATTTTATCTTCACATAACCCAGTAAAGCAGAGAAGCATTAACTTCAGTGTAATAGTTGAGGAAACTAAGAGGCTGAGATATTTTTCTCAAGGTCACCCAGGGAATATATTAATAATTAGAGATAGTTTATGCCCTCAGAAGCTGAACATGTATCTTTTATTTCTATAGACTGTAGATACTTACGCTGTAAGAGCCTCACCATCAAAAGAATGAAAAAAAGAAAACTAGGTTTTATCAGTCATCTGACATAATAATAGTCCTTCTAGAAACTGGAGGTAAAAACAACATTTGCTTCTTCCCTCTGAAATGATTTGGAATGTACTAAATATCTAAATTTGACAAGAATAGCTGACTAGTCAATGGACAGGATCCATTTTAGTCCAAATGGAAATCCATGAAAAAGATGGAACGGAGTGACAAGGGCAGCCAGCCAGATGTCCAGGGGTCTGACCCGCCCTGGCTCCCCTGCGCACCATTCCATCAAACCTTGAGTTAAGGCAGCCCTCACTCAAACTGGGGATCCAAATACCTACCCCTGCCATCTCTCCTAGGTTGTTAGGAAAGTAAGAAGCAGCACTGTGGATCGACATTATTTGGGACATTTAAACATTGTACAAAATACAACTGTTATTTTTATTAGGAGTTGTTCTCCTCTTTCCCATTGAAGAATTCCCTCTTACGAGTTCATTTCTGTTCATTTCTTTTCAGTGGCCCATGCTTGCTAATATTTCTCCATCAAGTTCTAGTCTGTGTGTGTGTGTTTGTGTGTGTGTGTGTGTGTTACACTTGCTTATTCTGATGAATCTTTCAGCAGAAACCATTTCTCCTGAAATCTTTCTGTATCATTTCATCAAGAGTAGTGGAAATGTTACCTGTCCTCCTTTATTTGTTGCAAAATTTAGGGACAAGGAAGAAGACTGTGTATGTTTTCTTAAAATCAATGGCCAGCACATTACTGTAAAACCTATTGATTAAAAACACAAAGTATAATGTTAGTCATTTAGTCTGTGAAGTGATGCAATAAGGGAAGAAATTTATCCTTTGACTTTTGCATTAACCTTTTATTGACTGCTTGCATACCCATAATTAACACACACTTTAGCTAAAGTGGTTAATTTTAGCATGGTGACCAGTGTTCACTAATGTAGCTGCAATCCCGATCATCTAAATGTAAGTGCAGCCCTGGGGGAAATCAGCGGGCAGTGAAGCCCTTCATGAGTTACACCTTGGTCGGGGGGACTTCTGGACAATCTGCTGGCAGTCAGCCAGTGTGACACCTTTCGGCTGCTTCCTGTTACGTCACTAGGTCATTCAGGGAGAACCACTCCTAAGGAGCTGAGAGTTTTAAGAGGTGGTTTATACAGTGCTTTGAGTCAAAATAATATATATGTATTATATATATACTTTATATACACATATAATATGTAATATACTATATATTGTATATAGTTATATGTATTTATTATATAATTATTTTATATATGATATATTAGATATAATTATATATTTTTATATTTATTATGTAATTATTATTAATTATTTATTAATTAATTATTATTAATACTTATTAATTAATAAGTAATATAATAATATAATAATTATAATATATAATATATAATAAAGTAATATTATATTACTATATATAATAATTATGTAATAAATATAAAAATATATAATAAATATAATATAATATATTTATAATTAATATAATTATAATATATAATATAATATAATTATAATGTAATAAATATAATATAATAATATATAATATAATTATGTAATAAATATAAAAATATATAATTATATCTAATATATCATATTAGATATAATGATATAATAATTATGTAATAAATATATAAAATATATAATTGTATAATAATAAATACATATAATTGTATATTTTAATAAATATATAATTACTTATATATACAATATTATATGTAATTATTTATGTATGTCATCTATAATTATATGTAATATAATAAATATATTGTATATAAATATAGCATAATATATAATATATTAAAAGTACATGTACATACTATATTATGTATATACTTTATCTCTCTTCCTCCTAAATTCATATTATAAATTCACATTACATATTATATATAATATATAATAAAGTATATTGTATAAAATATGTATATATAAAATTTTATGATATTATATTTGAAATACTTATATATAAAATAATAGGTGTACATATAAAGCATATGTATACAATATTTTATGTGTATATATGTATTATTTTCCTTTGCTCTCCTTGAACTGCTTCCTGAAAGGGACAGTATTTTCTGAACAGATCCACGTTGATTTGCTAACCCAACAAACATTTTTAAAAATGGGATTTTTCCTTAGGATAGGATTAGAGAGGACAGGACTGAAAGGGGAAATTGTAACTTTTTTATTGTTTAGCTGGGTTCAGTAGGACTTGGGAATGACACCGAGAAGGGAATCTTGTTAACTTTCTTTAGCAACATTATCCAGCTTTAGTCCTGAAAACTGGCTTATTTTCATGCAAAGGCCAGTGTGGATGGACCAGCATTCTGTTGTTTTCTGGGCAGAAATCTGTCCCAAATAGAAATACTATTTGAAACCAAAACCAAATGTCAGTGTTTTCGTGGGTTCACACCCAGGTATTCTCTGCACACACTACACTGTATCAGCCACATCTCAGTTTAGAGAGACTACCTGAATCCACTTGGCAAAGGCAATGGATGTTGTAAAAGGCAGGAAATAACTGAGAGAAAGGAAGCATGGCCAGCATATCAGCTAGGATTCTTTACAGAAAAACCTAACTCAGACAATAAAGTCTCATGAAACTGAAACATCTAAGTGAAGCATGACCCAGATACTCAAACAGCATGGTCCAGGATCCACCCCATGCTGGATAGCAGCAAAATGTTGATGGCAGTTCCACATCACACATCCTAATTGTTCATAGGCCAGGAGAGGAGAAAGTCTTTTCCTTTAGCTCCCATACCAGTCCTCTGATTTAGTCTCTTGATTTTGCCCCATATTGGGTCATATGCCTCCTCTTAAACCACTCCCTGTGGCTAGGAGAGCATGATGTACTGACGTAGCTGAAGCCAATCAAGGCTCTCCTCTGGCTATAGTGGTGGAGCTAGTCCCACCCACATCAAGTCATGAAGGATAGGGAAGGAACAGGTACCCCACAGGAAAATTAGAATCCTGTTGGTGGGAACGGTGGGAGTAAATACAGGACAACAAATTTCCATCACAATCAGTATTCCTCACCCATTTCGTAAGACAACTTGGGGCCCCGTTATTTTATAAGAGACTATAGAGTGTTATGTGCTAAGAAACAATCCAACTTTATTTCCTGTAAATGCAAAAATCAATCTGGAACAACCACCACTTAGAAGGCCAGACGCCAGTGCCTTTTATCAATCCTAGGTCTTCAGGAACAACTGTTGATCCCTTCTGAATCTGAACATTTTAGCCTGACACTGGAAAGTTGTAGCAGCTTGAATACATAAGCCTCAGGGTCTTGGGATGTCACAATGTGATAGGATCCAGCCTTAGGTGCAATTTGATTCAAGCCAGAAAGGGCTGCTCCTGTATCCCCAGAGCTTCCCCTAGGAGTCCGTCTAGAGGCTCCGCACCCAGTTAGTATGAAGGAAGGAGAGAGCGCAAGTATAATAGGCAGCTCTCTCATTGGCATTTCTCATCTGCCACTGGTACCTGGGGTAGAAGTAACCATAGTGATAATATTATTTAATGGGTATTAGGCACTTGCTATGTGCCGGGAAATGTTCTAAGCACTTTCTGCATATAATTCATGTAATCTTCACATCAACCCCGTAAGATACTATTATTGCTATCACCACTTGGCAGACTGAGGCTCAGCGAGGTAACAAAACCTGCCCAAGATGTCATGCCCCTGGAGAGCAGCAACTCCGGCAATCCGGAGAACACACTCTTTACCACCATGCTGCAGTCTCCCTGCTTCCCATCTTTGGAAATTGAGATCCAAGAAGGAAGAATGAGTGACCCGAGCAAAAGAAATGAAACCCTAAAGGGGGTGTGCCTTCAAGTAATTCCCAGCCTTCTCTTTATCAGTTCTGTAGGCTGGGATGATGCTAAATCACACAGTATCATTTGAGTTAGGGATGTCTGTCCTTTTTCATGGGTAATACATCACCTCCCATAATGAGCCCTTTCCTGGCCCCTATTACTATCAGTTGGAAATTGGCAAGGAACACTGGACATTAAAGAAAAAATTTTAAAGCAATCTTGAAATTTCTGAATGAAGGCTCTGAAGAAACCCAACAAAGGGTTCTACTCCTGACCCAGATGGATGCAGTGACTGTGTACAGCTTGTCTGTCAGAGCTTGAATGCAAAGGAGCCACTTCCCATACCAGCCAGTCTTTTTTTCTTTCTTTCTTTACTTTTTTTTTTTTTTTTTTTTTTTTTTTTTGGAAACAGAGCCTTGCTCTGTTGCCCAGGCTGGGGTGCAGTAGCACAATATTGGCTCACTGCAACCTCCACCTCCTGGGTTCAAGTGATTCTCATGCCTCAGCCTCCTGAGTAACTGGGATTACAGGTGGGCATCACCGTGCCCAGCTAATTTTTGTATTTTTTAGTAGGGACAGGGTTTCGCCATGTTGCCCAGGCTGATCTTAAACTCTTGGAAGTGATCTGCCTGCCTTGGCCTACCAGGATGCAAGGGATTACAGGTATGAGCCACCATGCCTGGCCCCAGCCAGTCCTTTGATGAGAAGAACAACAGCAGAAAACTGCAACAGCTTTGCCCAAAAGAAAAGCCATCGGTATTGGGAAACTTGTACAACGCAGCACAAGCAAACCTCTGCAGCAGGCTTCAATGTGTTTAATACTTTCACAAAGTACGGAGGCAAAACCCATTTGACAGGTGAAAAAGCATCTCTATTGACTTTCTACAAGCCTTATGATATTCTAGGTGGATCGACACTTATCATAGCCCTTTAATCTGCCAGCCAGGATAATGTGTGCATGGATAATTTATCCACTGTGAGATTGAAACGCTCCATTTGGAATAACTTTCCCTACCCAGTAAATTGAGCATTACTCCAGGATTCTGAGACAGAGAGAAAGCACAATTTTAAAAGCTTTGCAGAGTTCCTTTGTAATTAGTCGCAGCTTTCCTTGAATATTAATTTCCCCCACATCCCTTTCAAGTGGTTTAGAGACTGTCTCTAGAACTGCAGAGATGCACCCTCAGAACCATGACAGCAAGCGGCATGGTCTCAAACACCTATGATTAAGTAGTCTGCAGAACGCACCCTCTGTTCTTCGGTGCAGTGTGTAGCTTATCAGTGCAAACAGTTTAATATTTATGCTAAGAGGATTGTCAAAAGCAGCTTCTGTTGCTTTAATTCTTGTTTTAAATAAATAATGAGAACATTTAAACACATTACTCTTCTTGAGGCCCCGGGGTCAGCTAATCTTATTATTTATGAAGTGATGTGCTACATAATAGTACTTAGTGCATGTTAACAGACGCTATTATCAGGGCCTGATGCAGAGAGCCGAAGATATATTAGAATGTTATGTGTAATGTACGACGGATTGAGTGCATAGGATGCCGGTGTAGCAATTAACCACACGCGAAAATAGGTGTAAAGTTGAAGTATGTTTTCCCGGGGGGATCCCCTCACCATTAATAATTCCCCAGAGAAGAAAATGTCTTTCAGTTAGGAACCCTCTCTACCATCAGGCTTGGAAATGGGGCCAGGATATTCCATTCTTTGATCTCTTCATAGTCAGTCCTACACAGTCAGAAGACAAATAGTGAGCATGACTTTTTAGTTGATTTAGACAAAAATGCAGAGAAGGCGGGGGTGGAGGGAGGCACGTGTGCAATGTCCCAAATGTCCTCATAGTGTCTGGTTTTGGTCCACACATTTTCACTGCCACGTACTCCAGGAGAGTCGAGAAATCGTTCATTCCTTATTGCAATCTGTTTCCTTCTCTCTGATCCTCATTTTGCAGATAAATAAAGCTGAAGCCACTGAGTTTTCCCAGGTCACTTTTAAATAAGCCGATCTCTCTGAGAGATAGATGCCTGCCAAGGTGTGAGAACGTCGCCCCAATTTTTTTTCCTGTGAGGCTATAATTTAGCTTCATATGATAATTAATTTCTCTACTATTGATGAATAATCCATTCAATAAAAACCGTGATTTAAGTGTTCTCCTTAGGGACTAACTCTTGCTAGCCTCTTAATTTAATTTTGTGGAAGTTTTTCCCACCTCTTCATCAGTGGAAATGATTATTAACCTCTATTTGCATATATCCTTATAAATCGGTGTCTCCTTGGAGTGCCTTTTTCTGAGCACAGCAAGCTGGGACACTTGTAAATCTCCAGGATCTCCAAAGTCAATCCCGGCCTGTAATATTGTTTAATCTATCCTTGGACGTTTTAATGCCGTAAATTCAATTTAATCTTTCCCAGTAATCTAGTAATACATCGAAATCCCACAAACATTTAAATCTGATAATGGCTTAATCACACACTTTAAATAACAGTTGAGATAATGAAAAAATAATTCACCATTTTAAAGGCAGAGTAACTGAATTTCCCTGATGATTGGCTTCTACGCAACCACCTGAGATGATACAAATCTGGGAGTCAAAGCACAGGAAGCCCGGACCATCAGGAACAGCCTTCCTTCTTAGAAACACCTGCGTTCCGCCTGTGGCCTCATTCAGTCATCGCCATGACCTGCACCCCAGAGGACCGTCTTTGGAGCATTGGCCGGTGTTGCTCCAAGCTTCCTGTGGGTTGAGGTCTTCTGGAGCTTTCCTCCCATGGATTAATTTCCTATTGTTACTCTTCCAGGTGCCAGTCGCGAATTGCCCGGACTTTACCTGCTGATCAGAAGCCAGAATGTCGGCCATACTGGGAAAAGGATGACGTTTCGATGCCTCTGCCGTTTGATCTCACAGACCTCGTTTCAGAACTCAGAGGTCAGCTTCTGGAAGCAAAACCCTAGAAGGAGCACAAGTCACAGGCAGAGGAGAAAAAGAGATCGGCTTTTCTCCTCCAGTGTTGTCATGGGCTTAAGCAAGGGCAGCGGAGGCTTCTCTTGGCCCCTAGATTGTAGCATCCGGGTCCCAATCCAAAACAGCTAGGAAATGGTGCCCATGAATTTTTAAATGTTTTAAAATGACCCTCTGTTATAGTCCGATTTGGTGTTAAACAGGACCTTCTTCCCCCAAAATTGTTCAGATTTAAAAATGTGAGCCATTCAGCCCTCAAGGTCCAGGGCAGGCGACAGGAACAAGCCCAGCATGTGACAAAGCCTAACCTACTTTCCTCTTTCCCAGGCTTTTTCAGAGACTCTGGAGTGGACCCAGCCCTCTGGGGAAAGACAGAACTTAGAGACATCCCAGTTTCTTACCACACCCATAAGTGTTGTCCAATATGGTAGCCACTAGCTAGCTGTGGCTACTTCAATTTAAATTCAGTTTTAATTTTAATATAAAATGCAGCTCTTCAGTTGCCCTGGCCACATTTCAAGTGCTTAATAGCCTCATGTGACTAGTGACTGCTGTATGGACGGTACAGATATGGAACATTTTCATCATTGAAGAAAGTCCTATTGGACAACGCTTCTATAAGAAGTTTGAAAGCAGGAATTCTCATTTCCATTCTTCTGTAGCCTCTATCCCCAAAGGCAAAGAAACTAAAAGAGAAATGACTCATTGAAGATTGGCCTCTCTCCTTTCTCTAAGACGAACCTAAGTAAAAGCCTGAGCTTTGAGTTCTATGCTCAGCGCACAGGAAGGAGATGTTAACAATTAAAATAAAGTTGATATCCTGTCTTTAGGGAGTTTCGCTGATCTCTTGAAAGAGACACAGCCCTATTTACATTATTCCGCAGATTTCACCAGCATAGTATAATTTTTTCTGTAAGTCCCTCATTCTTATGTAATAACAGGTGGAACTGAGGTTTGAAGAACCTCAGTGGCTCATCCTGATGACATTGGAGACTCAGAGAGACAAGAGAGAGTAGGGTTTAAAACCTGAGCTTTAAGACTCCCACTAGCTTTGTGTCCTTTGGTATTAACGTGCCTCAGTTTCCTCATCTGTATAATGGGGATACATGAAAGGCACCACTCCCAAGGTGAACATTAAGTGAGATGATTCTAGTTACAGACTTAGAACAATTTCCAGCACATAGTCAAATATCCAGGAAATTCTAGTACTGTTATGTGTGGTTGAACTGACCTGGATGTAGATGCTTTCATCTTTCTTTCTGACCCCTCCGCCAGTTTTGTCTTGTGATGCCGCTAACACATCTCTCCCTTTCCGACCTGGCTCCCGCCCAATGATGTCCCAAGAAATCGTGAGAATAGTTAGCCCCCCTCTCCCCAGCCTGTTGCCCTCTCGTGTAGGTGTTCACAGTAGTAGTTGAGAAGTTGAAGAGCTTTTGCCCGTTGAAGGTGCACTGAGAATAAACTCTTTCCTGCCACCAGAATTGCAGTGGTTCACGGCCTACACTCATTCCCATGCAGTTAATAGACACAGGAATGTCTTGTTAAGCAAAGCGGCCAGGGTCTCATCGTGCGGAGACTCGAGTCTCTCAGACCTTGGATTCATCCCCTGGTGTCTTTGAGCCTCGGTTTCCACATTGGTAAAAGAGAAGTGAAGCACTGTCTCACAGGGTCATCACAGAGATTAAATGAAATAACGTAGACCAGGAGGGCATGGCGTTTAAAAGTCACAGATGGGGCACCCTCGGGCCATCCAGCCCAGTGTTTTCTTTAGCCCCTATGATGTTCATTTTTTGTTATATTCCATTAGGTGCCAATATTTTAAAAATGGGAGATTTCACATAAAATTAAAAGGTCTGCATTTTCTTTCTTTTTTTTTTTTTTTTTTTTTTTTTGAGACGGAGTCTTACTCTGTCACCAGGCTGGAGTGCAGTAGCACGATCTCAGCTCACTGCAGCCTCCGCCTCCCAGGTTCAAGTGATTCTCCTGACTCAGCCTCGCGAGTAGCTGGGGCTACAGGCACGTGCCACCACGCCCAGCTAATTTTTGTATTTTTAGTAGAGATGGGGTTTCACCATGTCGGCCAGGATGGTCTCTATCTCCACCTCGTGATCCACCCACCTCGGCCTCCCAAAATGTTGGGATTACAGGCGGGAGCCACCGCGCCCAGCCAAGGTCTGCATTTTCTTTAGAACTCAGAACACCCAGTAGTCCTAGGGCCCCATCCTCGCATGGCAACAAGCTAAATAGCATCTTCCCACTGCGAGTTGGGGCATGACCCAGCCTATGGTTTGCCATACTCCCTCTTTTTCTCCATTTTATCATTAATTGTGAACCTGACCCGTGTCACCTCTTCATGTTAGCGCTCTCCAAACCTGCTTGCTTGCACCCCTCTAGTCAAAATGTTTTGTGCTCACCCCAATATATGTGTGACTATTGAGCTCTATTTGTAGACTGCTTGTACTAATGTCATGTGCATCATAAAATATTCATATCCAATAAAAATATTAAAAGGATGAGATAAGAAACCAAGAGAGATTCTGCTGTTTTTTCCTTTTGCATGGATGAGCCAGCTTCACTGGCCTGGGTGGGGCCCAGGTGGAATTAGTTCTCAAAGTCCTCCAGGTGGAGTCAGGGGATGTGCAGCAGGGTTGGAGAAATCACTACCTTAAGTGAATCCGAGAGGTGAGATCACATTTGCTCTAAAGAAATGGTGATCCCAGCACTTTGGGAGGCTGAGGCGGCAGATCATTGGAGGTCAGGAGTTGAAGAGCAGCCTGGCCAACACGCTGAAAGCCCATCTCTACTAAAAACACAAAAATTAGCTGGGTATGGTGGTGTGTGCCTGTAATCCCAGCTACTCGGGACGCTGAGGCAGGCAAGTCACTTGGCCTGGGAAGCGGAGGTTGCAGTGAGCTAAGATCATGCCACTACACTCCAGCCTGGGCCACGGAGCAAGAGAAAAAGAAATGGTGAGTTTCATTGAGCATGTGTTTGAGGATTTCAGGGAGGTTTCAGGTGGGTAGAAGGAGGTAGGCAAGATCCAATAAAAAGGCGGCTGGGCCGGGCGCGGTGGCTCAAGCCTGTAATCCCAGCACTTTGGGAGGCCGAGACGGGCTGATCATGAGGTCAGGAGATGGAGACCATCCTGGCTAACATGGTGAAACCCCGTCTCTACTAAAAATACAAAAAACTAGCCGGGTGAGGTGGCAGGCGCCTGTAGTCCCAGCTACTGGGGAGGCTGAGGCAGGAGAATGGCGTAAACCCGGGAGGCGGAGCTTGCAGTGAGCTGAGATCCCGCCACTGCACTCCAGCCCGGGCTACAGAGCAAGACTCCGTCTCAAAAAAAAAAAAAAAAAAAAAAAAAATAGGCGGCTGGTGCGAACAATGACAATGAACTCGTATCCTGCAGGGTCAAGGGGAGGCTTGCTTCTGCCCTGTGAATTGGAGAAGGACTTTCTTGGAAGCACAGGCTCAGAAATCGCACCCTTCCCCCGATGTGTGTGGATAACAGACCACCTCCATCAGCAGCAGCCTCCTCCTGCTTTCCTGCCAGTCCTCCCTGTGGTCTCAGCTATCTTGAGAAAAGTGATCTAAGAGATCTCTTTGCACTGAGGTGCTACCGACTGCCCTGCCTCCCTCCCTTCCTCCCGCAAACCTTTCTTGGTGCTGACCACAGCCTCAGCAATGGGGCAGGCCTGGGGACCCAAGACAGATCTCTGCCTCCCAGGCTAGTGGATGCCCTGGGATATGTAGTGACCAAAACAGGAACTTACCCCATAGTGCGGAAATAGACAGTAACCAGCAAACCAATAACAAGAGTGTTCCAGGTGGTTGTAAGTGCCAGGAAGGGAACCAACTGGGAGAGGGACAGGAGGAGATGGTGACTGACCAAGGGGACCTCAATCAGGCTGTAGGGAAGGAATGTGGTCGGGAAGAGCTTCCCAGGAAAGGGGACGGCGGGCCCACGCAGGAGAGCCCTGGGAGGGGTGCCCAAGGAAGGAAAAGGGCCCTGAGCCCAAAGCCGAGAAGACCAGGAGGGGAGAAGGGGAGACGTAGGGCAGAGCAGGCGGGAGCCGCTCGGGTTTTATTCCACACACCCCAGGAAGCGTGAAAGGGTTTCAAGCAGCAAGGACGTGGAAGTAACTTGGTGAGATATTTTCATGCTTTAGACCATCGCTCTATCTGGATTCCAGAGGGTCTCTCAGAGAGCAAACGGCTCAATCCAAAGGAGCGGCTTTCCAACTGGGGATGTCCCGCTGGCTGGGTGAGATCTCAAGATGGCCTGCGGCCCCTCTAGGTTGCCCACCTGCTGAGTTCACTATAAACAGCACCTCCTCTCCGCACCCCGGCGGATCCATTCCTGCCGCCCTCACTGGCAGGCTCCAGCCCCTCAGAGCTTTCTAGACATGACCAAGCAGGGTCATGGCATCATTGGTGACACAATTTTAGTAATCAGCTTCAAAATCCATCACTCACGGAATCGAGGGATGCCGGAATTGAGAGTCCATAGGCCCTGTTTAATGGACCCCACGTTTAGTCGACAGTGTTTTGTATGCTTCGAGGGAAGGAAGGTATTTTCAAATGCAACTTCTTTTTTTTTTTTTTCTTGCTCTAGTTAGGGCTGATTTTACCACTGGGCAAATTGCATACATTTGGATCCATGCCACGCTAAATACTGTTTATTTTGGAGATCTGTCAGAGGCAAGTGCATGGAAGACAAGGGGATTCTGGTTTGAAAAGGCAATTCTCATCCAGACAGATTCAGATGGAGAGGAACGGTGCGGATTAAAATGCGCCGAAGTGGTAATGCCGTTTATCCCGTTTGCCTTTGTTACTCTGTGATTAAATGGTATTTTTAATTAAGTTTCATTGGGAGCCATAGGTATCGCGGTGGTGAAATCAATTTGACAACCATAAAGGGGAGAGAAGGCACAGGCGTGTTGTGATGATTGCGGCTGTAGGGAAAGCGGGCAGCTTGCAGAGGATGGGTGGGAGGAGGGGAGCCGGCTAAGAATGACTTCCCACAAGGCAGCAAGGGCACCCCTGGGCCGCTGCTGTGTTTGGGAGGCAGGTTTTGGGGATTGTCAGAAGGCATTCACCTGGTTCTCTCGCTCATCTGAGACACCCAATAGATTCCTGGAAACTCCAGGAAAGTATCTGAAGTTCTGTTTCTCCATTCTCTCTTGTTAACAAGGAGAACCACGAGTGCCCCCCAGATCCCGGCTAGAAGGACCAGACCAGCTTTCCACCCTGGTTTCCGGGCAGCTGTGATCCCATAGTCCTCTGTCCCAACGGCCCCATGCTCCCAGGACGGTCCTAATTCCCACCTCTCGGAACCTTGTCAGCCAAGTCCTTCCTGCTCTCTGGTCCAAATCCTCCTCCTACACTGGAAACTGAGCCTCTCCGCACCCTCCGCTCTTTCTATCCCACTGTCATTCATCAGACTTTCCAAATCTTTGGATTCCTGAGTGGCAGAAGAGGTTTCCTGAGTGTTAAGTCCTGGTTCTGTGTGTGATCCTCACTCTACCACCTCTTCAAACCTTTGTTCTCTTGTCTACAAAATAGAATAGTAGTAATCCATCACCTAAGGTTGCTGTGAAGGTTCAATAAGTTAATGTGCATTTAAAATGCCTCCCGCAGTACCTGGCATATACAGGTCTTCCGTGAGGTACTAGCTATCATTATTAATGAAGTTTCCTGTGATAACAGTTGTCGCCTTGTGACTGGGGCAAATCACTAAACCCCTCTGTGCTCCAGGCTTTGTTTATATAATGCGGATGATGATAATGCCTAGCTCACTGGATTGTTCTGTCCCCTGCGACCATCCATGTTAAGCAATTCGTATCATGTCTGGTACTCAAAACTCACTCCACGCATGTACGTTAGGATGATGAAAAATATGATCTGTGGTATCCTGACCAAAATATTCAAAGGGACTAAAGATAGCTGTGGCTTGTTCAAGAAGAATATTGTGTCACTCTCCCATATATTATCCCATTTGCTCTTCACAGCTTCCATTTTTCGCTAGGCGGATGGCATGGAACTTTCTATAAATGAGATATTATGAAAAATGATGTTTTAGGACTCCCATTTCTACAGTGGGAGTAGGTCACCCATTGCAATTTTAGATTTGCTTAAAAAAAAAATTCTTGCCATCACCTTCTAATGGATGATCTGTGTACAACAATTGTTTATTGACTCTGAATGTCTAAGTACCAGGGTCAGTCTATTTCAAGGGGAGGGAAGCATTAATTAACCTCCAGCATTAGATTCAGTGATTCTTTTCCAATGATGCAGTTCATGACTTTGCTCGCAGTTACTTTTCATCAATCCTGAAAGAATTGAGGTAAAATAGTTCCTCTGCACATGTGTGTCAAGCTAAATGGATAACAGCAGATACAGATCTGTTTGCCTGTCTGCACTTGCCTTTAGACAAAATTCATCAATTTTACAAAAGCCACTGACTAAACATGGCACCAATACAAATGAAGCACTTCTAGCAGGCGGGGTTTCCCTTTGTTTCTGATCTGGTAAATGCAGTAGTTTCCTGCTGAGAGATGGGAAGTACTGGTCTAGGACAGCAAGGTGCCCTACAGGTGGGGCCAAAAGGGTCAAGACCATTCTACAGGAAGTTTAGGAGAAGTTCAGTGGTTCCACATCCTGTGCGCTTCGGGTAGTTCTGACCCTCTTCATTAGTGATAATGGCATGAAGCTCTTTTGCAGTCTTTTTTTTTTTTTTTTTTTTTTTTTTTCAGACAGGGTCTCACTCTGTCACCTAGGCTAGAGTGCGGTGGTGAGATCATGGCTCACTGCAGCCTCGACTTCATGGGCTCAACCATCCTCCTGCCTCAGCCTCCTAAGTAGTCGGGATCACAGGCACTTGCCACCACACCCGGCTAATTTTTTGTAGAGACGGGGTTTCACCACATTGCCCGGGCTGGTCTCAAACTCCTAGGCTCAAATGATCTGCCTGCATCGGCCTCCCAAAGTGCTGAGATTACAAGCGTGAGCCACTATGCCTGGCCCTCCACACAGCCTTGCTTGGTGTTAAAGATTAAACAAAGACCACAGGTGATCACTCTCTTCGTGGTGCCAGTTTCAAGGGCACCCTTCTTCCCTTCCCAGCCTCCGAAAGAAGGAGAGAGGGTCCACAAGCCAGATCCATCCCCACAGGTAAAACCACGACTGTGCAGCTAGCAGGTGGAGATAACATTTGGAGAAGGGCTTGTCAATGCTAAAGTCCTACTCAAGTCCAAGGGAGAGGAATTATTATTATTCATTTTGTGAAACCAATTTAGTTTGGGTGGATAATGGAAGAATTTCTACATACATTCGTTACTTCTGATCAGGCAAGACCAGTCTGACACAGGAACGGTATATGGCTCACTCTTAAAGCCACGGCAGGCAGCCAGGGCTTGGAGAAATAGAAACCTCCCTTGCACAAGAATAGTCTCAATGAATCATGTTAAGGCCTCTTTTAAGTTTTTCAGACTCCATGCACCGTGTGAAAACTGCCTTTCCTGAGTAGAGGTACGTTCAGCACTTCATAAAACAATCCTGGAGCCTCCAGACACACGGATAGAGGAGCATGATTGCATTTGTTTCTTTGCAAAACTGCTGTCCCCAACTGAAAAACCTGATTATCCTTTCAAACAGGGAATTTGGCTTTCCACGTTGATATCAGCACAGTTAACCTTCAAACCCCCAAGGCCTGCAAGAGATGAATCAGTTTCTCAGAGCAGCCAAAGCTGTGGCTTATAACTCATCCAATCCAGAAAACTGGACCACTGGTCACCGTCCTTCCCCCTGCCCCCAACTCCGCAGACAGAGGTTTCTAGTTGATTATGCCTTGATTAGAGTCAGGAGAGAAGCAAGCCAGGTATATAGGATTCCCATTATCCTTCCCTCCTCTGTTCCCGACCAGGGTCACGCTGAGAGGGATCTCGGTGAACATGTGAACAATCAAGCCATGTTTACCATGGACGTTTAGTTTTCTTTTCTCAAAATCAAAACAGAGTTTAGTAGGCAGTATATTTCATACATGCCCCTTGATCAATGGAACGATCTGTCAGAAGCCATTAAAGCCCCCATTAGCTTGAATGCATTCAAAGCTAAACTATTGGATCATTTAAGGGCTGCAGTGATTGTTTTTAATATACCGTACATTGATTTCTCCCTGTAAGCAGCAACATAAGTTTGAAACTAACTGTGTATGACTAAGGCTCCATTTGCTGTCTCCAGCCCTCTGCGAGAAGCATGGTTTCACTTCGACCAGAAATGTCTGTGTATAGGTTTTCAAAGAGATGCAGACCCTGTTCGATTTCCCAAGGTTTAGACTGGGTCGGGTTGTTATTTCTTTTTTCCCTGAGCTTTCTCCCATTTCTTTGTGCCCATTAAGTGAGCTGTGCATGCAGAATGGGAGAGGCATCCCTGCCAAGGACCTCAAGCGAAAGGCGGTGGGAGAAATTGTTCTGAAAGCATGAAGCCCAGCTGAGGCCAAAATCAAAGTGAATTTGACAGCCTTGGGCCAGCAAAACTGTGTACCCAGCAGAAAGCAATACATGTGTGACTGTGTCAGGGGCATCCTCACTGGTGTGCTGAAGGTACCTTGGAAGGGCCAGATGAGGAAGGTAGCCAAGGCCACAGGCCCTCTTTGGACTGCCATATTGCCAGCGCTTCATAGTATCGACTCTTCCGTCTTAGCCAACACACACTTGTTGATTCCTTCCTAAAAATCAGACTCTGCTAGCACCACAAGGTCCCTGTCCTCAAACTCCTATTGTTAATCAGCATTTCTGGTTTCTGTCCTTTGCTCATTTTAATACCTGAGCCTGAGGATAGGAGTGCAGCGTGGTGAAAGAAGCAATAGTTACCACATTTGCAAAGGCACATACCCCAAAGAGAAGTTTTTAATATGTCACACCCATTTTATAGATGGGGCAATGGAAGTCCAGATGGGAGAAGTTATTTCAGGTGAATTATAGAAATTGGATTTTGAGTTTCTGGTATGTGTTGAGATTTGGGAAGATTGTGAACATTCTTAAGTCCTCCTCCCAAGTTCACCTTCAACATCCTAAAGCATGTTGAAGAAGAAGGTGGTTCCAGGTCACTTACAAGAACAGGAACAGCCTCTCCCTCAAAATTTGAGCCCAGAAATGAGAACCTCTGTTACTCTAGAAAACAGTGTGTGTGCTATTGTTTTTTCCATGAGTCACAAGATCCACAAGATACTGGTGATTTTACATATTATTAGAGCCACTGAAATTTATGATGCAGGATATTAACGTCAAAGAGGCCAAGATGCATCGTTCAGAACACTGGCAGGTCAAGCACAAACCACCGTAGTAAAATCAAAAGCTGGAGTCAGCAAAGTATAGCCCACAGCCAAATCTGGCCCATCCCCGGTTCTTATAAAGTTTTATTGGAATGCAGCCATGCTCATCAGTTTATGTATTATCTATGGCTGTTTCCAACTACAGTGGCAGAGTTGAGTGGTTGCAAAGGACCATAGGGCTCTCAAAGCCCCAAATAGTCATTGTCTGACCCTTCATAGAACAATTTTGCTGACCTCTAGCCTAGCTCCAAGGATTGGTGTATCACCTGTGGTCGTGCCTCTTAAGCAATTAACGTCATGTCTAGTACTTGGTAATGACTCAGCGTGTATCAATTACGATGATAAACATCATCATGGCATCCAAACCAAAATACTCATGCCAGCATCTGTCTGTACAGAAACATGGGAAAAACAGCGATGCTATTAAGGAGCAAAATCGACCCAGGAGCAAAACCTAAGGCTCTTTCTGAATTAAAGAGGCCCGAGTAAGGTAGTGAGAGGACCATGGAAAGCCTTCCCAGGAGGATGGAGAGCCACGCTCCCGGCTTTCAGGTTCAGATGTCTCCTCTCAACAGAGGCCAGCTCTGCAGGGAAGCAGGCTGAGCTCGATCTTCCCTGCGTTAGAATTGCTCAACGGGCGAAGCACTCCTGAGCCCTTCACGTTGCGGAACAGCGGGAAGATTATTCCAACGCCTCATTAGGAAAGGTGATAATCTGGTCTGTGGTTTCTTTTTCGGTGGGGCATGGGATGGGGGTGAGTGCCATGCTTTCTAAGGCACAAGGCTGACTAAAGGGTGTCCTATTTATAAAAGTCAGTAAAACACAGCAGCTTCCTATTCTGTGCTTATTACCCAGAAGCCCCTGGCTCTTAGAGTTTCTATTAAGATGTACCCCATAAATATATACGCCTCCTATGTACCCACAAAAATTAAAAATAAAAAAATTGAAATCACTCATTTATGCTTGGTGTTATGATTGCAACTAAGAATCCTGGAGTGAGCTGGTTACAAAGTGAGCCCGACTTTCCATGGATGCACCATCCCAGGGTGCGCCGGGAGCCCCGCTGTCCATGGAGGCACCGTCCCAGGGTGCGCAGTGAGCCCCGCTGTCCATGGAAGCACTGTACTACCGTGCGCTCCTCCTTAGAGCTCTCTGCACTCTGCCTTTGCTGCCCACACTCTCCAGGAGCACCTTAGTTGGATCTTTACTTCCTTACTGCCTCTATTGCCACTCGAATCCTTAAGTCACTTGTAAGACACTCCACGTTGATCATTTTCATTTGTTCTGTAACCAGAGTGTTTATGAACACAATTTTACTTGCCAAATTTGGTTTCCATGTTGGACTAGAGGAACTAAAGGGCAGGACTTACTGGATCAAATTTTTACTTCCATTTTATGGCATCCCACAGGACTCAAGACTTCATGTCCCCCAGATTATTTGATCTTCAACAACTGTCAATCCAGCTAACTTTTATCTGACACATAATAGGTGCTCAATAAACATTTGTTAGCTGATTATTTGCTAAAGCAAAATTGATCTGATCTCAGCATCCCCTGCTTTAAGATCTCCTCTAGTTCACCCTTCCCTTTGGGTTTTCCGACCACAGCTTGCAAGACTGTTTGAAATCTTCCCCTACCTCTTACAGTTTCACCTCCCAAAACTTGCTTCTAACCTTTGTTCCAGTTACACCCAATTTTGTACCACATCCTGAGTTGTTTCATGTCACCAGTGCTGTGTAAGGTGAGTTGACCATGATTCCAGTGGAACCGGAGCAGCAGATAAGAGGAGAAAGCTGAGAATGGGCGAAGCTGGGGGGAATTTGGTCAGCGAAGTTAGTGTCTCAAAGCGACACTTAACTGAGGAGGTACCGACATGATAGACAGGTGTCTGAGCTGGTGCTTGGGGCAAGGCAGCCAGTGGGGTCTGCAGAAGGTCTTGTTCTGTCTTGATTAAAGGAGTATGAGGAAGCACTCCAAGCAAGGCACTGCAAGGCTATAGTCCAGCTCTCAGAGAGCAAAATCACAGAAGACAAACTGCTTTGGCCAATGGAGGTTGAGGGAACACTGGAAGAACTTGGTGGACATGGACTTGGGGCACTGAACTGACATCAGATCC
The DNA here is from genome assembly GCF_043159975.1 of Macaca nemestrina. Taxonomy (NCBI): domain Eukaryota; kingdom Metazoa; phylum Chordata; class Mammalia; order Primates; family Cercopithecidae; genus Macaca; species Macaca nemestrina. Next base: position 53,082,703 of record NC_092142.1, read on the forward strand.
CACTGTGCTACTAAGATGGTGGAGTCACTTCATAAACCTTTTTTTTTTTTTTAAGACAAAGTCTCACTCTGTCGCCCAGGCTAGAGTGCAGTGACACAATCTCGGATCATTGCAACCTTCGCCTCCTGAGCTCAAGAAGTTCTCCTGCCTCAGCCTCCCTAGTAGCTGGGATTACAGGCACCCACCATGCCTGGCTAATTTTTTGTATTTTTAGTAGAGACAGGGTTTCACCATGTTGGCCAGGCTGGTCTTGAACTCCCAACCTCAAGTGATCCGCCCACCTCGGCCTCCCAAAGTGCTGGGGTTACAGGCATGAGCCACCGCACCTGGCCCCATCGTAAATATTTAACTTACGAATTCAGTTACCTGTGCTCAGCAAACACACACAAAAAGGCAAAAGAGCATAAGGGTTCCATCCCCAAACTGCACTCAGGGATTGCACAGCCTGGAGTGTGGGAAGATGTGAGAACAGAGAATCTCTGTTTTCTCATTTGGGAAGCTACTACGTGGTTTCTAACCCAAGCCAGAGACTTCACGTTGTGCTCAACTGAAGAACGACAATCTGCTCCTGCACCTGACGAAGAACTATCGAGACATTTCACTGAAGAGGATACACAGGTGGCAAATAAGCACATGAAAAGATGATCAACACCCTTAGCCATTAGGGAAATGCGAGTTAAAACCACAATGAGAAATCAACACACACTTCTGAGAATGGCTATAATTTTTCTCTGTTGAGAATGCAGAGATGCTGGATCACTCACACATTGCCGGGGGAGGATGTCAAATGATATCACCACTTGGAATAATCATTTGGCAATTTCTTCTAAAACTAAACATGACCCAGCAACTGTATTCTCAGGCACTGTCCCAGAGAAATGAAACCTGTATCCATGCAAGACCTGTACATGAATGTTCATAGCAGCTTTCAGAAGCGCCCCAAGCTGTAAACAACCCGAATGTCCTTCTGAGTCATTAGTTAAATTTTGGTACATCCATACCCTGAAATACTACTCAGCAATAAAAAAGGATAAACTATTAGATGAATGTCAAGGGAATTATGCTGAGAAAAAGATCCAATCTCAAACAGGTTTATGCTGTATAATTCCATTTACATAACCTTCTCGAAATAACAAAAATCTGGAGCTGGAGAACAGAATCCTGGGTGCCAGGGCTTAGGGAAAGGAGGGAGGGGGTGGGCGTGGCTATAAAGAAGCAGCAGCACAGGCCCCTCGTGATGGTGAAACAGTTTGTATCTTGATTGTAGCAGTGGTTGCATGAATCTATACATAGGATAAAGTCATGTAGAATTGTGCGTATGTGCACACGTGCACACACACATATACACCATGTGTGTGAAACTAGTGAAATCTGAATCAGCTCTATAGATGGTCCCAATGTCAGTTTCCTGGTTTGGATATTGCATTATAGTTATAGAAGATGTTACTGTCTGGGGAAACTGGGTGAAGGATACACGGGACCCCCCATATGTATATTTTTTGCAACTTCCTGTGAATCTATAATTATTCCAACATAAAAAACTGAATGAAACTGACCAGGAGAGAGCTTACTGGCTTCCAACCTGGCAGCTCCCTAGGGGATTCTCATGAGTAGTTTCCACTGTACATAACTTCATGCATGGAGCCCTCGTAAGATGGGACTCCTCTCTGGGAGCACAAGTGCACATCCACGCTTTGTTCAAGCAGATTGACTTCCCTGGGCTGCTGCTGCTGTGTCCTCATGCATCCTGCTGGGAAGACACTCATTTCCCCATTCACTGGGAAGAGACTCTTTTGGATGAGGTAGGATGTTTGGTCACAAGGACCTTTGGTAATCTGAAATGTCCTTTTAGTTTATTTTAAAATATTTTTGGGCAAACGTAGTATTTAATTTTTTTTTTTTTTTTTTTTTTTTTTTTTTTTTTGAGATGGAATCTCGCTCTGTCACCCAGGCTACAGTGCAGTGGTACAATCTCAGCTCACTGCAGACTCCACCTCCTAGGTTCAAGCCATTCTCCTGCCTCAGCCTCCTGAGTAACTGGGACTACAGGCACATGCCACCAAGACTGGCTCATTTTTGTATTTTTAATAGAGACGGGGTTTCACCATGCTAGTCAGGCTGGTCTTGAACTCCCACCTTGCTCTCCCAAAGTGTTATAGGCGTGAGCCACCATGCCCAGCCTTTTTGCAGTTTTAACGTCTCTGACATCAGGATGCAGCTTACAATGATAGCATGTCATAGTCTAACTGGTAGTGTTTTATTTTTTCTTTCTTAGTGATACATAAAATGATGGTGTACCTTACAATTGAAGGAGTCTTTGTATCAATGAAATACGGTATCCAAAGTCTTCATAGTCATTTATTCTCAAGAGCTCCAAGTACAGATTTCAGCTGGAGAGTTAGTAAAGGTGTAACGTACATTCTTGAACCTCCATTTGGGGTTAGATGACACTGGGGTGGGGTGTAAGGTATTGAATCTGCAGTTGCATCTAAGTTCATGTGTATTGGATGGTGGGAATTTTTTTCATTAATGTATAATTCTTACTCTTCTTTTTAGAATTACTTCTTTTCTGTTCCTGCTTCTCGAATGCTTGCTGGGGGATTTCTTTTCTTTTGAGAATGTTAAACACAATAATAAGGAAAAAACTTCACAGTGACTCCGTCTTTGAAAACTGATATTAAGGTGAACATCTAGTGGAAATTTGGGGTTTGCTGGGCTGCCACAGGCAGTTTGCATTTAAACGAGCTGCAGCTTTGATTTAAGAATCTGACTTGATGGGTAATATATCTAAAGCAGAAGATAGTATATATAGTGTTTCCATCAGAAATATCAAGTTCTTTGTGTGACGTGTTTATTTCTCTGAGTGATTATGTATTTAATAAATAACGTGTTTCAATGGGTATTATTTTCATTTCAGTGTTTAATACTTCTACAATATGTCTCAGATTCGGGGTTGAATGGCACCTGATAAATTACGAGCTGTTATTAGCTGCTTTCTTGTTGCATCTTAATTATTAGGTTGAAAAGAAAGGGCAGACTTTTATAAGCATTCATATTTTCTGTTTACAAGGCTTTTACTGACGTCTAATAAATTTAATTACCTCTAATAAGAAGAGGAAATGAAGTTCTATTTAGCAAATTCATAGCTTTGAAATGCATCTTGTAGCTTTATGAGCATGGCAAGCTCCAGGAAAGTGAAAGCTATTTAAGGAGCTGTTGCTGGGTTAAACTAACTGCAAAACTGTTAAATTATTTTTGTTTCCATTTTATTGCTTAACCTCCAGGGTAAACTTCGGGCTACCTGATAAAGCAGCCACTGCGGAACTTTAAACTTTACATGCTTTACCCCACAGGGCCGAAGCGGGCTCCTGTATTAAAGCTACATTTTTCAAACATAATTTTAAATTTGGAAATTGATTGTGTCTTGACCTACTTATTTCCAAGAGCTGTTCATTCCCGACTCCTTTGTTTTGCTCATATTATAAATCTATTGTTCTTTCAGGAGGGCCCCCAGCTGCTAAGGGGGTGGAGGGAGGAATCAGTGCAGGGAAGATGAGCTCATTCTGCCAGCACCACCATCATTTGAATCAGATCCACCATTAACTGGGACTCCGGCTGTAGAAAAAACACCTCGGGTCCGTGAGCGTCCACTTCCGACAGCGGGGCTAGGACAGAAAGAAGACTGCTGGCTTAGAAGGGTTGTGTTTGGGGAAAGAGGGATCCTACAAAGTATTTAAAGGCTTATTTTATAGGGCATCAGATAGTTAATTTGGATTTATTTTTTGGTCCAATATCTTCCCAGATAATACTTTATAAGCATCTAGGTTTCCATTTATTGTAGTCTACTGGCAGACAGACCCTTGGCAGAAAAAACCACGCTACTTTGTGATAGCTCTTTCTTTTCGTGGTCTTTCTTTAAAACCTAAAAACAAGCCAGGTATTAACAGGAAGGTCTTGTGAATCAATGATCATCTCTGAATGTGTCCCCAGCCCTGAGGCCTGCTCTCACTGGGACAGCTGCTCTCCTCTGAGGAGCTGCCTCGGGGTCCATCCTCAGCTCCTTCTTGGTCCTCATCACACGCTCCCCATCCCTCCAGCCGAGGGGTCGCATCCTGCAAGAGTTTAAGACGAGTCTAGGCAACACGGCAAGACCCCCATCTTTAAAGAAAATAAAAATTAGCCCAGTGTGGTGGTCCCTGCCTGGAGTCCTAGCTACCCAGGGGTCTGAGATGGGAGGGTCACTGCAGCCCAGAAAATTGAGGCTGCAGTGAGCTGTGGTCACACCACTGCACTCCAGCCTAGGCAACAGAGTGAGACCTTGAAAAAAAAAAAGGAAAAAAAAAAAAAAGAAAGAGAAGAGAAAGAAGGAAAGAAAGAAGGAAAGAAAGAAAGAAAGAAAGAAAGAAAGAAAGAAAGAAAGAAAGAAAGAAAGAAAGAAAGAAAAGAAAAGAAAGAAAGAAAGGAAGGAAGGAAGGAAAAGACAAGACAGAAAGAAGGAAGAAAGAAGAAAGAAAGAAGACAAGAAGAAGAAAGAAAGAAAGAAGAAAGAAAGAAAAGAAAGAAAGAAGAAAGAAAGAAAGAAGAAAGAAAAAATATACAGAAAAAAAATTATTTTCTTTAGAAATGGGGTATTGCTTGTTGCCTAGGCTGGTCTTAAACTCCTGGCCTCAAGTAATCCTCCTGCCTTGACCTCCCAAGATGCTGGGAGTGCAGGTGTGAGCCACTGCACCTGGCCTTTGAGCATATGCATGTTTGCCATTTCAATTTCTTTTTTTGAGAATTGCCTGTTCAGATCTTTCAACATTTAAAAAATCTCAGTCCTTTTTTTATTGATTTGTGGGAGCTCTTTATATATTGTGGAGCCACTGCACCTGGCCTTTGAGCATATTTTATATGCGTATTTGCCATTTCAATTTCTTTTTTTGAGAATTGCCTGTTCAGATCTTTCAACATTTAAAAAAATCTCAGTCCTTTTTTATTGATTTGTGGGAGCTCTTTGTATATTGTGGATGTTATCCCCCTCTCTGTTGTATGTGTCACAAATATTGTTTTCCAGTCTATTATTTATCTTTGAATGCTGTGATTAGATGGCTGAATGAACAGTTGTATAACAGATGGACATTTTCTATTTCAAAGGGAATGGAGCCATCATTTCCCCTGGACTATCCCACTTACTTCTCCAGTAATCATTAGTGCTGTTTGTCAAAGACTTCTGGCTTTCCACCTTCTGAGAACGTGGTAAGATTGCACTTCCCAGCCTTAGGTAGGACACATGATGGGTTCTGGCCCAAGAGTTTTGAGCAGAAGTATTGTGGGTTGCGTTCAAACTAAAGAATTTACTTGCTGGTGCAAGAGCTTTGGACATATTTTTCTCTGTAGTGTGCTGCTCTGTCAGCTGGAGTCCCTGGATGAGTAGGAGGAGCCCTTTTGACAACCCATGATGGATCAGTAGCATGAGTGAGAAACATGGGAGGTGCTTGTTACCTAGTATAACCTAGTCTAGCCCAACTGACACACCTTCTGATCTAATCTGAACTCCAATTATAACTATTCCTGGAGGAAAGGAAAAGGAAGCCTAGTTTTCAGTTACCAAATTTCTTTTCTTTCCTTTGTAAAAAAATGTTTTGTGGCAAAAAAATATGTAATAGAACCTTTATCATTTGTTTAGGCTGGGTGCAGTGGCCCATGCCTGTAATCCCAGCACTTTGGGAGGCCAAGACAGGCAGATCACCTGAGGTCAGGAGTTCAAGACCAGCCTGGCCAACATGGTGAAACCCCGTCTCTACTAAAAAAAAAACAACACCCAAATTAGCCAGGCGTGGTGGTAGGCGCCTGTAATCCCAGCTACTCAGGAGGCTGAGGCAGGAGAATCGCTTGAACCCGGGAGGTGGGGGTTGCAGTGAGCTGAGATCATGCCATTGCATTCCAGCCTGGGAGACAAGAGTGAAACTCCATCTCAGAAAACAATTATCATTATTAATATTTTTAAGTGTACTACTCAATGAAATCAAATACATTCACATGGTTGTGCAACCATCACCACTATACATCTCCAAAACTGTTTTTATCTCCTCATTCTGAACTTTGTACCCATCAAAGAATAATCCCCATTCCCCCATCCCTCCAACCCCTGGTGACCACTGTTCTACTTCCTATCTCTGTGAATTCGTCTATTCTAAGCACCTCATGTAAGTGGAATTGTATCGTATTTGTCCTTTTATGTCTGGCATATTACACTTAGCATAATATCTTTGAGGTTCCTCTCCATTGCAGCATGTATCAAAATTTCATTCCGTTTTAAGGCTGAATCATGTGCGACTGTCTATTTTGTTCCATATTCTACATTTTGTTTGTCCATTCATCCTCAATGGACATTGAGGATTCTTTATACCTTTTGGCTACTGTGAATAATGCTGCTATGAATATGGGTGCACAGAGACTTGTTTGAATCCTGCTTCCAATTCTTTTGTATATGTAACCGGAAATGGAAGTGCTGGGTCCTACGGTGATTCTATGTTTGATTTCTAAGGATTTGCCATACTGTTTCCTACAGCAGCCGTGCACATGGGTTCCAATTTCTCCATCCTCAACAACTCTTGTTTTCTCTTCTGTTTTTTTTTTTTTTTTAAATAATAGTCATCCTAGTGGATACGAAGTGATATCTCACTGTGGACCTGATGGTGTCTTCTCAACCCTTTCTTTGCCAAGGAGGAATGAAGCCATAGTTATCCCTGTCTCTACAGGTCGGAAAAATACATTCAGTTTGACTCTAAGTAGAAAAGTACCCCTTGACAAAATTATGACATGGATGAATTCAGGCTCTTCTACCTCTTCTTCCTGTGTCTTACGCCCCTTTCCAAATGCCCCTTTGAACAATCCCTGTTCCTCACTGAGGACCTCATTTACACTAACAAGAGACTGAGACGTCCCAGAAATGTTTGCTGTTTAAACACAGGGAGGGAGGAATCCATTGCGCAAGTTCAAAATTCCGTGAGGAAATATTTTGGGGGTGGGGAATCCCTGAAATTGAATGCCATGGACAATAATGCCTCCCGAGAAGGATGCCCCCTCCCCACAAGCCACATCCTGAGTCACAGCTCTACCTATTCATCGCACTGCTGTTTGATTTACTGTATTTGGAGTTAGGCTCTCCTGGATGTGCTATTTAAGTGACAGCATGATTCTATGACTTTACCCGGAAGTTTCCCTGGGAACCCATAAAGCCCAACTATAACATTCAGCAGCTTTACTGGAGTTGAGCCTATAATAGGACTGAAATGGAGTTCTGACATTCTGGAATGTTCTTAGGCTCTACCAAGCGATGGCCACGTGCAGGATCTCAGAGGCTTGATCTGGGCACCGTGAGGTAAAGGCGTCAGGATATAGACCCACGCTCAGCATGTCTGGTCTGTCAGGCCTTGTCAGATTCCATCTTCAAATAGGACACTCATTAGCCCTGGAAGCACCCCAGAGTGACAGCCAGAGTGGCCCCAGGGCTACTTAGCCATGTGCCTTTGGGCATGGAAGCTGGGGGCTGCCACTTCCTGTCCCCGTAGGAGGTGGGGGTGTGGAGCTGTGGCCGGTGAGACTGAGGCTACAGGAAGGTTGGCCTCCCCATCTCTGGTCAGTGATTTGGTCCTAAGTAGCTCTGCTTGGCTGTTACAGGAGATAACTAGAGCCGGGTCTAAGGAGTGGAGATTGTGGAGGTGATTTCTGAAGCAGTTGGCAGCTCAGGATAGGCAGTGCCCCCTCCTCTTTCCTCTGGGGTACTGTGGGCAAGAGCCATGCTGACCGTGTGGCCCCACTGTCGCCTGCTTCTCCTCTCTCCGTTCCACCTTGGATGCCTCTCACTTGGCTCCTGGGCACCTACTGAGGCTCCAGGGCTACATCTTTGCCATGAAGAAGAACCATCATGGGGAAAAGACACTTTCTTTTCGGTCCCTGCTCCAAAAGGATACAAGACCCCATCCTATAATTCCTCATGAGAAAGCCAAGACCACACAGCAATGAAGGCTGAAGTTTGAGCAAGGGTTTGATGACAACTACAGGGACCTACAACATCCAAAAAGAAAACCTAATGCTAAAACTCAGACTCTCTTCCTAGAAACCAGGGGTCCTTCCACTTCACAAGGGAGGCTACGTCTGCCACCTCTTTCTTTATCCCCCACTTTGCTACCCAATGCGGGAACCAGACACGCAATCTCTTCCTGATGGTCCTCTCTTTCCTCACTCCTGGTCCGAAGTCCTGACTGTTGAGCTCTTGTAAGAAAATGTTCTTTAAAAAATCTGATAACATCGTTATAGTTTCTGCAGAGATAAGCATTGTTCTTTGTGAGGCCAGCATTTGACATGAAGAAGCAGATGTCTTAGCGTCTCATCTATGACATGTGTCCCTGGATGACTGTACTACCTCAGGACAGTGAGGGAGGGTCTTATCCTAACGTCAGCATGAATTAACTTGCCCCCCACAAGGGTTCCCTCCCCACAGTGGGAGTTACCTCAAAGGCCAGCCCAAAGACCTGTCCTTGGAACTGCCAAGAGTTCAGAAACACTGGAGTCGAGTTGCAAGCTACCCTGCTAATACTTCCTATTTTCAACTACAGAATGGCCAGTTGCCCCCACAGCTGCAGGGAGATAGCAACCAGATCGTTAGACTGGATCCCAATGAACAGTCCAATCCACTCTCCAACAGGCTTTCATTGAACATCCTCACCTCCTGCTACGTCCTGGAAGGACCCTGGCCCAGATAAACCCACTTTAGTAGAAAGAAAGAACACAACAGAAATAATACGATGTGATTCATAATCAAAGACCAACTCAGAAAAGGAGACTTCAGTTATCAAGAAACGTGTCATAGAGCCATATTTTAGAGTACATTTGCTCTGGGAATTTGTAACAGTCTTAGAATTCCAGAGTTGGAAGGATCTTGGAAACCAACTATTCTAATTCCTTCATTTTCAAGGAAGGAGGCTGAGATCTCAAACAGTGATATGACTTGCCCAAGGTCAAACAGAACTGGGCCTGGTGCTTGGGTTTGCTGACTTCTGGTTCTTCATGTGTATCATGGCAAAACTGGTGCTCTCAGTGGCAGTTGGCACCTGAGGCTTTAAAGGATGCAGAAGGATTCATCTTACCTGAACTCACTGGGGCTTAAGTTGGCTGAAAGCAGTGTGAGCTTCCTCTGCTTCTGAAGACCCAGGCCTGACTCATTTGTGACTGGATCATTTGCCTGGTAAGCCAGCAGCATCCTGGCCAATCTCCACCCTCTCCCTCTCCCCTTCAATGCACCAGCAATCTCCCTCACACCCAGCTCTAATCGGTGCCACGCCTCCACTCAGGTCCTCCCAGTGACTCCTACCATCCTCTTGGGATCTGCTAAAGTTAGTGGATGCACTTTTTTCCTTGACTAAGTCTTACATTGATCCTTTTTATCACTGCCAAAGAGGTTACTTTCTAAAAATGGAGATATATTTCATGCACCAAAAAATTCATCCTCTCAAAGTGTTCAAGTCAGTGATTTTTTAAAATTTTTTATGGATACACATTTGTACATATTTGTGAGGCATGTGATATTCTGATACATGCATACAATGTGTAATGATCAAATCAGGGTAATTAGGATATCCATCACCTCTAACATTTTTCGTTCTTTGTTTTGGGAACATTTCAGATCTTCTCTTCTAGCTATTTTGAAATATACAACAAATTGTTGGCAACTGTAGTCACCCTACTGCACTATCAAACCCTAGAACTCATTCCTTCTACCTAATTCTATGTTTGTACCCATTAACTACCCTCTCTTCATCCCACCTTCCACCACTCCCAGCCTCTTGTAACCATCATTCTGCCTCTACCTCCATGAGATCAACATTTTTAGCTCTCACATATGAGTGAGAATATGTGATATTTGTCTTCTGTGCCTGGCTTGTTTCAATTCAGTGATTTTAGCACATTCACAAAGCTGTAACATTATCACCGTTATCTAACTTTAGAATATTTTCATCACCTCCAAAACAAATCCCATACCCATTAGAGGTCACTTCTCACACCCACTACCTTACAGCCCCTGGCAACCATTTATCCATTTTCTGTCTCTCTGGACTTTATTATTCCAAACCTTTCATATAAATGGAATCATCCAATATGTGGCCTTTTGCATCTGACTTGTTTCCCTTAGTACAATATTTTTGAGGTTCCTCTGTGCTGTAGCATGTATCAGTACTTCGGTGCCTTTTTATGGCTGAATAATATTCTGTTACATGGCTAGACCACATTTTGTTTATTCACTAACAGATGAACACTTGATTGCTTCCACTTTTTGGCTATTATAAATAATGTTGATATAAATATTCATGTACAAGTTTTTGTGTGGACATATGTTTTAAGTTGCCTTGGATGTACACCTAGAAGTGGAATTCCTGGGTTCTATAGTAGCTGTGTGATTTAACTTGTGGGGGAACTGCCAAACTGTTTTCCAAAGTGGCTGTGCCATTTTGTATTCCCAGTAGAAGTTTATGAGCATTCCAGTTTCTCTGTATTTTCACCAACACTTATTATTGCCCATCTTTTTTATTATAACTGTCCTATAACTGGCACAGGAGTTATATGACAGGAAATGGGGATGAAGACCAAACATATATTTCACAGCATGTTTTCAGGTACTTATTTGCCATTTGTATATAATCTTTGGAAAAAATGTCTAATTAAATCCTTTGCTTATCATTGTTTTTTTTTTTTTTTTTTTTTTTTGACAGAGTCTCACTCTGTCACCCAGAGTATAGTGGTGTAATCTTGGCTCACGACAACCTCCATCTCCAGGGTTCAAGCGATTCTCCTGCCTCAGCCTCTTGAGTAGCTGGGATTACAGGTGTGCACCAACACACCCAGCTAATTTTTGTATTTTTAGTAGAGATGGGGTTTCACCATGTTGGCCTGGCTAGTCTTGAACTCTTGACCTCAAGTGATTTGCCCACCTTGGCCTCCCAAAGTGCTGGGATTACAGGCATGAGCCACCATGCCTGGCCCTTTGCCTACCTTTTAATTGAGTTGTTTCTATTTTTATTGTTGAGTTGTAAGAGTTCTTTATATATACTAGATATTAGTCCCTTATCAGCTGTAAATATTTTCTCTCATTCTGTGGGTTGTCTTTTCACTTTCTTTATAGTGTCATTTGAAGCACTAAAGTTTTTAGTTTTGATGAAGTCCAAGGTATATGTTTTGTTTCCTTTGGTTGTGTGTGCTTTTGGTATCCCATTTGTCCAAAGGTTTTTAAGAGCCCCCTTTATTTTATTTATGTCCAAGACAATACTGAGTGACATTGCAATGGTAATGGCACATCTCTGTAGGCATCGCCTCTTTTTGGTTGTGCTGATCAGAGCTCCCAAAACCGTCTTAAGGGAGGACATAGAGGGGTTACACTATGGGGGCATGGCTGAGCAGCTGCTTCCAAGGGGTAGGTGGGAAAGCATTCAAGCAACAAATTGTGGGCCATGATGAGATCCAATTTCAACTCTCCTTTATTTCATTTGAGAGGAGCAAGTACTTCCTATTTGCTTTAAAACATTTAAAGGATAGATAGACAGAGACAGATGTCAAGCTCTCCTCTGGGGGCTTTTTTGCATATTTGGCTGGTCTCTTGGCTTGCATTTGATTGAGGTTTAACCAACTGACATCTTCTTCTCCATGGACAGCAGGCTTTGGGGGTAGAAGCGGCAGAAGGGCCTTCCCACTTGGCCCTTGCCTCTACTCCTGCAGTGGATTCTGCTAATCTTGGTGATTCAGGGATATTTCCTCTGTCCCACTCTCTGCAGGGTAGACTGTCTGAGCCCTTGTGTCAGTGATAGGTTTTGCCCTCCTGATTCTAACAAAGCCCAACTGTAGGTCCTGGTAGATGTCACTCAGAATGACTCAGAGTCCTCACAGGGTCCTTTGGGGAACCTAGTCTGTCTTAGAGCAGGAAGGACCCAACGGGAGCCCCGATGGATCTTAGCACTCTGGAATTTGGGGGATTTCTGTCGCCCGCTCAGGGAAGTCATCTTGCTTTCCCCATTGGACTACGATCCCTGCATTCTGACATTCTGATGTGTAGGGTTTAAAATCAGATGGTTGCTTTCTTCTATCTGTGCTTTTTTTTTTTTTCCCCCTCTTTTTAGAGTCTCACTCTGTCACCCAGGCTGGAGTGCAGTGGCACAATCTCAACTCACTGCAACCTCCGCCTCCTGAGTTCCAGCAATTCTCGTGCCTCAGCCTCCCGAGTAGCTGGGACTACAGGCATGTGCCACCACGCCCAGCTAATTTTTGTATTTTTAATAGAGACAGGGTTTCACCATGTTGCCCAGGCTGGTCTCAAACTCCTGGCCTCAAGCAGTCCACCCACCTTGGCCTCCCAAAGTGCTAGGATTACAGGGTTTTGGTTCTCTTCCCTCCTGGTCCAAGTCCCTCTGCCAGCTTCCAACCAGCAGCCTGGACACAGCCAAAGTTCCAAATTCGCTATGAAAATAAATGAAGGCCTTCGAAGAGGAAAGCCCTGGTGGTTTTTGAGTGAAGCCTTTAAGTCCACTACCTTGTGGCTTGGCCAGTGGGATGTGCCATTGAGTAGATCTTAGAAAGAGGAGAGCTAAGCAGGGGTTGGCCAAGAAGGCACTTCGAATGGAGAAGGAGGATTTGATGGATTTGCCGCCTAATGTGATGGATCTGTCATGTTCCCAAGCCTCATGCCCACATCCCTAGGATGGATCATGCCATTGAAAAGTGAGAGATGAAGCACCCTGCCTCCTTCTCATTTATTAGGACTTAGAGAAAATGAATCTGATCTGGAGCTCTCTGGGGTCAGCACTGGACTCATTCCTTTTTAGCTGGGAGGTGGTGGATTTGGAAAGGTTAGCATCCATCTAGTTCCCCAAAGCTGTTAGCCAGCAAGCTCGGAGGCCCAGGAAGTGGGGGAGGGGAGGTTATGGGGGAGGGACGCAAGGAACCACAACATTAGGGAATGAAGTTTGCTGTTTGACCCTCCTGGCCATGAAGGTTAAGGGGCTCGTGACAATTGATGATTTCTCAAGGGCATTTTGTTTGCAGATGGCTTTCTAGTGATTTAGGCAGGTTGTTAGTGGATCAATACTTTTCTTAGGAGTTCCTGAAATCCCTGACTGCTTAGTAGTTGAACCTAAGCAGTTATTTCTAGCAATTGTGCCCAATGGTAGAGAAGCCACCTTGCTATTTATAGCTGCCATCTGACAGCCCGCTATGTGACAGACACTACACTAGATGTTTTGTGAATTTGTATCATTAGTTTGTATCATTTTGTAGATGAGTCAACTGAAACTCAGAGGAATTAAGTCTCTTGAGCACTGTCCTATGATCAAACTGCCCGAGCCGGAATAGTCCCCCTGCTTGTGAGGTTATATTGGGCACCCAAACCTGCTAAGCCTCCGTTTCCTTATGAGTTAAATGAGATAAGACATGCTAAGTCCTTGGCCCTATGCCTGGCATGTAGTCAGCTCTCAATAAATGACAGCTGAGGTGTAGTGCAGACTACCCCAGAGTCGGCTCGCTTGCTTGCTTTCTCTTTTTCTTTTCTTTTTTGTTCCTTTCTTTCTTTCTTTCTCTCTCTTTCTTTCTTTCTTTCTTTCTTTCTTTCTTTCTTTCTTTCTTTCTTTCTGTCTGTCTTTTCTTTCTTTCTTTCTTTCTTTCTTTTCTTTCTTTCTTTTTCTTTCTTTCTTTTTCTTTCTTTCTTTCTCTTTCTTCTTTCTCTCCTTCCTTCCTTCCCCTTCCTTCTTTCCTTCCTTCTTTCCTTCCTTCCTTTCCTTCCTTCCTTCCTTCCTCCCTTCCTTCCTCCCTTCCTTCCTCCCTTCCTTCTCCTTCCTTCCCTCCCTCCCTCCCTCCCTCCCTCCCTCTCTCTCTCTCTCTCTCTCTCTCTCTTTCTTTCTTTCTTTCTTTCTTTCTTTCTTTCTTTCTTTCTTTCTTTCTTTCTTTCTTTCTTTCTTTCTTTCTTTCTTTCTTTCTTTTCTTCGATACAAGGTCTTGCTTTGTCACCCAGGCTGGAGTGCATCAGCACAATCACGGCTCACTGCAGCACTGAACTCCTGGACTCAAGCCACCCTCCTGCCTCACCCTCCCAACTAACTGGGACCACAGATATGCACCACCGTGCCTGGCTAATTTTTTCTTTTTTTGTAGAGACAGGGTCTCTTTATATTGTCCAGGTCAGTCTCAAACTCCTGGGCTCAAGTGATCCTCCTGCCTCAGCCTCCCAAAGTGTTGGGATTATATGCATGAACCACTGCACCCAGCTAGACTCTATGTTCTTTTCATAATATCACAGGAACCTTGAGATAAGAAGGAAGATGTGGGTTGGATTTTGCAAATGTGTATACTTCTAAGTCACAGTCAACCAGAAATACACAACACTAAGCCACTGACCTGCTCAGCAGAACACAGCGTGCTCAGGCTCTAGATCCAGGCCAGGCACCCATCCCGGGTCCACCACTCCCCAGCTGTGTGACCTTGGCAAGTTAAAGAACCATCCTGTGTCTCTGATGCTTCACCTATAAAATGAAGATAATAACGGTACCTACCTCATAGATTGCTGAGAAGACTAAATGAGTTAACATGCAGAAACACTCAATGAACATTAGCTGTTGTTTTTACCATACTTTTACAGGCAAGGAATGGAATCATAGCCATGTGCTGTGCAAGATTTCTGGTAGGTCAATGGTTGAGTTCATGGGAGTATAAGCTGCTGCTTCAAGGCTATAGAGTAGACATCGGGAAGAAGCTTCTGATATCGCTGGATGTTAAGCACAGGAATAAGTCATGAAAGGAGACTGAAGGTCTTTAGAAAGAAGGCAGCAGGTGGGAGGCAGTGGAGGAAAGTGTTGGGTGGAGTCAGAAGACCTGGGTTCCTGTCCAGGCTCTGCCAGGGGGCCAGGAGGAGGAGGTTCTGGCTGGGTATAAACTCATTGGGAGTTAATTCCTTCATCCATAAAATGAGAAAGTTAACATGAATACATTTATTTGGACATTTATTCAACAAATATTTATCAACCACCAATGTGCAAGGCACTGGGGATACATTAGAGAAGACTTCTCTCCTGGGGCTTACCTTCCTGTATGGTGTGCAGCAGGAGGACAGAAAGCAAATAGACCGGGCACGGTGGCTCATGCCTGTAATCCCGGCACTTCAAGAGGCTGAGGCAGTTGGAATGCTTGAGCCCAGGAGTTCCAGACCAGCCTGGGCAACATAGTGAAACCCCGGCTCTACCAAAAATACAAAAAACAAAAGAACTTAGCAGGGCATGGTGGCACACACCTATAGTCCCAGCTACTCAGGAGGCTGAGGTGGGAAGGTCACCCGAGCCTGGGGAGATTGAGGCTGCAGTGACCTGTGATTGAGCCATGGCACTCCAGCCTGGGTGACAGAGCAAGACTCTGTCAAAAACAAAACAAAACAAAACAAAACAAAAACGAAGCAAATAAACCACCAAACAAGATAATTATGAATGGTGATATGTGCCTCTACTGCACTTAAAACAGATAGTTGGAGGAGGCGGGGTTGGCAGGGAAGGCCTCCTGGAGGAGGTGGTGTTTATACTGATCCTGGAAAAATGGTCAGATCTGAGGAAGAACATTCTAGGCATAGACTTGGGGGTGGCAAACAAATTGGTTTATTAGGGTAATAAAAAGGTGGCCGGGTAGCAGAGACTAGTGAGCGTCGTGGGGAGAAGTGCAAGCTGCAGAGATGAGACGTGCAGGAGAGCTTGGTCAATGGAGGCCGTGCACGGGGCGAGGGGCTGAGATTTTCTCTTAACAACTATGGGGAGTCTTGGGGGCTTAAGCTGGGGAGTAGCATCATCAGATTTTCCCTGTTTGCAACCCAGTCCAGCTGCTGAGTGGAGAAAAGATGGAAAGTGAACTCGGAGCAGAGTACAGAAGTGGTCCAGGAGCTGGCGGGACAGCAGGGATGGGAAAGTGAATGGATTTAGATAAAGTTTGGTGCTAGAGATGGCAGGATAGTCTAGATTGGTGTGGAAGCTGAAGGAAAGAAGGTGTGAGGGATGAGCCCCCACTGTGGCGCCCAAATTCTTCAGATTTGGTTAAGTTCTGCTGCAGTAACAAAACCCTGAGTAGCTTGTAACACAAAGCTTCATTTCTCACTGAGATCACATGTCAGCTACCGCTCGCTGTGGGCTGCATGTGGCACCTGCTCCACGTCTTTTTCATTCCAGGATTCAGCCAGAAGGAGCAGCTTCTATTCTGGGTAGACTGAAAGACAGGAAGAGAACTGGCAGAAACATACAATGGCTCGGAAAGCTTCTGCCAGCTGGGCGTGATGGCTCGTACCTGTAATCCCAGCACTTTGGGAGGCTGAAGTGGGAAGATTACTTGAGCCCAGGAGTTTGAGAACAGCCTGAGTGACATAGCAGGACCCCATCTCTACAATAATAATAATAATAATAATAATAATAATAATAATAATAGTCTGGCTTAGTGGTGCATGCCTGCAGTCCCAGCTACTTGGGAGGTTGAGATGAGGGTATTGTTTGAGTCCAGGAGTTCAAAGCTGCAGTGAGCTATTGTATTGATTGTGCCACTGCATTCCAGCCTGAGCAACAGAGTGAGACAAAAGAAAAAAAGATGAAAGAAAGAAAAAAGAAGAAAGAAAGAGAGAGAAAGAAAGAGAAAGAAAGAAAAAGAAGAAATAAATAAATAAGAAAGAAAGAGAAAGAAGAGAGAAAGAGAAAGAAAAGAAAGAAAGAAAGAAAAAGAAAGAAAGAAAGAAAGAAAAAAAGAAAAAGAAAGAGAAAGAAAGAAAGAAAAAGAAAGAAAGGAAGGAAGGAAGGAAGGAAGGAGGGAGAGAGAAAAAGAAAAAGCTTCTGCCTACATCACGTCCATTCATATGCCTTTGGCTAAAGCAGATGTCAAGGGGAAGGACTGCAAACTCTTCCCACAGGATGCATGGCAAGCCGCAGGGCAGTGAGCAGAGACGTGGGATCCTCCCACAGGGAGGGCAGTGATTATTTAGGAGCAGCAACAAAATTTACCGCAGGGCCCAGGCCACCAGGTGAACAGCGGTAGGGGGAGGGGCTTAATACAGGGCTCATACGGACCTGGGTGGGAGGTAGAGACAGGAGGTTTGGAGCAGCAAGTTTGGGGGCGATGTCCATGTCCGTAATCATCCTTTCACCTTTTGTCATCTGAGTTCCCAGCAGCGTTTGGATCAAATGTTAATTGAATGCATCAGGCCTGGGCCCGCCTGAGAACAGTGTGCCCCAGAGGGGCGATCCTATGCGGTTAAACTGTTTCAGAGAACACAGACCAGGCGTTCTTGAGACCGGAGGGTGTCCAGGTTAACTTCCCTCAAGAAAAAGGCAGTTAACCCAAGCCCTTCTGTTTTGTCCATCCACTCATTTCAGTCCAACCACCAAGTTCTTGGCAGGAGAACAGGGGCCCCCTTCTTTGTTTTCTCTTCTCGACTCCAGGCTCAGGATCTCAAGGGCCTCTGGGAAGGTCAAGCGCTAGTCCCCCGCCTTCCTTTTCAGAGATCAGAAAATGGTTCCCTGATTGAACAATGGCCCGGCCATCTGCGAGATGTTAACTGCATAATGGAATGTAACTCGAAGGGCTTTTAAAAACACGAAGAGAGATTTTATTGTAACTAATCGTGATGGATGGTGAGTGTGGTCACACTAGGAACATAAATCTTGGTACCAAGCCTGGGACTGAAAAAGCCAACTAACTCCGGAGTTCAGAGAGCCTTGTCCTCAGCCACGGGCATGTCACGTGGGAAAGGTTCTGAGACCTCATCCGGAGTAGAGGGGCAGATGCCCTCGCTTTCGGTGGCCTTTGCCTGCCTGGCTCTCGGCTCCTCCGCCTGTGAAGTCACTCTGGCGGCCCCTGCTTGAGGGATAGGCTGCCTGGTGCACCCCCTCTCAGCTCCCATGAGTGGACAGGGAGGCAGGCTCCCTGGGAAGGGGCTGGACAGAGCTGTGGAAGCTCGGAATCCTCTTCCATTTACTAAAAGAGAAGAATGAGTCAAAGATCAGGGCATGCTCTCAGCAGAAAAGTTCATGTGTAATAGCTGCTCCTATTAGTGATGTTCACTCTTTTAGAACCATCTCAGCTCCCATGAACATGGCCAGGACTCTTCCTTCAAAAAGTTTGTCAATTAATCAGGTCAAGGTTTTGTGGCTGTTGGTGAAGAGCAAGAACACGGGACCTGGACTCGGAGGTTCTGAACCTGTTTTCCCCTCCGTCATCTGTTAAATGGGTATAATAATACTCAGGTTACCTGATTAAAAGGGTTCGTTTGAGGCGATTATGAGATGTATGTCTCAAAGTATTTTGTAAAACATTAGAATATATTATTTTTGTTCAATTTGAATTTGGAAAACAACTAAAAGAATATCCCCAGATTTCATGATTATTTTTTTTTTCCTGAAAAAACATAGAGCAACAAAACACAACAAAACAAAAAAGCCAAAAAGGAGATGAGAATACTGGATTAGCCTCTTTTTCAAACTGAAGATGTGACTTGGCTTCCAGTTCCCACCTCCCACCTCCAACTTTTAAAGAAAAAATTTCTGAAACTGAGCACTTCGGAATCTGATAATGCTATGGTCTGAAAGTTTGTGTCCTGCTCCTCCCTATCAAATGCATATGTTGAAAACCGAATCACCAAGGTGAGCTTTGGGAGGTGACTAAATCATGGGGACCCCACCCTCCTGAATGGGATTTGTCTCCTTATAATAGAGGCCACAGAGAGCTGCCTTGACCCTCCACCTTGTGAGGACTGTATTAGAAGGCCCTGTCTATGAGGAAACGAGCTCTTTACCAGATGCCAAATCCGTGTTCATCTTGGACTTCCCAGCCTCCAGAGCTGTGAGAAACAAATATCTCTTGTGTATACATTTATGGCATTTTTGTGACAGCAACTGGAATGGACTAAGACAGATAATATGTTGCATTTTTCATATGGAGACTGTGGCAAAATCTTGCTCTGAAAAAAATCTCTTTCTGGATAACTTTTCTGTGGGTCTTTGCCAGATGACGTTCTAATTTGTATAATACTGTGCTGAGACTAGCCCAGCACTTTCTGATGCTGAGTAATGCACCATCTTCAGGGCAAGGGACCAGTGTCCAGGGGCCACCGAAAGCATCACAGGCCAGGAAGAGCACATGGCTTTCACCCAGGTGACTGTTCCCATCCACTCGTAGTAGCTGGTTTGTCATCTGGAAGAGCCAGGATCAAAGCCAAAGAGGATTATGCCTGAGCACCCTATGAGCTGCCCAGGCCATCTGCATACTAAACCCTGCCCTTCTGGGATTGGGGGTTCTCCTAGGTTCCTTGAGTTTCCAGATCCTTCTCAGGGTTCCTCTATGTCTGGCATTGAAAATGGACTCTTTGTCACTCCTTGGATTATTTTTCATTTCTACTTCTTCAGCTTCCAGAAGTACTTTAAAATTTGGGGTCCATTAGTTGTAGTCTTTTCAGTTTTCAAGGATAGTTACAGACTGTTTTTTATTCTTAGATGTCTTTTCTATATAATTTTGGAAATTAGGGGGCGATAACTGTCGGACTCAATTCTCCATGTTAAAACCACCTCTCTGGAGTTATATAGTTCTTTCTGAATGTATTAAGGTCATCCTTAGAACGTAAAAGATAATTTTTTGGGTAAATAGTCTATGAATAATTTTTAAAATATAGTCTTCTTTGTATGGGATATAATTTGATACATAAATATTATTATATTATTACCTAATATGATAGCATATTATTATATAATATTGTATTATCACAAATTATATAACATATATGATCACAAATATATATATTATATGATCACAAATTATATAATATATAATAGCATATTATATAATAATATTATATATAATATATAAACATATGACCTTATATTATCCAAATAGTCTCTATTCTTACTCTTGAATCCTTTTGTTTTAGGGTTATCTACCTAAATAGCGGTGTTTTTTTTTTACTTTATTTGAGACTCCCTGAATTTAACAGGGTTAACTCATTTGTATGGGTTTGTATTTAATAGTTAATCCATGTATGGTGACAGTAATGTTTGGTTTTCTATGGTTTTGTTTTGATTTTTAGGCTTATTTGATTTCCCTTCATTCCTTTTTAAAAAATATGAACTATGTTTTCTTCCTTCCTTTTATTAAAAAATAATTTAGAGTGACAGACCCCATTTTTGTTCTGCTAAAGACAACCTTTACGTTTTTCACGTGTCTTTGATCATTTTTCTCTATCACTATAAATCAGTATCTATCAAACTTTCCCATGTGTATAATGGAAAATGTCTTGAATTTGTCTTTTACCTCATTAAATTGGTTTTCTGCAGTCTCCAACCTGCTGTTCATATGAGGGTTTTTAATTAATCAATTGTGTTTTCTCTCCATTCACTCTCCCCTTATCTCAGATGGTTTCTTTCTTACCCTGCTTGCTCTAGTTTCTGGATTCAATGTCTTCTTGAATATTGTTGAAAAGGCAAATCAGAAGTTTCCTAAGGCTGTGTCTATTTCCTGCTGTAAGTCTGTATGGCAAGAGAATGTTTTCTACCGCCCATCAGGCAACCTCCTTCTGCAGATCTGTGGGCCCTCCTAAGGTGTAGGGAGCTTTTTCTGTCCATGTAGCAGGAGCCCTGGCTCTTCCTGCCATCTCCCTCTGAGCAAGGATAGTCCTGTGGGTTTTTGTCAAGGTCTTCTCCACTTGCTTCTGGGTAGGCTGCTCTGAAATTGACAGGGATCTTGATCTGCTCTTCTGCACCCCTCTCTGCCACGCTCAGATCACTCTTAAGAAGAGCAGTGGTATTTGACCGATAGGATGACAACAACCAACCCTTACTGGGTTTTCATTGCCTTGTGGGAGACACAAAATAAAACTTATAATGTCACTCAATCGATGCTGGGCCTGTCCCTAGATTACAGGTAGTCTCTGATCTCATACAAAGATATTCATAACCAGTTTCTTTCCACGAAAAGTTTAATCTTTTTTAAAAAAGTACATTAACAGATACAGCAACTCCTGTTCTTGCAACTGATCCATCAGCAGTAATTGCGACTGTGTACAGTTGATCCGTGATGCTGGAGGCAGAGTTGTCTTACATTAACATAAAACTGTAAATAGACAAGGGGCCCAAAAAACTGTAAATAGACAAGAAGAATGATTGATTGAGTGATCGATTGCTCAAATAAGGCTTGGTCTTGCAGCCCCTAAAAATAATGTAGGAATATTTAATGAAATGGTAATATTTTCATTGTTTAGCAAATAGAGTCACAAAACCGTGTTTGATCCCATTGAAAAAAAATAATATTCATGGCCAGGCGCGGTGGCTCACACCTGTAATCCCAGCACTTTGGGAGGCCGAGGTGGGCGGATCATCTGAGATCAGGAGTTCAAGACCAGCCTGGCCAACATGGTGAAACCCTGTCTCTACTAAAAATACAAAAATTAGCTGGGTGTGGTGGTGAGTGCCTCTCATCCCAGCTACTCAGGTGGCTGAGGCAGGAGAATTGCTTGAACCCGGGAGGCGGAGGTTGCAGTAAACTGAGATGGTGCTATTGCATTCCAGCCTGGGTGACAGAGTGAGACTATGTCTCAAAAACAAAAACAAAAAAACCCCAAAACAAAACAAAAACAAAACAAGCAAAAAAATTCATAAGAGTGTATGAGTGTGTGTGTGTGCATGAAAGACAGAGAGAGGGAAAGAGAGAAAGAGAGGAGAGAGAAATAACTGTACAACAATATGCCAATACGTTAATTTCTGGATGAGGTAATTACAGAAATTTAGACATTTTCCTTTATATTAGTTTTCCGAATTTGCCTGCATTATCTTCAATACACATGCAGTACTTTAATAGTAAGAAAAAAAGTGATAATTTTTGAAAAAGCAGTTCATTGGAGGACTTCTGGAAACACTTATAGACATTATCTCCGTATTAGATGATTTTCCTATTGCTTTTTTTTAAGAAACAAAATGAGAAAAATCTGGATATTCTGGACTTGGTATTGATGAGAAATCGTATTAATATTCATTTTTATAATCCTGTTACATTGGAAGGTTCTAAAATAACTTCTGAATTACAAAAAAGAGGTGTAATTCTCTTCTCTGTATGTGCATTTAAACTTAAATTTAAATTACATTTATAAACCCATGCAACTCTTGAACCTTGGAGGATCTTAGAGGCAGTGGTCAGCTGGGGCTGGTTCGAGGTGGCTTGCAGCATCTCTTCCCAACTATGCATTCAGTAATGTCAGATTGGTAGCTTGAAATCAGTTACAGTCACAGTATTTACACCACGGCAATTAGCAGATGCTACAAATCAGGACTCCCCTCTCTAGAGCTGGTTGCTAAACATTCGCCAGCACACCATTACTTTAGGGGTGATCTAAACCGTGAAGAAACTGGGGATGGGGAAAATGATCTGCCCAAGGTCACTTGACAGCTTGGGGACAGAGCTGGCTTGACAGTCAGGCCTCCCTACTCATTCCAGCTTCCAAGGGCTCTGCTAAAAACAGCATAACTCAATTTTTGCCAGTGCTGAAGACAAGTGTGTTTATTGCTTTGAGGAGGAGGGAAAACCTCACTTCTCATGGCTCAAGAAAAATGAGCAGGGTGCTCATAACCATTATTTTGTTTTATGTGAATTCACAGAGAGACTTAGAGTGATAAGTAAAGACAATTAATCTACATGTGAAGCTAAGCATTTCCCAGATAATTGTTTTTTTTAAAGCTTAAATCCCTGTATTAGACAACACAATATTCTTAGCATTTGTGCAATGATTTGTTAATTAAATTGCTGCTAAAACAATCTTTATTTCTCACCTTAAAATCAGCGGAATATCAATCTACAATCAATACAATGTTGCCTGGAGCCATCTCTTGCTTCAAATTTGCTTCACAAATCTGCTGCAGGTAATTTATACCCAGTCAATAAGACATGTTTCAAAAGCCACTTTTCCCTCCCAACAGGCAACCCTGGTCTAATTTACAACTGGATAAGAACTGGCAAACTATACACACCTGAGTTAAATGTAATTTGTAATAGGATTTTTTTTTTTAAGCAGTAGTGAAAGATTTGATTTCGTCTGTTCGGTATGCAAGTAATCTTTGGCTATTTCCAGGATGATAACCAGAAAACATAAATTGCTTTGTTTCCCTTTCAGGCATAATTTTTTGTTGTTGTTCTTTAGGTGGGGAGTCAGGGGGAGAACTTCAGGGACACGGAACGTAATGATTGCTGTCTGCGGTTCACGTTTTCCGAGTCCACGGGTAATAAGTGGAAAAGGCATCATGATTGTTTAGGTTTTTGTTTTAAGGAAAGGAATTTTTTAATTCTAAGGCAGTTCTTTCCCTTGTTCCTTTATATTTTAGAAGCAGCAAGAGCTGTCAAGTTTCAGCTGAATGAATGACTTACAAATTAATCCCAGGGCTTGAAATCTCAACAAAGGTTGAAGTCTATAATTAGTGTTAGAAACTGTAATTAACTTATTAGGAAGCCCCGTGCAGTTTGGGTACCTCGTCCCCCACGGGTGGGTACCATCATTAGCAACATTCTCCAGAAAGTGGGTCTCTTAGCTCTCACCCCTCCATTTCATTCTGCCAGCTGCCAATTTGATTGGTTAAGTAGTTTGAACTGCTCAATCCTCTCCTTTTCTTTTGGATTGATGTGTTTATTACTTTTTGTGACAGTGGCTCCCAAGGCAGATGTTCAATAAAGAAAAGAAAAAAATCTGATACAGACCCAAGTCAAGAGAGAAGCGGTGGAGATTGCAGAAAATTGGGAAAGTTATCATAAGCATGGAGCTGTTATTGGAGATTTTGCTTCCAGCGTTTGTAGCAGTTGTGTTATTTACTCTTCAGCAGACGGAAACCTAGCGGGGAATTATTGAAAGCCGAGTTTCCTGAGTTTTAAATTGCACTCGTTTTGTGCACACCGTGGCGGCAGCTCATCAAAGGGAGGGCTAAATTGAAGCTCGGAGAAACTGGAGCTCTTCAGCCTCTGTCTCTGCCTCTGTTTTCCAGAATGAGAGGAATGGACTTAGCTGCTTGATGATTAGGTGGTGTCTATTTAGTGGCATCGGGGAGCAGGGTCGCACTTGGACATGACTGAATATGTACCACTGTCTTCGGGGTTCTCTGGGAACCCCCGACTCCTCACTCCTCACCCACCTTTGTGGCTTTGCCGGGCCTCAGTGCTCAGTTCTGCTGGCTCCTCTCCTGTTTGTCCTCTGTCCCCATGACCCTGGACATCTGCTGCTCTGCTGGGGACCTGGTGACAAACCCGTGCAACTCGACTTCCTCTGGAGCATCTCCTTTGTCTTTACACACCTTTGTCTTTTCCATCCCTGATGTAACCAAAATGCCTTGACTCGGGTACCTTCTAGAGGCAGGTCCTTCAATCAGCATTTCCCTCCAGTGGGCTTCAAGATGTCCGGGTTTCCAAAACCTCCAGGTTTCATGTCTGGACAGCTGCTCCTCCAGTCACCCCAAAGGCCATTTATATCGGGTTTATGCTCCTTCAATTCCCCTTTAGTGTCCTTCAGCACAGTGGATGAAGCTCTTGAATCTATTAAACTACTCTACCATAGAACAAGATGACCTCAAGCTGCTGGTTAACTGCATTTCAGAATTTTAGATCCAAACAAATACATTCGCAGAGCAGTTCCTTTTCTCAACATTTCGTAAAGTATGTTCGTTGACTAAAGCTCTGAGAAAGCCCAAAGTAAGAAAGCTGACTTAATTTTGGCTTTTATCTGGTGTTTCCCAAGCATATCTGGCCATGTAAACCATCATTCTATGTAGATTCATTGAATAGACTATGCGGCAGGCTTCGTGCTAGGATCTGGGAAAACAAGGCATAAAAGAAAGATGTAACTCCTTCCTTGTCTTAAAGAACTCTTCCTACTGCCCCCAAGATATTGATTTATGTGAACCTAGTGTTCCTTTGAGCCCACTTTGAGAAACAGTTCCTTAAGTCAAAGGAGTGGCTTTAATGGCACCTTTAAAGTCACACAGAGCAAACGTCAGCTTTCTTTTTTTTTTTTTCAGAGATTCTTGCTCTGTCACCCAGTCTGGAGTGCAGTGGTGTGATCATAGCTCACTGCAGCCTCAAACTCCTGGGCTCCAGTGATCCTCCTGCCTCAGCCTCCTGACTAGCTGGGACTGCAGGCACGTGCCACCATGCCCAGCTTATTTATATATATAGTTATATATATATACACACACACACACATATATATTTTTTCTTTGATTTTTAAAATTTTTAGTTATTTTAATAATTTATTCTATTTTATTTTTGTAGAGATGAAGTCTCATTATGTTTCCCAGGCTGGTCTTGAATTCCTGGCCTCAAGCCATCCTCCTTCCTTGGCCTCCCAAAGCACTGGGATTACAGGTGTGAGCCAATGCACTCAGTTCTGAGACCAACTTTCTTTTTTTCCTTTTTGTGTTTTTTTTTGAGACGGAGTCTCGCTCTGTCGCCCAGGCTGGAATGCAGTGGCGTGGAGATCAGCTTTCTTGACTTACAAAAAGACCTATCCCTGAGAGAAAAAAAGCTTACAATGGTAAGAATTCGAAACACTGGAAAATATATGTTGTAGGAACACAGAAACCCACTTTCCTCCAAGCCACCTGTCCTGACAAGGCTACTCTAATCTTTTCATTGAATCCTTCAGAAGGCCGGGAGATGAGTGCCTGGCAGAGAGTTTGCTGACATTACTACCCGCATTCTTTCCAGGTGAGCTGAGACACGTGCAGCCCAGGTCGGGCCGTCTGGCTGGCTTTGGTTATTCATCGCAGGCTGGAGTGGCCTTGGAATTTCAGAGTAGAGACTAATGGCTTTTCTCCTGAGAACACGCAGTGATGTGACATTTTAGAGAGGTCAAAACACCACAAACCATGGGGACTATCAGTGTTTCCACCACTCATAAGTGGCAGATGAAAATCACAGTTAATCCCGTTACTTCTTTTTCTGCCCAAAGTGGCTTCGTAGGTAGAGAAAGGTGATCCAAGAGAGGTGATGTTTGTGGACTTGTGCACACAAATAAAATAGGAAATGCATCTCTGAGATAGCAGGGATGATAGGCACGTCTTTTAAACATGATTCACGCATCCTTGGCCCTCTTGTTGAGGTTTAAGGACCCAAGTCCTCGTGGATCCACTTCTCCACTTAGCAACATTCCAAACACAGTGAGAGGCATAAAAACCCCCCGAAGACACACCCCCCTCATTAGCAGAAAGCGTAGCATCCAGCCTGGGACGATGTTAGGGGCTGAACTGTGTCCCCTCCCAAATTTCTATATCGAAGCCCTAACCTCCAGTGCCTCCGAATGACTATGAATGAGACTGTATTTGGAAATAAGGTCTTTAAAGAGGTGATCAATTTAAAATGAGCTCTTTAGCGTAGGTGCTCATCCAGTCACCCTGGAGTCTTTATGAGAAGAGAAAATTTAGATGCCAGGCGTGTGCATGCACTAAGATAAAAAAAAAAAATAGCCACATGAAAACACATTGGGAAAGTGGCCGCCTGCAAGCCAGGAGAGAGGCCTCAGAAGAAACCAGCCTCGTGGACACCTTGATCTTGGACTTCTGGCCTCCAGAACTGTGAAAAAATAAATTTCTGTTGTTTAAGCCACGCAGTCTGTGGTCCTTTGTTCAGCCTGAGCAAACGAATACAGAAAGGAGGCTGGGTTCAGGTGTGGAAAATGATGATAATTCAATGTCAAACTGTTGCGACAGAAAATAAATGTTTGGACAAAGAGGAAGGAGAGGGAAAAGAGGGAGTGGGCTTAAGCAAGGATCCTGGAGTTGGGAAGGACCTTCACTGATGTCTCCCCACAATCTCTCCTCCACGGATCCTCGCGTGACCGATGCCCCCTCATCCTCATGAGAGGCCCTGGCTGAGCAGAACCGGCCCGGGGACCTCGAGGCAGAACGTGTGGGGAGCACAGTTTGTTTCTTAAGAGATGACAGTGGGTTCATTTGATCCTACACTGCTGAGGTTGGTTTTTGTTTTTTGGGTTTTTTTTTTTTTAGATGAAAAGTGAATTTTTGAACTTGCCGTTAGCATTGCCCATGAACTGTTTCCAGCTATTTCCAGCCTCCATGCTTGGCTACTTTAGGACCTGAAATGGTGATGCTGCTTCCTGTAGAGATGAAATGATGGAAGGGAGATGGGGTAACGTCCATGTACTTATTTCAAAAATTTTTATTTTAAATCAAGAAACTGCCATGCAACTGGATGATCGGCAATGGAATGGCTGTTTGGTTAAGGCTCGGAAGAAATGCTCTAAACAGCACTGGAAAATGACCATTAAAAAAACAACCAAAACAAAAAAAAAAAGCCAAACCTCTCTCGGAGTCTGCATCATATAAATCTAATAAGACAGAGCGAAAAATATTGGATTTATTTTTACAAGTTAGCTGTGACCTTTCCAACCTTCTGAATGGATTCACTTCGCACGGTTCCTCTTCAGGGCCTTAGGGTTATGAGTAACTCATAAAAATAAATCCAATATTTTCCCCTTAGCCATGTCATAGCCAATGTAGGAATTCAGATGATGGGGCAAGCGAGGTGGGTTTTCATTTCGTTTGACCTCCCATTATGAGAGGTGCTGAGTCCTCAGCCCTGGCCGGGCCTCCCCAGAACCTGTGTACAAAGAAACAAAAACAAGGCATTTGTGTCGGGGCCAAGCCCAGGGCAGGGCATGGTGGGGAGGTGGTGGCCAGATGAGACGGCCCGTGTCCAGCTGGATAGAGACACGGGATTCCTGGCCTGAGAGGCATGGGGAAGAGGGTTGTTAAAGTGGCATGTTTTCAGTGAGAAGAAAAATCTCACCTTTGAAGAAGGGTCTTCCCCACAAGAGGGATTCGGTCTCCATGGGGATGCTATCTGAGAGAGCAGGGATGACAGGCATGTCTCTTAAACATGATTCACACATCCTTGGCCCTCTTGTTGAGGTTTAATGACACAAGTCTTCGTGGATCCACTTCTCCACTTAGCAGCATTCCAAACAGGGTGAGAGGCATAAAAACCATCTGAAGACACACCTTCCTTGTTAGCAGGAAGCTTAGCATCTTGCCTAGGAGGATGTTAGGGACTGAACTATGTCACCTCCCAAATTCCTATATTGAAGCACTAACCTCCAGCGCCTTCATTGAACCTTCATTGGTCAGGAATTACCACCTGAGTCAGAGCCTCACCCTTGTCACCTGCAGGGACCTTGTTCGTGGGACAGATGTCTCCTGATTACCTACTGCATGCCAGGCAGTGAGGGCCCTGAGGATATGGGGTGAACAAAACTAGCACTGTTTCTGTCCCAGAGGAGCCTGTAGGCTAACGCAGGATTCAGACACTTATCAAATAAACAACAATCCATGTGTAATCATAAGGTAAGTCCTAGGGAGAATACACAGGAGTCTTATGGAAGTGAATTGTGACGGGACGGTGGCTGAATGGGAAGGAGGAACAGTCCCAGGGGATTTCCTGGAAAAAGTGGCGATTGAGCTGATTGATGACTGGATTCTAA
Organism: Macaca nemestrina; assembly: GCF_043159975.1. Lineage (NCBI taxonomy): Eukaryota > Metazoa > Chordata > Mammalia > Primates > Cercopithecidae > Macaca > Macaca nemestrina. The sequence continues at coordinate 53,111,252 of NC_092142.1, forward strand.
CAGGTGGAGGAAGGGGTGGAGGAGAGATTTCCGGAAAGAGGCATTGGCATTCCTGTAGCAGGCTGGGCTCCCTGGGAGTGACTCTGAGGCAAGAGAGGTTTATCAGGCAGTTCACCGGTGATCAGTGCTTGAGGAAGGAAGGAAGGAAGGAAGAAGGAAGGAAGGAAGGAAGGAAGGAAGGAAGGAAGGAAGGAAGGAAGGAAGGAAGGAAGGAAGGAAGGAGGGAAGGAAGGAAAAAGGAAGGAAGGAAGGAAGGAAGGGAGAGAGAGCTGGGCAGAGGGAGAGGTTGAATATGAGTGGATCAAAGGAGGCCTCAGCCAATCCTGGAGAGCTGAGAAGCTGGGATGACCCCTGGTGTATTAGTCCACTGTCCCGCTGTTATAAAGAACTGCCCGAGACTGGGCAATTTATAAAGGAAAGAGGTTTGACTGACTCATAGTTCAGCATGGTTGGGGAGGCCTCAGGAAACTTACAATCGTAGGGGAAGCAAACATGTCCTCCTTTACATGGCTGCAGGAAAGAGAATGAGGGCCGAGTGAAGGGGGAAGCCCCTTATAAAACCATCAGATCTTGTGAAAACCCGCTCACTATCATGAGAACAACATGGGGGAACCATCCCTATGATTCAATTATGTCTGCCTGGTCCCACCCTTGACACGTGGGGATTTTTACAATTTGAGATGAGACTTTGGGTGGGGACACAGCAAAACCATATCACCTGGGACGACCACAGTGACTGGTCCCTGAATGCAGGCCACTCTGGGGAGGGTGTGGGAGCTTGAACAAGGCAACTCTCTTTCATTGACACAATCTTTGAAGAGGGTTGACTGTGGATGGCTGTCAGCTGCTAGATCAGAGGCGCATTCCAGGATCCACTACAATGTACAAAGGTCTTCCAGCAGAAAGAAACATGAGACCTTCTAAAAACTGGAAAGAGGTCACTGGGGAAGAGAATGAGAGGGGCTCAGAGTAAGGTGGGCCTGGAACATGCAGGTCTTGGGGCACCACCAGGATGTCAGCTGCAGAAAACTGGAAAGGAGCCCCACAGCACGTGGCTTCCCAGAATGCAAGCATCATATTGAGCCCACGTGATTGACGAGTACTAATTTTAGGGCTTCTTCTATGTGCTGAGGACGAGGGAGAAAACTAAGAGAAAGATCCCAGCCCTTCAGCAGCTTGCACTCTTATGGGTGAGAAAAGACATATGTGCATACATACACACGTACACACAGGCACACACACATGCATGCACACACACACGTGCACACACATGCATGCACGCACATGTGCACACACATACACACAGACACACATGCACACACACGTGCATGCACACAGACATGCATGCACATACACACGTATACACACAGGCACACACATGCACACACACGCACACACAGGCACACAGACACATGCAAACACACAAGCCTAGAAAGATAAGTCAAGAGAGGAGCATGCCACACATTTAGAAGTGGGTAAATTTCTGTCTGTACTCTCAATGTCTACAAATTCCTCCCCTCCCACTCTTCCTAAATCCATTCCAGTTGTGCCAGTCCACAGCAACTATGGTCACCGAAGACCCAGTGACCAGTATGTTGCTCAATCCAATTCTCAGTCCCCAGTGTCCTTGACCTATCACACCCCATTGGACACATGGGGTCACTTCCTCCTCTGCAGAACCCCTGCCCCTGGCTTCCAGGACCCCACACTCCTGGTTCTCTTCCTACCTCCAGGCCCACTCTTTCTCAGCACCCTTCATGGACCCTGCTTCTCCCAATCTCTTCACTTTGTAGGACCCCAGGACTCAATCCTTGCACCCTTTCTCTCTTCCATCCTCATTCTTTCCCTGGGTCATTGAATGCCTTCCCGTGGCTTTAAATTCTTTTTTGTTTGTTTTACAGATGGAGTCTCCCTCTGTCGCCCAGGCAGTAGAGCAATCTCGGCTCACTGTAACCTCCACCTCCTGGGTTCAAGCTATTCTCCTGTCTCAGCCTCCTGAGTAGCTGGGATTAAGGGTGCCCACCATCATGCCCACCTATTTTTTTTTTCTTTTTGTATTTTTAGTAGAGACAGGGTTTCACCAAGTTGGTCAGGCTGGTCTCAAACTCCTGACCTCAAGTGATCTGCCCACCTCGGCCTCCCAAAGTGCTGGGATTACAGGCATGAGCCACTGCGCCAGGCCTGTGGCTTTAAATTCTATTAGCAGATGACTCACCCATCTGTGTCTTCTACCCAAACCTCTCTGCCAGTCTGCAGAGCCATCTACCCAACGGCCTCCTCAATGTCCCCATTTAGCTGTCTAATAAACCTTCAGGTCCCACACGGAACTGCAGAGCTCCCCGGTCTGCCAAACTCAGACTTCTCCGTCTCAGTGGGGGCAGCCCCATCCTTCCAGTTGCTTAGTCTCTGAACCTTAGCATTGTCTCCAACTTCTTCCTGTCTCTCCTCTCCCACTTCCAACTCATCAGCAAATCCTGCCGGCTCTCAGCTTCACACATGCTCACCAGCCAGCCACTCCTCACAGCTCCCTTGCGGCCATCCCCGTCTGAACTGTGGCCATCGCACTCTTTGGTACCTCGGTAGCTTCAGCAGCCTTGTCTTGGGTCTCCCTGCTCCAACCTTTGACCCCACCAGATGGTCTGATCTTAACACTAATGCCTGACCATGATTCTCTGCTTAAGACCCTCAGTGGCTCCTGTTTCACTCAGAGTCAAGGCTGAGCTTGCATAGTGGCCCTCGAGGTACACTGTGACCTGCCTTGGTTCCTCTCTGAGCTTTTCTAGTCTCCTCATCACTCATTCTGCTTCCACCACTAGGGCCTCCCTACAGCTCCTCGCAACACCCAGGCTCACCCCATCCCAGGGCCTCTGCACCTCCTTCCACTATGCCTGCTGCTCCTTTCTCAACATTGTCTCATGGGTGAGGCTCCTGTCACCTCTAAGACCTTCGTCCAATCCCACCTTCCCTAGGAGACTCAACCACCACCCTCCACACTGCAGGCTGCTCTCCCTCCCCGTGCTCCTGGTCCCTTTGCCTCTATCCACTCATCCTCTCTCCTAGCACTTAGCACTTTGCTAACATACTTTTGCTGGGTGCAGTGGCCCACACCTGTAATCCCAGCTACTCAGGAGGCCAAGGTGGGAGGACCACTTGAGGCCAGTGGTTTGAGACCAGCCTGGGCAACACTGTGAGACCCTATCTCTACCCTACCAAAAATTAAAAAAAATTAGCTGGGTGTGGTGGTGCACACTGTAGTCCCAGCTAATCGAGGGACTGAGCCCAGTAGTTCAAGCCTGCAATGAGCTATGATTGCATCACTGCACCCCAACCTGGGTGACAGAGCAAGATTCTGTCTCTTAAAAACAATAACAAAAACCAACCAAACAAAGAAACAAAATCCCCACACTGTATGATGTTCATATTTGCTGTCTGTGCTGGTCACTGTCAGTATCATACTAGAGGGTAGGCTGCGGGGGTCAAGGATCTTTATTCACGGATGTACCAAGTGCCTAGAATGCCTCTGGGTTCTCAACAAATACTCGCTGAATGAATGAATGCTAAAAACCAGCTTGAACTCTTTCCAATCTATCTTCCCCTTGTAGTCAGCAGCCTTCAAGAAAGTTCTCAATGGTATCTGCTGCAGTTATTCTCACCCTTGTGCAATTCCCTCCACCAGGCTGAACCTAGTGACTCACTTTTTATGTATTGTAGTAAAATATGCATAATATAAAATTTACTATTTTAATCATTTTTAAAGTATACAATTCAGTAGCATTAAACACATTCACAATATTGTGTAATCATCACCACTCTCCATTGCCAAAATATTTTCGTCGTCCCAAATAGAGACCCTGCACCCATTAAACACTGACTCCTATTCTTGAGGCAGAGTCTCACTCCGTTGTCCAGGCTCATTGCAGCCTCAAAGTCCTGGCTTCAAGCAATCCTCCTGCCTCAACCTCCCAAGTAGCTGAGGCTACAAGTGAGCACCACCATGCTCAGCTAATTTTGTACTTTTTATTTTTGTAGAGGCAGAGTCTTGCTCCATCACCCAGGCTGGAATGCAGTGGTAGGATCATAGCTCCACTGCAGCCTCAAACTCCTGGGTTCAAGTGATCCTCTTGCCTCAGCCTCCTGAGTGGCTAGGTCTACAGGCATGCACCACCATGCCCAACTAAGTTTTACATTTTTTTGTAGAAGTGAGATCTTGCTGTGTTGCCCAGGCTGGTCCCGAACTCCTGACCTCAAGTGATCCTCCCATATCAGCCTCTCGAAGCACTGGGCATGGTAAACTCACTTCTAATGAATACACAATGTAAGTGGTGGATGTCACATCTGACATTAGGTCATAAAAGATGGTGACTCCCATCTTGCTGGCTCTCCCTTGCTTCTCTCCTGACTCGCTCCGAGGGAAACCAGCAGACCCCCGTGGCAAGCTGCTGTGTGGAGCAGTCAACAGCGGGTGAGGTTCTGAAAGCTGTCAGCAGCCACATGAGTGAGCCTGAAAGTGGATCCTCCTCGCGTCGAGCCTTGAGATGGGATCACAGCCCTGGCCAACACCTGAGTGTAGCCTGTGAGATGCTGAGCCATTGCACCCAGCTAAGCCCTGCCAAGAATCCCGACCTGCAAAAACTGAGATCCCACGGGTGTGTTGTTTTAAGTCGCCAGGCTGTGGGGTAATCTGTTTCACAGCAATAAATAACGACTACATCTTTGCTCCTGGAATTGATATAAAGTAGAGGACTCCGATGCTCAGACTCCATCCTACTTAAGGCTACATGACCTCCGATGACCTGGAACGCCTTCTCATGGGACAGCATGAGGCTCCTCTGAGCCTAAAGTCACATCCAGACAGAGTCCGGCTTCCTGCAAAGCTGTGTATGGTTCTGGCATTTGGAATCATGCCCATGTCCTCCTTGTACCCATTTATTTTTTCTTCTAACACCACCCTGAACTTGGGGAGCATTGGAAGTGTAGGTGCTACCTTGTGAAGGAGTGTTTATTTCTTCTTTGGACTAACCTCTTTCCTTATTCACTTCCAGTAACCTGTTACTGGAAGAAGTTACAGGTTACTTCTTCTTTGGACTAACGTTTCCTTATTCACCAAGTCCTTGGAGGACTGAGAATGGATTGTGCTCTCTGTCTAAGCGGGGCCTGTTGCGTCCCTCTCAACAAGCTCCGGGATGATTGCTGCCGGGGTGGAGGCTACTAGAGCATCCCTACCACTGCCTCTTGGCCACCAATAAAGTCTGGGATAGTGACCTTTAACTCCCCAGGGACCTCTTCAGAGTTCTCCACATAACCAGGGCTCCCTTTACAACCTACGCCTTTTCAACACAGCTGGGACATATAACAATGCCTTTATTTGGAGAGGTTGTGGCAAAACTCCCCAACATTATCTTGTGCAGGTAATGCTTGCTTTTATTTGTCCGCAAACAACCTCTTTCAAGCTTCTGGGGGAGCCCTTCCTGTGGTGTTGGCGAGCAGAGTGACTTAGTATTCACACCGCCACGTGCTTTCGGATGTTGCATCCTTTGATCACGTCTGCTCTCAGACGCATCTCCTGACTGATGACACCTGCTTTTGGGTCTTTCATCCAACAGAAGCCCTTTGACTTCTGGGCCTTCGCTGCATCTTCTCTTGTTTGGCTGTTGTTTTCCTTTTTCTTTTAAAAAATATCGACCCTTTTACTAATTAGAAAAATAAACCACTTTTTTTTGGTCTTGGCAAATCTTTAAATAATTCAGGATTGTATGAACAACAAAAACGAAAGTTGGTGTCTCTCTTAGGATGAATAATAAGAATTGCATGCAGCCTCCATCTAGGGTGGAAACAAATAAGGTTTCCTTCAAGGTGAGGTTGATGAGAGGTGGCGTGGTGCAGTGGTCGGCATCTCAGATCTGTGTGTTCGAATGCTGGCTGTTTCACTGTTCTAGCTCTTTCCATCCTCTCTGAGCTCCACTTAGAGGGTGTGTTCGGCCATTTGTGCATTGCTACAAAGAAATACCTGAGACTGGGTACCTTTTTTTTTTTTTTTTTTTTTTTTGAGACGGAATCTCTCTCTGTCGCCGGGTTGGAGTGCAGTGGCATGATCTCAGCTCACTGCAACCTCTGCCTCCTGGGTTCAAGTGATCCTTCTTCCTTAGCCTCCCGAGTAGCTGGGACTACAGGCGTGCCCAGCTAATTTTTGTGTTTTTAGTAGAGACAGGGTTTCACCATGTTGGCTAGGATGGTCTCGAACTCCTGACCTCAGGCAATTCACCCACCTCGGCTTCTCAGAGTGCTGGGATTACAGGCGTGAGCCACCACATCTGGCTGAGACTGGGTAATTTATGGAAGAACAATGGGTTTCATTGGCTCACAACTCTGCAGGCTGTACAGGAAGCATAGCGGCATCTGCTTCTGAGGAAGCCTCAGGAAGCTTCCAATCATGGTGAAGGTGAAGGGGGAGCAGACATCTCACATGGCAGAGTGGGAGCAAGACAGAGAGGGGGAGATGCCACACAGTTTTAATCCACCAGATATCAAGAGATCTCCCTCGTTATCACAAGGACAGAACGAGGATGATGATGCTAAAACATTTGTGAGAAATCCACCCTCATCATTCAGTGGCCTCCCACCAGGCCCCACCTCCAACATTGGGGATTACAGTTCAACATGAGTTCTGGGCGGAGACGCACATTCAGACCAAATCAGATGGCTCGGTGAGGACTAAATGACATAACGGGCTGGTGCAGTAGCTCACGCCTGTAATCCCAGCACTTTGGAAGGCTGAGGTGGGCAGATCATTTGAGGTTAGGAGTGCAAGACCAGCCTGGTCAACAAGGTGAAACCCCGTCTCTACTAAAAATACAAAAATTAGCTGGGTGTAGTAGTGGGTGCCTATAATCCTAGCTGCTAGGGAGGCTGAGGCAGGAAAATTGCTTGAACCCAGGAGGTGGAAGTTGCAGTGAGCTGAGATCACTCCACCGCACTCCAGCCTGGGCGACAAGAGCAAAACTCCATCTCAGAAAAAAAGAAAGAATGGGGGTCAACCCTGGAGAATGGCGCTTGGGACAGGGAGCGCTCTCTGTGAATACTACCATGGCCTGCACCCAACTCATGGGCCACCCGCAAGCACTGTCCTCTGCAGAATGTCTGCCTCAGCGACTGGTACCACTCTCCGCCCAGAAAGTCAGGCATGTCCTTGACACAGCTTTATCCCTCGCTCCCCAGGGTCAATGCATCGGCAAGTCACAGTGATGTCACTGTCTGCTGTGGAAAATTTACCTTTATCTCCTTAGATCTCTATCTTGCTGCCCCCTGTAGGGTTACTGGAATGCTGATCCATTGGCGGTCACAATGAAAATCAAAAAGTTAAAAGGTGGGACCCCATCTCTACAACAAATTAAAAATTCGCCAGGCATGGTGGTGTGCACAGCTACTTGGGAGGCTGAGGCAGGAGGATCATTTGAGCCCAGGAGGTTGAGGCTGCAGTGGGCCATGATTGTGCCACTGCACTTCAGCCTGGGTGACAGAGCTAGACCCTGTCTTTAAAAAAACAAAGTTAACCGTAGAATTACCATAAGATCCAGCAATTTCACTCCTAGGTATATACTCAAATGTATCGAAGGCAGGTATTCAAACAAAAACTTATGTACAATGTTGATAGCTGCTCTATTCACAATAGCTGAAAGGTGAAAACAACATAATATTCATTAATGGATGATCAATAAACATAGTATGGTTATCCATACAACAAGCAAAATATGGTTATCCCAAAGACCTCTTGGACAGAAGAACTGTGGTGCTGACATTGACCACTGCACCGCCATACCAAGGAACAAAGCACCGATGCAAGCTTCAACATAGATGAACCTCGGAGACATGATACCAAGTGAAAGAAGCCAGATACCAAAGGCCACGTACCATATGATTCCATCGGTGTGAAATGTCCAGAATAGGCCAATCCATTCAGACAGAAAGTAGACTCAGAGGAGGGGCAATGGGAAGTGACTGTCTAACGGGTCACTGTTTAAGGTGATAAGAAATGTTCCGACTGGACGCGGTGGCTCACGTCTGTAATCCCAACACTTTGGGAGGCTGAGGCAGGCAGATCACGAGGTCAGGAGATCGAGACCATCCTGCCTAACACGGTGAAACCCCATCTCTACTAAAAATACAAAAAATTAGTTGGGCGGGGTGGCGGGCGCCTGTAGTCCCAGCTACTCGGGAGGCTGAGGCAGGAGAATGGCGTGAACCTGGGAGGCAGAGCTTGCAGTGAGCCGAGATCGCGCCACTGCACTCCAGCCTGGGTGACAGAGCGAGACTCCATCTCAAAAAAAAGAAAGAAAGGAAGTTCTAAAACCAGTTGGTGGTGATGGTTATGCAACATTGCGAATATACCTAATGCCACTGAATTGTATATTTTAAAATGATTAAAATGATAAATTTTCTAGTATGTGTAAACACATACTACTACAAAAGAATTGTGCTGTTTCTCTGCAATTGAAATTTAACTGAATCTCATGTGTTTTATCAGGCAACCCTGTCCCCAGCATGGCATGGCCCACAGGACTGTTTGAAGGAGCTCTGATATCTTCTGGCAGGGCCATCTGGGTGGGTCCCCTGTTTCCTGGAGGTCCCCCCAGGGCAGGGTGTCCCCTCCTGCTCTACCTCTCCCTGTACCAGCAGCCTGGATAGCATGGGGTGAATGCCTGAGACTCTGCCTAGCTCTTCCTCTTCTGTTTTTGCCCCACCCTTAGCAGTGGCCTTGTTGCATGGTGGCCCAGGCTTTGCCTGCAAGGAGAGCCCCAACATGACTGAGAACCTCAAGCAATGTCTTTTGGACTGGTTAAGTGGTTCATCTTGGTGCAAGCGGTTGGGGGAAATTTTGACCTTCCAGAAACCACGGCCCCTCCCTCCACCTCCTGTGTGTTCTTCCAGATGTTCAATCATGGGCTCATCTTTCCTGGAGCTCTCTGATCCAGGCGGTCGTCTCTGGCTGTACCGCTGCAGGTCAAAGCTGGTTTCTCCCTCCATTCTGATCTTTAATATAAGCAATATCCTCCCAGCCGGGGCTCCTACGACAGCAGTTTGCTTCAAGAGCACAAATTAAAGTGATGCCACCAAGGGCATGAATGGTCTTAGCAGAGTCAACATGGGGAGCATTGCGCATTCCCTGTGTAATATTAAGAATGACTAAGCGGAGGCACTGCCCTTCCAGCCAAGCCTGGTCTGAATACCAAAGAGTCGGGCTGAGAGAAGGGAGGAGGGGGGAGCCCAGGGCTGCCACTCAACTGCAGAGGCCCAGCTCATCTGCTGGCCCTGCGGGGCTGAGGGACAGAAGGTAAAGGTCAGGAACTCTCAGCAAATATTTAGAGGGCTGTTCTCATGCCCAGTGGGTTTGGACACAAGGTAATCCTCTCTTGGAAGGGCCCAGTAATCCCTGAGCAAATGCACGGGCTAACTGGTAACTATGGCTGAGCCAGCCCAGCTCCTCTGGGACAGTCATTGAGGGAGATGGTGGGCCCAGCACCCAGGCTCAGGTTTATATGGGAGGGGAGGAAGCCTCAGCTCCAAGAAAGAGCCCACCTCCTGGCGAATGCTTCTGTGTGAGACCTGTTGCATTGAGGTGTACAATATTTTGTTATGTAGGTTGGGTGCTGTGGCTCCTGCCTGTAATACCGGTGTTTTGGGAGGCTGAAATGGGAGGATTGCTTGTGGCCAGGAGTTAGAGACCAGGCTGGGCAAAATAGCAAGACCCTATCTCTACAAAAAATACAAATAAAAAAATAGCCAGGCATGGTGGTGCATGCCTGTAGTCTCTGCAACTCAGGAGGTGGAGGGAGAAGTATCACTTGAGCCCAGGAGTTCCAGGCTGTAGTGAACTATGATCGAGCCATTGCACTCCAGCCTGGGCAACACAGAGAGACCCTGTCTCTTAAAAAAAAAAAAAAAAAAAGGAATTATGGAGCATGTATTGTATACCAGGCTCTGAGCTAGGGATGAGGCTTCAGAGATGAAAGACATGGTCGCTGTAAGGAGCCCAGAGTCTGACTGGGGAGCCAGTCCAGCTCTCTGAGGACACTCTTGGATCCCCGGCAGTTAACATCATGAATAAATGAATAAATAAATGAATGAGTGACTTGTAATACGCTGGAGCCCTTTACTTCTCCCATACGACTCAAGGATGGCTTCCTGGAAATGAACTTAAAGGGAGGTCAAAGAGTTGTGCAGAAAAGTGAAGGAAGGGTGGGTCTAGGCAGAAGAAACAGCATGTGCCAATACATGAAGGTGCAGGGGGTCCTGGCACAGCTGGGAGCTGCCAGTGTCTGTATGTAGAGCCCATTGGGTGCAAGACCTAAAGCTGGAGCCACCTGCAGGATCCAGATCTGGAAGAACCGGCTCTGGTGAGGAGCTGGGATTCCTTCTTGAAGCTCCTGAGGGATTTTAACTAGCAAAGCAACAAGATCTGACTTGCATTTTCCATCGTCTATACGGAGAATGAGTTTGCTCATTCTATCTATTAATGCATCTTAAAAACAAACTCCCGCTACTTACCAGTGTTGTGCTGGGTCTAGACTGATGTAGTCCAACAAAAACATAATGTGGGCCATGTGCGTAATTTTATATATTTTATTTTATGTTTTTCTTGAGACAGAGTCTTGCTGTGTCACCCAGGCTGGAGTGCAGTGGTGCGATCTCAGTTTACTGCAACCTCCACCTTCTGGGTTCAAGCAATTCTCCTTCTTCAGCCTTCCGGGTAGCTGGGACCACGGGCATGTGCCACCATGCCCGCCTAATTTTCGTATTTTTTTTTTAGTAGAGATGGGGTTTCACCATGTTGGCCAGGCTGGTCTTGAACTCCTGACCTCAAGTGATCCACCCACCTCAGCCCCCCAAAGTGCTGGGATTACATTCTGGAGCCACCGTGCCTGGTGTGTAATTTTAAATTTTCTAGTAGCCACATTTAAAGAAGTAAGAAAACCCAGGTAATATGCTTTCATATATTTTATTTAACCCAATATATCTGAAATATCACAATACATTTTACATTATTTTTTTCATTTGAAGTTTTTGAAATCCAGGTGTATTTTACCTTCATAGCACATCTCAATTCATGGCTGCCTCACTTAAGTACCCAGTTGCCACACATGGCTCATGGCTGCCATTCTGAACAGTGGGTGCAGGTCTAGACAGTGGTGCATGAGGCCAGCAGGACCTCTGTCCTCACAGCACTTAGAGCGTAGAAGAGAAGAACCTCAATTAAACAAGCAAACAAAATAGTGCAACAGAAGTCACAGTGGAGAGAAGAGATGGAAGGGAGAATCATGACACCCAGGGGACATGGCAGAGGGACCTAATTTAGGGTAAATTTAAGTTGAGTCTTTAAGGATGCATGGGAGGGGTCAGTGAAGTGAGGGGCAGGCATTCCTGGCAGCAGAACTGAGTGTATGAACGGCCGTGGCCACGCTTGATGAACGGCCCTAAGCCCAGGAGAGTTGGCCTGACACATCTGGCAAGGCTAGCAGGGCCAGATCATGCATGCCTGTAGCCATGGTGGACAAGTTTGGCTTCATTCTAAGAGCAATTGGAAACCACCAGAGGGTCATAAGTGACCACGGTCAGGTCATTACAAATCTATCACCGTGGGTGGGTGTTGTGTACAGGTGGATCAGAGTGGGCAGGATGGAGCAGAACAGCCAGTTGTCTAGAACAGTTGTTCTAGCACAAGATGCTGATGGTTTGGACAAGGGTGGTGGCCATGGAAATGGGAAGAAGTGAGTGGTTGCAGGTTAATGAAATTACAACCAATAGGCCTTAGTAACGGATTGGAGGGGTGTGCTTGTATGCGTGTGGATAGGGCTGAGGTTCAGTTTTTTTGTTGTTGTTGTTGTTTTTTCCTTTGAGACGGAGTCTCGCTCTGTCACCCAGGCTGGAACGCAGTGGCAGAGTGGCAGGATCTCGGCTCACTGCAACCTCCTCCTCCCGGGTTCAAGTGATTCTCATCCCTCAGCCTCCCAAGCAGCTGGAATTACAGGTGCCTGCCACCATACCTGGCAAATTTTTGCATTTTTAGAGACAGGGTTTCACCATGTTGGCCAGGCTGGTCGCGAACTCCTGACCTCAAGTGATCTGCCCACCTTAGCCTCCCAAAGTGATAAGATTCCAGGCATTGGGGTGCAGTTTGAAAGAAAGGAAGCAATAAAGAATGACTCCCAGGTTTCTGCTGCTGTTTCTGGGATGGGGAATGTGAAAGAGAAATCGTAGCTTTAAAGATCTGGGGAGATGGTGGGTTCAGTTGTGAACCTGTTGAATTTGAGGTGATAGATCTTCAAGGTTGAATTTTTAAATGACAATATATACATTCAAACTTGGGAGAGAGGTCTGGGCTGGACAAGCAGGCTGGGAAAAGGGTTGGTATCTGGATGTGTAGCTGGTAGCTAAATACATGGAAATTGATAAAATCATCTAGAGCAGTGGCTCCCAACAGGGGGCCAATTTTGCACACACATTCCCGCACCATCAAGGGGCATCTGGCAATGCCTGGAGACATTTTTGCTTGTGACAATTTTGGGAGCAAGCTGGCATCAAGTGAGTGAAGGCCAGGGATGTGCTAAACACTGTGCAATAAACAGGACAGCCCCTGTGGCAAAGAGTGATCACCCCCAAAATATCAGCAGTGCTGAGGTTGAGAAATCCAGACGGAGAGACAGAGCCCTGAGAAGCTCTGGCGTTTAAGGTGAAACAAGTAGTTGTGGAAGGAATGATTAGTGAAGTAGGAAGAAATGCAGATGAGAAAGGAGGAAGACGTGAACAAACAGGGCGCAGCGGCTCTGGTTAGGAGACTGTGAATTCAGTGATAGAGAACAATCACATCGTTGTATCTTTTAGTTGAAATTTTTTCCATTTTCATTTTCTTTCTGCAGGTGAGACCTATGGATGCCTCAGATTTCAAGCACCTGGAATATAGAACCGCACATGAAACAAGCCCATGGCAGGGTGGGAAGAGCCCATGGCAGGTTGGGAAGAGCCCAGGCTCCTTGCTTACTTGTTAGCTGTGTTTGCTTGGACAAGTGGCTCACTCCTCCCAGCCTCGGTTTCCTCATCTGGAAAATGGGTTTGTGGGACAGTGATCAAGGGAGAAGATAAATTTCATACATGGTAAGTGCTCAGTTAGCGGTACTTTTCTTCCTTTCATTTTGCATCTTCTGGCAAGGCTTGCCGATAGGTTATTCTTCTCTCAACTCTGCCAAAATCCTACTGAAAACAGGACTGGTTTTGGGATGAAGCCTCTGGCTGCTCCCTTTCCTTACAGATACAGTTTGGCTGGTTGTTTCCTAGGCTGTCGTGTATGCTATTGGTGAAGAACAACTTCTTCCACCCTCTCCCCATGCCCCAGCCTTTGCTTCCCCCTCATTAAGGTCCTTCGTATTAAAGATGACCTGATTGGCAGACGAGGTCTGCTGCTGCAACATGATTTGGTTCATTATTTATCAGAGTAGGAAGCAGGAAATGATGTACCAGACTGGAAACTCTTTGAGGGCCATTAGGATCCCAGATCTTTTTAAACTTTCTCACTACTATTATCCAGTAAAGGACACTAAACCTGAACCACCTTTCACCCAGCTTTCTAGGGTTTGGGGTGTGATGGGGATGAGGATTTGGCAATGTACTCCAAGAATGTATTTTCTTTGAAGTCTCCTGGCTTATCTTAAAATTTTAATAAATATAAAGTCCTAGTAATGTATCACTTTTCATTTTAATATAATAATACCATTTTGGCCAGGTGCAGTGGCTCATACCTGTAATCCCACTGCTTTGGGGGGCCTAGGCAGGTGGATTGCTTGAGCCCAGGGGTTCGAGACCAGCCTGGCCAACATGGCGAAATCCTGTCTCTACTAAAAACACAAAAATTAGCTGGGCATGGTGGCAAACGCTGGTAATCCCAGCATTTTGGAAGACTGAGGCGGGCGGATCACCTGAGGTCAGGAGTTCAAAACCAGCCTGGTCAAAATGGTGAAACCCTGTCTCTACTAAAAATACAAAAATTAGCTGGGCATGGTGGTGGGTGCCTGTAATCCCAGCTACTTGGGAGGCTGAGGCAGGAGAATCACTTGAACCTGGGATGCAGAGGTTGCAATGAGCACAGATCGTGCCACTGCACTTCAGCCTGGGTGACAGAGTGGGATTCAGTCTCAAAAAAAAGAAAAGCAAAAAGAAAATCATAATACCATTTTATTCTCTTCTAGCTAAATTGTATAGTCTGCCCCTCCCCCATTGGTTTTCCCAAGGATCCTGTCACACCACCCCCAGGAGATGGGAGTATCTCAGCTTGAGATCAAATCCAACTTGAATGTCATAAACACCCAAATGCTCTTCTTGGGTACCATGGACCCCTTGGACATCTGACAAATTTCTAATGAGGTAGGGGATGATAAGCTATGAAGGCAACCACAGAGAACCCAATTGTGGAATAAAGAATTCTCTTGGGAAACGAGAAGATTCCTGAATTCTCCACAGCTTGGAAGATAATTAGATTTTATTTTTCCAGTGTAGAAAAAACGTTTCCAACTGATTTGGGGAATCTACGGAAGGCACTTGATGATATTTATGTTTGGTAATTGCTTGGTCCTCGAAGGTATTGAAGTTGGAGGTGTTGGTTTGCTTACTGTGAAGACATTCATTATAGACATTCTCTGTGTTAGCAGGCATGGTCTAGCAAACTGGCTGTCAGAGCCTCCCAAGAATGATGCGGAGAGAAACGGAATGTCAAAGACAATGTCCTGTTCTTTGTCTCTTGAGAAAGAAGTCGTCCCAAGACCCTCAGGGAGGGGTGTAGTTGACTCTTCTCTGACATATCACACGTATTGCACTTAAGTTTGCAGAGATCCCAAATGGATGAATGCTCCCTCTAAGAAAAACACTGCTTATTTTTTGCTCCTGTGAAGAAAATGGCTCTGAATTTACATAATTAAAATTCTAGTGTCTTTTCAGATCATAACAATGGGTAATTAACATTGTTACTTGTCAGCTGGGAAATACCTTGAGAGGAGGCGATCAGAGCCCAGCCGTTTTATTTTGGACCACATCTCGTGGACAATCAGGGCTAATTGAATCCCTCCCCATCTCATCGAAAATGAATGAAAGAACATTGAAGGCTGCTGGCCGGGCTCACAATCAACCCAGAAAGGCCATGTGTTCACACAAGCCAGCTCGAGATCAGAACCTCAACTCTGCATTGAGGATGGCTGCCTGACAGTCTAATTCAGAAGCGTTGCTTAAAATCTTAATCAGCGCAGTAAAATGAACACAGGCGAGTTTCGACACCATGTTTGTTGTTTATGGTTATCATTTTTAATAAACGTTAAAATGTTTCACAGGTGTGGAAAAAGGCACGTCCCTGGGACATCGCTCTTTTGGGTCTGTACTCTCTATCAAGAAAAAAAAAATGTCATCGTCGAGAATGAAGATGTAACGTATTCATCAGGGCCTGCCTGCTTTTTATTTTGCGATTCCCTGAAAGCTATCTGCACTCCTAAGCCTGAGTCCATCTTCCCTGCACAAGTGATATCTTGATTGACACATCTCCAAATAAGCTTCTGAATAGCTTTCCGTATTAGCCTCAGAATAATTCAGATGTCAAATTACGGCTCGCAGACTCCCTGACTCCACTCAAGCCCCAGAATGAATTTTTTAAATATTTGGGAGAAAATATTAAATTTTGTTCAGGTTGGGTCAAAGTTCATATCACTTGGTAATAACGAGCCACAGAGGGCGTTTGCCCGGGGTGGGCTGCGTTGATTTTATTTTGTGCAACAGCTGCAGGTTGAGCTGACCCTTGGTAGGCGGTTTGGAGTTGGCTTGCGTGCCTGCGGCATCTATGCAGTTTGCTGTGGGTTTCCTTTGGACAGAAAAGGGAACGGCGAAAGGAAGAAAGAAAAAAACGCAATGAGATTTTCTCTCTGTGCAGGACTCCTGGCTGATGTCATCTCTAAATATGCAGCCTTAATTGCTCTTCTGCAGCAATAAGGGAAGAAGAGATCTTAGTTACTTGTTTTCATCACCATTGAAACTGCACTGCTGATTCAGCCTGGATTCCTGTCTTGAAACCCATGCAGCAGCATTCCTCACAAGCAAGACGGCAGAGCAGTGTTTGCCGGGCTGATAATGACCACTTTTCATAGTATTCGTTGGGTGCTCTGTAACGTGAGGCTGAGAAAACTCTCATTATTACCGGCTGTTTGTGCAGCTGTAAATATTTAACCAGGAATGCTACCTGCTTTGTGGAAAGACTTGCTAATTACACTTGCTTCTCTCTATAATTACATATTGTTGTAAAATTCTATGATAATGACACAACCGTGTCTTCCTCTTGCAAAGGGTAAATTTATACCAAGCGCGGTACCTGAATTTCCATAAGCAATTAGCCTACACATTTACATCCCTGTGTTTTCCTGTGATTTTATTGAAATGAAAGATAATGAATTAAATCCAATTATAGCAGGAAGACAGCTAGTAACTTGATGTTTGTTTTGAACCGCAGCTTCACTTCATAAGCAAAGTGAGGAGAATCAGGCTGCTGCTTAATATAGTTGAAGCATCCCGATAAATTAAAAATATCACTCTGGTAGCAGGGACCCTGACGAGTAGCCCTTATTGGAGACTGGGGTTCCCTTGACAAAATGCTTCTATAGAAGCTGCATATTTCTAGTCTGATGAATGTGAAGTACTGCTTTTGGCTTGCAGCCTGATTATTGGCGGGACATCACTATAAAAAATAAGTTTCACTAGATGCCGTAATAAAACCCAGGGCTATCATCCATAGTTCACAGGGTTTGCTGAGAGGCGGGTGGGAGGTAGGGCCTTGGAATTCTGGAACTAGGAGACTAATAATATCTGTATTTTGTTATTTTAAAACATGGGCATTCCTATTCTTTTGGAAAGCTTGGCTCTCTGGGAGATGCAGAGAAATATAGCCCCTATCTAGGCTACAAAAAAGGTTCATTTGCTTTAATCAGGAAACTGCATGTTCAAAAGACGTGGACCCAAAATTCTTGAAAAACAAAAACAAAACGAGTGGCACATCCATACATGTTTCCAAAATGAATATGTCTCTAACGTCTTTATTGTTTTTCCTTTCTGCTCTCCTTGCAGTCTTCTCTCTCCAGCCCTCTTTCTCCCTCTGTACAGGTGCAAGCATCTCAAAATGTCACATGCAGAGGGGTGACCCATCTTTTCACGGCACAGGGGATGATTTTGCTCTGATCTCTGTGTGATTTCAGACACAAACACGATTCCCAGATTATAGGCTCTCGAGCACAGTTTTCAACCTGATGATGAATTTACTTACTTTTTAGCGGTCACGGCTATTCCAACATTTTGGTAACTATGAGGGTGATGGCATTGTCATGCCATGCAGGGAGAGGAGCCGCAGCCTGGGCTGGGATGACCAGTGACAGCGACTGGGAGCTGATACGTTGTCCTGCCTGGCCCAGCCGGGGAACTGTTCTCTTTGATTTCCTCTCAGTGGCTGGGCTGGATTGTGGCTGCCTAATGGCTCGCTGTCCATACAGTAAAAATGCTAACCTGTCTTTACATTTAATCCATTCTGAGAGGGCTCTTTACATAAATGGCCTATTCCATTTCTTCATTTTCAGTAAAGGCAATCAAATAAGATTGAACTGCACAGGCTGTTGGTACAGAATTTGTGTGTGTGTTTAAAAAGCACGTTGATTGATTTGGAGGCACAGCATTTTGTGTTGTCTCTGACTATTTCCTTCCTTTTTTTTTTTTAAGGGCTCTGAAAATCAATGCTATGCTTCTCTCCCATCCATCTTCATATAGTAATAAATTAAGTGGGAGGTATTGATATTTTTGACTGAGCTTTTAAAATTTACATACTAATGACAATTAGACCCTTGTGACAGTTGATTTCTGTGGCTGTGTACTGTTTGTGACTTGGGAAAAGTCTCGCCTGTTTCACCTGCTCTTCCTGAGTGTCTCAGATCCTAGACTAGTTGGGACTGTAATTCTAACAAGGGATGAGCTCAGAGAAGCTGGTCCATCTGCTGTCTTTCTTACTCCCAGGAAGAGGCACTGCAGAGGGTCACAGCATGAGAACCCAGGACAGGCCAAATGACATCAGGCTGGGGCGTCCATGAGGATGTGAGCTAGGGGTAGAGTCAAAATATGGGCACTGACCACCCCCCACCCCCACCAGTCAGCACTGGGGTCTGGGTGCTGGGAGTTCCTGCTGCCTTAGATGTTAACCCTTTAGGTGCTGAATTAAGGGAAGCGAGGAAGTTCTGAGGAAAGGCCAGAGCTGTGGGCAGCAGAGAGCTTGGGGAGGGGGGCTGATGACTATGTTTCAACTGGTACAAAGCAGACCAATATTTGATAGTGGTGCAGACTGGGTGAGTTTTACCTCCAGATATGAACACCCCTCCCCCAATTCCTCCACACAAATTTAGGGATCTTGGGGAAGTCACAGGACTATATGCGCCCTTTATATTCCTTAAGAAAAACTAGAATTTTGCAATCTTGACATTGAGTGCCTTTCTTACCCCAAGCTTCCAAACTATTTCTGATAAACTTCAGGGTTTGGGCAGCAAGGTAGACAATCACTGCCCACTTCTCTCTTGCCTCCTGCCTCCCTCAAGATAGGTGAAGGGCAGGCATCTTCTCAGCATTCGGCAAGAGTGTTTGTTCTGAAGCCGGGACAGAGCTCTAGCACTGAGGGAGCTAATGGAGCAAGGTCAGGGCCACTGTATGATTTTATTTTATAAAACCAAGTCCCTCTGGACAACCTGAGTGCTACCCACAGGTAGACAACCAGAAAAAAATAGCCGTAAACTGGTGAAAAGGCCTCAACTTCATTTAAGCAATTATTCCGGGGACG
Source organism: Macaca nemestrina (assembly GCF_043159975.1). Taxonomy (NCBI): domain Eukaryota; kingdom Metazoa; phylum Chordata; class Mammalia; order Primates; family Cercopithecidae; genus Macaca; species Macaca nemestrina. Next base: position 53,130,135 of record NC_092142.1, read on the forward strand.
GGGACAGCCTTGAAGGTAACAACAGTTTATGTGCCGAGATTAATTTGTCAGTAATATTGATTGTCGGGGGCCTGTTTCATCCTAGTTAAGATTCCATAAGGCACAGACAGCAGCAACTCGTGCGTGATTTTTCCGTCTAGAATTTCCAGGATGTCGAGGAGACGCTGTGCAGCAAGTTCTGTCAAACTACATCTTGCCAGGCCGATCCCCAGGGCAAGGTGCGTGGGTTCTGTTTACATTTTGCCAAGGCAGCAAGAAATTGTTTGTTTACATAGAGGGATCTTCCCCCCACCCTCGCTTTTTCTCCCCCAAAGCAGGTCACCCAGCAGTCCCGGCACCTAGCGTGCATAGAGAAGCTGCTAGAGCATTCTGTGACTTAACTCTGAAATCATTATGCAGGATTATCCAAATATTAAGGCTGCTGAAAGTTGGGCTTCTCCGGTTTCCCATTGCATGGAGATTGCTCAGTTATATCCAACTGTCCAGGAAGTGCCTGAGCAAGAGTGTCTGCAAAGAAAGGACAGAACAGAGGAGAGGTGTGGAGGAGAACTCACTTTCATCAGAGGATCGACTTTCAGGATGGCCGGGGAGCCCAGAGCATTATTGTATTACACATTGCACTGAAATGCGCCTTGTTCTGCCCCCCTCCGCCCCGCCCCCTCCTTCTTTCTTTTCTTTGAGTGTTTTCGAAATGAAAGAGTTTCTTCTTCCAAATTGCGCTGGGAGGCAAATTCTTGAACGGTGTAATAGAAAATGTTAGACAATATTCCTTACCGGAGCTATTGACATTTTGGATAGTTGTGACACTTTGATTTTTCTCAAAACATATGGATCAAGCCTGGCTGCATTATTGGACAGGAAGTCCTGATGAAAGGCCTGCCTTTATCTTTCTTTGTATTCCCCCCTCTCTGTTTGCTCATGGCTTTCTCTCTGAATATAATCGTGGTTTTCTTAAGCTGTCCGGGGAGTCGTTATTGCCTTACTAAATATTTCATGGTGCACAGCACACCGTACCTGCCAAATGCCTCTTATTTGTTGTCAAAAATAAAGGGTTCGTCCTTCGGAGGGGGAAAGAAAAAAGATAGAAGGTTTCTTCTATTGTTTTTATTTTCAAGTTTCTCGTATGCGCCAAATGCACGGAAACGCTGGAAGCCTAGGAGGGTGCGCCTTTTTATTTGCCGGGGACAAGGCTGGCCACTTGTTTATTTGTGGTTTATTTATTTATTTGCTGCACGCTTTTTTCTATGATTCCCAGCACTTGTTTCCTTGCAGTTTCCCTTCCTATTTGTTCAGAAGGGAAAAGTTCAAAGCGGCTCTGTCAGCAGAGGGAAAAGCTTTGCTGAATACTAACCCTCCAGCGCCCGCCTGCGCTGACCTTGAGCAGCGGTAAACGGTCCCATCGCAAACAGGCATGTGTGTTTGGTTAGGCCAGGTCGGCAGGGGTCAGGGCTCACCTGAGGCCAGCGGTGCGGGGCCGACCTGCCTGAGCGAGGAGTAATGCATTTTTAAAAGGGACATTCTCGCCTTCGAATGGGCCTAATATGGTCTCTGTTTAAAAACCTGTCAGAATCCCAAGCACACACTCCATAAAATATAAATAAGTACTTACTGTTTGCAGATGTTGCTTGTTTTTCATAATGTTTGTATTTGAAGTTTCGAATCCTCACTTCCTGTCAGCCTCCCTCATGCCTCCCCCTCCTGTGTCTCTAGGAACAAGGGGGAGCTTCAGATGGCAATTTCTCAATGAAGACACTTTCTGTCAAATCTGTCAGCATCCCTGGCACAATTAGCATTCTCTTTTTCTTTCTTTTTCTTCTCTCCCTCTCTCTCACTCTAACACAGAGGCTTATTTCTCACCACGGCTTTACCTGTGTGCCGGGGGAGAGCCACCTCTCCTGTTAGTGGCATTTGAAAGAGGCTTAAGTCTCAGCGAGGTGTGATTTTCTAGGCCCTGAACAGCGACGCTGTAACTCGAGAGGCCTGTGATCTGCACACTTAGATTAATTGGAAAGAATTAGGAAGGGGACCACGGGGAGCCTCCGTCACCATTCCTGGGGACATTCATAGATGGGGTCTCATACATCTCTGCCACCTCCACCCTGGGAGCCCTGTTGATAATCCATGGTGTAGGTGTCTGATTAATTTCCATGTGCCTTTGGCTGCATCGGGCCATTGGGCCCCTGTCTCTGACCTAGGATTCCTAGCTTTGGCAGTGGTCTTCCCTGTGTCTCCAGCACACGGCCTGTGACTCACTCCACAGCTCCAATCCCGCTCCAAAGAGGATCGTCTGGGGACCTGGTGGAGAGCCTCATCTCTTTCGGTGTGTCTGGTTTAAGACACTTCTTCCGCCACTGCCTGGCTTCCTTCTTGGTTACTATCTTCTGTCTCGATGGGGACGGTGCGGGATGGCTGGACGGTGCCACATTTTTTGCATGACAAAGTCAGCAGGTCATTTATTCCAGCGTTCCCGTTGGACGGTGCGTGGAGAGGACTGTGGAAGTTGGTATTTGTTCCGCAGCCCTCCCACCATCCGCCTGAACATTTTAATAAGGCACTCTCTTAGAGCACCCACCACAGGATGCGTGAGCTCTCCCTGCAAAACTGTGTACTTGCTGAAATCGGCAGTTTATGCTTGTTTTTTTTAAAGATGCTTATTTCGTACTGCTTATGCAGTCCTCCAGCTAAAAAGGCCAGCACAGCCCTTGTTTCTTAGCCCTTGCCACTTCGAAAGTGGTGGGTGATGCTATTCAGGTGCTGGGTTCGCTAGACGCCCAAACTCCAGCATTACACAATACGCCCATGCAATGAACCTGCCCATGCACCCCCTGAATCTATTTTTTAAAAGTGGTGGATTACAGGGACCCATGTGAGGTCCCCGCTCTGCCTGTGAAGCTCTTATTACTTAGTTGTCCTGTTTTGAAGCCAGTGGTCACCAAGAACCTCAAGAACTTAAACGGCCGCCAAGAATCAAAGACTCCCATTCACCCACTGTAGCCAGCAGATTCAGGACAAATGTTATTCTCTTGCAATTTGCCATAATACCTATTGTTTTAACAAAAAGAAAAAGAGACACACACCAAGCCCTCCCTCGTTTCTAGGCGGTTTTGGGAGGATCTGATTATAAACACATGCCCAGGACGGCATATCTGCGTGCCTGAATCAGGTCAGTGCAGTTTGCTTCTTCTTTAAAGCATAGAAACCATAAATCAAGATGAAAATCCGTCAGCCCAAAAGCCTTACCAATTGATACAATTTGAAAATGGGCAGCTGGAGAGGCTGGGGAGAAAGCTGACATGATGACTTTTATAATAGCAGAACGTTTAAGGTTATAGAAATAAAAGGAAGAGGATGAAATCAGGCCCGTTGATCTCTGCCTGCAGGCTCTCTCAGCTCACTGGAAGCTCCAGCAATTATTTCTGCTCCGGCTTTCCCCTCCTTTTTTTCCAGCAGACTGTTTGAAATGAAGCAGAACCAGGCATGGCAGGCTTATCAGTGTCGTTAGCTGACAGGGCGCCCAGCACACCTGCTTTTACTTGCTGCCGTTTCAGGCACTAATGCCACAGAGAATGTTGCTTCGGCCCTTATAATGTGTAAAGATTCATTTATTTCACCTTTTGAACCTGCCTGACCCCCTGGGCTTGTGTTGGGGAGGGGGTGGAGGGCTGCAGAGGGCTTTTTTCCTGGCACTTAGAAGAAGCTGGCAATTAGGGGTCTGGCCCTGGGGCTGTTGCTATGATAGAGGCTTAAAAGAGAGGTAGGAGCTCAGCCAGGGAGGCGCTGGGAGCTGGGACTGGGGGCTGGTGCGGGGCAGAACTCGCTTGGCCGCTGCTTCCCTGACTCCACCGTGTCCCATGTGCAGAGCTGTTTAGAGACCCAGGCAGCCTGACTCTTGGAGACCCTACCCCACATCAACACATCATCACAGGAGTTAAAGTGCATCCACCTCTCACTTTCACTGCGATTGATGAAAAGATTTTTAAAAACCATTTTATCTTTGAAGCGATTTGGCTGTGAGTAACTTATCTCATTGATGATGGCTGAGTTTTCTTGGCAATCATTGTGTGAACTTCAGAATTTCTGCAAAGGGAACACTATCTACCCTTCCAATTGTTTTTAATATAATGAGATTTTTATAAATATTAAATTTAGCCACTAATAAAGTAGACACTGTATTAAGTTTTGCACACATTTAGACATTCAATTACACACCAATTGATTTCAAGTTTATAGTTTGGAACCAAAACAATATATTTATTTTGGTCTCAAACATTTTTAATAGGCCGCTGGAAAGGAACTGTAGCCGGATATCTGATACCTCAGGTGTCTAATGATACCTTTTTTTCCCCTTGCCTTATTTTGGTATGGGTTTGCTTCAAATATTTTCCCTTCTATATAAGTCTTAGTTTCCTTGGAATATAAAAAGTGGTTTTTATTGGTGGACGTTAAACTCTTTCAAGCCTTTAGTTTTAGTTCCTTCAATTTCTTTTCTTTTCTTTCTTTTTTTGAGACAGGGTCTTACTCTGTCACCCAATATTCCAGGCTCAAGTGATTCTCCAGCCTCAGTTTCTCAAGTAGCTGGGACTACAGATGCACACCACCATGCCCAGCTAATTTTTGTATTTTTTGTAGAGATGGGGTTTCACAACATTGCCCAGGCTGGTCTTGAACTCCTGAGCTCAAGTGATCTGCTTGCCTCAGCCTCCCAAATTGCTGGGACTACAGGCATGAGCCACTGCACCTAGATAGTTTCTTCAATTTCATATGTCATGACTAGTACTGGAAAGAGGGGGTCATATTCCTCAACCTTAGCCTGGAAATCGGGAACTTCCTTCATTCCTTAATTTTCCTTCTTTCAAAGAGGTTTACTCTATTGGGCTTCTGTTGTTTATGCCTCATTAGCATGTTCTTCTGTTCTTCCGCGAATAGAACTCAGATTTCCCTTGGGAAAGCCATCCTACCTCACTGGTTCAGTCCCTTCATCTCTAGGAATGGGCACATGACTCAGGCCTGGCCAAAGGGAGCATCCTATTGCCCTGGTCACAGTTATTGGTTCAGTGACTTCTATACTTATTTGGGAAAAGGAGCTTGCTTTTTATACAGAGATTATTAGCTTATAGAGCTTCTAAGAGAACCACCAGGTAGAAAGACCCTGCCTGACAAGAAAGTCAATGCAGAGAAAAACAAAGTGGTTGAGCGAGGGAAGCTAAATCTTAATAAATATCATGAGGGCCCCTGGATTCAGCCATATCCAAAGCCAGAAACTCATACCACTTCTAATATACTCAGTTACATGAATACTTTGCTTAAGCCAGCTTGACTTGGGTTGCTGTCACTTGCAACCAAAAGCATCCTGACAAACACATACTCTGGTATCACTAAGGGGCAAGTCCTACTAGAGAGATTTCATTTCAGCTGCTCTGTTAGGAAATGATTTGAATTAGAATGTGGAACTGGTGGGTGTAGGAGTGATGGGAAGGAGACCAAGGTTAATAGCAAGGAGGATAACGTCATGGAGAGCGTCCCATGCACCAACCACTGACACCTAGAACAAAAGTTTGGGGTTCACATCTTAATCCTTAGGGCACAAGGACCTGGAGACTCAGGGCCTGATGTTGGTTCCTATGGTCTTGGGTTAGATGTTTCATAAAGTTATTTGTTTCCATTATCTCACTTTCTTCTCTCTGCAACCCGTATGGACTTCCATCCATGAAAAATTCCATTCCTTTGAGTTCTGAACAATTTTACACCACAGTAGTTAGAATCTCTTACTACAATGCAAATTCTAGTTAATATTTAGGTAATCAGACTACCTGGAAGGTGTGAAGGGAGGCTGGGGAGGATCGGGGGTGGACATAACTATCAAAGGAAAACAAACCTGTGTCTGTCACAATTATTTCAAGATTTGGACCTGTCAAAGAAAAACAGGCCTATGTGTGATACAAAAGAGGTAAGGGTCTGGAATAAGTGGGTTTTGGATTATTTCTGCCAGTTTTGGGTCTTGATGTGAGTAAATTTTATGTACATCCCTCCCCTTTCTCTCCATCGTTCCAGCTGTCCTTCTGCTGGGTCTCATGCCTCCTCAAAGTGAAAGGATCTCAAAACCTATCTCAGGAGGTACTTTATTAAAACAGATGGATTAGGTTTCTGGGTTCCTCTCTTGCCAAGGAGAACCCCACCAAATCTTTGATCTTGCAGCGTGGACAGGTGTATGTGTGATTAACTCCTGTTTCCCAGGCTACCCAAATGAGGCAGGTACTAAAAGGAGGGTCCCAATAAGAGTAACAACAATCCCCTGTCCTAAGTCTGCTTCTACTGGTTCTGCGGACTCTTGAGCCTGTCTTATTGTTTCTGAGACAAGGTCTTGCTCTGTTGTGCAGGCTGGAGTGCAGTGGTATGCTCATGGCTCACTGCAGCCTTGATTTCCTGGGCTCAAGTGATCCTCCTGCCTCGGCCTTCTGAGTAGCTGGGACTAAAGACACGAGCCGCCATGCTTAGCTAATTTTTTACTTTTTGTAGAGACAGGGTCTTGCTATGTTGTCCAGGCTGGTCTCAAACTCCTGAATTCAAATGATCCTCCTGCCTCAGCCCCACAAAGCACTGGGATTACACGCAGGAGCCATGATGCCTGGCCAAAAATTCCCTCCAACTTTTTTTTGGGGGGGAAGGGGGGATGGAGTCTCACTCTGTTGCCAGACTGGAGTGCAGTGGCGCGATCTGAGCTCACTGCAACCTCCACCTCCCGGGTTCGAGCAATTCTCCTGCCTCAGCCTCCGGAGTAGCTGGGACTACAGGCGCATGCCACCACTCCCCGCTAATTTTTGTATTTTTAGTAGAGACGGAGTTTCACCATATTGGCCAGGATGGTCTTGATCTCTTGATCTCGTGATCCGCCCACCTCGGCCTCCCAAAGTGCTGGGATTACAGGCGTGAGCCACTGCACCTGGCCATTCTCTCCAACTTCTTAAACTCGCTCCAACTCATTCTGGGAGGTGTCTCCTCTGCATATACTCTCCAGTCTTCTCAGCTACCATCAAGAGGCCATCATTTTTCTTATTTCCCACCCTCAATGTTTTGCATTGCTGCTGCTGAAGCCGCCCCATGAAGTCCTCTCCCATTTCTCCACCTGGTACGTGGCCTCTTCTGTCTTCTGAGTCCATTCACCACTCTAATATTAGCTCCTTCCTGTACCCCCTCACTCTGTGCATCAATTATAGAACAGGTCTGACTTGTGCTCTCAGTATTTCACAGAGATACCAGTGAACCAGCTCTTCACATTTTAATTGCTCTTTCTTTTGGCTTCTTCTTCCTAGAAGAAGAAGATTCCTGGGCTGGGCAGGCTGGCAATCTGAGCAGTGGACCGTCCTCCTCTCTCACACTGGCTCACTGTCCTAGCACTGCAGGTCTGCAGCTGACTTGTCACTTCCTATAGGATGTATTCTTTCCCAGGAAATCTTAGGGCTCAGGGTAAATTACCCTCCTTGCTTTGCTGGACTCATGTTGGGTTTCCTTCCTTCCTTCCTTCCCTCCCTCCCTCCCTCCCTCCCTCCCTCCCTCCCTGCTTGCTTGCTTTCTTTCTTTCTTTCTTTCTTTCTTTCTTTCTTTCTTTCTTTCTTTCTTTCTTTCTTTCTTTCTTTCTTTCTTCTCTTTCTCTCTCTCTTTCTCTCTCTCTTTCTCTCTCTCTTTCTCTCTCTCTTTCTCTCTCTCTTTCTCTCTCTCTTTCTCTCTCTCTTTCTCTCTCTCTTTCTCTCTCTCTCTCTTTCTCTCTCTCTCTCTTTCTTTCTCTCTCTCTTTCTTTCTCTCTTTCTTTCTCTCTCTCTTTCTCTCTCTCTCTCTCTCTCTCTTTCTTTCTTTCTTTCTTTCTTTCTTTCTTTCTTTCTTTCTTTCTTTCTTTCTTTCTTTCTTTCTTTCTTTCTTTCTTTCTTTCTTTCTTTCTTTCTTTCGAGACTGAGTTTCCCTCTTGTTGCCCAGGCTGGAGTGCAATGGCGTGATCTTGGCTCACTGCAACCTCCACCTCCCAGATTCAAGCGATTCTCCTTTCTCAGTCTCCCAAGTAGCTAGGATTACAGGTGCACACCACCACGCCTGGCTACTTTTTTGTATTTGTAGTAGAGACGGGGTTTCACCATGTTGACCAGGCTGGTTTCAAACTCCTGACCTCAGATGATCCACCCACCTTGGCCTCCCAAAGTGCTGGGATTATAGGCATGAGTCACCATGCCAAGCTCATGTTGGGTTTTCTGCCCGAGGGCATCAGTATTCCAGATATTAGAGCCCCCTTGAAACTCCAAAGAGTCTATGCCAGAAAAGAGCCTGTTTCTCAAACATGAAATGAACTCCTTTGTCATTTCCCAAGCTAATGATTTTAAGGGTTTAGCATCTTTTGTGAATGCGTGACTTTCCAATGGTTCTGTTTTTCTACTCTTGATGGCAAAATATTTCTGGATTTGTGATAAGATTTGTTTTACTGTTTAAAGTAGCAAATGCCAAGTGGAACCATTATATCAGTTGACTTCTATCAGAATACCTTCCCCGGTGGAATTTCATTCTTGCAGACATTGCACAGTTCAAAGTTTATAGACTTGAATTGGGAAGTTTCTTCTAGATGGAAATATCTCAGCTCATAGTCCTCGAAAGTGAGTAGAGCTTCATAGAGTCTGGGTATGTATGTGGCTGCACTGAGAATTAATACGTGTCAGGCCTTGCTATTGTGAAATAGCTGTGGCGGGTAATGACCATCATTCATTCTATTTTATTACTTTTTAAATGTGATTCAATTTTGGCTTTGGCAGAGGTGAGGGAACTGACTTGTATTTTCTGTTTATACTTGATATCTAAAAGCCCCTTGGGGGAAATGACGCTAGCTAAAAACATGTAAATTAAAGAGGAAATTTACTAAGACACCTTGACAAACTCAAAAATGAAAATACTGAGCTTTAACTGTTTGGTCAACCTGATTCTTGACTCTTACACTCATAATTAGTGAAGGAGGTGTGGACAGGGCATGGAGCCAGAGTATTTTTTGTATGAGTGGCTTTTTTACAAGCAAGTGAAATGATGGTTAAGGTTTAGTGTCCATAAGCAGAGAAGCTAAGCCTGACATAGCAGATACTTTAGAATAAGAAGCAACTGAATGATGAAACTTCAACGGAACCTAATCCTCCTTAGATCTGTTAAAGTACCTACAATCATTACCTAGGGCACTCAGTGAGGTCCAGTAGTGGGGGGGGGGCGTTCCCAGCCCAGGGAAAGAGCCTATTCGTTTTCTTTTTTTGTTTTTTGTTTTTGTTTGTTTGTTTTTAAGACGGAGTCTCGTTTGTCGCCAGGCTGGAGTGCAGTAGTGCAATCTTGGCTCACTGCAACCTCTGCTTCCTGGGTTTAAGTGATTCTCCTGCCTCAGCCTCCCGAGTAGCTAGAATTACAGGTGCACGCCACCACGCCCGGCTAATTTTTTGTATTTGTAGTAGAGATGGGGTTTCACCATGTTGGCCAGGCTGGTCTCGAACTCCTGACCTCAGGTGATCCACCTGCCTCAGCCTCCAAAGTGCTGGGATTACAGGCGTGAGCCACTGCTCACGGCCGGAAAGAGCCCATTCTAAGTGAGGACTAAAGAGCAGACATTTGGTGCTGAGACAGGAGAAAGCGCGGATTAATGGGAAGCACTATGAGTTCAGATCTCATCTGACACTTACTAGATATGTGACTAATTTTAAAATAGATTGTTTTATCTTTTATTACAAAAGTTTTGTAGTTTTTTATAAAAACAAAAGAAGAGAAAAACACTCTCAATCTCATTCAGAAAACAAGGTACTCTTAATTCTTTCATGGTTTTATTTCTAAATCCTCTTTCATGTACGAACATACCTACTCATCACAAAAATAAGATTGTTCATGGCATTTAGTAATCCTTTCTTTTATCTTACATATTTTGTACAATGCTGACATCATTTTTGATAGCTGCATAATGTCCCATCTTATATATGTGTTTTAATTTGCATAATGTCCCATCTTATATATGTGTTTTAATTTGTTGAGCAAGTGCTCTATTGTTGGACACATAGGTTGTTCTAACTCTTCACAATTACAAAATGGCTGTGATAAATAATTGTAGGTAACTGTTCACCCAAGTTCAAGATTGTAGTGTTTTCTTAAGAAAAAAATTCCCCAGAAGTCATATTTCTAGATGAATGAGCACGTTATAATTTTCCTACTTGGAGTTTGTTGAGATTTTTGAATGCATACATTCATGTTTTTCATCACATTTGGGAAGATTTTGGCCATTATTTCCTTAGATAATCTCTCTGCCTCTTTCTCCCTCTCTCTTTCCTTTCTCTCTAGGGCTCCCATAATGCATATATTAGTCTGCTAAATGGTGAATCACAGTCCCTTAGGCTCGTTCACCTTTCTTCATTCTTTTTTCTTGTCAGACTTGATAATTTTAAGTGACTTCTCATTAAGGTCATGGATTCTTTCTTCTGCCTGTTTGAGTCTGCTCTTGAGTGAATTTTTCAACTCAGTTATTGTTTGTCAGCTTGACAATTTATTTGGTTGTTTTTGTTATTTATAATTTATATGTCTTTGTTGATATTCTGAATTTGTTCATATATTGTTTTCCAGATTTTCTTTAGTTCTTTGTGTTTTCTTTAAGCTCTTTGAGCATGTTTAAGATACTTGTTTTAACGTCTTCACCTGGTAAGTCTGATGCCTGTGTTTCTCAAGGACTGTTCCTGAAGATTTTTTTTGTTCTTTTGAATGGGCCATGTTTTCCTGTTTCTTTGTATGCTCTGTATCTTTTGTTGAAAATCAGGCATTTTAAAAAATCAGCTACCTCTCTTAGTCTTTGGAGATTTGTGGATAAGCCCTTCACTAATTAGCAGGACGTGTTCTGAGCTTTGAATCAGCCTAGCATAAAGGCTTAAAGTCTTCTAAGGCCTTTTCTGAATATATGTCTTACCTGGGCCTGCATGTGTGATTTTTTTCCCGCAATTCTCCTGTATACACAGTTGCTTTTAAATATCTTAATTTTCCCAAGAGTCTCACCCATTTGTTCTCTGAACCTTAGCTATTTTATTAAACTTACCCATCAGTCATCTTTGTCTCAGGTGTCTGCAGGCTGCTTGCTCCCTTGCTGTTTTCATGAGACATTCTGGCTACTTCCTGCAGCCCCTTCTAGCCTGAGGTCCAGGTTGCACTGTTGTTGGCTTTCTGAGCTCCAAATTAGGTGACACAGACACTGATCCCTCAGGCAGCCCCCAGATGGGTTAGACCATTGCAAATTAGATCCACTCTGCTCTCTCTGGTTTAAAGACAGGAACTGGGGATTAAGGTGTCATTTCTTTCAAACCATGGCATGCCACACTAGAGAGGGGGTAAGGAAAGGATGAGTAAAAACACCATGACATTGCCTTCCATCTGAATGTAAATTTTTCTTGATTCAGCGTTTGATTGGTTGTTGTAGATTTTTGATTCATTTCCAGAACTCCTATAAAGTTCTTGTAGCCAATCTCTAATTGTTTAATGTTTCCATGTAAGAATAAGTGCCTGGAGCTTTCAAGTCCGCCATCTTGCCAATGTCATTCCTGAGCATATGTATTTTTAAGGTTGTTGATGAAACAAGAAGTTTTGAGGACTGTAAGAATCCTGTATCCGTTGAACTAGCATTTGCCAAAATTTGGAACACCAATTTCTCAAGATGCTCTGGAAAAGAGGTAGGGAGGAAGAGGATTTCCTAGTAAAACAAGCTTGGGATTTACAGCAGACTATGTTCCTCTCTGTGATATTGCCTGTGGACAGAGGCATATCGAAAGCTCTGGAAAGTCCTGCAATAAAGAAACCCATTCGATTCTATTAAAGCCAGTACTCCCAGACTTGATTGATCACAAAATACTTTTGTTTTCCAAAGGATCAATCTCCTCCAGAACTCATGTTTCTGAACAAAATTTGGGAAACGCTCCTTAAAGCTACTGAGAACTCATGAGGGCTCCTAATTTTCATGTAGCCAAGCTGAAACAAATTTCGTGATGTTTTCCCAAATAGTCAAGGGGCTAGAGCAAAGCCATAGAAACCCAGGTCTAAAATCCTCATGAGTGTGGCTTGCAGCCCTGCTTCATCCATTTCACCTGTTTCTAGAAGCCCCTAACCCCCAGTCTCCAGGAGAGGAAGATGTTTCATACAAGGCAGGATTAAACAACACCAGGCTTATAACAGTGACTTCTGGAACGTGTAAAGAGATTGTCTCAAATGTAACATCTGTGTTCTTAGAAAACATTACACTATTTTCTCATTGACTTTTGTGTTTTGATACCAAAAAAAGGATTCTCAGGCCATTGTTTTTGGTTTTTTGATTGTGTGTGTGTGTGTGTGTGTGTGTGTATGTGTGTATGTCTGTGTGTGTTTTAGGCATTAGCTTGCTTCGTGGCCTGCACAAATCAGATTGCATGGGTCAGTTTCAGTCCCTAGCATGGGCTCATCATCTTCAACATCTGCCACCAAGATCTGTTTGTCTTCTACTTTGAACTCTCATGAGACTTGGCATGTTGTGTGAATTTCACTTTCTTAATTTTTGATGAGAGCCAATGATACTTCTTTCATTGTTTGATGTATCTGTGTCTTTTCTCCTCAACTAAGGAATAGAATGCTCAAAGACAGATTACTTAGCCAGGAAAACAGAAGCCATTCTAGGTACTCAAGGTATGGAGGCTTTAATGTTGGGATTCGAGGGGTGCACAACCGTCGGAAGAGCTGGGAGAATGAAAGTGAAATCCTCAGCCGGAAGCACTTAAGTGAGTTGTTCTCCAATAACTTGCTAGGAAGGCTGGATAATTCTCAAGAAAGTCTGGGAAGCTCCTAACACCTCCTTCTACAGTACCAAAGTGAGTTGTTCTCAAAGTTCCTCAGAAAGCTGCTGAAAACCTCCTGTCATCTTATGCACTTGGCTATAACTGCCTCCAAAGAAAAATGGCACCTTCTCTTTCACTTTCCTAAGTGTAGTGTGTACTACAGAGGTGTAGTGTGTGAGTCACCTGGCATGGAGACGAACAGGCAGGTGAAGGAGCTGGTGCTGGCTGACACATTGAAATCTGCCTTTGCATACACGAAGGAGTCTTTGCTTCTAGAGCCCATGACTGGCCTTCAGTGTCCTTTCCCCTCAGTGATATTGTTATTTGAACTGAAGCTTTAAGTAATGAAAGTGACAAACATAAATGAGGAGGCTACCGTGTTCCAGATACAAGAATAGGGGCATCAGTATGTATTTCTTTGGCCAGTGGTGATAACAGCCATAAGAGGATAAGAGTAATTCAATTCACACCCATTAAGATGGTTATTATCCAAACAAAACAAAACACAACAGAAATTAAAAAGTGTTGGCAAGGATGTGGAGAAATGGGAACTCTTGTCCATTGCTAGTGGGAATGCAAAATGTGGTGGCCACTGTCGAAAACATTATGGGCATTCCTCAAAAAATTAAACATGGAATTACCATATGATCCAGCAATTCCACTTTTAGGTGTATCCCTAGAAGAATTGACAGCAGGGACTGAAACCTGTATTTGCACGCCAATGTTTATAGCAGCATTATTCACAATAGCCAATAGGTAGAAGCAACCCAAATGGCCATCAATGAAAGAATAAACAATATGTGATATATACATATAATGAAATATAATTCAGCCTTAAAGGGAATGCTTAAAGGGAATGAAATTCTGATACATGCTACAACATGGATGAACCTTGGAAACTTTGCGCTAAGTGAAATGAGCCAGACATAAAAGGACAAATATTATATGATTCCACTTATACAAGGTACACAGGACAGTCAAATTCAGAGAGAAAGACAGCAGCATGGTAGTCCCCATGCACTGGGGGTGGGGAAATGGGGAGTTGTTGTTTGGTGGGTATACATTTTCAATATGGGAAAATAAAAGTTTTAGAGTTACTTTTGGAGCTAGATCATGTTGCACAACAACATGAATGCGTTTAATGCTACTGAATCATACACTCAGAAAGGATGAAAATGGTAAATTTTACATTATGTATATTTTACCACTATTTTTAAAAGTTATTTACCCTTTTTATAATTGAGAAAACAGGCTCTGAGAAAGGGAGATGGCATAAAAGTTTAACCTTTTGAAGTTTTGGACATGTCTTCCTTGTCTCTGCTTGCTCCCTTATCTAAGAACTTCTTCAACAAGCATTTACGGAGTATCTTATAAATGCAAAGCACAGTCACCCACACTGTGTGCTGGGGAGAGCCTCGAGGACTCACATTTAGCAGGGGGTGTGTTAGAGAGTAGGGGAGAATGGGGAATGAAGACCTGGGTATGATGGTACCTCGAAAGGCAGAATGTCGTCAGGGCTGAGGAAGGCGGAAAGAGGGGTTGGGAAAGGCAGGGAAGTGGAGAATAACTTCTAGGTGGGGAGGCAAAGAGATCCAGAAGGGCTTTACAGAAAGAGTGGGTAGGATGTTCTAAGAGGAGTTAGGGATTCCTGGAGGAGGATACAGTATTAACATGGCAACAAGAATGAGAATATGAACAGTGCTTACTCCGTGCCTAGTGGTGTTCTTAGCACTTGATACGCATTATCTCATTTTATCCTCATAACCTCTCAGAGAGGCAGGCATTCTTATTATTTATTATCATTTTACAAAGGAGGAAAGAGAAGCCCAGAAATGTTAAGACACCTGTCAAAGGCCACACAGCTAGTTTTAGCAAACATGTAGTTGGGTGGGTGGTGTTCAGGGATCTTTAAGTCACTGAGTTCAGTAGGAACATGAGATGATAGAAGGGAAGTGGTAGAAACAATATAGGAAGTTATTGGAGTCATGTCCTCTCAAATCTTCAATGCAGAATGATAGGGTGGACACTGTTTTAATAATTGAATGAACCAGCCAGATGCGGTGGCTCATGCCTGTAATCCCAGCATTTTGGGAGGCTGGGGCAGGAGGATCACTTGAGGCCAGGAGTTGGAGATGCATCTGGGCAAAATAGTGAGATGCCATCTCTACAAAAAATTGAGAAAAAAATTAGCTGGGTGTGGTGGCACGCGCCTGAGGTCCCAGCTATTCAGGAGGCTGAGGCAAGATGGTTGCTTGAGCCTGGGAGGATGAGGCTGCAGTACGCTGTGACTGCGTCACTGCACTCCAGCCTGGGCAACAAAGCAAAACCCTGTCTCAAAAAAGGAAACTGTCAGAGGTCACACAACTGGTTTTGACAAACATGCTGCTGGGGTGGGGGCTGACCTCCATTTTCAGGGGTCTTTAGATCACTGAGCTTAGAAGGAACATAGGATGATGGAAGGGAAGTGGTAGAAACAAGACAAGAAGGTATTAGAGCCAGATTCTCTTGGATCTTCAATGCAGGATGATAGGTTAGACACTATTTTAATAACTTTAATGAATAAATTACACTCTCTTCTGTTCCAAAAGGAGTTAGGGAAGGAGTAGCAAGTGGGAATCTTTGTGGAACAGGTGAGGGATTGGGAGGCCAGTGGCTAGGAGAATGAGGGTTTAGAGTCAGGAGTGGTGGTGTTCAGTGCTACTGATTATGAATATTCACCACATAATATCAGGAGGTGGGGCTCACTGGGGCCATCTTGAATGTGGTAGCCAGCTTTCAAGATGGCCCCAGTGAGTACCACCTCCTGATATTCATGCCTTTAAGGACATCCCTCTCATACTGAACAGAGATGTTCTGTGTAACCAGTAGGATATGGGGCAAATGATGGCATATAACTTCCAAGACTAGGGCATACAAGACATTCTTGTGTGGCTTTTATCTTACCTCCACTTGCATCACTTGCTCTGGAGGCAGCTGGCTGCCATGTTGTAAGGACACTCAAGCAGCCCTATGTAGAATTCCACCTGGTGAGGAATTGAGGCATCCTGCCCACAAACATAGGAGTTAGCCATCTTGGAAATGGATTCTCCATCCCCAGTTGAGCCTTCAGGTGACTGCAATCCCACTGACATCATGACTGCAACCTCATGAGAAAGCCCTGGACTTAACGTCACTCCAAATTCCTGCTCTCAAATTCCTGACCTAGAGAAATTGTGTGAGATAGTAAGTGTTGATTGTTTGTTTAAGCGACTACATTTTGGGCTTAAAAATTACCCCAAGGTAATTTTTTATATAATATAGATGAAATAAATAGCTACTGTAATAGCCAAAATGATTCATTCTTTGGCCTCTGTCTAGACAATAATGTTTCTTTCAGAATGAAAAAAATGCATGGGTCATTGGTAGCTGAACTTTAAGCTTAAGGAATATTTCATTCCAGCAAGGAGTAGAGGAAGCTCGCAGAATAATTCCTACATGCTGACACTCCTGATACTGTACTCTACACTTCTTCAACTCATGGTTTCTCACTCTGGGCTGCCAGCTGCCTCACACAGATGTGGCTGTGTCCTCTGGGTGAAGGGAACCTTCAAGGACCAGAGGAAGGCATCCACGGAGAAAGGATGACATATAATGCTGGATAGATATGGGATAGCAAAGTAATTCCTTTCTTTTCCAGAGCTGCAGGTGCATTCCCACCAGGATCCCTTGGCCGGCCTGCCTGCCTGGCCGCCCCCCAACACTGGCCAGCCCATGAGCTCCTTGAGGGTAGGGACCCAGCCTCATTTTCTTTATGGCTGTAAACCCTGCTGTGTTGCTTAATCTTGGGTGGTGCATGACCCTGGACTGAACCAGACCCTGGTGATGGATGATACGGTAGTTTCCAGTTGTTTTGCTGTTATGAAGAATGCTGCCAAGAACATCTACTGAAAAGTTTTGTCTAGTGTATTCACAGTGTAAAACTCTTGTAATAGACATCTACATAGGGTGCTTTAGTTCTTCACTTTCTGAATTTGGGGAGATACCCCTCACAGCAGGAGATGCAGGAGTCCTAAGGGGAGGGCAGCAGAAGGTAGACACCTCCTCCAGAGGAGGCCAATCGTGCCCTGAGGCAGGCGGATGGCAGAGAGGCTTCCTGGAGTTCCTTCCTCGTTGCCAGCCCCCAACTCTGGGTCATGTTTTAAGTAAACAAAGGTTGTTGGGAGGGGGTGGAGCCAGGTGGAGGGGCCCATGCGACTTGGGCAAGACTGCCAGTCGCACGCCATTGCCAATCCTGGCTCTAGGGAGCGTGCGGTGGATGCCAGCTTTGAGCCCTCCTCTTCGTCCTCTGCTTCCGGCCTTTCCCTCTGCATTGCCCCCGAGCGGCCTGATGGTGTCACCAGAGCGCACTCCTTCCTGGAAGCGGCCTGGGCCCTGGAGAAGCGGCCACGGAATACCTGCGTGAACCGGGCGCCCATGGCACCTGGAAAGGAATCGGAGGCAAGGACACAACGGCGGTGTTCTGAGCCGAGAACACAGGAAGGAGTTCCGGACGTCATGAGACGTCCTTGTCCCCTTTTTTCTCTGTTGGGTTGAGTTTTGAGAAGCCATTCATTGTCAGGCGAGTAACATGAGACTCTGAGGCCAAACGTGTAACGATTTGCGGCTGAGTGTTCTCTCTGCCCACTCCCTCCCTCGCACTCTGCCTGTGCTCACGCCCCTTTCAGAAGGTGCCTTTGGCCCAGCGATTTGGCCTCCCCAGTCGTCTTCTGGGCGCTGCTGGGCACTGCTGGAGGAATAGGAAGAGGACTTGGGCAGGCGCCAGCCCCATGCAGTAACGCGCGAATGTGACCCCAAGGCACACAGTATGTGCCCCGACAGCCCAGACGGGTGTGGGCAGCCCCGGGCCACACGGGCCACAGCAGAGAGTTGCTGCGCCTCCCTACCCAGCAATTAAGCCGAGGCTGTGAGAGCGACGTGGGCCGGTTGTGTGCCCAGGGCCCCCGGGAATCTGGGATAAGACGCTGGGGGTGCTGCCGTGGGAAAGGCCAAGGGACACCGTCTGGACGGGTTCCCCGAGACCACGTGCTCTAAGCCCCGAATCTGATCCCAGGCAGAGTGCCCCGCCTCTCCCAGCTCTGTCTCTGCTCCCCAGGGGACCTGCTGTCTCCAGCAGACCTGGAGGTGAGCCCAGCCCCTGGCCGCGGAACTGGGAGAGAAAGGCCTTCCTGGGGCCTGGGAGGAGTGTTGCCAGTCAAAGCCTCTGCACAGGCGCTGGCCTCCTTCCGCTGCCTTTGTGTGGCTGCGATGGGAATGGTATCCTGGGAGAGCTGCGAGTGCGAGTGCGTTTTCAGATGGAATGACAAGGAGGAGGAGGAAGAATGGGAGAAGGAGGAGGGAGAAGAGGAGGGACGGGAAACAAAAGGGAGGAAGAGGCAGCTTTGGTCAGCGTGGGCGTAGGCAGAGGAAATGCAGCTCCACGCAAGATGACCTTCTGGAAACCATAATATAATACACAGTGTAAAAATGCCTCAGCGCAATGGCAATGGGAGAGAAAGAATGATCCCTGGGACAGGCCACAGGGAGGCCTGCTGGGGTCTCAGTGGCCAGAGCTCAGCTGGAGACACCCTGCCTGAGAAGCCACGCCTCTCTGTCTGGCAAGGGAAGAAGAAAAGACTCTCCATGATTGTCGTGCGGGCAGAAACATTTGCAGCACATGTAATCCGTAACTCACACTGGTCTGCCCTGCCTACACCAGGCTCCCCATCCACCCTTACTGCCCATCCAGAGATGTGGGACGAGCTATAGGGCAGCCAGCAGGAGCGGTCCTTCCGTGTTCTTCAGCTGGAAAGGTCTCTCGCGCTGCTTGGAGTGTGCTCAGAGAAGAGGATTTGTTCCCTTAATTGATAATGAATATCAGAAAGGTCATCTTTACATTATGAGCTGGGTGGGAATTGTGTGTGTGCCAAGGGTGAGGAAAAAATCACAAAAATAAATGACATCCAGCTCTCTGTGTTTGCATCTCCAGAAGGGGCAGGGAGATGATGAATCCAGGGGGACTGAGAAGCTGGAAGAGGCAGAAATGAAGGGGAGATGACAGAGGGAGAGTGAGAGAGGCAGAGCAAGAGGGGAAAGTGATAAGAGAGGGAGGGAGGAAAGACAGGCCTAGGAGAGGAGGTCCAGAGAGGGAGATAGGCAGGATGGAGGGGAGGGGTGGCCAGGTGGGCTGTTCCCACCCCAGAAGTCCATCCTACCTCCTGGGGCATAAGGGATCATTTTTCAAATACTACAAGTGGCCAAAGTGGAGTGCACATAGGATGGTGCTCCTCTCCCTCATTCAACAGTTCCATGGATCCCCATTGACCTCAGTAGTCCAAAACACAGTTCCTCAACATGATTCACCCGACCCTGGATCGTCCAGCACACCAGGACCTACCCCGGCATTTTCCTTGACTAAGCTCCTCCTCCAAAAAGTCTTACCAGATTCCTAAGAGCTTTCTCTATGTGCCGGCCTCCCTGTCTGAGACATCTCACTGTGCTGTAAGTGCCTGTTGAGGTGTCTGTGTCTCCCAGGAGACTCTGTGCTGCCCGAGGGTGGGGACCCATCTTAGTTACCATCACATGCATGCACAGAGTCACCTTTGCATGTGTGTTAGTCCATTTTTCGTTGCTATAAAGGAACGCCTGAGGCTGCGTAGTTTATAAAGAAAAGAGGTTTATTTTGCTTATCGTTCTGCAGGCTGTACAAGAAGCATGGTGTCTGCATCTACTTCTGGTGAGGGCCTCTGAGAGCTTTTACTCATGGTGGAAGGTAAAGGGGGAGTAGGTGTGTCACATGGAGAGAGAGGAAGCAAGAGAGAGAAATCAAGAGAGAGAAAGGAGGTCCTAACTTCTTTAACAACCAGATTTCATGTGAACTAACAGAGTGCGTGAGAACTCACTCATCACTAAGGGGATGGCGCCAAGCCGTGTGTGAAGGATCCACCCCCATGACCCAAACACCTCCCACTACACCCTACTCCAACATTGGGGATCACATTTCAGCAGGAGATTTAAAGAGGACAAACATCCAAACCATATCAGTGTGTATCTGGGATTGGCATGTAGGACATGTTTGTTGAATTGTGTGGAACCATTTAACCTCTTCTAGTAGCGTCGCCACGAAAGGTTGTTCTTCCTTTTTCTTATATTTGGGGAAAAGACCTTAAGGAACAGAGCATCTAGTTCCTGCTGGAGGTTCAATATGGGGAGGGGATAAATCAGCTGAGCCTCAGTTTCCCTTCGGCCATATTTTGGATGGAAAAGTAAAGCATCCGCAGGAGAGGTTCCCTGTGCCCCAGGGCATCAGCAATGGGAGAGTCCCAGGGGCTCCCTCTTCTCTCCCACTGACCTTGCTCTTGACCCTGGGCAGGACGGGAGGGCAGGCAGCTGCACATGGGGATCAGCCTGTCATGCGACCATCACAGAGAGGGCCCTCCAATGAGGCTGACCTGGACACATGTCACCTCAAACAATTTGATGCTTCTTGATGTCTCTGATGACAAAAGGCAAGAGCCAGTGACTTGGGGACATTGCTTCCAGCTGGCCCCCTGACTGGGAAGCCTGGCATGGCATCAGTGGTAGGGGACTGATGAATAGCAGGGGTAACCCAGTTTCCCTCCATATGAGAAGGTGGGAAATTATCAGTGCAGGAAGACAGCTGTGTATGTGCGGGTGTGGGTGTGTGTATGTACATCTATGTAAGTTTGAGTGTGTGTATGAGTGTGTGGTGTGTGTACGCACATATGTGTGTGTATGCGTGGGTGTATGAGTGTGTGTATGTATGTGTATATGTGTGTATGCATGTGTGTATGTGTATGTGAATGTGTGTGTATGAGTGTGCATGTGTGTGCGCGCATGAGAGAGAGAGAGAGAGAAATGAAAACCTGGGGATGGTGATGGAGGAATATGGGGTTCTCAGACTTTATTGTTCTCCAGACAGAAAAGGGGAATTATTTTTGTTTCTATGAATATTTTTATCACTTTTCTTACAAAAAATAATAATCTAAAAATTATTTTTGTGTGTATTTCTTTCCATAAATGGTATCATATGATAGCCATTTGTTCCCGTCAAAATGGATTTGGCAGTGGGCGAGGGAGAGAGAGCCACCTCTCTAGCCGTGCTGATTAAGTGGGCCAGTTGAGGGCAAGGTGACGCACGCCTGCTCTGCAGGGTGGCTTGGGAGGCAGAGGCTCTTCTGAGACCCCGGACAGGGTGGTGGAGAGGAGGGTGTGGGAGATTTGAACCTGCATGTAAGTGACCATGTTTATTCTATGTTTTCATTGCAGAGTCAGGTGGGGAAGGTGCAGTGTTCAGAACATTCACTGTGCCATTCTCTGTGCCCATCATAGCAATTCCTTCTCTATATTCATGGAACACCTCCTATGGGCAGCACAGTTCCAGGCACTGGGGAGACAGGGATGTATAAAGGAGACAGTCTGCTTATTATATTTTATAACAATATTCTAAAATTATAAACATATATGGATACAGTTTGGCTCTGTGTCCCCACCCAAATCTCACCTTGATTTGCAATAATCCCCACAGGTAATGCGGAGGGACCCAGTGGAAGGTAATTGAAGCATAGGGGCGGGTTTTTCCCATGCTGTTCTCATAATAGTGAATAAGTCTCATGAGATCTGATGGTTTTATAATGGGGATTTCCCCTGTACCAGCTCTCTTGCCTGCCACCATGTAAGACGTCCAGTTGCTCTTCCTTTGTCTTCCGCCATGATTTTGAGGCCTCCCCAGCCATGTAGAATTGTGAGTCCATTAAATCTCTTTCCTTTATAAATTACCCAGTCTTGAGTATGTCTTTATTAGCCACATGAGAACTGACAAATACATGTACTGAGTAGTATATTTTATAATAAAATACGATATTGTCTATCATAAGCATTTGTTTATTGTTTTATTTAATGGTAATAATAATAATGACTTTCATTAATGAACCTCTCATTATGTTCAAGGCTTTGCCTCCATCATTTGCTTTAATCCCCACAGTAGTCTTTTATGGGGATATTCAATATCTTCATTTTACACACATGAAAACTGAGGCTCCTGGAAAGCAAGTGGCCTGGGCTGAGACTGAGTGTAGGACCAGACTTTCAATCTCAAGAAGTCTAACCACCATGTTTATTATGCGTCAGAGGGTCTCAGAGTATAAACCCTAGGCCCCTCTCTGAGCGTGCTGGCATTCAGGGGCTGACTGCTCTAAAATGCCTAAGTCCCAGGGAGGGTCGGCACACACATCAGGGAAGCCCGGTTTCATGCAAGACGCCCTGCAATTAGTCAGTCCCTGCTTTTTGATTTAATTCTTCCCCTAATGTGTGTTCATCATGTAACTCAGGAAAGATTGGTATTCAGGGAAGGAGCATCAAAGATGGTAATTAACTGTCTCTGCTGATGTGCTCAGTCTCTGGGAACAGACCTGTTTGATTCCGCAAAGGAAATCATTGGTATTTTAACAGGAGGCAGGAAACTTTTGATTAGCGAGTGATAGATAAACAGATCGATGTCTCTGCTGGCGACATTTTCAGCTTCATTATTGTCACTGGAAAAGAGATGGGGGTGGAGGGAAGATGAGAAGAGGTCCTGGTGGGTCCTCCAGGGTCTGAAGGTGGGGAGGGGCTTGCAGGGGAGGGGGCAGTGCCAGGCTGGGCACGGGGCCTGGGGCTGGCAGGCTTGGGGCCTTAGGAAATCAAGGCTGGGCCCCTGTCCCTGAATGGGGGTGGTGGGAGGGGAAGACTCCAAAGGCCACTGCTGCGCCGCTTTAGAGCTGCTACAGACAGGGGCCTGAGGAGATTCTGCTGGCAGCGGAGCTTTTCCGTGATCGTCTAAACCTGTGTTCCCAGCCTCTGCAGCACCCCCCGCTTGATTGCTGCTCTCTCAAGGTCAGGGGGAGTTAAGACCAGAGATTATGCAGTGTCAGTCGCGCCTTTTTGAAATATGACTCAGTGTAATCTCTTTCCACACCAGAGGAGAGATGCTAAAATCGCACTTCAATCTCTAGCTCGCAATGGGCTTATTGGGATTTTAGCAGGGCTCTGGCTAGATAAGACCGTTTCTTCTCCCAGGGTGCCCTTTTACAAACTTTGGATAAGTGAGGCCATAATTTAGCGAGGGCACATTTCCAGGTGTCGGGGGCCCTGTGCCCAAGCTGACAGAGCAGGGGCCGGGCCACCCAGTACCATTAGTCCCGGCACCAGGACAGGAGGGACAAGTGGGCTCTTGCAGTATGTGTCTCCCCCTGACAGCCACACACGCGCAAAAATCCCAGCTCATCTTCATCTTTCTGACCCTCAGTGTCCTCATGTGCAAGATAGAAATCAGCAGGTTCCCCTCTCAAGGTCATGCTGACGTTTAGCAATGACATAGAAAAAGCCTCTGGCCCCTTAATAGGTGCTGATCAGTGGGAAGTCCATTCTGTTTTCCCGGGTTTGACCTTTGTGTTTTTAGATACGTCGTGGAGGGTGGGGGAAAAGTAAAAGGCAGCCAGAAAGTTCCATGATGGTTACCTGGGACACATAGATAGCTGGCAATCTGCCAACCCCTACCTTCCCCAAGCACATTAGAGACATCCACCTGCAATGCAATCCTCCCCAGAGACATCGAGTCTCTGTGGTTCAGTCACTATATGGTGCATGTGTCTGCTACCTTGACTCATTGGCTAAGCTTGACTCGCTGCCCAACTCCTTGGCCAGGAGAGAAGGTGTTCAAACAATTGGAGAATCTCATTGACTAAGCCTGACTCACTGCTCCACTCATTGGCCAGGAGAGACAGTATTCAAACAATTAGAGAATCTCATTGGCTAAGCTTGACTCACTGCCCCACCCATTGGCAGAGCCCTTGGTTGGTGAAAGGAAAGGGGTTGAGGGGAGTGGATGGTGAGGAGGTGCTTGCTGGCAGCGAAAGAGACAATGAGTATGTTGTTCTGGAGCCAAGATTCCAGGCTTTGGGTTCCTGCTTCCTCATGTTGGTGCCTTGAGTTTTCCCCTAAACTCTCTCCTTCTCTTGCTTTTTTCCCTCCTCCCGTGTGTGCTTCCACTCTGCCTTAAGAATCCGTGTTATGGAGAGTTTGACTGCACAGACCTTGGGGTCCAACAGCTCTACAGTCACATCCTGGCTCTGGGAGTCGTGAGCTCAGTGCAGATCCCTTAGCTGAGCCTCACCTACGAAGTCCATCGCCTTGTATGGCTGTTAGGAGGTTGAAATGAGATCATGCGTACAACATGCTTAGTTCACTGCTCAGCACAAGGTGAGGGCTCCATAAATGTAGGTATAGCAGCAGCTGTTCCTACCGACCCATTTCCCTCCTTAGGGCTTGGAGAGATACTTCCTAGTCACTTGATAGGGCATAAGCAGATACAGAGTAAAGTGGGATTCTTAGGAAAATCATCTTTCCTGAGCTCATTGATGACCCTTGTCATGGCCAGTTATTGTTTGTTGCCTAACATCCATCCCTTCTGTCTCCCCACTCCATTTATGGTGAGAACAATGAATGGCCTTTCCACAGTCCTCTGGTTGGTAGGACTGTCAATCAAGTGCTCTGCCAATGGGTGGGGCAGGGAGTTAAGCTTAGTCAATGGGATTCTCCTTTTGTTTGAATGCTGTCTCTTCTGGCCAGTGGGTGGGACCATGAGTTAATCTTAGCCAATAAGATTCTTCTATTGTTTGAACCTGTCTCTCCTGGCCAATGGATAGGGCAGCAAGTCAAGCTTAGCCAATGAGATTCTCCTATTCTTTGAACGTCTCTCTCCTGGCCAATGGGTGGGATAGTGAGTCAAGCTCAGCCAATGAGATTCTCCTATTGTTTGAGCCTCTCTCTCCTGGCCAATGGGTGGGTACCTGGTCAGAGCTCAGCCATTAAGATCCACAATCTCAGCCAGGCCGGTGGCTTAAGCCTCTAATCCCAGCACTTTGGGAGACCAAGGCAGGCAGATTGCCTGAGGTCAGGAGTGTGAGACCAGTCTGGCCAACATGGTGAAACCCCCGTCTCTAGTAAAAATACAAAAATTAGCCGGGTGTGGTGGCGGGCACCTATAATCCCAGCTACTTGGGAGGCTGAGGCCAGAGAATCACTTGAACCTAGGAGGTGGAGGTTGCAGTGAGCCAAGATCCTGCCGCTGCACTCCAGCCTGGGCAACAAAGCAAGGCTCTATCTCAAAAAAAAAAAAAAAAAAAAAAAAAAAAAAAAAAAGAAATTCACTGTCTCAAGATGAAAAATGAATGGTTAGTGCTTGATTCCAATCTCATCTCAGCAGACTTTGTATAGGCTCTTGCTGCCCAGGTCCCTCACAGCTGCCCCTTTTGAGCCTAGCACTTTGGCTGATTCTGAGAGCTACTCCACACCTTTCAAGAGGGGTCCCCTCTGTGCCTAGGCCAGCCAGGGTCAGTTTCTGTTGCTTGTCTCCAAAGAGCCCTGACAAGGCCCAGCCTGTCTCCCTCAGGTATTAAAAGAAGGAGGTGGAACCAAGGGCGAAGAGCACTCCTTGGGTTACCCGTGATGAAGAGAGGAAGAACAATCCCCTGACTTCCTCCCCGTCCCCTCAGTCACCCTCTTCTCCCTCATCCTACAGTGAGGGGTGACCCACAGGAAGTCATCATGGGAAGGGGTCAGGAACGCTGTGTGAGCAACCTCAGACCCCTGAAAGGCTCTTCTAAGAGGGTCCTTAGCTTTGCCCTCTTAACGAATCCCCAATCCGTTACTCAAAGCTCTGGTGCTAAGATTCATCTTGGATCTCCTCCTGCCTTCACTTATATTTTGTTATTGTTCTGTTCTCTGTCTTATCTCCCAGTAGCTATTTCCCAAGATTCACTGAATTCAGACATTGGCAACTTCCTGGCAGGAGCTGCCTCTGGTAGGAGGAGGGGAGCTGCCACGGCCAAGGGGATTTGCTGCGACTTTCCTCTTCTCCAAAAGTTCCCCCAAACCCTCAGTGGCAAGCAGAGTGTATGTAGGTGGGCGGGGCCTCCCACTCCTTTTCCCTTTGGTCTCTGAAGGCTTCCAGATCCTCATGGCACCCAGACCTACTTAGGGCAGCTGCACTAGCCCTGACCCTGGCTCAGAGTGAGGCTTGGGGGCGAGAGGGGGCTGGTCTCCCTTCTGATTGCCTATTGACCCCTGAATCATTAGCTGCTTGGAATCAAATGTTCCTGACCGGCCGGCTCTGGTGGGCACACAGCCATGGGATCAGTCAGGCCTGCCTGATATATCTGTGGCCCAGCTCATTCAAAATCAATGCCATGATCCTCTCAAATGGAGCCTCCCTGGGAGAATGCATTGATTTCTGGGCCATAAAGAATCGAGTGCCTCCAAACTGCAATGCTGAAATTCCCATTGTCCTTTTGGCGCCTGCTGGGGGCCAGATGCGATATTTCTCCCCACTTCTTTGGGGAGCACGCCACTGTTTTTAGAATATGGTGATGGCTAACACTAGACTACCCCATGAAGGAGAGGGAGAAGGCCATGACTCTCTCATCCCCTGCACATGGGACAGGCTGGGCTCTTAAACATCCCCCAACCCTGTTTCAGAATTGCTATTATAATTTTTTTCTCCTTCTCTCTGTTGTAAAAACCATTTTCAAGTCACCAAACCCAAATCAAGTAGCAAGAAAGGAAACATTTTAGCTTAGGTAACTTGGAATTCTGGCTTTAGGAGCAGCTACATTCTGGAGCTAACATAATGTTGTTGGCCAATGGGTGGGGCAGCAAGTCAATCTTAGCCAATGAGATTCTTTTATTGTTTGGACCTCTTTCTACTGGCCAGTGGGTGGGCACCTGATCAGAGTTCAGCCATTAAGATCTGCTGACCCCCTCTCTCACAGCCTCTCAGCTCTGCTCTCCTTTGCTTGGTGCCATTCTCATAGTAGCATGATGGTGGCCAGCTGCCCCAGGCTGATCTGTACCCTCAGGTTTAAGTTCAGTGAAGAGAATGTCTCTTCCCTGATAATGCTAATGATAATCCTGGAACAGACTCTGTTTTTCTCTGATTTGCCAAGATTTGGACTCATACCCATCCTTAAATCAACTCTAATATCTGGGAAGATGTGATGCTCAGATCGGTCAGACCAAGGTCGCATGATTGTTGAGAGTCAGCCCCACTCAAACCGTGTGGACCCAGTGTGTGTGGTGTGGTTCCTTAAAGCAGCATCTGTTGCTTTAAGAATAATGGGATGGGTGCCGGGCAGGCAGAAATGTCTGCTGCGTGCCTTAACTCCAAAGCCTAGCTGTGGGGCACAGGGTGTTTCCGGCCCTTTCTGATACCATTAGGGCTAGAAGAACCTCATTCAACTCTTGAGGGGACAGGTGGAGCTCCACTGACAAGGAGCGGTGGCTGTATCTGAGTCCAGCTGGGCTGTGTGCTTTCCTTTTTCCTCACCTGACCCCGTCCTGGCCTCACCTTGCAGGCAGCCAATAATGATAGTTTCTCTCATGCCTGGGGTCGGAGGGTGGCCATTGGTCAAAGAGCACTTGGGGCACTTGGCAGAAAATGGAAAATGCCTTTGATATGGTGGGAAGAGTCAAACATTTAGCATCAAGTTACAGCCAAGGGCTTTGAAGTTAGGCTAGTCCTGAGTTCAGATCTCACCTCAGCCACTTCCGTGGGCAAATGTTGTAGCTTCTCTGTGGCTCAACATTCTCACACGCAAGGGGGTAATGATGGTAATAATGATGGGTGACATAGAATACGCTGTGTGCCTTAAATAACGTGTGTGTGTGTGTGTGTGTGACCTTATTGAAACTTCACAGTAATCCTATGGTCCAAGGTACTGTTCTTTGCATTTTACAGATAAGTTATAGGAATTTGAGGCACAGAAAGACTAAGTCACTTGCCCAAGGCCACACAGCTTGAAAGTGGCAGAGCTGAGATTTGAAACCAGGCAGTCTAGCTCTAGAATCCAAGCTCCTAGTACTAAACTATACCCACTTGACCAGCCTAGTGTGCAGAATAAATGAGGCACTGCACACAAACAGCTTATCATGGTGCCTGGCGTTTGAAAGTGCTCAGGGGATGTCTGCAATCCCTCCCTCTCTCTGCTGACCTGCAACCTCACAGGCAGGGTTGGCCATCACGCCCCAAGTCCACGTGAGCTGGATTCGCAGCATTGTAGGGTTTCCATGGCAGGCTGGGCAGAGCAGGCAGCACACTGCCCTGCAGCTCCCAGCTCCCGGCCACACACACCAAAGACTCATTGTTGGAGGCTCCTGTTTGCCCATTTTGCCCATCACCAAGCAACAGGGGTGCTTCGGGGAGGTTAAGTGAAGGGAAAATGGAAATGGCTTTGGAAACAAAGAGCCGACTTGAGAGAGGTGTTTATCTATAGGATCTGTGATTTGTAGGTACCTGGCAGGGTTGGGATAGTTGGCTCTTTGTAGCTCTAGTGGGGAGTTAGCATCAGACTGGGTATGGAGGCCTCAGGAGGCAATGTCAGAGGTCCAGAAGCTGATGACTGCCTCACCGGCTTGCAGTGGCTGCAACTCTAATGGGGTTGAAGACCATGAAGCCCATCTTTAAGCACATTCAGATCATGAACTCTCAAAAGGGACAGTCCGATTTCTGAGACCATCTTCCACGACCTGGGGAGGCTCCGAGCTGCAGAAAGACCCTTCTAAGGCCCCCACTCTCTTTTTCCAAGGTGACCCTGGCCTTGAATGGAAAGCTCTGTCTCCTTCTACCCATGATGGAAGGTGCTTATTAACAAAAGTGGGACTCACTGCTGATTACCTTCCCCACCCCATTAATTTTCATTTTTCCTGAATCCTTTGAGGCAGGCTGTGGGCCGAGGCAGTGGGGACCGGCGTGTACACGTTACACTGAAATGCACCGTGGTGACTTGCTTCTGATTTCTAAGTTAGAACATCTTACCATTTGGCCAGGGATTTTTCTGCTCAGTGTTCTGGCCACACACCCACCCTTATTTCTCATCAGCTACTTTTCCTCTTTCCCCCATATAACCAGAGCCCTTAGCTCCAGCCCCTCTGACAGCCGCACTGAGAAAGCACAGGTTAGAGTACCTTCGCAAACCAGGCAGAGAGAGCTCAGCCGTGGGAGAAACCAGCACAGCCCCCAGTCTGAACAGCAGCTGACTTCTCCTTTGGGCAGTTTGCTGTGGGGAACTGATCAGCAGGGTGTCTCCTGGAACAATATTTCAGCAGGTAAAGGTGTGTCCATGGAAATTCTCAGCACTCACATCGCATCGGAGAGCATTTACTGACTTCAGATCCCTGGGTCCAGTCTTCAGGGGCTAGTTTCCATTATTCTAGACTCTAGAATCTAGAATATGGTCCAGATATTGGGTGTCTTCTAAAAGTATCTCAGATGATTCTAATATGCAGCCAGGCTTGAGAACTCTTTGTCCATAGCCTCTTCTCCCTTAAGTGGGTGAGTGCATGACTTACTCATCTTCTCCCAGGGAAGCTTTTAGTACTGTACCTGGACGTCACAAAGGAATAAATCCCTAATGGTGAAATACAGGGAAAGTCAAAGCAGTATATTGGACAGAGTGGTGATGGTTTGCTTATCTCTTGAGTGGTATACATTCCCCTGCAACTCACGAGGCAAGCCCTTGTTGCCATAATTTGCATTTCTGCTTGTCTTTAGAAGGCGTGTGCCCTGATAGGGAGGGATTAGACTGTGCTTTTTTCCTTTTCTTCACTGGGAAGAGTTCTCAGGTACATGGACAGACAATCTCCTTGAATTTGTTGAGAGTATCCTTTACCCTATCTTTCCAAAAGATGTCTAGAATAGAGTCTAGAAAAGAAGAAATTAAGCCAGAGTCTTGTGGTCAGCATGGGGGAAGAAGGGGGAAAGTGGGTCTGTGAGGGTGGACGGGGGAACTGGCCCAGCCTGGGGATCATGGAGCCACATTCCAATTCTGGAGAAGCCAAGTGCTCAGATGGCTGGGTGGACACATGGGAACCTGAGCGTCTCCTGATGGGCCTAAGATAGGTACTTCTCCTGCTTTGCCTTCTTCTGCATGGAGGCTGAGAAAAGGTCTCTGATTCTGTTTTGAGCCCCTCATCTTTGAGGCCTTATTCTCAAGATCTGGTGGCTGTGAATCTTTGTTTCTGTTTCCTGTGCTTGCTGAGGGCACGCTCTCACCCATTCTCTCTCTTCTCTCCGCCCCTCAACCTGTGATTGGAAATCAGGACCATACATCACCTCCTGGGGCCTTCAGAGGGTCTGCAGTGAGCTGTGAAGATTTAGGGACCTGGGCATGCCTGGATGTCAGGGGATGGTCCTTGGGCTGATGGACCCCAGAGGACATACTTGCTCCTTTGTCCTTTCAGCAAGCTGGGTGCTAGAGAATGTCCAGAAGCAAGAAGACATGGTCCCCATGCTTATGACCCTGCAGTCCAGTTTCCCTCCCCATGGAGGCTCTTCCCAGTTCCTCAGGCACCCCTGGTTCCCGTTGGGGTGTTCTCACCACGATTCCCTCTGCTGGCTGGAACACTTTTTCCTCTGCCTTTCTCTTGGTTGAGATTCCTTCACTCCCTTCTTGCTTTGACACACCCCGCCTGGGGACCCACCCTGAAGGCTCTAGCTAAGCACCGACCCCCTCCTGACCCAGTGCCTCAGTTTCCCTTGTCTCTGTACCCTGCATGTTTCCTTCATGACACACATTCCATTTGTTATCTATTTACTTGTGTGTTTCCTTCTCTAGGGTCTGTTTCCCCCACTGGACTGGAAGCTCCAAGAGGGCAAGACCCATACCTGACCCATACCAGATTGTGTCCTTACTATCTAGCACAAGGCCCACATAAGAAAGGCCCTCGGAAGATAACTATGATATTAAATAAACAGACGAATAGTTAGATCCTCTCAAGAAAAATTCAAAGATTAAAATGCTATAATGCTGAAAGATTGAGAATTTGTAGCTGTGGGGAAGCAGAAGAGTTCTGCTGATACGGGGACACCAAATATCACAAATCAATGCTAACAAGAGATAATAATAGAAATCTAGTGTGTGTGTGTGTGTGTGTATGTGTGAGTGCGAATGTGTGTGTGTGTGTGTCTTCCTTTATACTGAGCAGTATATTGGGTCATTATTTTAGAAACATCATGAAAACGAACTTCATTTAAGTGTTAATTATCCCCATTTTAGAGATGGAGAAGTTGAGGCTCAGAATGGTTAAGTAATTTGACCCAAGTCACATGACTAGTAAGTGGGAGCATTACCTGGGCAGTCCTGGAGAAACAGCTGGGACAACAGAACAGCTGCAAGAGCTCATTATTTTCTTAAGCAGAAGATAGCTGAGAAAGCTTAATATTGTCTTACAAAGAGTTTCATTTAGCCTCTTTATCTCTATGTGGGTGTGCTAGGTTACAAGGACTGCAGATGGCCCAGGAACCTCAGGACCCCCTGCCAATTATCAGAGGAAGATAAGGCCTGTTCAAAACCAGAGCTAACAGGAGCCAGTGACTCCTCCTTACCTTTAAATCATTAACATATCATCATAATTCGAAAATCCCTGCCCATAGAAGAAAATCGCTGTTGTTTTCTGAACATGAATCATAAGAAGGGACATGTTAATGATTTGCGCCTGCAAATCTGAAGCTCCTTCTTGCACAAACTTACAAAACTCCCCACCCCATATCTGACTCCTTAAAATCCTCCAGCTTCCCACGGCATGGGGAGGAGGAGGTGTCTTGGGAGCAAGAGCCCACTCACTTTCTCTGGCCAAATAGCAAATCCTGCTTGCCTTTCCCTGCCATCAACTGGGTGTTCTTTCTTTCTGGCTGATACAAAAGTAGGGAAAGAACTGAGTCTACCAATGACTGAAGGGCTGTAATTTGAATTCTGCTTTTTCTCTGATTCCGGAGTCCATGCTCTTAACTGTCATTCAATTTAGAAACCAAACGCAGAAAACTGATGCTGGAGAAGTGGCTCTCATCCCTTGGGGCCATTTTTGGTTATTTTGTTATCAGCAGTGGGGACCAGAGATGCACATGTGCAGGACGGCCGGAGAGAGCTGAGGATGCCAGAGAGGCTCCCACGCACGGGGACGGTGGGCAGTAGACTCTCTATGCAGTGATGACTATGTAAGTAAAGGCAGTGTAAGGCCTATACACTACTCTGGAAGCTTTGGGTCCAGGCTTTCTGAAATAGACCAGACACCTCAGTGGTGCAAGTGATATAGGAGGCTGCATAGGTCTCAAGTTCGCCTCCAAAGAGCATCAGAATGAAGGCAGCAGAATAGAGGTGCGAGGAGGCTGGGTAAGACAAAGCAGAGGCGCAGGCCTGGAGGTGAGTGTTCAACACTACTGACATCTTTGCTCAGGATCGAGGTGCACAGCTCGGGGGTTCCGTAGTAGGACTGACAGTCCCATGGATGGAGTCAGGACCTAGACAAAGCAGATGGGTGCCCAGTCACAGAGCATCCGTCTTGGAGTTCATTCATTCATTCATTCACCACATATTTTTTGAGCAGGTACTTCGTGCCCTGTGCTGCTCTAGATGAGTGGGTAGAGCACTGAGCAAGGGAGATGCATCCCTGCTCTCATGGAGCCAACGTTCTGGTGGGAAGAAGGCAATAGCATAAACACAAATGAGATCACGCCATGAAGAAATAAGTCACAGTGATGTGGTAGAGAAGGGCTGGGGTGGGATGGAGAGAGAGACTGGGAAGCAACTTTGGTGGGAAGTCAGGAAGGCTTCTCTGAAGAGGTGACATTTGAGCTAAGGCAGGCATAAGATAAGATATCTTTAGCTGTAGCTATAAATGTAGATAGAGATAGAGATATACCTAGCAGTGCAACCATACATGGGACCCACAAAGAGCAGTCCAGTCAGAGGAACAGACTTGGCAAACTCTCGGAGGTTAAAACAAGCTTGGTGTGCAGGGAACAAAAGGAACACCCGCTCTAGAGCACATGTGGGTATGAGAATAGCCTAGGGGACCAAGTCCTGTAGAGGCTTGCAATTCCAAGTGCAACGGAAGGATTTTAAACACAGGTGCAAGAAGACCTGATTTATCACTTGTTTTCTTTTTTGTAGAGACAGGGGTCTCACTATGTTGTCCAGGTTGGTCTTGAACTCTTGAGCTCAAGTAATCCTCCCACCTGGGCCTCCCAAAGTGCTGAGATTACAGGCATAAACCACCGTGTCCAGCCTGATTTATAATTTTTAAAAATCACTCAGGGCTGGGTGCAGTGGCTCACGCCTGTAATCTCAGCACTTTGGGAGGCTGAGGTGGGAGGATCACTTGAGGTCAAGAGTTCGAGACCAGCCTGGCCAACATGGTGAAAACCCCACCTCTACTAAAAATACAAAAATTAGCTGGAGATGGTGGTGCATGCCTGTAGTCCCAGCTACTCAGGAGGCTGAGGCACAAGAATCACTTGAAACTGCGAGGTGGAGGTTGCAGTGAGCTGAGATCGCACCATTGCACTCCAGCCTGAGTGACAAAGTGAGACTCTGTCTCAAACAAACAAACAAACAAACATCACTTGATTGCCTTGTGGAAAACAGACTGAGGTGGGTGAAAGTAGAAGCAGGGCGACTGACCAGGAGGCTCTGGGGAGGATCTCCCGCGTGTCCAGGCTGAGTGTTGCTGGCTTGGTGTGGCAGTGGTCATCAGAAGTGAGCCAATTCAGGATGTGTTATCGGTGGAGCTGCTGGCTGTTCTGGGACCCTTCCCCTCTAGGGAGGCTCTTATTAGCAGGAGCAACTCCAAAAGGGTCCCGAAAGGTAACGGCCTCCCCTTCCACACCAGCCTCCCTGCAGGCCCTGGCAGCATCCGGAGTTAGCAGCGCCGCCTTTGTCGCCTTTGTCTTCGGTCTGCTCTGGTGTTTGTGATTAAATCGATCTGCACATAATTGATGTTGCTTCTCACCAACCTGCAAACTGGACCCGTATCACTGAGGCTGCCCTGCTCCCCACAGTGCAACTACTCAACAGAATCCTCCCCCTTTCCCTC
Source organism: Macaca nemestrina (assembly GCF_043159975.1). NCBI lineage: Eukaryota > Metazoa > Chordata > Mammalia > Primates > Cercopithecidae > Macaca > Macaca nemestrina. Next base: position 53,163,911 of record NC_092142.1, read on the forward strand.
TCCCAGACCAAGAGTGGGAGAAATACAGCACCCTGTAACAACAACAAAATTCTTGGCCCCTATAATTTTTATGATTTCGAAAGAGTGTCGGCCAGGGTTTCAAGACAGCACATGTTCCCAGAACATAGGCCTGGCTTTCAGGTGGTGCAGGCATTATCCTATTCAAATCACAAACAAATAAATCATCACTCCCCACCAACTCCAGTTAGTCGCAACGGAAATTAGAAGAGCTTACATATTCACTGTAGTCGGGTTCTGTCAAATTGGAAATGCTTATGATAATCGCGACGCAGCATAGATGCAAAGTTGTGGCGTGTTAAACAATTATGAGGTTTTTAAAGGAGAAGCTTGTTTGGTTCTGAGAGACAGATTCTCACCATTGGAACTTGCTTTTGCCTTTGCATAATATGGATGTAATTTAAAGTATCCCTGGGTGCTCTCCTTGTGCTATTTATTTAAGGTATTTATACAAGAATAAACTCTATCGAGATGAGGCAGCGTAGCTTGAGGAGGGCTCCAATAAAGCCAGAGTGATATTGATTACAATTGCAGAAGATTGTGGTGTCAGGTCACCTTCCCACCATTGATTGTTGATTGCTCTATAACGCACGCCCCCTCCCTGCTGCCAGTCACAGACACATTAATTGTGGGGACAAATTTAATCATTGCTCACTTGGAGTACTGTTGCAATTCCAAGCCATTTTTCACACACAGTAAACTTGTGGTCAGGATGCAGAAAGAGAATTGTGAGAGCAGCATGCTACTGCAGAAAGACACAACATATTTCCATCCTTTAATGAATAGAGCTGGAAGGATAGTTAATTCTCTCTGATTAAGCTATGGCTGTGTCTGAGTGTTGGGCTAGGCAGAAAAATCCAGGATTGACTCTTTTTACTGCTAGGAAAATTCTCCTGTCTTTGTCAAGATCAGCTGGCTCCTACCCTCTGGGTGGTGATAGCAGAAAATAAGACAGCCTTGCAGGTGATCTACCTGCTTCCTTAACCATGACAGCAGGAGCCAGGCCAGCAATTACCACTGTGGTTGCTGTTAATTTGTTGGGGAACACACATACACACACACACACACACACACACAGACACCACACACACACAGACACACACTAACAAAACACTTTTGGACTGCAAAGATTTTAATCTTGCCAGTATAGATAGCTAATTGAATCCTTAACTAACTTTGCAAAGCAGGATTTAAATCCTGACCAGTCCAGGTTTTCTTACTGTAATGAAAACAGCACCAACATCATGTTGTAAGCAGTCATTCATTTTTGTATAAGTCTTTTGGTGCTAGGTCCTGGGAATTTAGGAGTGAACAAGATGTTTAAGATCCCTGCCTTCACAGAGTTTATGTTCTAGAAAGAGCAGTGGTTTTCAAGTTTTAGCCTGTTTCGGAATTACCTGCAGGGCTTGTTAAAAACCCCAGTTTCTGAGGTCCAATCCTTGAGTTTCTGATTCTATAGGTCTAGAGTGGGACTCAGGACTTTGCGTTTCTAACACATTTCTAGATGCTACTGATGCTGCTGGCCCAGTGAACCCCACTTTGAGAACAACCACTCTAGTTTGGACAGTGGATTTCAATTCTGGTTGCACATTAGACTCACCTTTGGAAAGCTTTTGAAAAATACCAATTTCTGGAGGCATTTACTTGGTCTGAGCTGGAGTCTGGGCATTGGTGTCTTTCGAAAGAGCATCCCAGGTGATTCTATTGAGCAGCTGGGTTCAATAGCACATTTCCTGATCTAAAAATGAGGAATAGAGGACAGAAACATTTAGCATAGGAGCTAAGAGTCTGACAGCTGTCGTTTGGCACTCCAGTTCCATTCCTAGGCCTGGCAATTTTCTTGTTCTTCCTGCACCTCCATGTCCTCATCTATAACAGTAAGAATGTCCAATTCATAAGCCGTTGTAAGGATCAAGGGAAGTAATATATATGCCTGGCATACAGCAAGCCCTCAGCACATGCTAGCTTTTAGTACTGTTTTTAGAGTGGTGCACACAGCAGGGCTTTGCCAATTTCAATTTAATTGCTTGGTATATTTCCAGCTAAATTCCTTGCCTGTTAAGATACCAGCAGAGGTTTTTCTCTATTTGTCTTTCTTAGACCTGCCATTTGCCCTGATGAGGAATCCTGCCGGAGGAATCCCTGCCACCTTCCTTCTCTTTCTTTATTCAAACACCATATATAATCAGGTCGGCAGCCTTCTCCAACAGCCCTAACTTCTTCGCAAAAGTGCCTTGTTTGCAGCTGTGGAAACATTCGTCATCCAGTGTAACTAAGCAAAACACCCTGCCCTGGGACGTATCTGATACACACACTGGCGGTACAGTGCCAGGAGTGAAAATGGTACCCGAGAATAATTCCCCAAATGAGCCACGGGCACGTAGTGAAAGCCATTGGAAGCCAGAGGACCCATTTTCAAAACGGTGACTGGCAGTGAAGTTCACTCCTCTCTCCATAGCTTTCTCGTGACCTGCTGTGGTTTGTGCTGTGTGAGATTTTAAAAAGTCATTCATTTGGGGGTTGTTAGGGAGTGGGGGTGGGAGTGGCTGGGTGTTGGGATTGACAGGACCCTGGGGAAAGGGGCTGTGTGTCTGTGCCCATGAGGATGGCATGCAAGACAAGGCAGCAACCCTGGCTGGTGCAGGAAGGTGATTTGGGGCAAGTTTAGGGTTCAAGAGGGTGGGGCAGGGAAGAGAATGTGCTCTCTTGAATTAGCCTCGTTGGATCTCACATAAGCTAAATATACACATGGCAACAGCCCAGACCAGGAATCCAGGCGAGTCTGGGGGTGGGGAAGGCAAGGAAGTGCTTACAGAAGCTCTCATAACACAGATCGACTTGCCTTTGCCTCTGGTTACCTGGGGGACAGGACACCCTCCTGCTGGGTTATCCACTCATTTAGCCTAGTGGTGGAGAATGCCATCTCCAGGGTCAGAATTGACTCTAGGCTTGAGTCACTGCCTCCTCTGGATAGGTTGTGTGCCCTTGGGTAAGTGCCTCACCTAGTTGAGTTTGTTTCATTTGTAAAATGGGTACACTGTAATAATTGGACAGGGTTATCACAAGGAGTCAGTGAGATTATGTTTGTAAAGTTCTTCATGTCCTGCCTGGTGCTTGGTAACTACTATGCTTCATCCAATCTGCAACATTTTATTTGTTGAGTGTAGCTTAACAAATATGTGCCTATCCCTGCTCTGGGAATTGGACATACAGCTGTGAACAAAGGCAGCAAGACCTCTGCCTCAAAAAACGTACATTCTGGTACAGAGAGGATGCATAAACAACAACATAAATAAATAAGGGAAAAGGGTAACACTAAATGCTCTGCTGATCGTCACAATCGGGTGCTGTCACAGGGAATGACGAGGCCCACTTTCCACTGGGTGGCAAGATAAGGCTTCTAAGGGTGGGGGCATGGAAGCTGAGCTTCACATCATAAAGAGGCAGCCATGCAAGTAACTGGAGCAATGGCATTCCAGGCAGGGGGACCACAGTGTGGAAAGGCTGGAGTCTGGAGTGTGGAGGGACAGAAGGGGGCCAGAGTAGCTGCCACAGAGGGACCTAGGGGAAGAGTGGAGGGATGTGACATGATGGGAAGAGGCAGGAACCTGCTGGCGTAGGGCCCCATGGGCTCTGGGAAGGGCATTGGATGCTCTTTTGAGTGCAGTGGGAAGTCACAGGAGAGTTTGAACAGGGAACAAAGGAGAGAGTGACTTGGTTTGATTTCTATTTTTTAATTCAATTTTTAATTTTGAGTAGTTTTAGATTCACATGCAGTTGTGAAGAATAACACAGGCAGATTTTTGTACCCCTTACCCAGTTTCCCCCAATGGCAATATCTTGCAACTAAGTATAACAACTATACTTGCAACTATAGTATAACATGGCAACTAAGATATTGACACTGATACAGTTGTGATACAGAACATTTCCATCACATCCAGGGTCCCTCATGTTGTCTCTTATTCCCACACCTGATTCCCTTCTCGCTTCCTCCTCTCTAACCTCTGACAATGAATCTGTTCTCCATTTCTATAGTTTTAGCATTTAAAAATTATTTTATTTTTATTTCAATAGATTTTTAGTTTTATCATTTTAAGATGATCCCTGAGGCTACTGTGGGACAATGGATTGCAGGGGGTGGGAGTGGAATGCAGACTCCAGGGAGAGGGATCCTGCTACCTTCAGAGCGAGGACCTGCCAGTAGCTTGGGCAGCCCCTGTTGACTTCTCCTCCCAGCCCACTCTCACTTAAGGTGAGAAGCAGAGAGCAAAACATCCCGTTCAATCTTCCCATCATGGGAGTCCTTCCCACTGTGCCTCCCCCTGCTTCAGTGAAGCCAGCTGAGATGCAGCTGGAGGGAAGACCCTCCTGTTCACAGACACCCAAAGCCCCTGCTTTCTTTCAGGGAAGTAGGACACCAGCCTTGAACTGCCCGGCCTAGAAAGCAGCTTCCTGAACAAGCAGGTTTGCCTGGGGATGGAGCTGGGGCTGGTTTCCAGGGGTTTTCTGGATCACTTCTGCTCTTGGAAGCAAGCACATCGCCAACATGTGTGGGAAACATGCACACTCTACCCGATGCCCAGACGCCTGGCCAACTGTTAGGAAGTTGCTCGGAATGTTTCTCCCATCTTGCTAGGTCCATCTGCTTTGGATCCTAGAGGAGCTCAAGCCCAAATGTCTGACTGGCTCTGTCCTCAGCCCTCTGGCCCTCTTGTCGGCTAAGTTCTCTTTGAAGACCAGACCATGGGCCTTTGGGATAGACAGGATTTAGGAAGACATGAGGAGGAATGTGGCCATTGGGAAAGCGTCTCTTGTCCAAGCCGGGTGGCATAAAATTCCCTTGGCAGGTTATCAGGCTTGGGTTTATCAAACTAGGCTTCTGGGAGCCCCCGCTCCCTGGTCTGTCTCATGTAACCAGAGAACTTGATCTTCCATTAAAATAAATTTCTGCTCCTCATCTGGTCTCCTACATAAGCGCCCCCTCCTGCAGCTTGAAAAAATTCCCTCCCCACTCTGTGCTTTTTTGAGCCAATCTTTGTATTTCTTCAATTTTTATAGCTGACCATTTTGTACGTGAACTAAGTACTAAACAAGCATTATTATCGCTTTGTGCATAGTGCACCAGAGGCATAAATCCCACATTAACCTCATGCTAAAGAGCGGCTGAATGCATTTTAATAAATGTCCCAAATGGTTTCAATGTCTAGTAGCCAAACGGAATAAAAAATGCACACACATTATAGGATGTTATGAACCTTTCTATCAAAAGTAATAATAAACAGACTGCTTGTTGGGCTGGGCGATTGGGTTACATTTTTAAACAGTATATTGAGAGACAAATCAAAGTAGAGCTGAGATGATTATGTGATATGATCCAGGGAGGCCCAGCAATTTCCAGGGGTTTGCTGTGAGCAGGTAGACATCTCTCTTGCCTCTTGATACGATTTCATTCTAAGCCCTCATTCTACATGGTACCGAGAGAAACGAGCAAATGAAGAAATCTTTGCTGCACTCAGATATTTAATATAAGCAGCCGGATAAAGGCAGAGATGCACGTCATTTGTCAGCTGAATAAAAATTCAGATGAGGTATTTTCCTGACGCTGTGCCAGGCACCATTAGGAAAGCATTTTATTTTCATGTGTCAGTGACGGCATGCTGCTGAGGCCAAACTTCATCAGCCTACAAGGTGTTACTTGAAGACAGGCACAGCATGGCCTCCTATTTTGGGCAGCGCGTCCGAAAGCCTGCCACCCGCATGTCTTTTCCTCCCCTAGATGGGATTTCCACTCTGAGAGTTTCAGAAGTTAATTAGCCATTTCAGTTATCAACCCAGAGTAGACTGAAAAATAAATAATAACGCCATGCCGGTGGCCATGTTGGATGTGCAGATGTTTTGGTTTGGGCACATCTGTAGGCAATCACTCTGTGTTCTGGGCAGGCACGGTGTTTTATTATGGGATTATATGTGTAATCTTGGATAAATAGTAGAAATTGGAGGAGTTCAGTTGGAAGACTTGTTTTCTCTCCCAGAGAGCAGTGTAAATAGCAAACCAGAAACCATTCGCTCATTATTGAAGCAATAATCTAACTTGCCAGCCTTTTCCCTTATGGCTGGACATCCGAGGTCAGTGTAAAACTCTTGGCAAGTGAGAGGCTGTGGGGTGTCAAGCCAGGAACAGGGGCCAACGATTGGGGCTTCTGCTGGGTTCTAGCAACAGCCGTTGACGCAGTTGCCCACTCTACCACCCCCTCGTTGTGGTGGAAGCAGTTGCTGGTCTTTGGTACCTGGCCACCAGGGAATCTGGACTGTGACTCAGTACCTCTTTGCATTTGTGGAGGGCAGCTGTCTCCCCAGGCCCGACCAAATGTCTTCCCCACCAAGTGCGAGGAATGCTGAAAAGTGGAGGTAGCGTGGAGGCAGCCTGGGGTGATACTGATACTTTACCCCAATTCTGGTAATACATATAATGATGCTACTCAGTTTTGTTTTTCATTTCCAAAACAGATGTACCAAATCCCTGTAAACTGATCTACAGTAATGCACTTAATTTTAATCTTCAACGTTAAAAGTAAAAACTGATCACTTAAAGCAGAAACATGTGTCACTTCACCCTCAGTTGGCAGAGGATGCAGCACACCCCCTGTGCCTACAGCCTGCCCCCTGCGCCACTGAAGGCTCTGTCCCTGCTGCTGGCCTTCTCTTGGTTTTGTCCTCCTTACGACTTCTGCTCCTTCTCCTCCACCTTCAGGCTCTTCTCTCTAGTTGTCTCCCAGCCACTCAGTGTCCTCTCTGATGCCCATTACTTACCTTGGATATTTCCCAGTACTGCTTAGCTTGTGGCTTTGGGCTACAATGAGTGAACTCTGCAAAGCATGTATCCAGTGTGGTTTGGAAAGTTAGAAAGACATGTCATCGTAGTGCTGGATTGTGGAGAGCCGTTGTACGAGGCTCCTTGACCAAGACATTGGCTAAATATTAAACCAAACGGTGTGATAATGACCACACATCTTTATTCATGAATGAGGACTGGGGTACAACTTCTGAATTTTTATTTCTAGAAAATGCATTGTAGCTTTTTTTGTTTTGTTTTTGTTTTTTTTTTTAGATGGAGTCTTACTCTGTCACTTAGGCTGGAGTGCAGTGGCATGATCTCAGCTCACTTCCACCTCTGCCTTCTGGGTTCAAGCTATTCTGTCTCAGCCTCTGGAGTAACTGGGATTACAGGCACCTGCCACCATGCCTGGCTAATTTTTTGTATTTTTAGTAGGGACAGGGTTTCACCATGTTGGCTAGACTGGTCTCAAACTCCTGACCTCAGGTGATCCGCCCACCTCAGCCTCCCAAAGTGCTGGGATTACAGGCGTGAGCTACCATGCCCAGCTGCATTGTGGCTTTTTGATAATGAGGTCAGTGCTACTCAGAGGCTCAACATTGGTGGCAATTAAGAAAGTCAGCCTAGACACAATGAGGGATTCGTTGGGGTATAAAAATAGAGGCAAACGCTAGTGATATATCAGAGCAGCTTGAAATGGTAAGATGCAGGGTAATCATTTTTCTTCTGGTGTAGACCTCAGACCTCCCGACTTTGCTCATTATCTGCTGAGTGTGCCACACGATGCCAGGTTTTTTTCTGAATAGCTCCTGGTGGCAGTCACTGAATGGCATGGAATTGCTGAAACTTGCATTCTTTGACCTTGAGGTTAGGAAGACTCAAAGGCAGATGGACATCTTTTGCACTAGAGTTGGTTGGGAGGTGGGGTGGATGGAATAGACTGCCATTGACCCTTGGGGTTGACCTCTTGGGAACAGGTGCCTAGAGACATCCCTGTAGGTGAATAAGCCCAGGCAGTAGGAAGGGCTTATTAACAGGGACAAAACCAAATGTGGAGACCAGAGAGAGCAGGTGCAATGGGAGAACCGGACATTTCTGGTAGTCTTGGGGTACTCAGCGTTAGGTGAGCGGGGGATGAGGCTGGGGAGATAGCAGGGGCCGGGTCATGAAGGGTCTGTGCTAGGCAGTTTTAGACTTTAGCTTGAGGTCAGTGGGGAGCCTCTGAAAGGACTGGTGTAAGTGGCCTGTGACTTAGATCTCTTTGACAGCTTTGCAGGCAGAACTGAAGGATCAGAGACCGAGGAAGAGAAGTTGGTTGACCCCTTTCAGTTCTGACATTCTGCCTTCTGCTCACCTGTGAGGATGTATGGTACTGCCGGGTCATCGCATTCTGACTCAGTTTCCCATTTTGCTACTTGTTCTTCCCATTCCATCCCTACCTTCCTACCTGATTTTCCATCCAAGATTTGGACAACTCCCTTCCCCTTCTTGGATCCCGAATTCCTCATTTGATCAAAATCGGGGTGCATTCTTTCCTTCAAGAATTGAATCCCATCAAGGGAAACAGCAAAGGCTGGTGCTGGACAAGGGTGGTGACAGCAGGGTCTCCTGGAGGACTGGAGAAAACACAGATTTCTGGGCTCCACCCCCAGAGTTTTGGATTCAGTGGTCTGGGGGTGAGCCTGAGGATGGAAATTTCTAACAAGCCCTCAGGTGCTTTTGATGTTGCTGGTGCAGGACCACACACTGAGTAGCAGTGACCAGACTCTTGGTGTCTTCGGTTCCTCTTTGTCTTCACCGGTGGGTTCGAGAACCTGCAGAGGGGGGGGCCAGATGTCCCTGGATGGCACAAGTGGAGATATTTTCCCAAGGGAGCTTCAGAAATTAAATGTAGAGGTCGTGTCCTTGAGTCGGGCTCCAGAGACCCCGTATACTGCTCTTGGGGACAGACTTATCTCGGCTCTAACCTTACATGGAGGGCCCACTTATTCGTCCAAGAACAACACGGCAAACAAGAAATTCAATTTGGCAGGGGCACTGTCTGTTTAAGCATACTTTCTCTTAATTTAATCCCCCATGCAAGAGCTTTCCAGACATTCGAATGTACGTTTTTAGAAATGTGGCTTATTTTCTCAGATATTTTCATTCTTGGACATCTGGTGGGGGATGGAGGGCAAGAGGTGGAGAGAGATGCAGTGAGACGGAGATTATTCAAGTAGGTTTGGAATGCAGATGGAAGGATTTTTGAAACACAGAGTCGTGGGGAAGACATATGTTCTGGAGTCAGGCCCAACTGGTTGGAATTCCAGTTCTGCTGCTCATTGGCGTGTGGTCCTGAGCAAGTCACCTGACCACTCTGACCCTCAGTTTTCTCATCTGGAAAATTTTGTTCTCTCATTCCTTTGCTCACGGGTTCTTTCATTCCATCAACACTCTTGGTAAGTCTACTTGGACCAGGCACTGTTCTAGGCATTAGGGACAGACCATGAGTGAAATGAAAGGAGTCCCAGACTCAGCCTGGTGGAGGTGACAGCGATCAAGAAGTCACATGCTGGTGACAACTGCTGTCAACCAGCAACCGGCACCGTAGAAGGAACCGGTGAGCAGCCGTGCCTGACCTGAATTTGGGGAGTTGTAAGGAAGGCTGCTGGGATGGAGGGACAGTCCAGTTTATCCTGGGTAAAGTCCATTCTTGGGAACAGCAAGATAAAATGGAAAATGTCACGTAGGCTGGCGAAAAGTGGACTCTCTCTCCTGCCCTCTCAATGATGGTCTGATCCAATCCATATCCTCTGCAACTGTGTTTCCGACTGCTGGGAAGAAAAGGGGAGAAAAAGACTTTTCTGCAGTCAGGCAGACCCGCGTCAACTGCGGCGTGATCTCGGGTAGATTGCATGACTTCTCTGTCTCGGTTTTCTTGTCGGGCAGGGAGACGGAGGAGATGAGTGTAATAATTATAATCATGGCTCACCTGTGTTGGGCACTTGCTATGTGTCTGTCAATGCATCACCTCATTTAATCTTTGAAACGGGCCAGGAACGGTGGCTCGCGCCTGTAATCCCATCACCTTGGGAGGCCAAGGCAAGTGAATCACTTGAGGTCAGGAGTTGAAGATCGGCCTGGTCAACATGGTGAAACCCCGTGTACTAAAAATACAAGAATTAGCTGGGTGTGGTGGTGGGCACCTGTAATTCCAGCTACTCAGGGGGCTGAGGCAAGAGAATTGCTTGAACCCTCGAACCCAGGAGGCAGAGGCTGCAGTGAGCTGATATGGCACCGCTGCACCCCAGCCTGGGCAACAGAGTGAGACTCCGTCTTAAAAATATATATGTATATTTGAAACAACCCCCATGAGATTGGCACTGTTCTCAAGAACTGAGACTGGGGTGAGGTAAGGGAAACATTTGCCCCACAGACAAAATCTAGAGGGGCACCCCAAAACTCAATAATGAAGACAGTATTTCATTGTAATTAAAAAAAATCAAAGTTAATGCAAAAAAATTCATGTTGAACAGATTATCAACGTTTAAAATAAAGACACCATCCTTCCCTGTACTTGCAGGATCTGACCTCACTCATCTCACTTTAATCCTGGTCCGACATCACCCCCAATTTGCAAATAGAGAAACTGAGGCTCAGATGGTTTCCTTCCCTCCACCTTGTACTTCAGGGCCTTCTGACTGTGGTGACAAGGCAGTCTGGCTTCCTCCTACTCTGGATGTCGCTCTGAGAGCCTCTGTTCATCCATCCCTCACAGGAAGGAAGGAAAAGCGACAGTAAAGGGCAAGAAAACGGGGGCAGCTGGCCATTTCTGCTGTGACGGTCGTTACTGTTTAACATGCATTAAGAACCTGCAGTGTACTTTGAAATTGAAAAGTACCAGGAAGCGTCTTGTAAACTTAGCTCTGTAGTCTTTTGGGGGCACCTGGCTGTACTTCAGAGAGAAATCAGATAAAGCAAAGACAAGACCATTGTCCGTGACCCCAGATGGGAAGAAAAGAGATAACTGGACACCAGAAAAGAACACGTGGGTGCTTGAAAGAGATCGCCTGGCAGATGGAAGGGCACATCATGCTTTTCCTTTTTTAAAATGACTTACACAAACTTTAGTTCATTGTCTGTTCATGACGAGATAGATATGATGGTTTCCATCCTACTACTGAGAAAAACTGAAGCAGAGAGAAGATGTGGAATTAACTTACGGTAACATGGCTAGTTTCTCTTTGACGGATGGAGACTAGAGCGCAGGGCCTCTGCTCTCATTCCTGCCCTGTTTCTGGTATTTCCATTTCATCCACTACACAGACAATTAAACTCATTACACAGGGTTTGTTTGTATTAAACTCACAAACACGGCACTAAACTCATTACATCTTTCAGTTGGAAGGAAGCAGTGGTTCTCTCACCCAAAATCTATGGGCCACAAGCACACTCACTGTCCCCTTTCCTATGCAAGTTATTCTTTGAACCAGTGTTCTGGACTTGGTACTCAAAACCAGTTAAATTTCACTGTACTTCTGCCAAGGTCTTTTTGGATGTCCCTGTTGTCATTTGGTTCTGTTGTAGATCTGGATTATAAAATGGCCTCCAGTTCTTCCTGCATCCTTGTCCCTTAAAATGTGACGTTGCTGCTCCTCTCATCAATTGATAGAGTCTGTATCACTGACCTCTTGAGTCTGGGCTGGCCTTGGGGCTTGCTTTATCCCATAGCACATGGCAAATAATGAGGCTGGATTAAAGCACTCAAATGCCCATTGACAGGTGAATGGATAAACAAAATGGGCAGTATGCATACAGTGGAATATTATCCAGCCATAAAAAGAAAGGGCATTATGACACATGCTACAATATGGATGAACCTCAAAGACATTATGCCAAGAGAAATAAGTCACAAAATGATACATACTGGACAATTCCATTTTTATGAGGTATTTAGGGTCATCAAATCCATAGATAGATATTATAGTGGTGGGTGTGACGGATTGGGGAAATGGGGGAATGGGGAGTTAGTATTTGATGGGAACAGGGATTTGGTTTGGGAAGATGAAAAAGTCTTAATCCACCAGGTGGATGCTGGTGATGGTTGCACAACAATGTGGATGAAGTCAATGCCACTGAGCCACACACTTAAAAATGGTTAAAATGGGCCAGGTGTGGTGGCTCATGCCTGTAATGCCAGTACTTTGAGAGGCCGAGGCAGGAAGATTGCTCGAGCCTAGGAGTTCGAGACCAACCTGGGCAACATAGGGAGACTCTGTCTCTACAAAAAATGAACAAAATTAGCCCATGTGGTGGCACACACCTATAGTTCCAGCTACTCAGGAGGCCGAGGTGGGAGGATGGCTCAAGCCCGAGGAAGTTGAGGCTGTAGTGAGCTGTGATCATGCCATGGCACTCCAGCCTGAGCCACAAAGCGAGACCCTACCTCTAAAACAAACAAACACACACACACAAATGGTTAAAATGGTACATTTTATGTTCTACATATTTTACCACCATACAAGTAAATTTACAGAAAAAAGTGAAGGCGGGCGAGTTTGGAATGTGGGTTTTGAAGCCTTGCCGCTCCTGCCTGGGCCCTTGTGAAAGGCTACCCTAAGATCACAGGTAAAGAAGCCCATCCAGACTTCTAGAGGCTGGGAGGCCACATGGAATGCCTGCGTGAGTGGGGCCATCTGGGACTTCCCAGCCCAGCTTCTCCTCCAGCTGACTTCAGTGGCAAGACTGAGTCCAGGCAGAAGCCACAGGAGAATTGCCCAGCCAACCCACAGAACCAGGAGAAATCATGAACTACTGTTGTTTTCAGCTAGTCAAGGTGGCTTTCCTTCCAGTTACCCGGACACTCCTCTTCTCCAGTCCTTTGCCGTTGTGTTCATGGATTTCAGGAGGATATATATTATGTTACTCCAACCAATTCCTTCTATTTGATTTTTTTTTCTTCTAAACACAAAATAATATCTTCCCTTTTATTGTCAGATCTCAGCCAGGAGTTTTCATCCTACCAAATTTTAGTGATTCCTGAAGGATCAGAAAATAAAACCTAGGCTGAGTGTGGTGATTCACGCCTGTAATCCCAGCACTTTTGGAGGCCGAAACAGGTGTATCACTTGAGGCCAGGAGTTCAAGACCAGCCTGGCCAACATGGCTGAGGCAGGAGAATCGCTTGAACCGGGGAGGCAGAGGTTGCAGTGAGCCAAGATCACACCACTGCACTCCAGCCTGGGCAACAGAATGAGACTCCATTTTAAAAAATAAATAAATAAAAATGAAACAAATAAATGAAACCTAGAGATACTAACATAGGCCTAATATCACTCAAAAGGCTTACAGGTGTCACCTGAATATCTTTTTATGAGCTATGGACTCCCTCCCCGCTGAACTCTCCCCAGCTCCTCCATTAACTACAGGTGATTTTTTTTCCTATTGCTCCAGAAGGGCCCAACCTCCCAGTAAATCCATTGTCTACATTTCTCCTAGACTGAGCAGCAACTCACTTATCAGAGGCTTTTTTCTTACTTTTATTTTTCTGATCAAACTTACAGCAAATGAGGCTTTTTTTCTCAACCAATTAAATTAGGGCTCAGGTCAGTGAAACTTGGAATCTCACATACTGATGATGGGGAGAAGCAGTGGTGCAATCTTTCTAGAGACAATCTGGCAACATTGACCAAAATATTACAAATATTTATATCTCATGACCCCTACATTTCACTTTTTAGGGATTGCCCTAAGTAAGTAATTGTGAATAGGAGCAGCTACACAGATGTACCTTGCAACATTAATTATATTAGTGAAAAATTCAGAACAACCTAAATGTCCAACAAGAGGGGATTGGAAAGTATTTTAAGGTACAGCCAAAGGCAGGAATACTATGCAGTTGCTAAAACTATGTTATAGAAGACTCTGACATAAAGAGACGCTCATAATCTATTGTGAACCAATATATCAGTGTATTAGTCTGTTCTCACACGGCTATGAAGAAATATACCGGAGACTGGGTAATTTATGAACAAAAGAGGTTTAATTGACTCAAAGTTCTGCATGGCTGGGGAGGCCTCAGAAAACTTACAATCGTGGCAGAAGGTACCGCTTCACAAAGCAGCAGGAGAGAGAATGAGTGCAAGCAGGGGAAATGCCAGACGCTTATAAAACCGTCAGATCTCGTGAGAATCATTAATTCTCACGAGAACGGCATGAAGGAACCACCCCCATGATCCAATCACTTCCCACCGGGTCCTTCCCTTGACACTTGAGGATTATGGGGATTATTGGGATTACAATTCAAGATGAGCTTTTGGGTGGGGACACAGCGAAACCATATCATCAATCAATAAAATAATTGAGTATGCTTTCACTTTTATAAAAACATATACATGTTATACATGTGATAGTCACACGTATAAAAAATGCAGAGAGGTTTATGCCAAAATGGTATAAAGAGAACCATTAAGAATGGTTACCTCTGTGGGGTGAAATCAAGGTTGATTTTAATTTTCTCTTTTTTTTAGCTTGTCCATAGTTCCCAAATATTCTACACTCAACTGCTATTACTTTTGTATCGAGGAGAAAACACAATAAAGGAGGTAGTGGCACATCCAGTTAAACATACCTATCCACTAATCCCAGTGCTTTGGCTGGCTTGAGCCCAGGAGTTTGAGGCTACAGTGAGCTATGATTACACCACTGCACTCCAGCTTGGGTGACTGAATGAGACGCTGTCAAAACAAAACAAAACAAAACAAAACAAAAAACAAAACAACAAAAAAACGGCCATGCATGATGGCTTATGCCTGTAATCTCAGCATTTTGGGAGGCTGAGGCAGGTGGATCACTTGAGGTCAGGAGTCTGAGACCAGCCTGGCCAAGATGGTGAAACCCCATCTCTACTAAAAATACAAAAATTAGCAAGGCATGGTGGCAGGTGCCTGTAGTCCCAGCTACTTGAGAGGCTGAGGCAGGAGAATCACTTGAACCCAGGAGGTGGAGGTTGCAGCGAGCCGAGATCGCGCTGCTGCACTTCAGTCTGGGCAACAAAGCGAGACTCTGTCTGAAAAAAAAAAATCATCCAAGAAAACATTTTATTTTGTAATCACAGGAGAGAAGTTTTCAACGTGTATAATTTGGAAGCAGTAAGACCAGGCATCTGAGTCTCTGCTGTGGGGCAAAAGAGTGAACTACAGACCTGGTCAGAATCACTGAGGGACATTCATTCACTCAGATTCCTGGATATCCTTGTTTAGAGAGTATGGCTCATGAAATCTAAATGTAGTCTCTACCTGGATGGCCCAAGGCAACTGGATTAGTACGTGGCTCGTGGAAGCAAATCTGCTGGATTGGAATCCTGCTTTTTCTTGCCAGCAGCTTTGGACCCTGGACAAGAAAGGAGACCTCAGTCTTTTGTTTACAGGGAGCCGGGATCAGTCACCCTGCTTGCACTGGTCCTCCTGTCAGTAGAGCTTCCTGGGTGCCTACGGCTGATGAATATTTGAGGAGAAAGCACTGGAAGTAATTTAAAAATGTCCAGGACCAAAGATTGCTTTCTAGATGAGTTAATGCTTCACTTCTTCCTGCCCTTACTGGAGCCTACTGGAGTTGGCTGTCTGGGGTTTCCAGGGTGGAGAAGGCCAGTGCCCTTGGAACACATCCATTCAGCCTGAGCTCTGTTCTTGAGTCTGAGTCAGATGCTGAAACCTCAAATGGCTTCCTGAGGGGGAGAGGCACTGAGAAATAGCCTATCCACATGGAGAGGCCAGAAGGAAAGACAAATGTTTCCTTCTCAACCACCCAGCCTCCTGTTCTTGATGTTTCCCTAACATATGCTAACATATGCTTTCCTCAAGAACTTCAAAAACATGCTTTTAGCAGCAATGAAAATAGGACCATGCGTCCAATTCAACTGTAAGCTCCATCGTTTCCCTCTAATACCATTACCTCATGTACAGAGAAAAATGTAAATCTGAAATATGCTGGTGATTATAACCTTTCTTCCTGACAGACATTGTAATATAAATGCACATAAATTGAATTTCTTCTTTAAAGAAATTTGAATACCTTTGGAGCATTTTAGCAAATCATCTGCAGCCCTTATGGCACCACATCAATGATCTGTGGAAAAGCGATCTCTCTGTAGCAATAGAAGGATGGAGCGGGGCTGGGACATGCCAAGAAAAATAGAACGCACTTTATTGATATTCAAAATTTATTTTATTAACCTTGCACAAAAGAGAGAGATGCGGGGAGCTGGTGCTATCAGGGAAGGAGCTTCACATATTAACTCCCTACGTCCTGCTCATGTCATCCACCTGCCAGAATGGGGGAACAGGAAGAAAGAAGGGTGACTGCAGATTTGTAGTTTTGCTTCGGTTTGACTCTGCTTGCTGAGGCTACATGTGGAGGCCTTGTGTTAACTATTGAATCAGAAATGTGAATAGCACTGAGTATTAGTGGGAGGCTGCAATGCATCAGATAAGAGTGCTTGGGCCCAGATGTCCCTCGAAGACCAGGGAAAGAGTGTTGGAGCAATCTTGTGCTCATCAGCTTGCATTTGGATGAACATGAGAACATGGGAGCTAAGACGTTGTATTAGTTAGAGTTCTTCAGGGAGACAGAATTAATAGTATATAAATATATGTAGTATATACATATATACTGTATATATATAATAGTGTATATATTGTGTATATGTACACAGTATATATAATAGTGTATATGTAGTGTATATGTACACTTATATATAATGGTATATATATATGCACTATTAGTATATATACTATTAGTATACCTATATAGTATATATTGTATATATGTACATCATATATACATATATACATATATAGTATATGTATGTAGTATGTATTGTATATATGTATATTATATATGTATTATATGTACATACACATATATAATATACATATATACGTATATAATATACATACATACAATATATACTGTATAAGTATATATGTATATTATATATGATATATTATGTATTATGTACCTGTATATATTATATATGTACACTATCTATACTTATTAGTATGTGTGTATTATATACATAGTATATAATGTGTAGTATAGAATATATACATATTGATACACATATATGCTCTTCATTTTATTTATATATATTTTTATATATTATATATTCATTTTATTTATATATATATTTATTTATTTATTTATCATAAGGTATTGGCTTCTGCAATCATGGAGGCTGAAAAGTCCCATAATCTGCTAGTACAAGTGGGAGGCCCTGGAAAGAGGATTCCTAGTTCAAAGGCCTCAGAACCAGGGGAACCAATGATGTTGATGCCAGTCCAGGAATCGGAAGGCTTGACAACCAGGAACACTGAAAGCAGAAGAAGTGGATGTCTCAGCTCAAGCTGTCAAGCAGACAGTGAGTTCAACCTTCCCCCACTGTTGTGTTCTGTGTAGGCCTTTGGTGAATTGGAGAATGCCGACGCACATTGGAGAGGGCAATCTGCCTTACTCAGTCCACCAATTCCGATACTAATCTCTTTCGGCAACACTCTTGCAGATATACCTAGAAATGCTGTTTAGCCAGCTATCTGGGCACCCCATGGTCCAACCAAGTTAACACATAAAACTGACCATCACAGATGTCTTCTACATCTCAGAGGCTGAGTGCAGGGCTCCTTGGGGATTGATTGTCGCTTGTCATGGCTAAGCTGGTAGAGTTAAAAATAAAATTAAAAAGAGCATCCGACCTTTGAAAGCACTGACTTGACCACCACACAACCTATGCATGTAACAAAATTGCATGTGTACCCCATACGTTTATACAAATAAATAAATTTTAAAAAGAGCATCTGGACCTCAACCTTCCAAGCTTCTACACCCACTGGTCAAGCCCTGGTCCTGTGCCTGGGTTCCTCGCTCACTTCTGGGTGGGTATCTTTGCCAGTGACGAGTGCACCACGAGTGCTTCTTTGGTTCTGTGCCAAGTGGGCATCCAAGGACTCTATTGCTGTGGTTTGGTGGCTTAACCCTGGTCTGGAGTTACCCACTGTCTAGTAGTCTCTGGGGTGTTAGGAAAGAATCTGGCAAATTTCAGTCAGAGTGATTTTTTTTTTTTTTTTCTTTTTGAGACAGAGTCTTGCTCTGTCACCCAGGTTGTAGTGAGGTGGCACAATTTTGGCTCACTGCAGCCTGGAGCTCCCAGGCTCAAACAATCCTCCCACCTCAGCCTCCTGAGTAGATGGGACTACAGGTGCATGCCCAGCTAATTTAGTTCATCTTTTGTAAAGATGAGATCTCACTATGTTGCTCAGGCTGGTTTAAAACTCCCAGACTCAACAGATCCTTCTGCCTAGGCCTCCCAAAGTGCTGGGGTTATAGGTGTGAGCCACAATGCTGGGTATCCCTCACCTACAAATGTTGGGAGAACCAGAGAACTACAGAGTTCCGCTGTCCTCCAGAAGCAAACGTGGTCCATGCTCCCTCTGGTCACCTGTCCCGAGTGAGCCACCACATAGATAGTGGGTGTATTCGCTTCCACCATCACCTCCTGACTATAAGAAATAATTTATTATAAATAAATACATATATTTATATATAAATTATGATATAATTTATATTATAATGCATAATATAAAAACACAGAAAGCACTTATAACAGTGCAAAGCACATGTACGAGCTCACTAAGTGTTAGCTGTCTGATGTGTATCCTACCTGTCCCTCTTTTGCTCAATGGAGAATTAATCCCTAGAGGGGCTCATTTTCCTGGGGGTTGTCTGGACTCACGGTGAAGAGAGAGGACACAGCTGACACCCCTGTACTCCTAGCTGCTCCCATTTTTCTCACCTGCACTTAATGCCAGCACCTAACACGGCAGCACTCTGCACTTGTCTAAGGTTTGTTCATCTTGTCACAAATGCATGCATTCATTCAGCCAGGGCTGAGATCAGGGTGAGACAAACGAGACCAAATTTAAATGGGCACCAGAAAACCTCAGGCATCAGGCTAAATAAAATTTTAATGCAATATTTCAAAAAATCAAAATTAATACAAAAAATCTACACTGATCAAAATATCAACATTTTAGAGAAGACAGCACCCAATATGGTGGGGATTGGCGAGGAGAGGAGTGGGTGAGCGCGGGGCGGGGAAGCAGCAGTCAGCCACATGGGCTAGGGAGGTGCTGCTGGGGGAAGGGCAGCCTCCCCCCATTTCCTCTTGAGCCAATCATTATTGCTACCCCTTTTCCATCTGTTACATTCAGTTGGAGCTTTACGTTATTTTATTTTTCATGAATTTTGATGATTTATTTTTGTTTGAAAAACAACAACAACAAATCTAATGAAAAACAACAACAGCAAATCTAAACCATCTGATGTGCCGGGTGAGCAGAACAACCACAGACCCTGGTCCCCCCCTCCGACAGTGCTGGTTAGAACTGATCTGTACTGATTTACAGAGGGTCAATCTTTCTGCTGGTCTCGGTTCCGCAGGGTCCCATGCCAGGAGCTTGTCAAAGAAGTTCATTTTACTAGAATACAGAAAACAAAGAAGGAGAGCAAAGCACATTTGCAGAGGTGGAGGCTGAAGAACGCTCCACTTCCTATACCTGTAATTATTCCAAAGCCACAGAGCCAGTTGGGTATGGTGGCTCACCCCTGTAATCCCAGCAATTTTGGAGGCCCAGGTGGGTGGATTGCTTGAGCCCAGGAGTTCCAGGCCAGCCTGGGCAATACAGAGGAACCCCATCTCTAATACAAAATCAAAAAAAAAAAAAAATTAGCCAGGCATGTGGCACACGCCTGTAGTCTCAGCTACCCTGGAGGCTGAGATGGGAGGATCGCTTGAGGTCGAGGCTGCAGTGAACCCATGATTGTGCTACTGCACTCCAACCTGGGTGAGAGAGGGAGACTCTGTTTCAAAAAAATAAATAAATAAAAATAAATAAAAGTCACATAGTCACAAGCGAGGATGGGGTATCTTCTGAACAAGTCCAGACTCTTTCCCAGGTCACCCGAGGTTCCACCAAACTCTCGTTTCCTCTGGAACACATAAAAAGATGTTAAATTTTAACAGTTGAAACTTCCCAGAGCTGTTCCTTTGCAGACCCTGGGGAGAGTTAAACAAGAGGGATTTGCAAAGCTCTTAACTTTAGAAGGTCAGGAAGGTTCCTGTGGGGACTGGTGAGAGTCAGCTGGTCCCAAGGGGGCATGGCAACTTGAAGGCTGAAAACGTGGGCTTTGAAGTCATAAAGCTTCCGTGGTCATCCAAGCTCCGAGACTTCCTAGCCATGTGGCCCTGGACTAGTGAGTTAACTTGGCCAAGGCTCAGTTTTCTCATCTGTAAGATGGGACTTCTTCACTGGGCTAGTGTTTGATGGAAAGAGTTGACATGTGTGAAGCGGTAAGAAGTGTATAGTACGTGCTTAATAAAAGCTGATTGATACAGAAAGGTCACAGTGCTGCAGGAAGAATCACATGTTTCTTTTTCCCCACTTCTACCATTCTCAAGAGTGAACTCCGGGAGACAGAGGCATGTTCATTCTCTTCTGCATCCAGCACAGTGCCTCATATCTGTTGGGCATCAAGAAACAAGGTTAATAATGAAAAGACCGGATTGGGAGCTGGGAAGTCCGACTTCTAGTCTCGGCTCTGTGACTTTGGGCAAGTCTCTTCCTCTCTCTGGGACTCAGGGACCTGGGAGATGAAGCCTGGGTTGGAATTAGCATTTCTTGAAGTTTGCCCTGGGACTCTAGGAATGCAATCATGTTTTATGTTTCAGGGCAAGGGAAGATAGAAGAAGGGTTCTGTGGTCAAATAGGATTAGGCAAGGTTAGGATAAACAGCCAGATCAAGTCTTTTTGTAGAGCTTCTCAGAGCCCTTGCACATCCAGCATTTCTGAGATCCTAGAATTTGGAGCCCATCTTTGGCAGAGCATCTTGTGGAACTTCTGTGGGAAATGCTGGGCTCCGTGAGATCTTCTCCAAGGTCTTTCTGCATCTGGATATTTTATAAGGGTGGCCCAAGTACAGGCCATTCTGCTTTGTTGGGCTTATGGCTCAGTCTCCTAAGAAGGCAGGGAAGTGAGGGAACAGCTGGGAATCCTTCAGGACTGGGAGGCTCTCCAGAGCAAACAGGAGGTCTTTGCAATCTTCTCCGAGGCAGAGATGGATGGGGGAAATATTTTTATTTTTATAGGTTTAGGGGGTACAAGTGTAATTTGGTTCCTTGGATTTATTGCATAGTGGTGAAATCTGGGCTTTTAGTGTAGCCATCACCTGAGGAGTGTTCATTGTACTCATTGCAAAAGAAATCATTATGTAAAAAAGATACCTGCACTGGTATGTTCATCTCAGCACTATTCATAATAGCAGATATAAAATCAGCCTAAGTGTCCATCAACAATGCTTAGATAAAGAAAATGTGGTGTGTATACATATACAATGGAATACTACTCAGCCATACAAAAGAGTGACATTATGTCTTTTGCAGGAACATGGGTGGAACTGGAGGACCTGGGAAATCTTTGAACCCCTGAGCTCCTGGTCTGAGCATAGGAGTCTTTGAGGAGGACAGCGAGAATGACTTTGAGTGCCCAGGAAGTTAGTTATGCCGAGGAATGTGCTCAGCCCAGCAGAAAGGCAGGCCTCCCGCTATGTAGATGGGAACCCTCTCTGGGAGGCTAATGTCCACGATTTCTCTGAGACTCCAGTACTGAGGGGCTGGCTGGGGCATGGCAGAGGCTGCCTGACTAGGGAGGGAGTGGAGGAGATAGGAAGAGGAGATAGGATGAGGGGATCTGGATGGAGTGAGGGAGCCAAGTGATTATCTGAGGAAATCCTGTTCTAGGGAAAGGGAAGAGCAGGTGCAAAGGCCCTGGGGCATGAGTGCACTTGGTGTATTCAAGGAACAGGGAGGAGTCCATAGCGACTTGAGTGGAGTGAGCGCGTGAGAGAGAATGAGAATGAAATGAGAGATGCAGCTGTAGAGCAACATATAAGCCTTTGTAAAATGTGCGAGAACTTGGATTGTGTTTAAAAAAAAAAAAATTGGCCAGCGATGGTGGCTCATGCCTGTTATCCCAGCACTTTGAGCGGCCAAGGCAGGTGAATCACTTGAGGCCAGGAGTTCGAGACCAGCCCGGCCAACATGGTGAAACCCCATTTCTACTAAAAATACAAAAATTAGCCCAGTGTGGTGGCATGCACCTATAGTCCTAGCTACTTGGGAGGCTGAGGGAGGAGAATTGCTTGAACCTGGGAGGCAGAGGTTGCAGTGAGCTGGGATCACACCATCGCACTCCAGCCTGGGCAACAGAGCAAGACTCCATCTCAAAACAAACAAACCACTTTATTGAGGCACATATTGCATATTATGGAATTCACCCTTTTCAAGTGTACAACTCAATGCTTTTTTTAAAAGTAAATTTACCAAGTTGTACAACCATCACTCAAAATCCATGTTAGAGCATTTTCATCACCCCGATACGATCCTTCATGCACATGTACGATTAATCCCCTTTCTCCTCTGCCCCCATCCAGACAGCTGCCTATCTACTTGCTGCTGTCTTTACAGCTTTGCCTTTTCTGGATCTTCCCTGGAAATGGAATCATATAATGTGTGGTCTCTTCTGTCCAGCTTCTTTCACTGAGTATAACGTTTTCGAGGTTCATCCAGGCTGTGGCACATACCCGTCGTTCATTCCTTTTTATTGCTCAGTGGTATTCTGACTTGGATTGTCTGTTCTGTGGTGGCAGGAATCCAGAGGCAATTCTGAAGCATGAGGGGGACTTGTCATGACAGCACCTGAACTTTATCACAGGGAAGTGTCATTCCCGGCAAGGTGAGCCCCGGGCTTTGCATGAGTGGGATCTGGTTCTGCCACTCAGGGGCTGCTGTCCTTGGATGAGTCCTTTCACCTTGCTGAGTCTTAGTTTTCCCATTTCTTTTCTTTTTAAAGTTATTTATTTCTGATTGTGGTAAAATATACAGAACATAAAATTTACCGTTTTAATGATGTTTAAAGTGTGCAGTTTTTGCAGCATTGACATTAAATACATTCACATCATTGTGCAATCTATCTCCAAAACTCTTTCGTCTGGCAAAACCGCAACTCTGCACCCATTGCACACGAACTCCCTATTCTCTCTTCTCTCAGCCCCTGGCAACCTCCATCCCACTTTCTGTCTCTGGAAAGTGACTGCTCTAGGCATCTCGCACAGTCTACAGGGGAGTATCTGCTGCCCTACAGATGCGTCTCTGAGTTCATTCTCATTCTCTTTCTCTCTCTTGCTTACTCCACTCCAGTCACTATGAGGTATTCCTACAGTATCTGTCATTTTGTGATTGTTAATTCAGCGTAAATCCTCAAGGTTCACCCACGTTGTAGCATATGTCAGCATCCTTCCTTTTCAAGGCTGAGTAATATTCCACTGTATGGATAGACCACATCGTGTTTATCCATTTATCTATCGATGGCCACTTGGGCCAAAGTTTCCACCTTTTGGCTGTCAGGAATACTGCTGCAACATGGTATATATGCATGTTAACAACAGGAGTGAGAACATTTACCTACTTGATACAACTGTGGTGAGGATTAGGTGAAACAATTCACACAGAGTCCTGAGCACAGGGCCTGGCACACGTAAGTGTGGAGCGAACACTTTTCAACAATGATGCAGTGACCATGGAGCCCTTATTACGAATGGGATCTGTAAGCCTAGCATTTGATAGAAAACTGTCACAGGACGGGGTGCTCAAAGAGAGGGCAAAGGGAGTTTTGTTTTTTTAATATAAACGGTAATGTCACCCTAATTTTTAAAATTTAGAAAATCGAGAAGAAAAAAAACTGCACCCATAATCTGGCCTCTTTAATTGAGTTTCAATTTCCGTCGACTTCAGAAGGATTAAGCAGACCTTCCGGTTTCAGAAGAACAGAGGAAAACTGGAAGGACCTGGGGTGCTCGCTGGGGGTGATGAGAGAACACTGCAGAAGGTTCTCCTGCCAGAGGAATCATGTCCCTGTTTTGCTTTGGAAACCCCGGGGCCCGACTCGTTCTGCCAAGTGGGGGATGCATTTTTTGGCTTCAGCACTGAGAGGGAGAGGAATCAAAAAAAGGAAGTATCATTTCCTTAACTACTAGGTATTAATATCCTGTTTAATTTAATTTCAGCTTTCTGCGCCGGTGAGCTCTTTTCCCTCTAACATACAGTGTCAGCTTGGCAGGGAGTTTCTGACAGTATCAAAAGAGGATTTAGCTCTGAACCCTTGCCATGAAAGTGTCCCTATCTGCACACAGAAGAGAGCATTGTGTCCTGCGAAGACGGTAATTGACTGAATGAGGCCTGGCACCTGGGCCTGCCGTGGAGCCCTGATAAGGACATAAAGACAGGCTTAAAGGGCCTGCTTGCCAGAGGCAGAGACGCTCACACGTCCCTGGGAGGAGGGAAGCCCAGCCATCCCTGCCATCCCCGAGGAGAGCTGAGTGCAGGTTTCAGCTCCCGCAGCCCTGCAGAAAGAGGGTCCTGGGTGGATGCAGGCTGGGAGCATTCCTCACTTCAGCATGGTGACCTGGCACTCCTCGTGGGAGATAAGCGGTGGGCAAGTGGGCGGGGCTGGCACCAGCTGCCTGATATGCTTATTTGCCTGCTCTTTCCTTCTTTCTTTCTTTCTTTCTTTCTTTCTTTCTTTCTTTCTTTCTTTCTTTCTTTCTTTCTTTCTTTCTTTCTTTCTTTCCTTCTTTCTTTCTTTCCTTCTTTCTTTCTTTCTTCCTTTCTTCCTTTCTTCCTTTCTTTCCTTCTTTCCTTCTTTCCTTTCTTTCTCTTTCTTTCTCTCTTTCTTTCTTTCTTTCTTTCTTTCTTTCTTTCTTTCTTTCTTTCTTTCTTTCTTTCTTTCTTTCTTTCTTTCTTTCTTTCTTTTTCTTTCCTTCCTTCCTTCCTTCCTTCCTTCCTTCCTTCCTTCCTTCCTTCCTTCCTTCCTTCCTTCCTTCCTTCCTTCTCTCTCTCTTTCTCTTTCTTCTTTCTCTTTCTTTCCTTTTTTTCTCCAGGGTCTCACTCTGTCACCCAGGCTGGAGTGCAGTGGTGCAATCACAGCTCACTGCAGCCTCAACCTTCCAGGCTCAAGCAATCTTCCCACCTCAGCCTCCCGAGTAGCAGGGACTATGGAGGCATGCCACCATGCTTGGGTAATTTTTCTATTATTTGTAGAGGCAGGGTCTTGTTATGTTGCCCAGACCAGTCTTGAATTCCTGGGCCCGAGTGATCTGCCCACTTCAGCCTCTCAAAGTGCTGGGATTACAGGGATGAGCCACCGTGCCCGGCATTAAGCCCCCTATTTTCTTGATAGACACACCCTATTCTTATTTGGCTGGCCCCCATCTAGCAAGATCCAGCCTCCACTGTCTGGACTTGTTTGTCTTTAGTCTTCTTGTCTTGAGCTACACAGCCACTGTAGAAATGAATCAGGAGCTCTGTGAGTCTGTGTAGTTAATTTCCCTAGTGATTTCACGATGCTCTGTGCTCTGGGAGGCCCTTGCTCAGGCCTCACAACCTTGAATGGGATTGCCTGTCTCTCTGAGAACTTTGGGTTGATCACATTGCTTCTCCCCACCTTTAAAGATAAACAAATACTTTCTGGTTCTTTCTCTGTAAATTGATGGCAATTTAGTCTGTAAGTGACCACAAGGTCATTGCCCACACATCCATCCATCCATCAATGAATCCATCCATTCACCCATTCATTCATCAATATATCCATCCATCCATCCATCCATCCATCCATCCACCCATCCATCCATCCATCCTTTCATTCACCAGTCTATCCAGCCAACCAGCTAGCCAGTCAACTTTGGAGAGCTTATTATACTTCATGTACAGGTGGACAGTATCTTTAGTAGACTTTGAATGGTGAGAGCTGTCGAAGCCTAAATTCCTGTGTGACCTTGGCTAAGTCACTGCCTTAGAGTTTGCCATAATTAGAGTCTGCATTGGTCAGAGGCAGGCTAACTTTTAAAAGATAGCTCCTAATTTCAATGGCTTAATGTAATATACATTTATTTCTAATTTGTGATCCAAAACAGATGTTTTTGATTAATGCACATCATTCCTCCATGCAGTGACTCAGGGATCTAAGTTCCTTCGATGCTGAAATTCAGCCCTTCTTAGTCATTCTGCTGGTACATTGAGTAAAAGTGAGGATTAGCTATGGGAGCCCTAGACATGGTGCACATTCACTTCTGCTCCCCTTCCATTGACCAGAACTCAGTCATATGGCCACATATGACTGTAAGGGTAGCTGTGTACCCAGGAAGGGGAGGAGAGTGTAGACATTGGTGGGTGCCAGCTGTCTCTGCCACTGGGCTTCCAGATGGCTTTTAATCACAAAGAAACAGTAAAATGTTAGAGACCAAGAGAAAGAGGTTAAAGGGCTTTCAGATATCCTTTATTCCATAAGCAGAAAGTTAGGTGTTATCTACATTACCTCTGACTGCTGCCAATACAGGGAGATTCCTCAACTGTCTGAAAAGCTTGAGGAATCACAGCTGGTGGAGTCAGGAGTGGAGAACAGAGGAGTTTTTCTGAAACCTGAACCCAGAACCTTTCAAATATGACCAGAATACTCCTCCAAAATGGAGATGGGGAGGTCACGTTCTGACTTCTTTAAATTTTTGATATTGGGAAGAAATGAAAGGCCCATAATACAACCTGATCATAATCTTCTTTTATCTTGTGTAGAATTCTGATGGACAAGATTATAGCTACTCTTTTCTAGAAACACATAAAAATGTATATTTCAAAATCACTACTACCACCACTGTCATCATCATCACATTTACTGTTTACTATGTGCCAGGAACTGTTCTAAGAGTTTTATATAATTATCTCATTTAGGCTGGGCGCAGTGGCTCACACCTGTAATCCCAGCACTTAGGGAGGCTCAGGTGGGTGGATCACTTGAGGTCGGGAGTTCGAGACCAGCCTGGCCAACATGGTGAAATTAAATTGTAATTATAATTACTAAAAATACAAAAATTAGCTGGCATGGTGGTGCATACTTGCAATCCCAGCTACCTGGGAGGCTGAAGCAGGAGAATTACTTGAACCCGGGAAGCAGAGGTTGCAGTGAGCTGAGATCGTACCACTGCACTCCAGCCTGGGTGACAGAGGGAGACTCCATCTCAAAAAATAAATAAACAAAATCAAAATAAAATAAAAAAATTAAAAAATCTCATTTACTCCTTGCAACAACTTTATCGTCAAGTATAATTATTATTCCATTTAAGGAAATTTGCAACAGGAAGACTTTGCCCAAGGTCCTGCAGCTCCTAAGTGGGAGGACAAGCAAGAAGGATCTTGGTGACCTTGCTTGAGCCCAATAGTGCCATGAGTGCCATGGGGGCCTTGCGCCCAGTGCTGGAGGCTCTCCTTAGGGTCTTTTTTATGGCCTTTTAAACTCTGTGTGTCACTCATATAACAAATCTGCACACGTATCCCTGAATCTAAAATAGAACCTAAAATTGTTAAGAAATTAAAATAATAAAAGTATTCAGATAGAAAAGACAAATTACTTACAAAGAATAACAGGTGGATTGACAATAGCAATAGCAATAAGAGTTGCATATTGTAGCAATAAGAATAGCAATCAGAATCCAGAAAATAGTGGAATAATATCTTCAAAGGTCTGGGAGAAAATAACTGCTCATCTAAACACATAACCAGGTAAATTGTCTTTTAAGAATGAGAATGAAGCAAAGACATTTTTAGAAAAACAATGAAGAAAATTTTCACCTTTCTCTCACTAAAAACTTCTAAAGTTTATACTTCAAAAAAAGAGACTATGAGATATGCAGGGAGGGGTGGATTCAGAAATATTTGAATTTTTAAATTTACTTGTCCGTCTTTTCCAATATATTTATGCATATATGAATTAATACAGTGTTTGCCATTCTTGTTTCACAATTAGCAGCATACTATACATACTCATTGTCGCCTTGTTTGGTTGCTGTTGCTTACTTAACATTACAGCCTGGCAATATTTGCATATCAGTATAAAAATTGAATTCACAAAAGAAGAAGAAGAAGAAGAAGAAGAAGAAGAAGAAAAAGGCCAGGTATGGTGGCACATGCTGTAATCCTAGCATTTTGGGAGGCTGAGGTAGGAGGATTGTTTGAGCTCAGGAATTTGAGACCAGCCTGGGCAACATGGTGAAACCCTGTCTCCACATCCATACACAAAATTAGCCAGGCATGATGGCATGCACTTGTAGTCCCAGCTACTTGGGACGTTGAGGTGAAAGGATTGCTTGAGACCAGGAGGACAAGGCTGCTGAGAGCCGTGGTTGTGCCACTGCACTCCAGCCTGGATGACAGTGAGACACTGTCTCACAAAACAAACAAACAAACAAAGAAAAGAAAAAGAGAAAATTCTGTATGCCAGTTAGTTTTCTCATCCATAAAATGGGGAAATGGGGTTGCCAGTCACTGTCCTGTCTTTCGGGGTAGCTTTATTGAAGGGATCATATGAAAATGGATTTGGAAGCATTTGTCCCAGTAGATGATATCCCGAATGTGTAGAATCATTGCTTTATAATTTACTATCATTTGTTTGCAGGACTTCTTCTGCCCCTGGCCTCAAAATTGCTAAAAGGCATCAAGTGAGTTATTCAGCAAAGAGCTTACGACAGAACATGGTGTTCAAATGAAGTCCTTGCCCTTGAAATATTAACCTCGGGAGGCTGGGGTGAACTGGGAAGTTCAGAGCCTTCCCCTAGGTCTCTGGCAGCCTGCTCAGCTGAGTGTGTTTTTCCAGCTCGAGGAGAGACAAGCCTCGTCTCCACACTCCAGATGTTCCCAGCCCTGCAGAACCGTCATCACCTAAGCGAGCTGTCGGGCACCGACTCTCTGGGCTACATTCTCCCATGGGTTCTCTTTAACCTGCTTGGTTTCACTGCAGGGGAATGCTGAAGAGACGGAAGTGTTTTTGTTTTCTTTCTTTAAAAATACAGAAACTGTAATCTGTTTTACATCTGGGTCTGAGTGCAGACAAGCAAGAGTGGGCGGAACGGAGTGATGGGCAATCCAGCTGCAAGAAGAAGTGCATATACCCCTCTGCAGACAGCACATCTGTGCAGGTGTATCAGCCGCCTCATGGAAGGAGCCACGGAAAACGCTGGGCCCCTCCTGTTGGGGTAAGGGGATGGATTGTTTTTCTTTTTCAGTGATGCTGGAACCTTTTCTCTTGGAGCATGTCTGGTTCTGTCTAGGTTCTCTGGAAACAGTTAGCAGAAACAGCCGGATGTTTGAGGGAAAATGTCTAATGTGCTTAACATCTTTATAAAGCCGGTTCACATTTAGAGAAGTGATTTATCCAAACTGATTCTCCCAAACCAGCTCTATTCTCCCCGTGCAAAGGGGCTTTCTTGAACCTTCCAAATGTTTATAGGATGGATGAAACTAACTTGAGGTCCTAAAGTGCAGCTGCTATTTAAATATAAGCGTCTAGGGCCCAGGCAGCTGATTATTGATGGGTGTTGAGTGCCACATTGCAAAGTGCGCAGCCGGCCTGCCTTAAATAACTCTAACTAGGCCCAAACAGTCCTGAAGAGGTTTCTAGGATTAGGTCACAGCCTGGCAAAAGCAGAGAAAGTCTGGAAAAATCCTAGGAGGATTTAAAAAGTTTTTTTTCCTTTTGTTTCAATTTATCAGATCGAGCAACTGATGCAAGCTTTGGACCAAATGGAACATTTCAAGAACTCAGATTCTAAAATCACAATCAGCTGGAGGAATTCGGGTTTGCATCTGGCCCAGAAGAACATTCTTGAGGATCTTTTGAAAGTATCACCAAGAGCAAGACTGGTGAAGCGAATTACTGCCATTGTTCCCCAAGGAAAAAAGGATTCATTTCATTCCTAACTGCAAGGCATTCAGCAGGTTAACTGGCAAGTGGGAAAGAGCCTAACCAAATTATCCCTTGGGACCATCAAAACGTTTAATAAACCAAGACACAAATGCCTCCCAAAAATTCCATCTGCAAGAAACGTTTTCTGCATTAAGAAGCACAAAGGAGATAAGTGTTCTATTCATCCACACAGGCAACGCTGTCACCCAGGAAGTGTCGCTCAGGGGGCCTGACTCCACACCTGGCCTCTGATGTGTAGGCAGGCCTGGAACAGAAACAATTGCAAAAAAACCAGCATCATCTGTGGGATTCTCCCTCAATGTCTGTTCCGTGAAAGATGCATTTTGTCCTCTGGAGCCTGGTGTTGGAAATAAACTTGGCTGCACAGGTAAACTCTTAAGAGGCCGGCTAATGCCAGGTGATTCTCTCAGCTTGTGAAATCTCAGCCTCTTACTTGGTCATATTTTCAAAAGAGAAGACAGCTAATGGGAGTAAGTTCCTTACATTAAAAACATACTTCCAGTTAACAGCACCAAACCACTTAAGTTGGAAGCAGACCAATTATTAATTAGATGAATGGCCTTTTATAAATCCCTCTGCAGGCTCAGGACAACTGATGGGTTTATGGTCTGTGCATTAGAGAACACGGTTCCTCCGTGGTTGTAATTATCTATAGTTGCTGGCAATTGGGGGTTATTGCACCAAAATCAGATGCCCCATGAACATGCTGTCCTGAGCTACCATGGGGTGATGGGGAGAAAGCTGAAATAGCAGAGGATGGTTTATTCTCTTGTCCTTCTTAAGCTGTTTGATTTTGGCACAATCCCTAGAGGTTTTTTCTTGGTTTCCTCATCTGAATGTGCATGTAATTGATATCTCTAGTTTTTCTCTGCCCAGCATCCATTCCCCCTTTCTTTTGATAGCAATCTCTTGGTTTCCATGGAGAAAACATCCCTTCTCCACTCCCAGGCCATTTTGTTTGGGAGAATTGGCTACCCTCTTAGCTCGAGGGATAGGCATGTGGGCCAAGCCTGGCCAATCAGAACACTGAATCCTTCTAATCCCAGTGATCCGTTCAGATCTAATCAGAAACAAAGAAACTCAATTTTCTGGCACCATATAAACAACCATTGTTCGTGGAGAGCAGATCTGACATGTTTTGACTCTGGTGCTCAGCTTCATTCAAGTCTGTGAATGTTTGTAAGTTGAAAGTTTGGGAAGTTCATACATTTTCTGTAATTCTTTTAAAAATACTTGGAAGACTGTAAAAGAAATCCCTTGCTTTTATAAACTACAGAAAGTAGAGCCATGCAAGGTCTTGGCTGGTGGGGTTGAGAAACACTGATTTAATGGAGAATCCCCTGGACATGGAGACATTAGTCAAGGCTATAACTACTGCTGGAAAATATAGTTCACAATGCCCAGTGGCTTTAGATGCACAAAGTTTAGTTTTTCTTCATGTCACTGTCCTGCTGATAGTGGGTAGGAGGGACTCTGCTCCCCCAGACATTCAGTGTCAGGTTCTTTCCATCTGGTGGCTCCACCATCCCCTGTACCTGCTGAGCTCCCACTGGATCTTTGCATTCTGACAACAGGTGGCAGGAAGAGAATGCTGGAGTATTGTGGTGAGGTTTGATGGGAAGACTGGCAGTGATGCATTCATGCTGCCTACATGCCATTGGTCAGAACGCAGTCACATGGCTCCCTAATTGCAAAGGATGCTGGAAAATATAGTCTAGCTGGGTGCCCAGGAGGAAAAGGGGAAAATATAGGTGGACAGCAACCAGATAGCCTCTGCCTCACCATGGTAACACAAATTACAACCTGGTGGTTAAGTCAAAAGCATGCTTTAGTTTTGTGAATGTGGATATCACAGGTGTGCTTTCTTTGGGGGATAGAGGATACAGAAGAAAATAACAAAAACTCAAAGCTGGCTGGGCTTGATGGCTCATGCCTGCAATCCTTGCACTTTTGGAAGTCAAGGCGGGAAGATCACTTGAGCCCAGGAGTTTGAGATCAACCTGGGAAACATGGCAAAACCCTATCTCTACAAAATATACAAAAGTTACCCAGTCATGATGGTGCACCTGTGGCTTCAGCTACTCGGGACACTGAGGTTGGAAGATTACCTGAGCCAGAGAGTTTAGGGTTGCAGTGAGCCATGATTATGCCATTGCACTCCAGCCTGTGTGACAGTGAGATCCAAAATAAATAAATAAATAAAACTCAAAGCCAGCCATTTCTGGTGTATTCTACCTCTAAAGGATGGAAATTATTTAGACATAACAAGCTTCTTTGTTATCATTTAATGTCACCTTCATCTTAAGTGATTTATTTGATGTTAGGTAATAGAGTTGAAGGGTCCAGTGTTGCTCAAGTCAGAACTGGGTTTTCCTTTAACCAGGCATGAATCTAGTATCCAATCTGGTCATTTGTTTGTGACTATCTCAAAATCTAGTCTCCAAAAAAGCTGAAGTTTTATATATATCAAATCATCTTAAGGCTCCACACTCGTCCTATGGGTGACATTATATGTGTTCATGAGAAAATCATTTCAAGGGCTACAAATGAGTCCTTTAGTAATACCCAGGAGTCATAATGTCTGTGACATAATGAACCTTCCTAAATTACAACCTACAATAATTAGATCACTTATTGCAGCATTCCAGGCCCTGAAACAATTTGCTTAAAGTGATAGTTACCTCTAATGAAAAGATACATAACGGAAAATGTCAGCAACCTTTTAAATCCTCCACGACTTATCATGAGAACTGTCTTGTGCAAAGTGCCCATGGAGAAACATCTGTGTCACCATCTCCTCCTAAATTAGATGAGTATTTTATGATCACTTGGAAATGGAGAGAATTCCCCAGGGTGGTAAGAAGATTAGATAAGGGTTAGTTGCCTCTTTCAGCCTTTTTCCTACCCTGTCCCACCTCCGCCTCTCCCTCTCTCCCTTCCCTAGCATTCACTGTTGCTGAAATGCCTCCAGAATCTTAACTAGAAAGATCTATGGTTAGGCTGGGTGCTGTGGCTCATGCTTGCAATCCCAGCACTTTGGGAGGATGAGGCAGGAGGATTGCTTGAGCCCACGGGATTGAGGCTGCAGTGAGCTATGACCATGCCACTGCACTGCAGCCTGTGTGACACAGCAAGACCCTTGCCTCTTAAAAAAGAAAAGAAAAGAAAAATAGATGGAATGGTTATCAGCTTCTCATGAGGTGGGCTTTCCTTGAACTCCTGGAGTCCCTGGTCACGCGGCAGACGGGAGGTTCCTAGTCTCCCTGCAAGCCCATTCCAAGTGGGCGTACTTCATAGCCACCTCTCTGATGAGGATGGAGGGGGAGCTCCATTCTGGGGGCTGATGGAGAACATTGTCTGCAGAGGGCTGGCTATGTCTTGCAGTCATGCCCTCAGCAGGAGACAGGATCATTTGAGGAGGCCTTCAAAAGGCACTGTTTACGAAGATGTGGGCAGGAAGCGGGGAAACCAATGACAGCGGAACCGTTGCTCTCCTCTAGACCTAAAGCAACAAGGGGAGGGAGCAGTTATCAGAATCCAGAAGAGACAGGCGGATAGAGGGGGCCACCTGGAGCCATCTGCTGAGGCCACAGCCTGTCCTGGGTGCCCCAGAGGGAGGGAGCCCGGGAATAGACCCCCGCCGGCTTTCCTCCTTCCTCTCTGCCTCCCTCTACTCTCTTATCAGGGCTCCCTGCTGGCTCTCCTGTAAGCCATGTGGGGAGTTGGGGTGGGAGGAGGCATGGCAACTCTGATTCTTTCCAGGGATGAGCCTCCTGGGCCACGGAGCAGTGGGAGGAGAGGGGAGAGCACATCTGGGGCAGGGGAGATACGGATGTCCTCCAGGTCAGTTTCTGCCTAGAGCCCTTCTGTTTGGGAAACCATCTTCCCTGCCTGCCACAGCTCCGACTCCTCCTCTATGCCCTAGGTCCCTGTCACACTCCTCTGGGTGGGTGGGAACCAGCCTCTGGGGGCTCCAGCAAGGCCAGCAGCTCACTGAACTGAGGTACCTGACCTGGGGCTGCGTTCCCATCCTCAGCTTTGGCTCTTTCCGGAGGAGATCAACGGGGCTGCCTGTCAGGGGCATCTGATGACAATGTGTGGTGCTCCACTGCCCAGAAGGCAGACAGATTTTGTTTGTTTGTTTTTGTTTTGAGACAGAGTCTTGCTCTGTTGCCCATGCTGGAGTGCAGTGGTGTGATCTCCATTCACTGCATCCTCCGTCTCCTGGGTTCACATGATTCTCCTGCGTCAGTCTCCTGAGTAGCTGGGATTGCGGGCATGCACCACCACAACTGGCTAATGTTTGCATTTTTAGTAGAGACAGAGTTTCACCATGTTGGTCACGCTGGTCTCCAACTCCTGACCTCAGGTGATCCACCCGCCTCAGCCTCCCGAAGTGTTGGGATTACAGGCACGAACCGTGGAGACTGGCTTAGCAGCCAGAATTCCAGGCTTCCTTCACTTTACAAGCCCACCCTAAAAGTCTGAGGATATGCCCTCATGAGAATGAAGGAGTTCCACCAGAAAAATAGTTGATAACCACACCCTTCTAGAAAAGGGGTTCACTCGGCTACACTCCTAGTTCTTGAGAAAAAATAGGAACTGAAAGGAAATTATTATTGTTTAGACCTTCTGGCTTCCAGAAAATTTATTTAAAAGCACCCAGAGTGACTCCTGGCATATGGTGGGTGCTGAGAAATCATCAGGGGAATCTGAGTTCAGGACCTAAAAGCTAGATCTCGGAGCAAAACCTTCCTTGACGCCAGCCATCCCCCCGAAAAGAATAGGATCCATTTTGCAGCTAAAAATCATTTATTTGCCTTCAGGTTTAAGTGTCTATAACAATTGTGATAATAGTAACAACTCATTTTAATGCAATACGTAATTTATTGATGTATTCCCACTGTGAGCCTCTGGACAACTCTGTGGAGCTAGAGATGAGGAACAAGCCTCAAGAGCCAGAGGCACCGGGGCGCTGGGAGTGCAGCCCGCTCTGCTTGACACAGAAGCTGGTGCTCCATCCCTCCATCCCTGCTTTGCAAGCCTAACTGGGGAAAAGAAAAATCCAGAATTATAGGAGGTCATCCCTTAAGGGGCTAATGACCTCCTTGAAGAAACAAGCAAATCCTTAGGGAGGATTTGCAAGTACTGTAGGACTCAGATGTCAGTGTAAATGTGTGTATGTGCGAGTATGTGATAGTGTGTGTATGTGAGAGTGTGTGTGCGAGTATGTGTGTGTGAGAGAGAGTGTGTGTGAGAGACAGTGTGTGTGCGAGCATGTGAGTGAGCTTGTGAGCATGTGTGATTGTGTGAGTGCGTGAGAGTGTGTGCTTGTGTTATCGAGCATGTGAGTGTGTGAATGTGTGAGTGTGATGGTGTGTGAGAGACAATATGTGCGTGACTGTGTGTGTGAGCATGTGAGTGTGTATCTGTGTGTGTGTGTGAGTGTGTGTGTGTGACAGTGTGAGTGTGAGTATCCATGCGTGAGAGTGTGTGCACATGTGTGTGTGTACAAGTGGGTGGGATCAGGCTGCCCTGCTGGGAAGAAACAACTCCAGCCGTTCTCTCTTTTTCTCCCGTCCTCTGTGACTTCACTCAAGATTCAAAGTCCCAGGGAAGCTTCTGATTGGTTGATCTGGAGTCATGTACACACCCATTGGGCAGGGAAGGGGTGTGGAAACTTGATTGACAGTCCTTCAAGACTACACACAGTGGGGGAGTGTTAGGTAATTCCCACACACAAATCCAATTACTGTTATGAAAAGAAGGTGGAATTTAGTAGGAGAGGTTGAAAAATCAGCAAGCATCCACTGTGCAAGACATTGTCGTGCCTGCAGATTTTTACCCCACCCTCTACAGCCCCACAAGCCAGGCAGAACAGGTGGCACTGGAGAAGTGGAAGCCGAGAGAGGGAAGTGACTTGCCCAGGTAACACACAGCATCCACCTTACTCCCATGCCACCACCTGCCCCACCTTGCTGTCTCTCAGGCTGCATAGCCTGTGTGTACCTGTTCAGGCCACCCAAGGCCTATATGGCAAGGGGGGAGCTGAGGTGAGCCCAAGACAACAAGGGACATGCCTTACCCACCCCAGGCTGGAGGCAGAGTGGGCCATGGGGTCAAGGCAAGAAGAAGGTGTTCTTTTTAACAGCTTCCGAGCAGGGACAGGCAGTCACCTCCTCCCACCTGGAGATCATGGGCCTCCGCCCAGCGTGGTACCTGCTGTGACTCTTACTTGCTGGAAGAAGAGTCTGGAGATGAGGGCAGGGGTGACAGTGGGCTGGGGCTCCAGATGAGCAGAGCAGGTTAGGAAGGTTCCAGAACCCAGGAGAAGAGCAAAACTGACCTTCTTCCATCCTACAAAATTATCAGCAGCCGTGAAATGTTGGCTTCCTAAGTCTTGGGGAATGAACTTTCCAAAGTCTCTGCCTATCTGAAGCAAATAGCCCTGAGTCGGAACTTCTTCCTTCTCCTGGCTCGCAGGGTGGGTCAGAGGCCAAGAGAGTTCTGTTCCACTTCTAGTGCTGTCACTGACTAGCCGTAATCTTGCACTCATCTCCCTGGATCTCATTTGTACAATTGGAAGGTTGAATTAGAAAACAATTACAGTTAAAATATTAATATTAATGAGTAACACTGCCCTAAGTGCTTGAGGCAGAGAGCAGCTACCTGTCCACCAAAAAGTTGAGCTTTTTCTGCCGTAGTGTAGAGTTCACCCTGGGAGGCAGTAACCCAGCCAGGGTCTCCATTTCCCAGGCCCCTTGTGTACAGGTGCAAAACAGCAACGTTTTCTGGCTTTTGGCTACTATGAACAGTGCTGCTATGGACATTTGTGGACACGTTTTTGTTTGCACATCTATTTCCAATTCTTTTGGGTATATATCCAGGAGGGGAATTCCTAGATCTTATGGTAATTCTTTTTTTGGGTTGTTTTAGTTGTAGTAGTCCATTTTCTTTTTTTATTATACTTTAATTTCTAGGGTACATGTGCACAATGTGCAGGTTTGTTACATATGTATACATGTGCCATGTTGGTGTGCTGCACACGTTAACTCGTCACTTACGTTAGATATTTCTCTTAATGCTATCCCCCCCTGTCCCCCCACCCCACGATGGGCCCTGGTGTGTGATGTTCCCCACCCTGCATCCAAGTGTTCTCATTGTTCAATTCCCACCTATGAGTGAGAACATACGGTGTCTGGTTTTCTGTCCTTGCGATAGTTTGCTCAGAATGATGGTTTCCAGCTTCATCCATGTCCCTACTAAGAACATGAACTCATCCTTTTTTTATGGCTGCCTAGTATTCCATGGTGTATATGTGCCACATTTTCTTAATCCAGTCTATCATTGATGGACATTTGGGTTGGTTCCAAGTCTTTGCTATTGTGAATAGTGCCGCAATAAACATACGTGTGCATGTGTCTTTATAGCAGCATGATTTCTAATCCTTTGGGTATATACCCAGTAATGGGATGGCTGGGTCAAATGGTATTTCTAGTTCTAGATCCTTGAGGAATCACCACACTGTCTTCCACAATGGTTGAACTAGTTTACAGTCCCACCAACAGTGTAACAGTGTTCCTATTTCTCCACATCCTCTCCAGCACCTGTTGTTTCCTGACTTTTTAGTAATCATATGGTAATTCTATGTTTAACTGACTGAGGAACCACGAAGTCTGATTACCACTTTGTTCCAAGATGCATACAACTTTGTCATAAGATGTTTAGAAAATGCATACACACATAACAAAACATTAAACATTTGCAAAAATAGGCAGTGGACTGAGTTTGGTCCACAGGCCATAGTTTTCCTCTGGTATAGGAAACGCCTACAATATTCTTTCTCCAGATTGCCAAGCGGTAACATTTTCTAATCACCCATTTAGGAACATTCACTAATCTGTACCTGCCCTGTTGGGGAATGTGGCAGGGTCCTGGATTTTACTGTTTAATTCTTTCAGCCGATATTTATTGAACCTCTCTTGTGTGCCAGGTGCTGAGTTCTTCTGTTCTGTGAAAAATGGAAGTCCAGACACTGCCCACAAAATTACATTCTAGGGGCCATGGCTGATGCGGGTGAGCACAAGGCCATGGCAACCAGTAGGAGGGCGTCTAACTCCAAATGTGAAGTTCTGGTGGGTGGGAGGGTATAGACACACACAGAGCAAAAGAGGTTTTCCTTAACAGATTTATTGAGTTGGGGTAACCTGTGAAATGTTATTCATCTCTGCATTCAGAGGGCCCAGCCCACTGCCTCTTTCTCCTTCCTGAGACTAGAAGCAGAGGACATTTGAACCCCAGGAGATGATAGATATGGATGGAGGGATTCCAAACCACCCAAATAATCACAGGGAGAAAAGCTGCCTGCTGACTAGAAACACCCTCCTTGAATTGTCAGGCGAGGGAAAAAGGTTTATTGTGTTCAGCCACTGAAATTGTCGGGACTATTTGTTACAGCATCTGGCATTACTCTAACTAATAAAGTGCTCTTTGCATATCATCTCACTGAAGTTTCTCAAAAATCATATGAAAGGGAGATTTGAATCATCCCAGTTTTACTTACAAGGAAGCTGAGTCTCAGAGAAGTTAAGTGGCTTGTCCAAGGTCACACAGCTAGTAAATTCAAGAGCCTGAACTCTAACCTGGAGAAGTCTATCCTCAAAGCCCACGCTTTGGGCCACTCTCTGTTAACAAAGGGCTCCACTGGCTCTGATTCTGCTCGATATATCACCCAGCCCTGCTGTCCAGTCCAGGCAGTGGAATCCAGGAAGAAGAAGGAGGCAGCCCTGTCCTGGGAATTGTATTAATGGGATGAGACAGGATTTCCCCAGGGCAGGGACCTGAAAGCCAGAGGCCAGGCAGAAAAGGGCAGTCATCCTGGCTTACAGAGCCACCTTTTCCAGGGGTTTGGAGACTGCTGTCTGCAGACCTGGGCAGAGTCACACACCCCAGATCCCAAACTCTTCCTTTACAGGCTGTGGGAGAGAGATGGCAGGCAAGCTCTGAGCAGGAGGACTCCCAAGGTACCTTCTCAGTTCCTGCTCCCTTGAAAATGTTTTCCTTTGCAGGCCGGAGAGGTACCTCTCTCTTTGTAGCCAACATGTCCAAGGCTGACAGGCTAAAACTGCTTGCTTGCTTTTAAGTGTCAGGAGATGTAAATAGTTTTAGTCTTCAGTGGTTTCTGATTGAATATCCTTTTGAAGTAATGATAGCTATAATTTAAAGCAACAGTTACCATATTTTCCTTGCTGGCTGGCCTTCTTTGAAGCACTAAGTATAAATCTGCTTAAAATCTTAAAATAGCTGTAGCTCTGTCTCAATATTCTACCAGGAGCCAGAGAGATTCGGCCTCTAATTGCCATCATCTGTAACTAATATCAGCAGCACAGCGGGCTTGTGACAAGGTGGCTGGGAGAATTGCTCTGACATGGACAGGAAGGTGGAGGCAGAGACATGGTCTCCCTTTGGGGATCTTGGCTTTGGTTGGAGTTCGGAAGAAACCCGTTCTGAAATTAGGACCAAATGGGCTCTGGCTGTTGGAGATTTTTCAGGAGGATTTTTTCCACCCCCAGCCCCCTGCCCTTCTGGGAGCCTGGGATGGAAATGAGGGGGCCTCCTTGCAAAATCAAACTCAGAAAGCTCAAGGATTGGTGATGACCTGATTCTAGCCAACAGGATTCCCAGGGACCACATTTATGCCTCAGATAAAGCATTTTGAGAAAGAACGAGGGCTGTGGAGATTCCTGTGCAGATGATCACCAACAGGAAATAATGCACAACCATTTCTGCTGCACATTGGCAAATGCATTTGAAATTCGGT
The DNA here is from genome assembly GCF_043159975.1 of Macaca nemestrina. Taxonomy (NCBI): domain Eukaryota; kingdom Metazoa; phylum Chordata; class Mammalia; order Primates; family Cercopithecidae; genus Macaca; species Macaca nemestrina. The sequence continues at coordinate 53,203,482 of NC_092142.1, forward strand.
TTAAATTTTGAATGGGTTGCCTTTTCATTCATTTAAAAATATTAGTTCACTTGACAAATACTTATTGCATCTCTGTGTGCCAGGCATTGCACAAAACAGTCAGCAATCCTGTTTATGATAAGCACGATATAGATGAGATGGAGGATGGCAAATGCCAGGGCGTAAAATCATACTGGGAAGTAGCAGGAAGTACTGAGGTTCGGTTTTAATCAGGCTTGTCGTTGAGAAGGTGGCATTAAAGTGTGGCATTAAATGGCGTTTATACAATCCCACTTTTGTATAAACTTTTAATTATGTAGTAATATGTATATATTTAGGCATTCTAAACAATTCTAGTGGGAAACATTCAGAACAGCTGACAATGTTTATCTTCGAGTACCAGGACTATTTGTGATTTTAATGTTTTCTTATGTGTGTATGCATTTTCTAGATGTCTTATGATAAAGGTGTATGCATCTCAGAACGAAATGGTAATAGGACTTGGTGGTTCCTCAGTAAGTTAAACATAGAATTACCATATGATCCAGCAATTCCACTCCTGGATATATCCAAAGAGAATTGAAAATAGATGTGCAAACAAAAACATGTACATAAATGTCCATAGCAGCGCTGCTCGTATAGCCAAAAGCTAGAAACAATCAAAATGTCCGCCAATGAATGAATCAATGATTTGTGGTATATTCATACAATGAAATATTATTTAGCCATAAAAAGGAATGGAGTCCTGATCATGCTACAACACAGAAGAATCTTGAAAATATTAGGCTAAGTGAAAGAAAGTAGACACAAAAGGTTACATATTGTGTGATTCCGTTTCTACAAAATGTCCAGAATAGGCAAGTCCATAGAGACAAGAAGCAGATGAACAGTTGCCTAGGCTGAGGGTGGGAGCTAGGGGAGGGGGGAATGGGGTATGGGATTTCCTTTAGGGGTGATGAAAATATTCTGGAACTCAGGTAATGGTGGTGGCTGTATGACATCGTGAATGTGAATGTAGATGTCACTGAATGATAGACTTGAATGAGAGAGAATGGTTATGACGGCACATTTTCTGTTATATATATTTTATTACAATAAAGAAGTGGTCGTCGGAGGAGTTACTGAGAAGACTTAGTGACTGTAGATGGCAGGTAACAGTTGCCTGGGAGGTCTTTGCTGAGTAACCAAGTGTCAGGTGCATGGAGACTTGGCAGAGACCCCGTTAGAAACATTCATGACTCCATTGAACCAGTATTTACCAACCACTTCCTTGATGCCATGCAGGGAGGCCACAGCTGTGGGCACCCATAGGCCTGCTCTGCTGTGATTCCAGTGGGGAGCCCTCCTGGGGACCAAGAAGGCACCCCATGTGGACAGAGATGTGGAGTGGGAGTGAAGCTATGTGGGGCTGAGCTGTGGACACAGCAGCTTCCACCCTAGCCCTGACATGCTTCTCTCAGCTGAGAACACGTGTCTTAGAAGAGAGTCCAGACAGACACACTGGGAGACCACACCAAGTGTATGATGGGAGCCAGCGGGAAGAGAGCTGGGTGGCTGTGGAGCCCATTACAGGCATGGGTCTCCAACCTCCTGACCACACGATCGTGGCCTGTTAGGAACTGGGCCACACAGCAGGAATGAGCAGTGGGTAAGAGAGCAAAGCTTCATCTGTATTTACAGCTGCTCCTGATCACTCACATTACCGCCTGAGCTCCACCTCCTGTCAGATCAGCAGGCATTAGATTCTCGTAAGAGCATGAACCCTATTGTGAACTGTGCATGCGAGGGATCTATGTTACGTGCTCTTTATGAGAATCTAATGCCTGATGATCTGTCACTGTCTCCCATCACACCCAGATGGGACTGTCTAGTTGCAGGAAAACAAGCTCAGGGCTCCCGCTGATTCTACATTATGGTGAGTTGTATAATTATTTCATTACATATTACAATGTAATCATAATAGAAATAAAGTACACAATAAAGGTAATGCACTTGAATCTTCCTGAAACCATCCCCCCACCCCAGTCTCTAGAAAAATTATCTTCCATAAAACTGGTCCCTGGTGTCAAAAAGGGTGGGGACCACAGCATTAAGGGATTAATGTTTTCCCCAGGTGGGATTTGTAGGGAGGGCAATCTGGACATAAGTAATTGAGAAAGAGCCCATGTCCCTAAAACCAGGGCAATCCAGTCTTCCTTAGAAGACATTTCCAGGCTTTTTAGCATGGTGGCAATCAGGATGTGTTTTTACATGCAGAGGGAAGGGAGAAGATGGGCCATTTCCTCTCCCCCAGTGCATGTGGCCAAGCCCTCTTTTGATATCTGCCTCCTTGCTCTCACCTCCGCAAGAGCCCAGACACCAGCCCCTGTGACTCTGCCTCCTCTGTGCACCCTAGGACTTCGCCTGTGCTCCTGGCCCACGAGAGCTTTCTGGGTCCTACTTATTTCATACTGAGTGGGGCCAAGATACAATAGAGCGAGGCCCCAGGCAAGCTGAGAGCCCTTGGCCCATTCCCACGCTCTCAGGACTCCTAGAAGGCCATGGCGCAGAATTCATTTATGCAGGGGCAAAGCACTCAGCTCCAATGAGAAAAGACAAAGGTTTGCTCCCATCTGGGTTCCACAGATGTGGGCAGGTGCTGGACTCAGTGGGGGTCTGAAGCCCACTCTGGCCCCAAGAGAAGTCTCCCTATCTTGGGACGTAGCTGGATAAAGCTGTCCCACCACACCAGGGGTGCTCGAGTGTTGGCCTGTCCCCAGCCAGTGCCTCTCCACACTGCCTTCTGTGTACGTGCTCTGTGCCCCAGCCAAACCCAGCTCCACACTGTCCTGGAACAGCCCCTGCCCTTTCCTAGCCCCTGGACCTTGTACTTCCCGTTCCCTCCTCCTAGCATGCCCTCCCCCGAAGTGCCACCTGTTGAAATCTTAGCTGCTTCTCGTCTCATCTCAAATTCCACCTCCCCGTGCGCTCCTCCTCCCTCCCAGTGTGCTCTTGCCCCTGCGCCCCATCCAGCGCACCTCTTACGGATGCCCCAGCACTCTGCCAAGTACAGACTTCATTTATGCTATTCTTGGGCCATAAACAAATCCCACAGAGCCCTGTGGGTTAGAGCATAGCTTTAAAGTTGGATGGCCTACGGTTTAAGTCTGGACCTCAACTTAGGCAAATCAAATCACTTTACTCCTCTGCACCCCAGTTTTCCCATCTGTAAAATGCTGATGATGATAATCACGATACCAGCCTACAACACAGGCTTCTTCTAAGGAGTAAATGAGATGATGTGTGCAGAGTGGAGCCAGGACTAGGGTGAGGCAAGCGAGGTGCCCACACTGCAAAATATAAGGATGCCCTCCATGAAAGCACCACCTGAAGGCGCTTGGCCACCTGAGGGCACATGAGGATGCCCTCCCCCCAAAAGCATCCTGGGGATGCGAGAGTGCAGAGCGCCTTCTGAAATTTTGCATCTCAGGTGCCTCACTTGATGCGTTTGGGCAGCAATTTCATGACAGTGTTGATGGCTAGAGATGGAGAATGTTGCCATATTCCACCGCAGTGCCATATTGCACGGCAGAGGCAGCAGGTATGAGCAGGACTATTAGAAGGCCATGGTGCAGAATGCATTTATGCAGGGACCAAGCGTTCAGCTTCTGGCACCGTATTTCCAACCTCAAATCCTCCTGCCACCGCTCATGATATATGTGACCTTGGGCAAGTCACGTGGCCTCTCACTGCCTCAGTTTCTTGATCTTCAAAATGGGAATAATATTATTAGAATTAGAATTAAGCAAGTGCCTGGACTGGAGCCCATGAGTGACAGAAGCACATATGTGCATTGAGAAATCTTTCTATTTGCAGGGAGTAGGATGAATTATAGAGAAATAAAGGCAGGAGGGTGCCTGGGGGCAAGAGGCTGGGTTAGTCATAGGGAGAAGGAACAGGGTGGGAAGTGTTGAAAGACATAACGGAGATAAGATCTAATGAACTTGGCAATTGATTAGATGGAGAGGCCAAGGCAGTGCAGGGATGTGGTGGGGTGGGGGCCGGGAGGGGTGAGTAGGGGATTAATAAGCAGGGGAGGGAAGAACCTAGGGAAAAAATGGTGATGTTATCAGAGAGCCACATTCTGTAATGAAATTGGGCTAGGTAATGTTGAGTTTGACGGACCGTGGGAATTGAGGCTGAAATCCTGGAAATAGGAGGGTGTGACTCTAGTTAAAGGTAATTGGTGTAAACTTGCCTGTCACCTTTAAAATAGGTTTCTGATTTGTACATCCTGAGGTCTTGGAACTGGTTATTAAAATGCAACCTCATATTTTGCACAGCTGCCTAATCCTAAAGATGAGGTAAAGAATTGTGGTTTCCTCTCTTACAAGTAAAGGCAGTGCTTCCCAAAATACATTCTACAATTGGGTGTTCTAGGAAAAGAAGATTTTGTGGCCAAATAAGTTTGGGAAGCATTCAGTGAAACACAAGTAAATATGTTGCTTTAATGCAGGACTTATCAGGGCCATGAATACGCTAATGTATTTTGTGCACTCGGGAGGAGCCTGGCATGTAATATTTCTCAAACTTTCCTTCTGGAAGAACTATTTGTTCATGTGTCAAGGTACTCATTCCTGAAAGCTAAGCTGTCTGGATTTAGGGTGGGGTGTGGGGGAGGGCTCCAGGTCTTCAGATCTTGGAGCGGAGTTTCACGGACATGAATGTGCATGTCTTAAGGTGGAGTCTAAGGCCCTGGGTTTCTAAGTTTCCAGGTGATGTGGATGATGCTGGTGCACAGATCACACTTTGAGAAGGACAGTCTTAGAGCACTGATTTCCTCAATTGGCCAAAGACTGCTCAGGCCAGAGTGGGAAGATACAGCCCATTATTAGTGGCGTCCCATCCCTCTTATTCTATTCCCAAGACTTGAATCTTAGTTACTTACAGGTCACAATTGCCTTCCTTTATGGAGCATGGGGGAGTCGGGGAGCAAGGGAAATCCAATAAAGTTCCAGCTGGGCGCAGTGGCTTGTGCCTGTAATCCCAGCACATTGGGAGCCTGAGGCAGGCGGATTACCTGAGGTCAGGAGTTTGAGACCAGTCTGGCCAACAAAGTGAAACCCTGTTTACTAAAAATACAAAAATTAGCCAGGCATGGTGGCGGGTGCCTGTAACCCCAGCTACTTGGGAGGCAGAGGCAGGAAAATTGCTTGAACCCAGGAGGCAGAGGTTGCACTGAACTGAGACTGTGCCATTGCACTCCAGGCTAGGAGACAAGAGTGAGACTCTGTCTCAAAAAAAAAAAAAAAAAAAAAAAAAAAAAAAAAGAAAAAAAAATTTCCAAAGGGGAGGGAGAAGACAGACCCAGGCAATGAACTAACCAAATATTTTGTTTATATTTTATTTTATTTTATTTTATTTTATTTTATTTTATTTTATTTTATTTTGAGACAGGGTCTCACTCTGTCTGTCACTCAGGCTGGAGTGAAGTGTCACCATCATAGCTCACCACAGCTTTGACCTCCCAGGCTCAAGTAATCCTCCTGCCTCAGCCTCCTGAGTAGCTGGGACTACAGGCATATGCCACCATGCCAGGCTAATTTTTAAAAAAATTGTTTATTGTAAAGACGGAGTCTTGCTATGTTTCCCAGGCTAATCTTGAACTCCTGGGCTCAAGGGATCCTCCTGCCTCAGCCTCCCAAAATGCTGGGATTATAGGCGTGAGGCATTGTGTTGGTCTCAACGGACCAAATCTGAATGAGCAGCCTCTGAAATGGCATGCTGACTGCCCACCTGTCTGTAGATGGATTCATGGTTGTGGGCAGATGTGAGTGTGGCACCAGGCTGACATCAAGCTCAATTCTGGAAATGATGCAAAGGTTCTGCCTAGGGGGAGGGGTGAGCGTGTGTATGTCTGTGTGTGTAAAACTTCTTTCAAAATGCAAAAATCATCTTAATTAGATTTAACAGCCCTCCCATCCCTTACTTAGAATGGAATGTGGGGCCCAGGCTCTGCTTTCTTCCAACATGGGGAAGCGGGGCAATGAAAATAAACTTTGCTTTTACTGTGGCTGAGAAGCAAAGGGGGAAATCTGCATCTCAACCAGTGGATGCTGTGTGCCAGCAGCTGTCTTTGCACATGATTGGGTCTTTTGTAGGATGAAGGCTTCTGGGGACTTGTGGAAGACCCACACCAGAGGACACCCTCCCATCCAAGCTGCACTTTTGAGCTTTTGAAAGACCTTCTGCCAAAGGACCTGAACTTTTTTTTTTTTTTGAGACACAGTCTCACTCTATTGCCTAGGGTGGACAGTGCAAGGCAGTGGTGTAATCATAGCTCACTGTACCCTCGAACTCCTGGCCTCAAGCAGTCCTCCTGCCATGGCATCTCAAAGTGCTAGGATTGCAGGTATGAGCCACAACCTCTGGCCCATACCCAACTTTTTAAGACTATAGATTTGGTGTCAGACAGCACTATGTTTGGATCCTAAATCTGCGATTTGCTGACTCTATGACCTTGGGCAAGCCTCATAACCTCTCTGAATCTCATCTACAGCAAAATGGGGATGATAATAGCTGCTTCCCACACCCGTGGCATGGTTGTAAGGGTGAGATGAGAGAATGCATATAAAGTATAGGAACATAGTAGGTGTTCAATTAATGGCAGGTGTTTTTTTGTTTATTTGTTTTCTTTGTTTTTTGTTTTGTTTTTTTTTTTTTTTTTTTTTTTGGTCTTATCCAAGAATTTAATGAGTAAGAACTAAGGTGCTTACTCAGACACATTTGTTTTGTCAACCTGAGCACTTTCTGGTACTTCAAACATCCAGAGCAGAGCTTTTATGGGTGTCTCAGAACACCCTGAGGGGAAAGGGAGGGCAATTTCCAGAGACTGAGACGTGTCCAGGGCTGCACAGCCAGTGGTCACTGGGACAATACTAAATTATACGTTGACATCCCGGGAGTCCTGAGTGTAAGGAAAGTGATTCCTTAATGAACAGCCCCTTGGGGACAAAACTCCTTTAGATCCAGCATGTTAGGGCATGAAAAAGGGAAACTTTCCATATCTTGACGTGTGGTGGCCTCTTGTGGGCCCCTGGGCCTGTCATGCTGTCTGGCTCTACCTGACAGACGGTTAGGAGGGTCAACCCTAAGAAGTGTGGAAAATCCCTTACCTGTGGTTTTCTACCCTTTCTCCCTGGGGGGGCTGTAGTTCGGCATCTCCCAAGAAGGTGTTTGCCCTCCTCCTTTCTGTAAACCTCCGTCCAAGTGGGAGAAGGGTCTGGTAACCAGACGTGAACACGTAGGGAAGGACTGACTGAGAACTTTCATACTAAATGATATGATAGTAACTGTTTTTTAAAAAATTGAGGCAGGATCTTGCTCTGTTGCCCAGGCTGGAGTGCAGTGGCATGATCATGGCTCACAGCAGCCTCAACCTCCTGGGCTCAAGCAATCCTCTCACCTCAGCCTCCTGAGTAGCTGGGATTACAGACGTGCACCACCATGCCTGGTTAATTTTTTTTTTATTATGTGTAGAGATGAGGTCTTGCTGTATTGCCCAGGCTGAGCTTGAGCTCCTGGGGTCAAGCGATCCTCCAGTCTCAGCCTCCCAAAGTGCTGGGATTATGGGTGTGAGCCACCACACCCAGCCATGGCAGTAACTATTAATGATTAATAACCGCCTTGTCGAATCTTTAATCTATCCTTCAATTCTCCCCACAGCTCCATGCTAGAAAGCAGAGTGTGGATGAGAAAGTTGAGGCCCCAGAGGAACGAAGTGACTTTATGGTTGTCACTCATAAAGCTGGGGTGTGAACTCAGCTCCATCACACTCTAGTACTTTTCACCGAGCCACTGTGAGAGTCCCCTTTTCTTTGTTCTGGAGCAGAAATCCAACAGCTCAGTCCCCACTCCTCCTACCCAACTGAACTTCATCCCTCTGCAGGCTCCGCTCCCAAACTCACACATAAGCGCTTTGCCTTTACTGGCACTCCTGACAGCATCTTTTAGTATGTAACGCCATTTTGTATGACAGTCCCTATTCCCTCTAGGATTAACCTGGGCACTTTTTAAAGTCTCTTGATACATTTGCTTCTCTTGGTGACATTGAGTACATTGTTACTTTCACCTCTGGTGAAAGATAGTGGCATCTGGCTTTTGGGTTTATCTCCTTTGCTTGTTGAAGGATCATTGATAGGGTTTGGCTGTGTCCTTACCCAAATCTCATCTTGAATTGTAGCTTCCACAATTCTCATGTGTCATGGGAGGGACCCAGTGGGTGGTCATTAAATCATGGGGGTGGGTCTTTCCCACGCCGTTCTCGTGATACTGAATAAGTCTCATGAGATCTGATGCTTTTATAAAGAGGATTTTCCCTGCACAAGGTCACATCTCTTGTCTGCCTCCATGTGAGAGGTGCCTTTCACTTTCCACTATGATTGTGAGGCCTCCCCAGCCACGTGGAACAGTGAGTCCATTAAACCTCTTTCTTTTGTAAATTGCCCAGTCTCGGGTATGTCTTTAGCAGCGGCATGAAAACGGGTTAATACAATCATTGTATTTTCCCTTCTCGTGAAAACACCTGTTGCTCCTGGTGGTTCATATAACAGGGTGGCCCCAGTGAATGCATTCTCCTGGACATTCCCGTGGAGCCGGTGGCCATCACTCCCACTGGTCCCCAAGCAGGGAGGGCCCTAGACTGGTTCAGAACTATGAGAATGCACCTCAAATTATCCCAAAGTACTCAGGGGAGAGAAGTGACTTTTTAGGACACCCTCATAAACAAAAGGCGTACTGGTTGTACAGCAGTGATAGAAGGAGTGAAAATGTAATTGTAGTAACATGTGGTAGGGATTGCTAGTTACCCAACCAATACACAATTTCTCCCTCCTCCTCAACTAAAGAATCCTAATCGTGGCTCACGCCTGCAATCCCAGCACTTTGTGAGGCCGAGGTGGGCAGATCAGATCAAAAGACCGAGACCACCCTGGCCAACATGGTGAAACCTCATCTCTACTAAAAATACAAGAATTAGCTGCGCATGGTGGAATGTGCCTGTAGTCCCAGCTACTTGGGAGGCTGAGGCAGGAGAATTGCTTGAACCCGGGAGGTGGAGGTTGCAGTGAGCCGAGATCGCGTCACTGCACTCCAGCCTGGTGACAGAGTGAGACTTCGTTTAAAAATAAATAAATAAATAAATAAATAAATAAAATACTGAAGGTAGTGGTGTGACCAGCTGCAAGACTATTTCCCCAACCTCCCTGAAGCTATGTGACTGAACTCTAGAAGATAAGATGTAAGTGAAAGTTGTTGGGAGACACTTTCAGAATGTCTCCATAAAAAAGTGACAGCTGAAGAAAGCCCTTTTTGATCTTACATCCTTTTCCTTCCTGGAGCATGAATGTGATGGTGGGAGTATCAGCAGCCATTTAGAACATGAGGTAATTAAGTATGGAAATAACGTACTAAGAATGGAAGAACAGAATGACAGAAGGAGTCAGGTTCCCTCATGAGCCACAGTGACAACCTGGACTTCTTGCTTCTGGATCTTTTTTTGTGTGTCTAGCAATAACCTATTATATATTTCTGTTATTTTGAGTTTTCTATTACATAAAGTTGGATCTAATCCTTACTGATATATAACATTTAAAAGTAGCTAACATTCCCATAATGTGAAAATATGTATGCACAAGGTATTAATTGCTACATTGTTTGTAATTGCAAAACAGTGGACACAATCTAAACACCGGAGACAATCTAAACACCCACACACATGAGATTAGTTAGGTGATTACAGTGTATTCACCCAATGGAGTTCTCTGCGGCTGTAAAAAAGAATAAGAATGATATCTATGGACACATGTGGGATGACTCCAGGGCATACTGTTAAGGTAGGGTGCTACCTTTTGTGTAAGAAGGGAGGGGAAATAAGAAAATATTTCCCCCTTTGTGCAAGGAAAAAAAAAAAAAAAAGAACCAGCAGAACTAGAAAGATATGACAGAAATAATGAGATTGGTTAGTTACGGGGGTAGGTGGTAATGAGGCCGAAAGCAGAGAAGGAATGAAAAAGAAACGACACTACCCTGAGTATATCTTTTCATATAGTTCTGACTCTTGGAACCCTGTTAAGATTTCATGTATTCAAAACGAAAGAAAAAGAGACAGAGAAAGGAGGAAGGAAGGAAGCAGGAAGGAAGGAAAGAATGAAGGAAGGAAGGGAAGGAAAAAAGGAAGGAAAAGACAACAAGGAGGAACAAAAAAAATCTTAAAATGAGATGTAAGTAGAAACAAATGAAGTCAACTGTATTTCAAATGAAACACGCAACCACATTGAAAGGAAGGTGGAGGTGGGAGAGGGGCTGAACCAGTGACTGGAGCACAGTGCTTGGAATAAGGACTAAAGAACTCTGAGTTTTGTTTGTTTGTTTGTTTGTTTTGGTTTTGGTTTTTGTTTTGAGACAGGGTCTCCCTCTGTCACCCAGGCTGGAAGGCAGTGGCGCAATCACCGCGTACTGCAGCCTCAACTTCCTGGGCTCGAGTCATCTTCCCACCTCAGCTTCCCAAGTACCTGGGACTACAGGCACGTGCCACCACACCCAGCTAATTTTCAAAATCTTTTGTAGCGATGGGATCTCGCCATGCTGCTCTGGCGGGTCTCAAATTCCTGGGACTAATCAGTCTTAAATGCTAGATGGGAGGTTTCTTTTTTGCAGATGAATAAATGATGAATTCTGAAAATACTGATTGTATTCTGGGATTAGGCAAAAAGTAAATATATTGTGCGTAGTGGGAGCCAGGTTTCTCACTGATGGGAAGAGAATTACCAGTATGGGAAGCAGAAAGATCTAATGAGCTCTGCAGTGTTGAATAGGAATTCCAGGTACCAGTGGTTTTTAATGTGTATGTGTGCATATATATATATACACACAGAGAGAGAGAGCATGTATGTATACCTGTGTATACATGTACTTGTATATATGCATATGTCTCTATTTGTAATGCTTGTGTATGTTTATGTACTTGTATATATCTGTATCTGTCTATCATTTGAGAGGGAAAGATGAGATGGGGCATCTGGGTGAAAGGCTTGTAGACATTCTTTTATTTAAAAATTATTATACTTTAAGTTCTGGGTTACATGGGCAGAACATGCAGTTTTGTTACATAGGTATACACGTGCCATGGTGGTTTGCTGCACTGATCAACCTGTCACCTACATTAGGTATTTTTCCAAATGTTATCCCTCCCCTAGCCCCCCACCCCCTGACAGGCCCCAGTGTGTGATGTTCCCCTCCCTGTGTCCATGTGTTCTCATTGTTCAACTCCCACTACGAGTGAGAACAAGCGGTATTTGGTTTTCTGATCTTGTGATAGTTTGCTGAGAATGATGGTTTCCAGCTTCATCCATGTCCCTGCAAAGGACATGAACTCATGCTTTTTTATGACTGCATAGTATTTCTTGGTGTATATATGCCATATTTTCTTAATCCAGTCTATCATTGATGGGCATTTGGGTTGGTTCCAAGTGTTTGCTATTGTGAATAGTACTGCAGTAAACCTACATGTGGATGTATCTTTATCATAGAATGATTTATAATCCTTTGGGTATATGCCCAGTAATGGGATTGCTGGGTCAAATGGTATTTCTAGTTCTAGATCCTTTAGGAATCGCCACACTATCTTCCACAATGGTTGAACTAATTTACACTCCAGCTAACAGTGTAAAAGTGTTCCTATTTTTCCACAACTTCTCCAGCATCTGTTGTTTCCTGACTTTTTAATGATCACCATTCTAATTGGCATGAGATGGTATCTCATTGTGCTTTTGATTCGCATTTCTCTAATGACCAGTGATGATGAGCATTTTTTCATATTTCTATTGGCTGCATAAATGTCTTCTTTTGAGAAGTGTCTGTTCAGATCCTTTGCCCATTTTTTTTTGATGGGGTTGTTTGTGTCCTGAATGGTATTGCCCAGGTTTTCTTCTAGGATTTGTATGGTCCTAGGTCTTACGTTTAAGTCTTTGATCCATCTTGAGTTGATTTTTGTATAAGGTATAAGGAAGGGATCCCGTTTCAGTTTTCTGCATATGGCTAGCTTGTTTTCCCAACACCGTTTATTAAATAGGGAGTCTTTTCCTCGTTGCTTGTGTGTGTCAGGTTTGTCAAAGATCAGATGGTTGTAGATGTGTGGTGTTATTTCTGAGGCCTCTGTTCTGTTCCATTGGTCTATATATCTGTTTTGCTACCAGTACCATGCTGTTTTGGTTACTGTAGCCTTGTAGTATAGATTGAAGTCAGGTAGCATGATGCCTCCAGCTTTGTTCTTCTTGCCCAGGATTGTCTTGGCTATGTGGGCTCTTTTTTGGTTCCATATGAACTTTAAAGTAGTTTTTTCCAATTCAGTGGTAGTTCGATGGGGATAGCATTGAATCTATAAATTACTTTGGGTAGTATGGCCATTTTCACGATATTGATTCTTCCTATCCATGAGCATAGAACGTTTTTCCATTTGTTTGTGTCCTCTCTTATTTCCTTGAGCAGTGGTTTGCAGTACTCCCTGAAGAGGTCCTTCACATCCCTTGTAAGCTGGATTCCTAGGTATTTTACTCTCTTAGTAGCAATTGTGAATGGGAGTTCACTCATGATTTGGTTCTTTGTTTGTCTGTTATTGGTGTATAGGAATGCTTGTGATTTTTGCACATTGATTTTGCATCCTGAGACTTTGCTGAAGTTGCTGATCAGCTTAAAGAGATTTTGGGCTGAGATGATGGGGTTTTCTAAATATACAATCATGTCACCTGCAAACAGAGACTATTTGACTTCCTCTCTTCCTATGCGAATACGCTTTATTGCTTTCTCTTGCCTGATTGCCCTGGCCAGAACTTCCACTACTATGTTGAATAGGAGTGGTGAGAGAGGATATCCTTGTCTTATGCCAGTTTTCAAAGGGAATGCTTCTAGTTTTTGCCCATTCAGCATGATATTGGCTGTGGGTTTGTCATAAATAGCTCTTATTATTTTGAGATATGTTCCATTGATACCTAGTTTATTGAGAGTTTTTAGCATGAAGGGGTGTTGAATTTTATCGAAGGCCTTTTCTGCATCTATTGAGATAATCATGTGGTTCTTGTCATTGGTTCTGTTTATGTGATGGATTGTGTTTATTGATTGGCGTATGTTGAACCAGCCTTGCATCCCAGGGATGAAGCCGACTTGATCATGGTGGATAAGCTTTTTGATGTGCTGCTGGATTCAGTTTGCAGGTGTTTTATTGAAGATTTTGGTATTGATGTTCATCAGGGATATTGGCCTGAAATTTCCTTTTATTGTTGTGTCTCTGCCAAGTTTTGGTATCAGGGTGGCCCTGGCTTCATAAAATGAATTAGAGAGGATTCCTTCTTTCTCTATTGCTTTGGATAGTTTCAGAAGGAATAGTACCAGTTCCTCTTGTACCTCTGGTAGAATTTGGCTGTGAATCTGTCTGGTCCTGGACATTTTTTGGTTGGTAGGCTGTTAATTACTGCCTCAATTTCAGAACTTGTTATTGGTTTATTCAGGGATTCAGCTTCTTCCTGGCTTAGACTTGGGAGGATGTATGTGTACAGGAATTTATCCATTTTTTCTATATTTTCTAGTTTATTTGCACAGAGGTGTTTGTAGTATTCTCTGATGGTAGTTTGTTTTTCTGTGGGGTCAGTGGTGATATCCCCTATATCTTTTTTTATTGCATCTATTTGATTCTTCTCTCTTTTCTTCTTTATTGGTCTGGCTAGAAGTCTATTTTGTTTATTTTTTTCAAAAAAACAGCTCCTGGATTCATGAATTTTTTGAAGGGTTTATTGTGTCTCCATCTCCTTCAGTTCTGCTCTGATCTTAGTTATTTCATGTGTTCTGCTAGCTTTTGAATTTGTTTGCTGTTGCTTCTCTAGTTCTTTCATTTTTGATGTTAGGGTGTCAATTTTAGATCTTTCCTGCTTTCTTTTGTGGGCATTTAATGCTATAAATTTCCCTCTACACACTGCTTTAAATGTGTCCCAGAGATTCTGGTACATTGTGTCTTTGTTCTCATTGCTTTCAAAGAACATCTTTATTTCTGCCTTCATTTCGTTATTTACCCAGTAGTCATTCAGAAGCAGGTTGTTCAGTTTCTATGTAGTTGTAAGGTTTTGAGTGAATTTCTTAATCCTGAGTTCTGCTTTGATTGCACTGTGGCCTGAGAGACTGTAATGATTTCCACTCTTTTTCATTTGCTGAGGAGTGTTTTGCTTCGAATTATGTGGTCAATTTTAGAATAAGTGTAATGAGGTGCTGAGAAGAATGTATATTCTCTTGATTTGGGGTGGAGAGTTCTGTAGATGTCTATTAGGTCCTCTTGGTCCAGAGCTGAGTTCAAGTCCTGAATATCCTTGTTAATTTTATGTCTTGTTGATCTATGTAATATTGACAGTGGGGTGTTAAAGTCTCCCACTATTATTGTGTGGGAGTCTAAGTCTCTCTGTGGATCTCTAAGAACTTGCTTTATGAATCTGGGTGCTCCTGTATTGGGTGCATACATATTTAGGATAGATAGCTCTTCTTGCTGCATTGATCTCTTTACCATTATGTAACACCCTTCTTTGTCTCTTTTGATCTTTGTTGGTTTAAAGTCTGTTTTATCAGAGATTAGGATTGCAACTCCTGCTTTTTCTCACTTTCCATTTGCTTGATGAATATTCTTCCATCCCTTTATTTTGAGCCTATGTGTGTCTTTGCACATGAGATGGGTCTCCTGAATATAGCACACTGATGGGTCGTGACTCTATCCAATTTGCCAGTCTGTGTCTTTTAATTGGGGCATCCTAGAAATTATTTTTACAATTCTTGCAGCTTTTCTGTAGATCTGAGATTATGCCAAAATAAAAAAAAAGTAATTAAAGAAGGAAACCAAAGTGGTGGCCCATTAGACTTGGTGCTGAAACTTCAGCTACTCCTTCTGGCCCCAGTCAATGTTCTTTTTCTTTCTTCTTTCTTCTTTCTTCTTTCTTCTTCTTCTTCCTCCTCCTCTTCCTCCTCCTCTTCCTCCTCCTCCTCTTCTTCCTCTTCTTCCTCCTCCTCCTCCTCCTTCTTCTTCTTCTTCCTCTTCTTCTTTTCTTCTTCTTCTTCTTTTTTTTTTTTTTTTTGACAGGGTCTTGCTCTGTTGCCCAGGCTGGAGTGCAGAGGTGCAATCATAGCTCACTGCAGCCTCAAACTCCTGGGCTCGAGTGATCCTCCTGACTCAGCCTTTTGAGTAGCTGAGACTACTGGTACACGCCACCATGCCTGGATAATTTTTAAATTTTTTCTTTTGTAGAGATGGGATCTTGCTATGTTGACCACACTGGTTTCAAACTCCCAGCTTCAAGTCATCCTCCTGCTTCAGCCTCCCAAAGTACTGGGATGACAGGTGTGAGCCACTGCACCCAGCTGATGTTCTCCTTCTTGTCCCACAGACTTCTCCCCCTGGCTCAGTGTGGATCTACCGAGAAACTTCAGGTTAAGTCTACACTGGGCAAATGTGTTTTCTAAACCTGTTCTCATTCATCTATGGGTAGGATCCCTGAATGGAATGCAAGGAGAAGGAAAAGAGAAGGAGGCAGTGTCCTTCACAGGAGGACCTTTTGGTTGCTGCTGGAACATGAGGTGAGGGGTTTCTGTCTGTGTTGTGGAGTGGACTAAGGTAAGAGGACCTGGACCAGTCTTTGATTGGCATCTCTGTAGTCTTATCTTCCTCACTCGCCCCTGCTCCTTCTGTCTTCCCTAAACATGTGCAGAGAGATTTTTTTTTTTCAGTATAATTTCTCCAATTTCTTTTCTTCCTGTATCTTGGATGAGGATATTTCTCTCATATGCTTCTTGTATTCAGAAATGTTGCCTCTCGAGAATTTCAACAATAATTCAATGCCATGACCAAAGAAAACAAGGAACAAGCTTCTCCCTTCCTCTGCCATTCCTCCCCTCTTGGTTTGTAAGCCTGTGTTCAGAGCTCCTGCTTTTGAAGCATAAGTGATTATGACTTGGCAATGGTGTCAGGCAGAACTGGGTTCAAAACTTCATCTGCCCCCTTGGACCTCAGTTCTCCACCTGCAAAGTGGTTGTGATGATGGCATTGACCTTATTGAGTGGTTCTGAGGATGAAATGAGATAAGCATGTAAGTATTTATCATTGTGCTCAACAAGTGTCAGATATCAGTAGTGGCAGCACAGTCAAGTGTGGTGACAGTGTGCAGCAGCACAAAAGATGAGTCATCGAGCGGGCCACATTGTTTTCCTGAACCCAAACTCATCTGCCCTGGAATTGCATTTAATCAGTGAGTGCATTTGTTACTTTGGAGGCCCCTCTGAAAAAGACATGGATTTATTCTGCTTGGCAAATAGCCTTCCCTCATGTCCCCACACAGTATATAACTCAGGGCTCCCTGCCGTGGCCTGGGTGTGAGCTACAAGGCCTCCATCTTTCCCAGACATGGAACTGAATCATTGCATTGTAATTTCCCAGAGAGCATCTTCTTCCACTGCCTCTCATCGGTTGGTGTTAGGCAGAAGCAGTTTGCTGGTATGGCAGGGAGACTGTTCTTTCTGAGGGGGAAACAGCACCAGGATTTTATAAGCTTCATGTAGGTGTCTCTTCAAATATTACCATTGGGAGTCCTATTTCTGTAATAATAGGGATACAGGTACAACTCCTAGAAACTGCCCAAATAAGAAAGTTCCAGAACATAATTATTTGAGGGCACAAAAGCTTCTTATTCTTTTGGGGAGGTAAAATTATATGTATTTTCAGCAGGACCTCCTATGCCAAAACTATGCAGCAAGAATTCACTCTTTGTGGCCACCCTTGTAAAAAATATTCACAACCATTCGTATTGATCAGTTTCTCTCAATTTCTTCTTCTCATGTTTGTGTCTGCTTGGGGTGTGTTTGTGCATGCACTCATGCACACTCATGTCTGCATTTTTAAACAGCATGTTTGTGTATTGGCCAATGTGGCACATCTAATGACTTTCCAGGGATAGAATTCACATATTATGCAATTCACCCATTTAATGTGTACAGTTCTACAGCATGTAGTATATTCACAGAGTTGTGTAACCATCAGTACAGTCAATATTAGAATATTTTCATCACTCTAAAAAGAAACTATGTACCCATTAGCAGTTGCCCTCATTTCTTCCCAGTCCCTGTAACCCTAGGCAACAACTAATCTTTTTTCTGTCTCTATGGATTTGCCTATTCTGGACATTTCACATAAACAGCATCATATAATATGTGATCTTTTGCAACTGGCTTCTTTCACTTAGGATGGTTTCAGAGTTCACTCATGCTGGAGTGTATATTGGTGCTTCATTCCTTTTTATGGTTAAATAGCATTCCACTGGAGGGCTATACCAACATTGCTTATCTGTTCATCAGTTGATAAACATATGAGTTGTTTCCATTTTTGGTTATTATGAATAATGCTGCTATAAATATTTATGTACAAGTTTTTTTATATGGACACATTTTTATTCATTTGGCTATATACATAGAAGTGGAATTTCTGGGTCATAAGGAAACTGCTTAATTTTTTTTAGTAACTGTCAAACTGCTTTTCAAAGGCATTATATTATTTTGCATTCCCATCAACATTGTATGAGGGTGACAATTTTCTCCATATCCTTGCCAACACTTGTCATTTTTCATTTTAAAAATTATAGCCATCCTAGCAGGTGCAAAGTAGTATCTTATTGTGGTTTTGATTTGCATTTCTCTAATGGCTAATGTTGTTCGACATCTTTTTACGTGTTTCTTGGTCATTTGTATATTATCTTTGGAGAAATGTCTATTGAGATCCTTTGCCATTTTCATATTTGTTTGTCTTTTATTTCTGAGCTGTAGTAGTTCTTTCTGCATTCAAGATATGATTCCCTTATCAGATATGTAACTTGCCAATATTCCCCTTCATTCCGTTGGTTATCTTTCTACTTTCTTGGTGCCATCCTTTGCATACAAGTTTTGTATTTTGATCTATTTCTTCTCAGGTTTCTTGTGTTTTTGGTGTCTAAGATGGCTTTCCTTGGTCCAAGGTTACAAACATTTATATCTATATTTTCTTCTAAGAATTTTATAGTTTTAGCTCTTATCATTAAGTCTGTGGTACGTTTTAAGTTAATTTTTGCATATGGTGTGAATGAAGAAGGGATGCAACTTCATGGTTTCATATGTGGATTTTCAGTTGGCTCTGTTTTTATTTTTTTTAATTTATTTTTATTTTTATTTATTTATTTTTTTTGAGACAGAGTCTTGCTCTGCCACCCAGACTGGAGTGCAATGGCGAGATCTCGGCTCACCGCAACCTGTCTCCCAGGCTTAAGTGATTCTCCTACCTCAGCCTCCCTAGTAGCTGGGATTATAGGTGAGTGCTACCACACCCGGCTAATTTTTGTATTTTTAGTAAGACAGGGTTTCACCATGTTGGCCCGGCTGGTCTCAAACTCCTGACCTCAAGTGATCCGCTTGCCTCGGCCTCCCAACGTACTGGGATTATGGGCGTGAGCCACTGCGTCTGGCCTCTCTGTTTTTAAAATAAAGAAATAGTTCCATGTCAATTGGTAAATAGCACTGCCCTGAAATCCCCAAGTGTCCCCTCTTCTGCTCTGGCACTTCCCTGGGACCTCCTGGAGATTCCCATGACTCATAAACCAACCTGTCAATGCCAGGCACAGGATAATGTCTCAGAACCTTGTCCCCTGGTTCCGATTGCTGGTTGGTTGCTGGTTCTGATGCAGTTGAGGCCCCAGTCACTAAATATTTCCAATGTCACATCTATGCATTGGTGTGTTTTAGGACACATTCTCAGGGTTGGAGATAGTCATAGCAATTCAGAGGTGCCCCATAACTTGTCATTAATAATCATTTATTATAGATTGTACATTGATGGGGGCATTGTTAGAGCAAAGACGAATGCCAGCTTTTCTGTAACTATCATACCAGTGAGGATTGGCACAAGAGTGTCACACGACCTGAAATGAGCTTAGCAGTTGCACTAAAGCCTCTGGGTCGAAGATCTCAGCGAATATTCCTCTTTAGTTTCTCCACAGATGAGCTTGTAGCCCACCTTTTGTTCCCATCCCCTCTGAGGAGCAGGGAGATTAGTTTTGCCTAACACGGAGTGGGCAGAGGAGAGCTGCGTGGGTTCCTCCTCTGCTTCTCTTTAGGGAAGACGGCCTGATTCTTCCATTACAAAGTGACCATTCACAATTTTGCAGGATGGAAAGGGCTTCTCTCTTTCCAGAAAGGTTAGAGAGTCAAGTCAACTTCCTTAGAAGCTTCTAGTTTGCAGATGCATCTTCCCTGGTGCCTGGGGCCTCTTATTCTCCAGCCTCAGCTCACTGGGCCACTGAGAGGGACTCTGTCCGTCCCTCAGAACCAGCCCTACTTCCTCCAGCCTCTCCGTCCCTCCCCCACTGTCCCTGCTCAGTCTCCTCTGCTGCATTGTCTTGGTTCCACATTTCTGGGTAATTATATTTTTGGCAGTGGCCCTTGTGCGTGCTGTGGAGCAAGCAGTTGAGTCTGTGGCCTTTTCCCAAGTGCTGTTTCCAGCACGGCCATGCCATCCTGCTCTTCTGCTTTATTCCAGGACGCAAAAGGTCAGGGGCCCGCCAG
The DNA here is from genome assembly GCF_043159975.1 of Macaca nemestrina. Classification (NCBI taxonomy): domain Eukaryota; kingdom Metazoa; phylum Chordata; class Mammalia; order Primates; family Cercopithecidae; genus Macaca; species Macaca nemestrina. Next base: position 53,223,105 of record NC_092142.1, read on the forward strand.
AAGAACAGAGCCTGGTGTGGAGACCTCCTGGCCTGACCGTTATGTAGGCAAAAAAGGAGTATCTTAGGAGAATCAGTGAGAGTGTACGTCAGGGTACCCCAGTCCCAGCCTTGCTGGCTGACCCCATAGTCTCAATTGTGTCTGTTTTTTTTTTTTTTTTTTTTTTTCTGAGACAAGTCTTGCTCTGTCACCTAGACTGGAGTGCAATGGTGAGATCTCGGCTCACCGCAACCTCCGCCTCCCAAGTTCAAGCTATTCTACCTCAGCCTCCCAAGTAGCTGGGACTGCAGGCGTGCACCACTATGCCCAGCTAATTTTTTTGTGTTTTAGTAGAGATGGGGTTTCACTTTGTTGCCCAGGCTGGTCTCCAACTCCTGAGCTCAGGTGATCTGCCTGCCTTGGCCTCCCAAAAGGCTAGTCGATGGTGACTTAATATTTAGGTAGGGGTCAGGAGGAGCTGGATATATATTTAGGGCACTCAGTTGTGGCAAGGAGAGGATATAAAACAATACAAAATAGAGTGACTGCTGTTTTCAAACCTTACTCTCATACTGACCTCATAGAGGAAAACACAATGCCAAGTCTGTTACGTGGAAAAACTGAACAAAGGACAACTCTTACTGTCTTTTATAATTGCTAAATTTTATAATTGTATATAAACAGTTACAATATTTGATAATTATTAGAATATTTTTACAAAATTATTATTTTTTATGATTGTAGTTGATGATTTTTTTCTTATTTTATGAAATATTTCCAAAGTGATTTTCATAAAGACCTAAAAGACATTTTTAGGAAACATCTAACTTTATTGCTGAATTCTAAAGCAGCAATGCATTTGGTGAATATCTATTGAGTGCTTATTAATACTGGGTCATGGGATGTACCCAGCACCAGGATAGTCTCTCGGCCCCAAGATGCACCCTCTCCCCAGGTCCGGTTCAAGTGTGAATGAAGAACAGGGATGGAGGCTCAATGAAGAGAAGGGGGAATGTCAAGCTGGCTTTGGGCAAAGTATGAATCCCCCAGGAGTATCCCACATCAATGCCATCCTTCTGCCCTTTGCCGTACTCCATGCCATTGGGGTCTGGATTTGCCAACCATATGTACCCAAGCTTCTTGAACCAGGGCACCGAGAGCTCTATGGTACACAGCGGCATCCCAGCAGCTACCAAGACCACAGGGTGAATATAGGCCCTGAATTAACCATTTTATTTAAAGGTCTTTACAGGATAAACTACCTTTATAACAAGACACACAGTAAAGTTTCATGGAGTGTGATGCAAACTCTGATACGTTTAAGACAAAAAGTGAGACCAAAAAGAACCTTCCTGCCAGTGAGGGGCTACTTTGGGTCTGACCTCAGATTCTTCAGGCCAGTTCACCCACCTCTTTTCCTAGGGAAAGCTTGAGAAAGGTGTGGCGTCTTCCATGTCCATTTCCAATATGGGATCAGATGGAGACTGCTAGGCCTGGAGGGCTTGAGAAGGGCTGAGAGATGGTCCAACCTTGATTTCAGCCTGTGCTCAGTCCCAGCCCTGCAGACTGGCCTTTGGAAAAATGACTGATTGCTTTCCCTTCTTAACTCCTCCCAAACCTCTTCACAGATCTTCTTCCTATAAATCTCCTGTCCTCTCCTCCTTCAGTGATTATGTCTGCCTGATCTACTCTCCCCCACACCTTTTTATGATAGAATCACCCCTAGTTTCTCCAAGGAATTGCCACTTCCTGTCACTCCCTCTGGCCGTTATGGTTGGCCCACTAATGAACATATGACCGAAGCTGAGCCAATCAGAAGTTTTCCTTGGGATTTTACAACTGAAACTAGGCAAGAGAAACCATTTCTTTCCCTTTGCATCAGCAACTCTCAGGCCATGGCCACTGAGTTAATGATGACTGTGTACCTGCCACCTGGAGGAGTCTGAGAGAAGATCAGCACTGGGACAGAAGCCGAAATGAATAAAGAAGTTACCAGTGCTTTCAGATCCCTGGATTGCTTCCTGCTTTACATTCAGCACCTACCTCATAAGGTCTTTATAAGGATTAGGTGAGTTGAAACATGGGCTTAGCATGTAATATGAGCTCAGTAAATGTCAGATATTATTATTTTTCCACCTTTGTTTTCCTCAGCTACGTGAACCAACAAAACCAACAAAATCATCCTTTTAAAAGGAAGATTTGAATCAGGTTTCTGTCCTGGGCTCTTAGGCACCTGGTATTTTGAAATTCCAGAAGTGTGTTTTCCTAGAAAGGAAAGCAGGAGCTAAATTAAGCTACATAGATGTATCAGTGACAAGTAGCCAGCCTCCAAGATGGCCCCAGTGACCCCTGACTCTTGGCATTAGTGCCCTTGTGTAGTCTTCTCCCATATTGAATAGGGCTGATTTGTGTAACCACAATAGGATATTGCAGAAATGGCAGAATGAGACTTCCAAAGCTAGGTGATAAGAGACACTGTGGCTTCTATTTTGGTCTCTCTTGGATCATTGGCTCTGGGGGCAGTTGGCTGCCATGTTGTGTGGATACTCAAGCAACTCAGTGGAGGGGACCACATGGTAATGATCAGAAACCTCCTTCCCACAACTATGTGAATGAGTCATCTTGGAAGTGGATGCCCCAGTCTCAGTCAAGCCTCCAGATGACTGCAACCCTGTGTGACATCATAACTGCCACCTCATGAGAAAACCCAAGCCAGAATCACCCAGTTAAGCTGCTCCTGAATTTCTGAGGCACAGGAACTATGAGATAATACATGTTTGTTGTTTTATGCTACCAGGCTTTGGGATCATTGGTTATGCATCAATGGATAATTGATACAGTGCCTTAATGTGTAACTCCCACCAAAGCGGGTCAGTGCTTTGCATAGCCTCATTTGACTATTTTTTCTTTCTTTCTTTTTTTTTTTTAAGTAAATAGTCCTTTGTTAAATAATATTAACTATCACTATGGAGCTTACTGATATGGTGTCTGGTACAATACAATACTACGGGCTTTGCATACATCATTGCCTCAGTGAAATTCTCCGTGGCAATCCCATGCAACAGGTACCATTGCTGTTTTGTAATAGAGTCTTGGGAGCCAGACTACTTGGGTTCAATTATACTTCCCCCTACTTCCTGGGGCTGTGGCTTTTGGTGAATTATATCTTCCTGAGCCTCCGTTTCTCCAGCTGCAAAATGGAGGTAATTGTAGTACCTACCTCATTGGACCTCGTAAAGATTGGATACATTGCTATATGTGCTTAACATATGCAAGCTACACAATAAATGCTAGATATGATTATTTCCAAATGACAGCACTGAGGCTTAGTGTGGCTAAGCTAATTTGCTCAAGGTGCCTTAACTGGCAAACAGTGGTGCTGGAATATGGACTCCTGTACCTCAGTCTTTTGAGGTCAGTGCTGCCCACTAGGAACAACATGTGCCATGTATGTCATTTAAAAATTTCTGGCCAGAGGCTGTGGCTCATGCCTGTAATCCCAGCACTTTGAGATAACAAGGTGGGCGGCTCACCTGAGGTCAGGCATTTGAGACCAGCCTGGCTAACATGGTGAAACCCCATCTCTACTAAAAACACAAAAATTAGCAGGGTGTGGTGGCTCACACTTGTAATCCCAGCTACTCAAGAGGCTGAGGCAGGAGAATCACTCAAGAGAGAAAATCCTGGGAGGCGGAGGTTGCAATGAGCAGAGATCGTGCCATTGTTCTCCAGCCTGGGCAACAGCATCTCAAAAAAATTCTAATAATTACATTTAAAACGTATAAAGAAACAGATAAAATTAATTCAAATAATAGTTCCAAACTTACGATGGTTCAACTTACAATTTTTTGGCTTTACAATGGTGCAAAACCATTGCAATGTAATATTTTCCCAGGCTGGAAATATGCAGTATGAGAGATAGTCAACACTTTACTATAAAACAGGTGTTGTGGCCAGGCGTATTGGCTCACGCCTGTAATCCCAAGACAGGCAGATAACTTGAGGTCAGGAGTTCGAGACCAGCCTGGCCAACATGGTGAAACCCCATCTCTATGAAAAATATAAGAATTAGCTGGGCATGGCGGTGCATGTCTGTAGTCCCAGCGACTCGGGAGGCTGAAGCAGGAGAATTGCTTGAACCTGGGAGGTGGAAGTTTGCAGTGAGCCAAGATCGTGCCACTGCACTCCGACCTGGGTGACAGAATGAGGCTCTGTCTCAAAAATAAAATAAAATAAAATAAAATAAAATAAAATAAAATAAAATAAAATAAAATAAAATATAAATAAAACAGGCTTTGTGTTAGATGATTTTGCCTAACTGTAGGCTAATGTAAGCATTCTGAGCATGCTGAAGGCAGGCTGGGCTGAGCTATGGTGTTCAGTAGCCTAGATATAATTAAGTGCATTTTTGACTTACAACATTTTCAACTTATAATGGGTTTACTGAGTCATAATGCCACAGTAAGTTGAGGAGCATCTGTATATCTTATTTAACCCTGTATGTTCAAAATACTGTCATTTCAATATGTAAAAACATAAAATCATTGTGATGCTTTACATTCTTTTTTCTTTTAATATCTGGAGTCTTCGAATTCCAGAGTGCATTTTGATGGCACAGCTCGGTTAGGACCAGCTGCATTTCCAGTGCTCAGTAGCCATGTGTGGGCAGCGGCTGCCATGTTGGAGGATGGCACAGGTCCAGGGCCCTCCTCTTCCTCTTTCCCACTGTGCTGCAGGCCTCCTTTGTGTCCCCAGGCCCATGAATGCATAAATCCTTCCCCATCCCAAACTAGGCTAAGTCCTCTTCGTCATGCATACTTAACAGCATCTTGTTCTTATCCCTCATATTCCAGACAACACAACACATTATTACCGTTAATTTTATAAAACTGTTTCCAGTAGACTGAAGGCACCAGGAAAGCAGGGACTTTGTTCACGTGTTGGCTCCCTGTGCGATGTTGTTGAATAAATGAATGAATGAATAAAAAGATGTGAATGAGGCCTGGCACGATGGCTCATGCCCGTAATCCCAGCACTTTGGGAGGCCAAGGTGGGAGGATCACCTGAGGTCAGGAGTTCGAGACCAGCCTGGCCATAATAGTGAAACTTCATCTCTACTAAAAGTGCAAAAATTAGCCAGGCATGGTGGTGGATGCCTGTAATCTCAGCTACTCAGGAGGCTGAGGCAGGAGAGTTGCCTGCGCCTGGGAGGCAGATGTTGCAGTGAGCTGAGATTGCACCACTGTACTCCAACCTGGGTGACAGAGTGAGACTGTGTCTCAAAAAGAAAAAGTGAATGACACAGTCCTTGCCCTCAAGGGCTCCTACCTGTTTTGTGCTTATCCAGAATGACCTTCCTTGCTTACTCCTTTCTTTCTTTTCTTCTTTCCTCTCTCTTATTCTATCTTTTCTTTCATGAGGCATACCCAAGGTTAGTGGGGATCCGCTGTGATCTTCAATGCGCAAGAAGTTGGTTGCTATTAATAAAGTCCTACGTTTGTCTAACTAGGTCTCTCCCGTGTCACTATGCTGTGAAGTATCTGGAAGGCTATGTGGGCAGAGGCTGTGGCCATGAAAAACCCAGTGTTACAGCCAATCACAAACATGTTTAAAGGCAGAGAAAGAGGCCAGATCCATCTTCCGTCTTGGTGTAATCCGCCTCGGGTTGCTGCTTGGGTTGCTGCTTGGCTCCTTCCCCCTCGACCTCACTCAGTCTTTCCTTTCCTGCCTCCCTCCTTGGTCTCCCCCACAGCATCCCAGCCCTATTGTGCATTTCCCATGGAGATCCAAGTCTCAGAGACTGTTCCAGCTCCATCCTGGTGGGGCCCTAGGTTTTACTGAGGAGTACCTAGACCAGTACTTCTCACCTTTTAGTATGCACACGCAGCAGGGCACGGTGGCTCATTCTTGTAATCCTAGTACTTTGGGAGGCTGAGACTGGAGGATTGCTTGAGGCCAGTAGTTTGATATCCGCCTGACCCCTTTTCGACAAAAACTTTAGAAAAAATCAGCCAGGTATGGTGGTGTGTGCCTATAGTCCGAGCAACTCAGGAGGCTGAGTGGGGAGGATTGCTTGAGCTCAGGAGTTCCAGGCTGCAGTGAGTTATAATCATATCACTGCATTCCAGCCTGGGTGACAGAGTGAGACCATGTCTTAAAAAAAAAAAAGATTGCACTGGCATCACACAGGTACTCCTAGGAAAATGCAAATTCTGATTGACTGGACCTGGAAGGGGCCTGAGAATTCACATTTCTAACCAGCTCCCAGGCTGATGCTGCAGGTGCTGGTCCAGGGATGACACATTGAGGAGGAGCAAAAATCTAGAAGGAAGGCAAGCCTTTCTCCTGCTAATGTGGATGGCCTCTCACAGCAAAATTTCCATGTGCAATTACCCCCAAAGCCTCCTTCCACCAGGAGTGAAGATGAAAAGCAATTAAAGGAGTGGACAGAGATCTTCGTCCTGTCCTGTTGCTACTGAAAAAATAAATGAGAGGGCCGGGGGCAGTGGCTCAGGCCTGTAATCCCAGCCCTTTGGGAGGCTGAGGCTGGGCGGATCACCTGAGGTCAGGATTTCAAGACAGCCTGGCCAGCACGGTGAAACCCTGTCTCTATTAAAAACACAAAAGTTAGCTGGATATGGTGGCAGGTGCCTGTAATACCAGGTACTCAGGAGGCTGAGGCAGGAGGCTTGCTTGAACCTGGGAGGCAGAGGTTGCAGTGAGCCAAGATCATGCCACCGCACTGCAGCCTGGACTATAGAGGGTGACTCCATTTCAAAAAAAAGAGAGAGAGAGAGAGGAGAGAGGACAACAGATTCCAGGTTATTCCTCTGACACAGCTCTCAGATGCCCTTGCATTCTGTCTTCCACAGCGGAGGCAGGTGGATGCGATGTGCTAGGGCTGCACGTGGCCCTGGCCCATCCAAGACAGTGTCACGCCCGTGAACATCAGGTAGGTCAAGTAGAGGGACAGCATGGGATTAAATTGGGTTCACAGCTGCAGAACACTCCACTCCAAATCTCGATGCATGAACCAGGGTAGATTCCAGCACAGACGAATGCATGCCTGTGCATTCGGAGTCAGAAAGGCCTGAATCAGTGCCGGCTCCACCCTTGATGGGCCATGCTGAACAAGTGGCTGAGCTTGGATTTACCTATCTATAAAATGGGGACAATTATGCTTATGGCCAGGGTGGTTGTTACAATTAATAAAAATAACATATGTAATGTATTAGTTAATGATTATGCACGAGGCCAATCATTATGAATGATGCGTTGCTTTTGGCGTGAATTCGCTCACTTCATTTTCTCAGCAGCCTATGAGAAAGGTAATATAATTCTTCTTTCTATTTTAGGAGGGAGCCAAGCTCAGAGAGGTGAAGTTGGCACCCCAAGGTCCCACAGTTAGAGTGCGATGCAGCTGGGATTTGAACCAAGGCAGTCTGATTCTGGGTTCCATCTTCTGGAGCACCACGCCTGAGGTGCATGTTCCTACACAGGTGCTTTGTGAATATCTGTGGTGTCCAACGAGTGAGTCATTTTCAACTTCGCTGAGAGATCCGGAGAAGGTGGCTTCTTGCCTTTCTCTTTCTCTCTCCTCTCCCAGATGCATTTTAGTGATTTTAAAACAAACAAAATAGGCCAGGCATGATGGCCAACGCCTGTAATCATGGCACTTTGGGAGATGATGGCGGGAGGATTGCTTGAATCCAGGAGTTAAAGATCAGCCTGGGCAACATGGTGAAAAAATAGAAAATTTAGCCAGGCGTGGTGGTGTGCACCTGTAATCCCAGCTACTCGAGAGGCTGAGGCATGAGAATCGCTTGAACTTGGGAGGTGGAGGTTGCAGTGAGCCAAGATCCCACCACTATACTCTGGGCTAGGCCACAGAGCAAGACTGTGTGCAAAAACATAAAAATAAATAAAAATAAAAAAATAAAACCACACAAAACAGCGTTTTAAAGAGCTGTCTCAAGGTTCAAAAGGAGCAGAGGGATACACCCTGGAAAACATTCCTCCTGTCTCAACTCCCAGCTGCCAGCTCCTTTCCCTGAGGGAACCACTCTTACCAGCTTCTTGTGCGCGCACACACACATATGCCCCTTGCGGTTCAGATGACAGCACGCCCTATAGAATGTTCTGCCTTGACTTTGTCTAATCCATGGAGATTGCTCTGTGTTTCCAGAAGAGTTTCCTGATACCCCCACCCTTCTGCCCCACTCCACTCCAAGCCTTAGTTTCCTCATCTGTGAAAGTGAGATAATAATACTGCCTTCCATAGGGGGGCTACGAACATTAAATAAAATGCATGGACAGTGCAGAGAAGAGGTCTGTCACATCATCAGCACACACTTTACTCCATTCTATTTTTATTTGTATTTCTTTTTTAAGATGGGGTTTTGCTCTTGCTGCCCAGGTTAGAGTGCAATAGCGCGATCTCAGCTCACTGCAACCTCCGCCTCCCGGGTTCAAGTGATTCTCCTGCCTCAGCCCCCAAATAACTGGGACTACAGGCATGCGCCACCATGCCCAGCTAATTTCTGTATTTTTAGTAGAGACTGGGTTTCGCCATGTTGGCCAGGCTGGTCTCAAATTCCTGACCTCAGGTGATCCACCCACCCTGGTTTCCCAAGGTGCTGGGATTACAGGCCTGAGCCACCACGCTCAGCTCATTTTATATTTTAAAACAGGCCAAGGAAGTGAGCACTGAAACGGCCTCCACTCTGCGCAGGCCACCAGGGCCAGCGCCAGCTCCTGGAGGTGATAAGACTTCCTGTTGGTGTTGGTCCACAGATAACTAGCCATTCACCCCAAAGACAGGAAGGGAGGAAGGAAGGGGCAAACAAAAATATGGACAAAGAAAACTTCAAAACCACTCTAAGAAATAGAAACAGAGGCCCCCGGACACCCAGCAATCCGGGCTGACTCTCCCCCTCCACGGGCCTCACCAGCACTGAGGTGGACGCCATCAGGCTTCAGACACTTTTCCTCAATGCCCCAGCATCAAGCAGAGTGGGGCGGCGAAGAGAAATCAGTGGGGCCGGTTCACATGGAGCCTCCAGATTCCATTCTCCAGTGATAAATAATGTACCAAACCCAGAAAACACTGCTCTGTGGAGCCTGGGCCTCTTATTCCAGAGGTGTGAGGAATCAGACAGGCACTTCTGCTCAGTCTGTGGAGCTGTGGATTCCAGGGGCACAGCAGGGGCCTCGGGTGGCCAGGCCAGTCCACTGCCAGCCTGTGGGCCAGCCAGGCTGCTGCGGGCCTCAGGCTTGACTAGGGTGCACCCACCATCCGTGCAGGAGGAGTCTGTCTCCTGCTATTCTGAATCTATTTCTCCCCTCCTGGTCATCAAAGTCCTTTAACACACACACACACACACACACACACACACACACAAATAATAGTAACATTATTTTAATCTGTATTCATTTTTATCATCATTTAAAAGATTTTTTCACATAACCTCTGGAAACTCCTGCTATCTAATAAATATCAGGAAAAAAAGAGGAAAGGGAGAGAGAGAGGAGAGAGAGACCAGCAAGAGGCAGGGAAGCTCTGCTTTGTCAGGGAGAAGAAAATAAAGAGAAATCAGCCCAGCTTCAAAGGGCGCATTTCCATAATTGCCCTGTAACTTTGGCAAAATAAATCTGAGCGGCGGGGAAAAGCACAATCTCTCAGATGAGTGCACTCCAAAGGCCCTGGAGGGCTGCGGGCCCACTTGTTAGCGGCCTGTTGCAGTGAGAGAATGCAGGCTCGCCACCCAGTACAAAAGCCATGAAATCATAGCCTTCCCGTCCTGGCCGGCCAGGCCCCAGAGTGTGAGCTTACCCTTCCTTTGTCTCCCTCCCGCACCTTGACACGGGACACACACAAACACACACGCGCGCGCGCACACACACACACACGAAAAATAAGCGAGTAAATAAATACACCCATACAAGGCAAAAGCCACACTAGTTAAGTTCTCATCTGCTAGAATCTTCTAGTAACCTGCACCTGACATTAAGATTCAAGGGAGACAGGCCCCAGCTTTCCAGACACACATCTCACTGGGGGTGACTCCCACTCTTTCACCCCGGAAGGTTTTGCCTCCAGACACTCCGGCCCTGGGCACCAGGCTGAGTTGAAACCGACTCTTCTGTTTTCCTCAGGCTCACACAGTTTTCTGTTTGCTTTCTCTCTCACCTGACTTCCCCGTTCCAGGGCCAAAAGTTGTTAAAGAACAAAAACGCTCTGCTTAGCACCCTGTTTTAATGTTTCTCTCAACAAAGCTGTGGCTTGCAGGAGAAAATCTTGCTGTGGCTGCCTTAGACACCTCTCCCTGCTTCAGCTCTGTGTTTCTCAACCTCAGCAGTACTGAAATTTGGGGCTGGATAACTTTGTAGTGGAGGATTGTTCTGCAGCACCCCTGACCGCTACCTATGAGATGCCAATAGCACCCCTACCCTAGTTCTGATGATCAAAAATGACTCCAGACATTGTCAAATGTCCCCAGGGAGGGGGCAAGGGAAAAGCACAATTGCCTGGTTGAGGACAACTGCTCTACTCTTAAGACCCTTTCCAGTCATGCCCTTACCTCGAGAAGAGATGCCTTCGTGGTGGTTTTCCATTCAGACCATTGGGATGGCCTTTGGAGAGCCTCCTTAGAGGGGAGGGGCAACTGCATCAAAGCTAGGTTCGTCACACAATAGACGGGCATGTTTTTGTTTTTGTTTTTGTTTTTGTTTGAAACAGAATCTCACTCTGTCACCAGCCTGGAGTGCAGTGGCGCGATTTCGGCTCATTGCAACCTCCGACTCCCTGGTTCAAGCGATTCTCCCACCTCAGCCTCCAGAGTAGCTGGAATTATAGGTGCGTGCCACCATGCCCAGCTAATTTTTGTATTTTTAGTAGAGACAGGGTTTCACCATTTTGGCCAGGATGGTCTCGATCTCTTGACCTTGTGACCTGCCCGCCTCGGCCTCCCAAGGTGCTGGGATTACAGATATGAGCCACGGCGCCAGATGGGCATTTTTAATTGGTCAAGTTGGCTGAATCCAAGGACGGCAGCGAATTAGGATCAAGAGGCAGTATCCAGAGAGGTCAAAGGGCCCCCTCACCCCCACAATTATCTTTGAATTCACAGTTCTTTCCTTTATGCCTAATCCTAGACAACACCGGATTTGGAAGAAAGCTTGGATAAATTCATCTAATCCAAGCCCTCCATTGCACGGATGTCAAAAGTGGGACTAGAGAGAGTATGAGCCCTGCCTCCACTCAAGCTGGTGTTAGTTCATCACAGACACAATTTTTACAAACAATTGTCCATTTTCACTCAATGAGGGTGAAGGGTAGCTGCAACCAGAAATTGTAGGATACAGAGGACATTTCTAGAAGGATACAAACAATTACGCCCAAAGCAAGTCTCCAGCAAAAACTCTCAATAAAACTAAAACAGAAAATGTCTGACATCCAATTCTTACCCAAGCATTCAATCCCTATGGCCGACCTTGCAAAACTCAGGCAGGGGTGAGACAGTGGAGTCTCTGAGCCCGGCTGTCCTCTGGGTGCTCAGAGAACACCCGCCTGGTACGTGGGACCCTGTTCTGTCCTCATTCCTCACCTGGGACAGGTGATTGGCTTCTGTTGCACCTGCCCTCTGGTCCTTCCATGTTGTTTTCTAGCTGTACCCCACCTCCCCCTTCCTGTATTCCCCTAGAGAGAAATTCAATTGGAAACCATTAATATGCTGGTCCCAGAGGTGGACAATCACTTAGGGAGATAATTTCATTCTCTTCCGGCTCCCTGGCTCTGGGATGCTCCCCCGCTCCCCAGCTCCACGCAGATAATGAGGGAAGCAGTGCCACACTTCTCCTCCTCTGACCTAATTGATTATCCCCACACACCTTGGAGCGCTTTGCATAACCAGCCCCGACAGCAGGAACCCCTTCCAGGAGGGGTGATTGACATATTTTATTTCTAATTGAAGCTTAATCAGGACCAGGGATGAGATTCCCATAGTCCCTCTCCTTCTCTCCCTCCTGGTTTCCCTTTAAGATTTTTAAGGACAGACAATAAGGGATGGAGGCATTCCAGGGACCCCTGAGAGGAGGGAGATGAGGGGAGGGCTTAGGGAGGAGGTTCTGGGAGGAAGAGAAGAAATGGGAGTTCAGTCAAGTGAAAGAGACGCCACAAGGACTATCTCCTCTTCCCTCTTTCAGCTGTGAAGCTGAAGCTGAGATTCTTTTTCTGTTTTGATTAGATTATCTTATTGGGGTCAACTTGGGACCACTTGAGGGCTCATGTGTTCTATGGGATAAGAGAAAATACAGATGCATGGGAACTGCTCCTAGGTTTATGCCAAGTCTCCTCTGGTACCTAAATCTACTGATTTTTCAGTGGGGACAGAAAGTGGCTCATGCAAGGACCATTATCCCTGGGATGTGGCCTGAGAAGCTGACTTTACTCTGGGGTCTCCACCAGAGAAAGACCTAGAGACCTGCACTCAGGCATCTTCAAGCCCCACCTGCTTCTCCATACCCATCTGGCTGTGAGCAGATCCCCTGCCTCCTCTTGGGTGGTGTTCAGTGTAGAGAGGCCACCTAACTTCTGCTGTCACCTCCATGATCACAGCCCCCTCTCTGCTGTGCCCCTGCCTGGGAAGTTTCCTCTCTTGCTTAGCTGAGCTGGAGTTGCAAAGGATCCTGGGATGCCTGAATGCAGACACCTCACTTTTGTTGCTAATGAAAGGGGTGGAGTGTAATACTGCTGGGAGTTTAAAAAGCGAAGTTGGAGATTCTGAAATGTAATTTTAATAGTAAAATGACCAGGTGCTGAGGATCAAGCCTGTACTCCCAGTGCTTTGGGAGGCTGAGGTGGGAGGATTGCTTGAGGCCAGGAGTTGAAGATCAGCCTGAGCAACTGTCTCTACAAAAATAAAAAAATAGCAGGGTGTGGTGGTGTGTGCCTGTAGTTCTAGTGAGTAGAAGGCTGACATAGGAGGATGATTTGAGCCCAGAAGTTTGAGGTTGCAGTGAGCTGTGATTGCACCAGCCTGGACAACAGGCTGGGCAATACTCCAGCCTGGGCAACAGAGTGAGATCCTGTCTCTAAATTAAAGAAAAAAAGAGTAAGATTGCTTCTTCCCACCTACCTCGTGTCAGCCCTGGACATTCTTCCTCTTTGCCCTCATTATTCCCATTTTGTAGATGAGGAGATAAGGGCTCAGAGAAGTGAATTGTCTGCCTTGGGTTTCACAGGGGGTAAGTGGGAGCAGAGTCGGTGCCAGTTAAGCTTGTGAGGCCTGAGCTGTTGAGGTGTCGGAGTGCTGTCCTTGTCAAGTCATTCAATGTGCTAACCAGTCTCTGCCCGGGTCCTGGCGTTCCGGCCTCAGTTCCAAGTCCGCGAGGATGAGCGGGCTCCACGTCTGGGGGCGCTGTGAGCAGGGCCAGAGCGAAACCTCAGTCTGAGCTTACGAACTGGGAAGGAGCCTGAACCCCAGAAACACCGTTAACAAAGAGAGGGAACGCTGGGGAGCCGAGGAGACGTCTCTTTGGCCTCTGAGGAAGGGGCTGGAGGAGCAAGCCAGCGGAGGAGCGGCTTTGCCGGGTGTCCACTAGCGGTTCGCCAGCCCTCTGTGCGCTCGCAGAGTGACACAGAGGCCGACACAGCCCCCTCCCCACTCGCCCATGGGGCGCCGCTGCACCTTGATCGCCCCCTTCGCGGAAGGGACTCCCGAGGCGCGGCGCTGACCGCTGGGCCCGCACGGCCCAGTCCTGTCGGGCTCCGCTCTGCTACCGCCGGGTCTCGAAGTTGTGCAATGTTGAGCCGTGTCTTGTTCCGTGGCTTCGGGGAATGTGCGCGCTTCCCATACCTCCCTGGAACGCGGGAGATAGTCACACGCGCCACTCTGAGGGTCAAACACCCCGCATCTGGCCACACCGCGCCACTGTGAGGGTCAAACACCCCGCATCTGGCCACACCGTACCTTTAGTAACGTGGGGAGGGGGCAAAAAAAAATGTGTCTCTCCTTCTTACCCCGAGGTGTCACTCGCCCAAACACTCCCTACAGCTTCTTCAAGTCAAACTTGGGCCAGGCTGGCTGGCTGACTGCGAGAGGAAAAAGAGGGTGCGGAGGGGGCGCGGCGCGCGGCAGGGTGAAGAGGCCAGGGAGGCGAGGCGCCGAGCGTCCCCCTTTGTCCTGTAGAGGGAGCTCCAGCCCCAAATTTCCCAGCTGCCTCCCCCGGCCCGCCCACCCCAGGCCCGCCTGGAGCCGGAATCCCGGCTGGAAAGGTGCTGCGGGTCTGACACCCCCGCAACCCCTGCGCCGGGACTTTAGCAGGATGCCTCTTCTAGGGCACGTGGGAAAACCCACCAGGGTGCCAAGACGCACAGATGCTGCCAGGACCCGGGCTCCCAACTCTCAACTAGAGCTGGGCAGTCACACATCATCTAGAGGGTTGATATGTACCCCTAGGCTCCCCTCTTCTCCATATCTGCCTCCACCGTCACCCCACACCCTGGCATTTATAAAGACAGAAGGGGTGCAACCGGCTTGGAAGGAGGATAGAATCTGGGCTCGCACAACCTCTTATAGGTAACACTGAGAAAGCCTCAATTGTGTCGATCAAAGAATGGGGACGGGGGCGGGGCGGGGGGGAGTGATGAGAACACGCCCCCACCACCCGCGCAGGCTAACCCCGTTGTGTCCAGACCCTTCTCTAAATCTTTTGGCAAGGTCGCCAGAGAAGGATCCAAGCCACCGCGGTTGCTCCCGTAGAACTGTGGGTCGGGCCCAGATTCCTGGCTCTTAGCAAAGAATCTTGTCGGGGTCTCCCATCTGTCTCCTGCTCCCGTTCTCTCCGCCGCCCCAGGTGTTTTTCCAGCCACTTCTCCTGCTGCGGCGCCCCCAGCCCCGCCACTTCTGTGCCCCCTCAGCTATTGCTGTCGTTTGACTACTCGGTCCTGATTCGTCTCTCGTCCTTTCCCGCGAATTCTTCAAACAACCAAGGGGAGAAAAAACCCCAAAAACAAAAAAACACCAAACAGATCCGTCGAGGGGGCAGACAGGCGGGTTATAGTCAAAGTGGCAGCAGCTCATTTATTTAGCCAAAAATAGATACTTTCTCGTACAATTTGGTTCACACATATGTACATTTCTCTGTATATATACACACACACACAAAGGCAGACACGTTTATTCTCACTGAAACTCCACCCCCCAAAATCAACCGAACAAACAAACCTCACAGCGAATGCGGGGTGCCACAGAAGCGACTTGGGGAGGGCTGAGGAGGACTGGTTTTATTTCTTTTTTCTTTCTTTTTTTTAGTTTTGCTTTTAGGTATTTATACACTGACATGCTTACAAGTTGTAACTATACAGAGCGATTTTTTTTTTTACAATTATTACAACGATTAAAAAAAGTTTTTGTTTTGTTTTGTTTTGTTTTTTAAAGAACTAGGATGAGGAGAGAGCCGATAAGACCAGGGCGGCGTCCAGATGGTTCTGGGGCCTGGAAGAGAGAGACAGTAATAGCAAAAAAGGTGAGATTCAGGAGCGCAGAGGCGGCCTAGGGCCGGGAGATCCTACTTGGGTTGGGGCCGAGAGTCAGGAAGGTGTCGCAATGTAAAATTATGTCCAGTTGTAGATGTGTGTGTTGGGGGTTTAACTGTAGGGTGGGCACGAGGCGTCAGGACCCGAGGTCTGGGGCTGGAAAGAGGTGAGCATCAGAGAGCCGCCACCCGCCCCAGTGGCCTGTGGGCTCAGCCACGCAAGGCTTCCCCTAGAAGGTACAGGCGCTGTACCCACCGGCCGCGCCTGGGGTGCCTGGGCTGGACCTGGAGAGCTGTCGCAGGGCCTACAGGGGCGACCGAAGAAGTGACTTTCGTCCCCTTTTACAAAATGCGTCCCAGCAGGGTTCCATGCTATTCCCGGGCAAAAGGCCGTGCGTGGTGCTCCACGTTCTCTCCTTTCCCCTCCAGTCAGTCCCCCTAGCCCCCCAACCTCGGGGTCTTACCGCCTGGGCACGGGCTGGAAAGCTGTCTTGAGTAACTTTTTCTCCACTTCCAAGGCACTACAGCGATCTAAGGGAAGCGGGGGAAGAAAAAGGAGGGCCTTTAGAGCGCTCGGTTCCGGCGCCCAGGGCCGCAGAAAGCAGGAGCGGAGAGGGACGCGCCCTGCGCCTCCCGGACCCTGCCCCTCCCGGCCAGCTCCGGCACTATCCGCAGAGCCCGCCCCCGCTCCGCGTCCAGCGCTCAGCAGTCACCTGTTCCGCCTTCGGGCTCCGCGGGCCGAGCGAAGGCGGCGGCGGCAGCCGGGTGGCCCGCGGCTCCGGGAAGTCCCAGCAGGTGCGGAGGGGCCGAGCCCAGCAGGGAGAGCGGGTGCGGGCGGGGACCGGGCGGCGGGCCTGGAAACGGCCGGTTGGTCCAAGCCGGGAACTTGCCCAGCGGCGCTGAGACCAGTCTGTGAGCGGCGGCGGCGGCGGCGGCCGGAGAGAGCTGCAGGGCGGGAGGCGCGACCGCTGCCCCCGGTGGAGACCCCCCCGCGCCGGGAGGCGAGCGGCGCGGGTTGTCCGGGCTTGTGGCAGTCTCCGCGAGGGACCAGATCTTGGGCTTCTGCAGGGCGGAGGCGGGGATTGGTGCGGGAGCGCAGGGGTCCAGGCCCACGGGGGGCGAGGGCGGAGACGGTGAGGACACGGCCACTGGTGGCGGCGCTGGAGCCAGACTCAGGACCGGTAGTGGCCGGTCCTCCAAGCCCTCAGAGCTGTCTTCTGAGTCGCTATTTTTGGAGTCCGAAATGCGTCCCAGGCCGAGGTCGCCATCCCTGCGCGCCGCCCCAGCCAGGGACAGCTCAGGCCCGGTGGCCGCGCCGTCTAAGTTCTCCAAATCGATCTCCTCGTCCTCGTCGTCGTCCGCCAGGCCCTCGCCCCCCGTGTCCTCCTCCTCCCCCCCGAGCTCCTCCTCCTCCAGCTCTAGCTCGCGTTTGCCATCCTCCTCGTCCTCCTCTTCGTCTTCCTCCTCGCGCTCGCTCCCATAAGCGTTTCCCTCCTCGTCAGTGCGGCTGCGAGGCGCCCAAGTCATCTTATTCTCCTTCTTGAGGCGCCGGCGCGCGTTGGCGAACCAGGTGGACACCTGGGTGAGGGTCATCTTGGTGATGATGGCCAGCATGATCTTCTCGCCCTTGGTGGGGTAGGGGTTCTTGCGGTGCTCGTTGAGCCAGGCCTTGAGAGTGCTGGTGCTCTCCCTGGTGGCGTTCTTGGGACGGGACGGGTCCCCGAATTGATACTGGCCATACGGGTAGAAGGCGGGGTGCGGGTGCGGAAACGCGGCAGCCGCGGCCGGATGCTGCACCCCGGGGCTGTCCTTCAGCTCATACTGCGCGCCCTGTAGGCACATGGAGAAGGAAGGAACACGCGCGGAGGGAGCGCGGGTGAGCCCCAGCCGTCGCTGCCTCCCCCCTCCTGGCCTGCACCCCTCTAGTCCGAACCCCGCGCGCTCAGCTCGCCCTGCGCCCCAGCGCCAACCCCTCCTTCCCTGGCTCCGCGGGCTCTTACCAGCTGTGGGAAGATGGGCAGCTCCGCGGCGTAGGGCAGGAAGGCGCCGTAGCCTTGGGCGGCGGCGGCCGCCGCGGCCGCGGCGTAGGGCGCCCCGTACACGGACGAGAGCACGTTGGACAGGGACCCCGAGGCGGCCAACTCTGAGGCTCCGGCACCCGGGCCGCCCCGGGCCCCCGCACTGCCGCCGCTGCCGCCAGCGGCCCCCGGACGCTCGGACGGGTAAAGCGGGCGGATGTATTGGTATCCCAGCTGGGGGAAGGACATGGTGGCCCGCGGGGCACGGACGGAGAGGGGGCCCGGCCCCCGGGCCGCCCAGCTCAGCGCTGCCCGCGGGCTCCGGCGCGCATCGGGAGCTGGGCCGGGCTTGGGGCCGCGCTGCCGCCGGCGCTGCGCTGTGCTCCGCGTTCGCCTATTGATCTGCTCCGCGGCGGCGACGGCGGCGGCGAGGAGCCAGGTCAGGTCCGAACAGATTGGCGGAGATTCCCGGGGCTCCGGGCTCTGATTGACATTTCTACGGGGCGCAAGCCCCTCCTCTCTGCGCCGCGCTCCCTCCTCTCGGCCGCCGGAGCTGCCTCTGCCGGCGCCTCGCTCCTCACTGCCCTCCTCTCCCCAGCAGTGTCGCGCCTCGCTTCCTTCTCCCTCCTCTAGTTTTCACTCCCCCTCCTCGCCCTTCCTCTCCCCTCCCCTCCCCGCACTCCTCTTCCCCCCAGGATCGCTTCCGCTCCTTCGGGCTCCTGCACTGCCCTGGACGCTATGAAACTCTCCTTTCTCCTCTCCCCTTCCCTTTCCCTTTCTCACGATGGCTTTTGCTCTCCGGTCCGTTCCCTTCACTTTTACCTCTCTCACTACTTCTATTCTTTAAATCTCTCTCTTTACTCACACGATACTTCCCCCAACCTTTCCAGCCTCTGCACCCTGGGCTAAGTAAGGCAGCCAAAAGTTGTGGACACTTAGGGTGCCGCGCGGGGGGTGTGTGTCCGTGTCTGTGTGTCCATCCCCGCCCTTCCACCCCCTCCCTCGCCCTTCCCCAAATCTCGGGTCTGACGTCGCGCCCTCTTATTCGACTTTTCCCCGCGTCTCTTCCCCGAGTCGCCAATCGCCTGGGCGCCTTACGGGCGAGGCCGCCCACCCCCGCGGATTCCGCGCGCAGGGCGGGGCGGGGCAGGGGCGGGAGCCGGAGCGCCGCGAGTCCCTGCCCGCCCTCTCCTGCCCGCGCCGGGCGGGGGAGCGAGAGGCGCGGGGACTGGGTGAGTGCAGGGTCAGCTCGCCCCTCCCGCCTCCCGCCCCTCCAAGCCTGTCCCCAGGCCGAGGCGCGGGACCGTGGCCGAGGCTGGCTCCGGGGGCCCCCCTGTGCCCGAGCCCCTTTTGCAGCTCGCACCTCTGGACTCCTGGCCACTTTCAGCAGCGTAGGGAGGGAGCTAGCAGCCGGCGTGGGGGTGGGGAGCGAGGGAGTGCGTCCTAATATCGTCTTCAGAGGCCCCTTCGCTGCCCTGCGGGGGCGAGGCAGCCCCCCATCCAGGAGGACAAAACCCTGAGATTAGCCACTTAACGCCGCCCCCGGGTCCGCGTGCGAATCCCTTACTAAAAATGGCGGGCTGGCTCCAGGGGCTGAAGGGTGGCAATCCGGGGGCGCTGGAAGGGTGGGCAGCCGCCACAAATCGGTGAAGCAGGCCTGCGCCCCAGGCGGCTGGGAATGGGGGAGGAGCAGGGCGCCGGGCCACGGAGGCCCTAGGAACTTTTGGAGAGCTCTTCGAGAAGTTTCTATATTGGCGTTTTCGTCTGTAGAGATCTTTCCTTGCACGACCCCTACCCCTTCTCCCGGTCCCGGCGCTAACCTCTTTTCTCTCTACAAGGATCCTCCCACCGCCTCCGGTGGGGATGGAAGGCAAGAGTTTTGGTTTAATGATGGGATATTTCCTGAATCAAACTTGAAATCCCAGGATCGGGCGCGCACCTTCACGGATTAGGGCGTGCAGTCGTCAGCAGCATTGAAATTCCCAGCATTGCCGCGGCTGGGGGCTCAGAGCTTTAGGCCGCGGCGGCGACCCACAAGCCAGCCAGGCCTGCAGTGGGCACGCCCCGGAGACAAAACGGGGGTGGCAACTCTGCCGTGGAGTGGCCAGCCCCAGCTCGGAGGCGGAAACCGTCACCTTGCATGGATGGATCCAGGAATCGAATTCGAATTCCACCAGAGTGGCAGGATTAGAGGAGATCAGAGGGTCTCGGCCCCGGCTGTCTCTGATCACAGCTCTGGGGAGCCCAGCTCTGGAATGAAAGATGCTTCCACCTCTACGGCAGACACCCAGTTTTGATCCCACCCCCACCGCCCACCTCCCACTTCCCACCTCTTTCCGGGGGTCTTGGCACAGGCCCGCGGCCCTAGTAGGTGTGAATGCCAAAAACCCTGCGGGGGCGGGGCGGGGGCGGGGAGGAAGCTTGGGAAAGTTTGAGGAGGACCAGGTTTGGCGGCAATGAGGGAAAGTGGGGTACTCCCAGACTGCATCTGAGCAGTTTCCCTATCACCTTCCCTCCCGCCTCAGCCTGGTGTCGGGGAGCCTGGTGCCTTCTCAGGAGCCTAGCCGAAGGAGGCGTCATCAGGGGCCGCCCTGACTTTGAAATACCTCCTCGACGCCTGATTTCGTTTCCCGTTACACCTCTCAGAGAGTAGCATAGGGAATGTTGGGCTAACTTTCACGCGAAGAAACTTGGGATTACAAAATTGAGAGTAACGTTATTTTCCGGGATATTTCCTAGGTGTCAGACCTTGAGCCTCGACGGCCCTGAAGTCATAGTGTTTGTACAAAGTGGTGGCACCAGACCAGGGGGGAGCCGAGCGAGATTCTGAGGTGGGGGGAATAGGGCTACGCTGTAAGTGATCGAGTGAGACTCCCGATATTTAATTCAGCTTTTTTTCAGAAGGAAAAGAAAAAACAATAATGAGCCTCGGAGATGCTCCTTCCGCATTAACCAGCTATCGACCTGGCTGCGTCGGACTGCGGGCGGCGAGAAAGAGGCCAGGGAAGGGCCAGGCGGCTCTTAGGGACTCAGTCACGCTGGCTGGGGGGTGGGGGACGCCCACAGCCCAGGGAGTGAGCCTCCAGACCCAGACGCGGACCCAAGAACCTCGCATATTAGATCCCTCCAGGCTCCCCAGGCCTCGAGCAGAAGCGGCCTCCTGGCTACCCTACTTTCCAACTGAGAACAGCCCTGGTCTGTCCGGGCCATCTGCGCGCCACGTCGAGACTCAGCGTCCCAGGCAGCAGCGTCCAACGTGGCGCTGGTCCGCCAACTCGACTGGGCCAGTGGAGCCCGGCTGTGGGCTGAATTCGAGGGTCCGAGGGCAGCTGAACCTTTTCCAGGGATTTTTAATCCAACAGATTAAATGGTCAGAGTGACACGCTCGCACAGGGAAGAAAAGCAGGTGCATGGAAGTAGATTTGGGAAAGTCGCGCGCACGAACGCGCTTCACGCAGAAGCTTCTACATCATCTTGCCTTCTTTCAACATTCCTAGCGCACAAAGCGCTTTGGAGACTCACTGCAGGCCTTCTCAATGCTGCCCAGGGAGCGGGGAGTGTTCAGAGAGGGTGTCTGTCCATCGCATGCACTTGGCGCGCGTGCGCTGGTTGCGCACCAGGAGCCGCTGCCCGACGAGTGCCCCGAGTCCGCGGCCCGCCAGGCTCTGTGGGCTGCGCAGCGCACTTCACAAGAGCTGAGTCACCAGGCCCGCTTCCTGCCCCCTCCTTACCCAGCCTCACGGTGCTCACGCGTCCCGGTCAAGGGCAGCCGCTGCAGCCCTGGGACTCCCAGCCCCGGCCCATCTTCTATCCATCCCTCCCAGGCCCTGAGTCCCTGGGCTGCGGTGCCAACCCGCGATCTCTGAGCTTCCTGCAGACGCTGCGGCGCGCGCTCCTACCGTTCCCTCCCCCTCGCGCTCGGGTTACAGGTTAATGAAATGCTCGTTTTCCTCAGTCATTTGTTTTGTTTTCCTGCAAAGTTCTGATAAGTAGCTAACCAACGAAGCTTGTAATTACAATCTTACAGAAACCGGGCCGATCTGTATATAAATCTCACCATCCAATTACAAGATGTAATAATTTTGCACTCAAGCTGGTAATGAGGTCTAATACTCGTGCATGCGATAATCCCCTCTGGATGCTGGCTTGATCAGATGTTGGCTTTGTAATTAGACGGGCAGAAAATCATTATTTCATGTTCAAATAGAAAATGAGGTTGGTGGGAAGTTAATTTCTCTCCGCTCTGTGAAGCGTAGACAAGAATTTAATGATTTAATTACAGTTGTAAGCCCTTTCCATGAGACTTAAATTGAGCTGAGAATATTTTTTTTCCTTCTCTCTCTCTCCCTCTCTCTCACTTTCGCGTTCTCTTTCTCCGCTATTAGCAGCGGCGGACTCCTGAGAGCATGGCCTGGCGTCCGCACAGGGTGGAATTCGTATTTGGCCAGGAATCCGGACTCCGAGCATCCCAGGAGACGCGGACCGGGGGCCTCCAGAGCTCTCCGGAGCGTGCTGCCGCTCCCCACCGGCCACCAGGGACTTGGAGGCCCTTCTTGGGTCCGGAGAAGCGACGGGGAAACTTAGGGGTAAACTTTGCCAACTTCGCTCTCGGCGCGGGAGAGGCCGCCGGCCGGAATGGTGCAACAGCGGTGGCGGGCCGCGACGCGCAGGGTGGGCCCCGGGCCAGGGCTGGGCACCCGGGAGCGAGTCGGAATGCCCAAGGTGGGGCGTGAAGGCGGTGGGCTCTTAGGTCCCCCGTTCCGCCCCTGCGCCTCCTGCGACCCGGCTCACTTCCCTGCGTCTGTCAGCGGCCCGAGAGGCGCAGCACCCTGAGTGACCTGGCTGGAAGATCCTGGCCCTCCGCGGGAATGATTTTCTTTTCTTTTACCTCTTCCGGATCAGCCGTTTAACACCTGACTTGAGCAGCCCCCTCCCCCGTGCCTTTGGTTTTCTCTTTCCTTCCGTCTGTCCTTCCCATTTCCTCTATCTTCGATTTCTAGATCATTCACTTTTCTTCTCTTTCCTCCGCTCCCTCACTGTGCTGTTTTTATGCCTTTGCCCTGGACCACTTTTCAGTTCACTTTTCTCCCTTCTGCTCCCTCCTTCACCCCCTTCTTAATGTCTCTTTTTTCCTCTCCCTGTGTCTGTGACTGTGTCCCTTTCCCCCATCCGCAGTTCTCGTTTTTAATTTTCTTTCTTTCCTCCCCACTTCCATCTGGATCCTCTCCTATTTCCTCCTTGGATTTCTTGTTCTGTCTCTCAGGTTCTCCTCCGTAAATATTCTCTCTTCTTCTCTCCCTCTCCGGGATCCGTCCCCTCCCCCACGTGGATCTGCCTCCCCGGCGCCCCCTCCTCATTCATCCTGAGAGATGAATTTGTCGCCTTATTGGACGCCGAGGCCAGAGCGGTGTGAGGGGGCTCGGCCAGCGCTGTGCATTTTCTTCATGCATATTGAGAAGATGGTAATGAGCGCGTTTGCATTGTTGCTTGGAAATGTTGTGTTTCCTGCTGCAGTTCGCAGTTCGGAGTGGGCGAGGGTGGTGCGGGCCCAGGACAGCCCCTCAGTAGGCACCCGGCCTGGCGGCCGCCGCTGACCCTCTCCGGATTCCCGGGCTCTCGGGGCCGGGGGAGGAAGCGACCTTGCCGAGCTCCTGACCCAGCCGCCGCCGCCTCCTCCGGTTTCTCGACAAAGGCCGGCGCGCTCCCCTCATTAAAGCCTCGTTACAGGAACCCCTGGCTGGCTCGCGACGGCTCCTCTGAGCCCCCCTGCCCACCAGCCTCTGAGCCCCTCCCCTGGTGTTGAGAGGCCTGTGATGGAGCGCCACGAGAAAATTAGTGCCTGACAACGTCGTCTATTGGCAATAAATTGAGATTCCAAGTGACACGTCGCGGGATCAAACACAACCACATTGTGTACCCTGCTCCGCTCACTCCTCGTTAATTTTGGAGGGCGCCTTGGCATCGCTTGGCCAGGGGAGGTTGTACGCAGGCCTTTCGGCTGTCAGGACTCCGGTCCTGCCTGGGCTCAGCCAGGGCAGAGCCCACTTCAGTCATTCAGGAGGGACTGACTGCCCCTTCCTGGTAAGGTCCAAGGCGCTCAGGAGGCGTGACCCAGGCACGCCTTTCACTAAGCTGAAGGTTTATGAAAGTCAGGAGCTTCGAGGAGCAAACTCTTGAGTTGAGCTCGTGGGGAATCGACGTGAGCCTTGCTGGGAATTGAGAACATCAAGGTCTGGCCTTGTCTGGAATTGTCTGGTGTCGAGTTTCCCAAACTTCAAGCTTCTTGCTACCACCTTTATTATTTACTTAACATTTTTCCATAAATTGACTCATTTTTAAAACCAAAGTACATATTTTTGGAAAGAAAACCTGATACTACCACTGTAAATTGAAAAGTAGCTGTTACTCACCAGAAAAGGAAATGGTAAAAGATAAACACAGCTAAAACCAAGCAGTGTTAATACATTTTAGCCTTTTTACTGGCTTGGAAAGACTCCTAGAGGCTCAGGGGTGTGTGTGTGTGTGTCATTAGAGAGTGTTGGAAGTGTTAAATACTGAATCTTTCTCAGAAGAAATGAGACAATTGAAAAGAGAGTGTTTCTCACTATTCAATGTTCATTTAATTCAATGTTAATTTAATTCTCTGACCCCAGACTGCACCCTACCTAAAATAATGTTGAGAACCTCAAGAGCTGGACTGTTTTAGGACGGTTGAGGAGCATATAAAAACATTAAGATTAGGCCGGGCACACGGTGGCTCACACCTGTAATCCCAGCACTTTGGGAGGCCGAGGCAGGTGCATCACCTGAGGTCAGGAGTTCGAGACCAGCCTGGCCAACATGGTGAAACCCCATCTCTACTAAAAATACAAAAATTAGCTGGACATGGTGGCAGGTGCCTGTAATCCCAGCTTCTCAGGAGGAGAATTGCTTGAGCTGGGGATGTGGAGGTTGCAGTGAGCTGAGATCGCGTCATTGCACTGCAGCCTGGGGGGCAACAGTGAGACTTCATCTAAAAAAAAAAAGATTAAAAACATAACGTTGATTTATTGTTATTTACCACATAATTGTGTTAAGCATTTTCAAACAGTGTCATATTTAATTCTCACTATAAGTCTGCAAGTGAGAGGCTATCCAGGGTGGCCATGTGTGGTAGTACAGGATGTTCACTGAACAAGGGCACTGAGGGGCAAAAAGGGTGTGAAGTCTAGCCCTTCTGTGTGCACCAATATGTGTACCTTGGCTTGGGGCCACACTGGAGGAACAGCACCTTTCTGTCATGTGCACAAATTTTATACAAAATTTGCACAAAATTGGGTTATGACCTAACCCTAATCTTAGAGATGGGGAAGCTGAGGCTTAGAGAGTTTTGCAAAGCCCAGGCTAGAATACTGTCTGGTATTTTTAACTATGATCCCTTTGGGAGGGAGAGCAGTCCTTTTGTGGGCTTGGGGAGGTAATGCTGAGAGTTTGGGGGAAAGATGCTGAAAGACTAGTCCCTGATTTGACTGAAGGAAAGGGGCAATCAGGCTGCCCAACTTTGCGTCCCCCTGAATCTTTACACTTCCCACAAATATTGGGGAAGATTTGGGCAGAAATACAACTGGGGTCAAGGATCCATTATCCCTGCTAGCGGCTAGGTTGAGGGAGAGGAAGAAGGTGTTCTGGTTTGCTTAGGCCTAACTCTGGATGTCTGGTACTGTTTCTTGACTTTGTTGTTTTCGTTCAGCTTATCCGTATGAGTCGACGCACCAGAGTTCTGCCTTGTTCTCATTTACACTGTTTGGAAATTGCAGATTCTTAAAGACAAACTGAGGGATTGCAGCACACCAGCGGTTGTGAATCAGTGGTTGCCTCTGATCACAATCTCTTTTTTTTTATTTTTGGTTTGGCCTCCATAGTGGCCTTTCCCTCCCTCCCCACTTTTTGATTGAATTGCTTGCTAGCACTTGCTAATTAGGTGATTTCATTTAAAAATCCAGGCCTCTGGGTTTGTTTAAAAAATTGGAAGGCTAAGAAATACAAGACTTCTTTATGAGAACAAATACCTAGAGTTCATAGCTGCTGCCCTTCTATCTGGACACACTCTAGTTTGCTCCAGTCCTCATCTGGCCCACGTCTCTCAATTGCTTTCAGGCAGCTGAGTTTGTTAGCCCTATTTTGTATCATCAGTTGTGATAATGGGACACCGTTGCAAGTAGACACTGTCCTCCAGTGTGAGGGACATAGCACATGCAAGAGTCAACATGGCAAGTGACTCTTCTCTCTGTCATGCTCCTGGTTAGCTGGGCAGCTGCTTTGCCATGGTGGGGTAAGGGTGAGGGCAGGTGTCTAAGAGTGACAGAGATGAATAGTTCTGACTCCCCCGAGACTATCCAGGTATCACAGCTGGGCCTGTTCTCAAGCTCCTGGGAAAAGAATGGGAAGAAAGATCCTTCAACAGGAGTTAGGAAGCCCCAACTTTTTCTTGATTCACCCCAACTTAGGCTCAGCCCTCCCTTGAGTCCCAATCACCATCTTAAACATGTCAAGCCAGAAAATCTGCAATTTCCCTTCTTTTCTACCCCTCTTCTTTTTTCTTCGCAACATGTATTTACAGAGTGCCTTCCACGTGCCAGGAGCAGTGCTAAGTGCTGGGGATAGAGTGGTGAATTAGAGAAGCACCTTGTTTTAATGGAGCTTAGATTTTAGTGGGGTAATCAGATACTGAAAAGGGACACACACAGGACAGCTGAAGAGAGCGTTACATTCTACAAAACAAACAATAACACGCAGTGTACTGGCTTGGATAGTGTCCTTCCCAGATTCAAGTCCTTCCCAGAACCTCAGGGTGTGATCTGATTTGAAAACATGGCCATTGCTGATGCTGAAGTTTCATCTCATGCTTGAGTGAGGTGGACTCTTAATCCAATACGACTAGTGTCCTTCTAAGAAGAGAAAAGATACAGACACTGTGACCCAAGGGAGAAGACAACCACCTGAAGACAGAGGCAGAGATTGGAGTGATACGGCTATAATCCAAGGAATGCAAGGGGTTGCTGGCAGCCCCCAGAAACTGAGAGGGGGTAAGAAAGGCTTCTCCCCTAGCGACTTCAGAAGGACCAGCGCACTGTCGATACCTTGATTTCAGATTCTAGCCTCCAGAACTGCAAGAGAGTAAACCTCTGTTTCTTGTTTTGTTTTTTTGTTTTTGTTTTGTTTGTTTGTTTTTTGAGGCGGAGTCTCGCTCTATCGCCCAGGCTGGAGTGCGGTGGCCGGATCTCAACTCACTGCAAGCTCCGCCTCCCGGGTTTACGCCATTCTCCTGCCTCAGCCTCTCGAGTAACTGGGACTACAGGCGCCTGCCACCACGCCCGGCTAGTTTTTTGTATTTTTTTTAGTAGAGATGGGGTAAACCTCTGTTGTTTGAAGCCACCCAGTTTGTGGTAATTTCTTATAGCAGCTCTGGGAAACAAATGTCCGAGGTGACGTGAGAAGAGGCAGGAGGGCTGTGGCTTTAGATAAATGGTACAATCACAGGAGGCATTTGTGAGGAGGTAACAATTTAGTGGAAGTGGAACAAGTCACAGATAACCTGGGGGAAGTGTATTTTAGAGTTGCTATGTCCAATGCAGTAGCCACTAGCCATATGTGGCCATGGAGCCCTTGAAATGCAACTGGTCCAAACTGAGATAGGCCGAACATGTAAAATACACACCAGATTTCAAAGGCTTGCGAAGAACAGAAATAATGTAAAATATCTTTATTTTATTTTATTTTATTTTTTTTGAGACAGAACCTTGCTCTGTTGCCCAGGCTGGAGTGCAGTGGCATGATCTTGGCTCACTGCACCATCCACCTCCCAGGTTCAAGCAGTTCTCCTGCCTCAGTCTCCTGAGTAGAGTAGCTGGGACTACAGGCTCCCGCCACCATGCCCAGCTAATTTTTGTATTTTTAGTAGAGACAGGGTTTCACCATGTTGGCCAGGCTGGTCTCGAACTCCTGACATCAAGTGATCCATCCACCTCGGCTTCCCAAAGTGCTGGGATTACAGATGTAAGCCACTGCACCTGGCCTCTTTTAATTAATTTTAAAATATTGATTACACATGGAGATGATTGCATGATGAGTTAGTCTACTTGCATTGCTATAAAGGAATACCTGAGACTGGGTAATTTATCAAGAAATGAGGTTTATTTTGGCTCATGGTTCTACAAACTGTCCAGAAAGCATGGTATCAACATCTGCTTCTGGTGAGGGCTGCAGGAAGATTACAATCATGGTGGAAGGCAAAGGGGGAGCAAGCACATCAGAGGGTGAGAGAAAAAGCAGTAAAGCGAGGAAGTTCCAGGCTCTTGGGTTTTTTTTTTTTTTTTTTTTTTTTTTTGAGATGGAGTTTCACTCTTGTTGCCCAGGCTGGGGTGCAATGGCACGATCTCGCCTCACTGCAACCTCTGCCTCCTGGGTTCAAGCAATTCTCCTGCCTCAGCCTCCCAAGTAGCTGGGATTACAGGCGCCTGCCACCATGCCTGGCTTTTTGTATTTTTAGTAGAGACGGGGTTTCACCATGTTGACTGGGCTGGTCTCAAACTCCTGACCTCAGGTGTTCCACCCACCTCGGCCTCCCAAAGTGTTGAGATTACAGGCATGAGCCACTGTGCCTGGCCCCTGGCTCTTTTAAACAACCAGATCTCGTGTGAACTCGTAGAGTGAGAACTCATTCATTACCACAAGGATGGCACCAAGCCATTCATGAGGGATCCACCCCTATGACCCAAACGCCTTCCACCAGGCCCCACTTCTGATACTGGGGATTACATTTCAACGTGAGATTTGGTGGGGACAAACATCCAAACAGTATTAAATGAGTCATCTATTGAATGTCACTCTTTGGGGTGAACAAGGGAGGAGGATGCAAAGAGGAACAAGACATGGGTCCTAGCCTCAAGGAGAGGGGCCATCTGGATATATTGGGTTAAATAAAGTAGGCTATTAATATTTATTTTACTTTTTACTTTTCTAAATGTGGGAACTAGAAGATTTTGGCCAATGAAATATGAGCAAATTTTTACATTTATGGCTCATATTATATTTCTACTGCATGGTGTTATTCTAAACAGAAGATGCAGCAGATGCAAAGGCCCTGTGGTAGGGACTGAGCTTCCTGTGTCTGGTGGTTCTGTACTCAGTCTGCATGTTGATACTTACTTGCTAATGTCACTAGACCTGGAGAGGTGATGTGGGAAGCCCTGTTGAACTTACATGGAGGAGTCTATGAATCTGTGTCCTTTCTTCTCAAGCAGAGAGCAAGGTCATGAAATTCAGCCCTTCAGACTGATGCCTCCTTCTTACTTACCAATCTCACATGCTCCTTTAGACCTCAGATGGAGAAAGAAGACAGCCCCAAACTTCCTGCTTAGTATGTCGATTTCACTGTCTCCCTAAGCTCAACAGTGTCAAGGACATGGAGCTAGGCCTAACTCCAGAAACCTCCTTGTGTGCTGATGGCTGGCACCAAGGCCATGGTATTACAGTATAGAGCAGAGACTCCCCAAACCCACAGCTTGCAACGTGAATAGAAGGACCAGGTTAGTTCATTTATTAAGCTAGAATTTTGTTCTTCTAAGACAGAGTTTACAAAACGGCATCTTGGGGCTAACTCCCACATGTTTTGTTTGCATGATTTCACAATTCTTTTTAGGTGTGATTTAATTGCTGTATCAGTCAGGTTGGGCTGGGCTTTGCTGCAGTAACAAATAAGCCTCATATCTTCATGGCTGGTAATCACCCAGTCTATATGTTGTTTGCTATGGCATTACTCCATGCCTTCTGCACTTCAGGATCCAGGCTGACAGAATAGCTTCCATCTGGAGTGTTGCTGAATGCCATGACCAAGGGCAAAAGGGCACGGCATACCACAGACTGGCTCTTGAAGTTTCTATTTGGAAGCGACCCATGCTACTTCTGCTGATATTTCATTGGCCAAAGGAATCGTGTAACCATGCTTGAAGTCAAGAGGGCAGGGATGCATATGCCCCCCTGCAGGGAGGGGCACTCTATGGGTCATCTACTGTGCATCTCTTCAAATCCTTTTAGCCCCACCTTCTGTTCCAGCCACTGCTTCAACAAGCCTTGAGCAGGGCTAGCCTGACAGTACCCACTACATACCTCTTACTTTTCTGATACAGTGCCCTGGGTACCAGCAGGAACCTGTGAGCACTCACACACATGCCACCAGCAAGTACAGAGGAATTAACACCTGTGGGGCCATCTTTAGCCAAAGGGGAGGGCATGGATGACTAACTGTCCCCCTCCATTCTCAGGTCAGGCAGTTCTGACACGCTAGCACCTAGAGCAGCACTCACTCCAATTACCCATCCTTACCCATCCTTCCATGGCTTCCCTCTCATCCCTGTCTCACTCCCTGGGCCTGCACTCACTCCCAGGGATCATTTCCCCAGTAAACCACCTGCATGTAAGCATTTGCCTGGGGACCTACTATGGAGGGAAACCAAGCTGAGACAGACAGGAAATTGGTGGACAGTAACACAATCTACCACTTTGCCCATATTGCAAAGTTAGAAAGTTTAATGTAAAATTTCAATGTTAAGCTTTTCTTGATAAATCAGATCTGGCAGCACATAACTGAAATCCTGGCAAGTCCACAAGAGGCTGGACTTGAATAGGGGCAGTGACTTCCTTGAGATGGGACCCAAGCTCTTTGTTGACAACATTTGCTATCTGAGAGGGAAAGTCTTCACTTTTTTATGCTGTCTACCTGGCTCCAGGAGTCATTTATTTTTCTGGGTTTTTGTTGTTGTTTGTTTTAAATCTCTGTCATAGGAACTGTTGGCTTGAGCTAGATATCTATGAATCCTTGGAAATTTTTTAAAATTATTATATGGAGAACTTTCTCATTTTGGGGGGTTTTATTTACTTATTTTGTTTCTCTTTCTCTGTTTTATAACAAAAGGATCAATTAAAAAAGAAAAAAAAAACTTAGACTGGTAGTGCCAGGCTGGCAGGGACAGCCTGTCTGGTCACCACTGTATTCTCAGTGGTATATAGTAGGTGCATAAAGAATCTTTGCTGAATGGATGACAAGATGAGTGACTGAAGTAGCCTGTTCCCAATATGATCCTGAGGTTCTGACTCTTATGTCCTTGTAGCACCTACTCTTTTTGAGTGTGGGCTAAACTTATTATTTGCCTCTAATGAAGCCATAGGATGCCACTTCTGAGATTAGGTTATAAAAAAGACTGTGGCTTCTGTCTTGGCCCTCTCTGACTCTCTCTCTAACGTCCACAGCTGTGATGCCACAAGAATACTCAGATAGCACATGGACAGGCCCACATGGCAATGAATTGCAACTTGCCAGCAACCATGTGGGTTAGCTTGAAGCAGATTCTCCAGTCCTGAGTCTTCAGGTGGCTGTAGCTCTGGCTGACCATGTGACTGAACCTGAGGAGAAACGCTGAGCCAAAGACACACAGATAAGCTGCACCTGGATTCCTGACCTACAGAAACTGTGAAGTAGTAAATGTTTGTTGTTCAAAGCCAAGGGTTGGCAAAATACATTCCACTTGTTTTTGTAAATAAAGTTTTATTGGACCTTGGTAATGTTCGTTAATGTGCCTATTGTTATGGCTGCTTTCATACTTCAACAGCAGTAGCTATTGAGTAGTTGCAGCAAAAGACTATATGGCCCACAGGTCTAAAATATTTACTATGTGGCCCTTTAAGGAAAAGTTTGTCTATCCCTGTTTTAAGCTGCTAAGTTTGGGAAAAATAGTTACCTAGCAATGGATGACGAATACAATAGCTTTCAAATCCAAAACATTGGTCCTAACTGGGCTTGCAGGTCTTGAGGTAGGGCATCTAATTTCAGTTTAGCTTTGTTTAATAGATATTAACTGAGCACCTACTGTGTGCCAGGCATGGTCTCAATCATATTCCAGAATGCCACATTCAGTTCTTTAGCTCCACTGTCCCCTCCAGCATTTTCTTGGTCTATGGCATGATTTGCCAAATATTTGTGGATTTAAGTTGGCTTTTAGAGACTGGAATTAGCAAGACACTCTTTGGAATGCAACAGATAACTCTGTAATCATGGGGAGGTGAGCAGGGAGCAGGAGGACATTTAGCTGGTATTTCCATGCAAAGTTCTGATAGTTGTTAAAAGATGGAAATGTTTCCATCCCACCCTATGGAAATAGAGGGCCCCAAAGGCCCTACCTCCAGTAAACAAAGGGGTCAGGTATAGCACAGCAGGGCCACCCACAATTCTGAAGGCCACTCTAATTGGTCAGTTCCCTTGCCATGCTAGTGATTAAATATTGGCACATGGTTCCAGGACAAATTTCTGGCTTGTCCAGCAGGGGTGCTCAGTAATGTTGCCTGCATGATGGAATTCATAGACATCTATTGAATATTTGCCCCTTTTTGGAGTGGACAGGGAAGAGGACGCAAAGAGGAACAAGATGTAGGTCCCATCCTCAAGGAGAGGGGCCGTCTGATTCTCTAAGTGTGTCTAATCCTCACTCGGCAGGAGGGTCTGAAGCCAGACCTTCAGGGTTGAAATCCGACCCCACTTCTTACCAGCTGGTTGACCTTGAGCCAGTGATTCAGCGCCCTGTGTGCCTCAGTTTCCTCCTCTGTGACAATAATGGTTCCTACCCCATAGCATTTTAGTAGGGATGTGCTAACAGTAATGCCTTATACCCGGTTAGCACTCAGAAAATGTTAGAAAAGGAATTATCACTGTCCAGGAGCCAAAAGAACATGCTCTGAGGGGGTCATAATAATATCAAGAAGTACATTAAGAAGAGTTGTCAGTTTTTTTGTTTTTTTTTTTCAATTGAGAAGGAGTCTTGCTCTTGTTGCCCAGGCTGGAGTGCAATGGTGCGATCTTGGCTCACTGCAACCTCTATCTCCTGGGTTCAAGAGATTCTCCTGCCTCAATCTCCCAAGTAGCTGGGATTACAGGCATGCGCCACCTGGCTAATTTTGTATTTTTAGTAGAAATGGGGTTTCACCATGTCAGTCAGGCTGGTCTCGAACTCCTGACCTCAGGTGATCCACCTGCCTTGGCATCCCAAAGTGCTGGGATTACGGACATGAGCCACCGCGCCCATCCAGGAAGAGTCCATTGATCATGGACTAGATTCCTGGCTCTGGTCTAGGCCCCATGCAGGCAGACAAGGCTGGCTTCATGGGCATGTGGCCTGTGCAAGAGACCTTCCTTTGGTTTAATGCTCTGCTGTTGCCATCTTGAGATGCTAAAGAATTTTCGAAGTAATGTCTTACAGTTTTATTTTGCACTGTGTCTCACAGATTATGCAATTGGTCCTGCTTATAGAAGTGGACATGGCAAACTTCTGATCATCAGGAGCTTTGCAAATCTGCCCGGGGGAGCCAATGTGCCCACCAATCTTTACATCACAGAGCTACAGGCATTCTGGTGGAACACCGGGCCTAAGGCTGGCTCCCATGCTTCTTGGTTGGGTTGAAGCAGCCAAAGAGACTTCCCTGAGGCCACAAAGGAAGCCACATCAAGGGCCTAGCGTGTCTTATACCACCATCAAAACCTGGAGAGGAAAACGGATAAGGAGATCAGGTCCCATGGTGCATCCGGTTAAGGGAATGCTGCTTGGATTTATTTTCTGCAAGAGGAGTAAGGCCTTGAATTCTGAAATACTTTTGAAACCTTTGGAAAATCCCCCTTTAATCACTGATGACAGGTTGACATTTTTCCAGCTGTTTAGAAGCAGTAGACAAGTCAAGTTGCTCGGCAGGGCACAGGCTGGCATGCTGGGATATGTGTGGGTTCTAACCTTCCCTTTCCCTGGTTCTTTGCAGCTTTGAGGAAAAAGAAGAGAAAAATAAACCAACCAAAACAAAAGCCAGGCTCTTGCAGTGTTCTTGCCAGTCTATGCCATCTGCATTTGGGGATTTGCTCCTGAAAGTAAAATCTTAATTGGGTAACATTTTCCTGCTTCTTCCCAGCTCATGGATTCACCTTTTCGGCAGCGTCCCACTACGGCAGCTTGTGTCTCTCTCTGTATTAAATCTACTTCTTGGTTGGGAGAATTGTTTTATTGGCTCATCAGGTGCCAGCATGAATCCTTTATTTCCCTCCATCCCCAATTCCACGTGTGATCAAGACCTGGGTGTGGAGTAGAATCCAGGTTCCACCACAAGCGAACCTGTTGGTTAAGGGTATGTGCTCAAATCCCAGCTCTGCTTCTCAGTCTCTGGGGGGCCTTGGGGAAGTGACTTGGCCTCACTGTGCTTCTGTTTCCCCATCTGTAAAATGCTATGAGAAGAATGACATGACTTCACACATGTAAAGCTCTTAGAACACATAATTAAGTGCATAGGCACATAATCATATGTTTAACATTTTTTAATATATATATATGCATCTGGTTAAGGAAATGTGTGTGTGTGTGTGTATATATACGTATCTTGCTCTGTCACCCAGACTGGAGTGCAGTGGCATGATCTCAGCTCGCTGTAACCTCTGCTTCCCGGGTTCAAGAGATTCTCTTGCCTCAGCCTCCCAAGTAGCTGGGATTACAGGTGTGCGTCACCATGCCTGCCTAATTTTTGTATTTTCAGTAGAGACGGGGTTTCACCATGTTGGCCAGGCTGGTCTCAAACTCCCAATCTCAAGTGATCCTCCCACCTCAGCCTCCAAAAGTGCTGGGATTACAGGTGTGAGCCACTATGCCCAGACTTAAACATATTTTAAAGGCATCTTTTCCATTTATTATTATGAATGGATATAGTACTACCTCCACCATCCTATTCCCCCATTGATAAAAGCTGACAGGTACATAACACCATGTTCCAGGTGCAATTTTAAGCCTTTTAGAAATATTTCCAAGCTTAAATCTCAAAACAACCTTATGAGGCAGGGACTGTTCTTTCTCCCATTTTGTAGATGAAGAAAACTGAGGCACAGAGAGGTTAAATAACTTGTCTGAAGTCACACAGCTAGTAAGTGTCAGAGTCAAAGTTCATACTCAAAAATTCGGCCCCAGAGGCACCCCACTCTTCATCATGGTGCTCTGTTAACATGTATAACTTGTGCCTTGCTGGACATTTAGAGTTTTTTCTTTTTCAATAAAAATTTAAACTTCTTATTGAAGAACGCATGTGTATCAAAAGAATAGGATGGGCTGGGCACAATGGCTCATGTCTAGAACCCCAGTGCTTTAGGAGGCTGAGGCACGAGGGTAGCTCAAACCCAGGAGTTAAGAGACCAGCCTGGGCAACATAGTGAGACCCTGTCTCTACCAAAAATCAAAAACTTAGCTAGGCGTGGTGGCACTTGCCTGTGCTTGGGAGGCTGAGGTAGGGGGATCTCTTGAAGCTGGAAAGTCAAGGCTGCAATGAGCTGTGATCACACCACTGCACTTCAGCCTGGGCAGCTAAGCCAGACCCTGTATCAAAAAAAAAAAAAAAAAAAAAAAAAAGAGTGGAGAATGCATTCATTTTCACAAACTAAAAACACCCGTGGAATCATCACGCAGCCTTCAACACAGATGATAACACCCCTCAGGAGCCCCTTGTGGTCACTCCCTCACCCCCAAAGGTAGCTGCTAGCCCCACCTCCAACAACAGAGATTCATGTTGCCTATTTTTGTACTTTATGAAAATGAAATCAAGAGGTATGCATTCTTTCATTTCTGGCATCTTTGGCTCAATGTTATGTTTGTGATTTATCCGTATCGTTGCACACGGTTGTAGATTGTTTATTTTTATTACCACATAGTGTTCCACTTACAGTTTATCTTATCTATTCTACCATCGAGGGGCGTTTGGGTAGTTTTTGTGAGTAACGCTGCTAGGAGCATTCTGGTGCATGACTTTCAGAGGGTGGATGGGTGCATTTCTGATTGGCATGTCCCTAGAAGTGAAACCCCTGGGTCAGAGGGGACACATCTGCCAATCAGTTTGCTGGAGGCTTTTCAGTGTGTTGAGCAGTGGGGTAGGGGAGTGAAGTGGAGGGTTGGGCATTTTTTAAGTGATTTATCTCGTTTCTGGCCATTGACTGGAAATAAAACATGACATTTGGACCCTGTGGAAGGCCGAGTCATCAAGGCATGCCAGGAGCTTATTTATGGGGTTTTGTTGAACATCCCACCTTTCTTTAATTTCTGCAGGATATCCTCTTCCTGTGAAGTGAGCTGAAAGAGCAAACCGTGAGGGCATCATGGTGTCACTGTTAGAACTATGAGGCAATGCTGTCAGCTAAGAACAGTGGGGCCGGTGCAGAAACTATCACTGAGGGAAGCGTGCGGGCATGGCACGAGCACCTCCCAACAGCCCCAGAATCCGCCATGGATGATCAAGTGGATCATCCACTCACTCACTCGCCGAACGCTGACTGAGCACTCTGTGCGTGGCCAGCCATGTGCTGGGCACTGGGGACAAAGTAGCATACAAGGCTGGCCAGGTCTCTGCCCTCTCTGAGTTTACCTTCTCCTGGGGATATAAACACGAACATGAGCAAATTAAAAAAAAAGATTTTCAGGCTAGGCACGGTGGCTCACACCTGTAATCCCAGCACTTTGGGAGGCTGAGGTGGGTGGATCACCGAAGGTCAGGAGTTCGAGACCAGCCTGACCAACTTGGTGAAACCCCATCTGTACTAAAAATATAAAAAAGTAGCTGTGCATGGTGGTGGATGCCTGTAGTCTCATCGACTTGGGAGGCTGAGGCAGGAGAATCACTTGAACCTGGGAGGTGGAGGTTGCAGTGAGCAGAGATTGTACCAGTGCACTCCAGCCTGGGCAACAATAGTGAAACTCCATCTCAAAAAAAAATTAAAAAAAAAATTCTTTTTTTCAGAGCATGATAAGGAAATGAAAAGAATAAAATGAGGGGATGGGAAAATGAGTGCTTGGGGAGGGAGGCAGTACAGGAGACAGCCCAGGGAAAGCCAGTTTGAGGACATCATATTCGTAAGCTTGGAAATAGCGGTTGAGCAGGGCTGGCCTCGTGAGCGTGCACACCTGTGCATGTGCTAATGCTCTGCTGTTGCTGTCTTAAAGGTCGTCATAATTTTTGAACAAGGGGCCCCGCATTTCCATTTCACACCAGGCTCTGCCAATCACATAATTGGCCCTCTCAGATTGTTTAGGTTTCTAGAAAAGAAGAAACCTCCCATCATCTCTTCTGGGGTGGGGAACAAAGCAGCTGCCTTGCAAAAACACCCTCGGTGGCTAAACAATGAGGACGGCCTCTGTTTCCCCTGCCCCTTTCCCTTCACCCTCATTTCTTTGCATCTTACAAGTTCTCAACCTAGCCCTTGCCTCATGGAGCTTCAGTGAGAGCAAATCAGGATCGAGTGGAGCAGTCGCTTTTGATGTGGGCTTTTCATAGCTTAGAAATCTTGCAGTTCCCATCCCTGGAGGCCCCTGGGTGATTAATGATAATGGGGCTTTCTCCATTGTGCTAACCAGAAGGAAGGAAGGAAGAGTGCTTTGAAAGGAGAGGGTGTCCAAGTGCTAGGCTCTTGTAATTCAAGTCCCCCGGGGAGAAAAGTTTAACCTCTCACACAGGGCCTGGCTGGGTTGCTGGCTGGGGTGGCTTTGGGGAGCCGGATGAGCTGGTGACCTGGATCGGGTCATCCGGCTATGACCCCAGGTCATCTCTGTTGTGCTTTGAAGATCAGCCACTGCATCAGGAACAGCTGAGACCCACAGACTGCTGCTGAGGATCTGAGACCCCTGCAAAATGCAAATTCTGGACTTGTCCACAAGGATGCTCCCAGCATCTCAGGGAGCCCTGTGTTCCAGGCACAGCCCCAGAACCCAGGGCATCTGTAGACAGAGGCCCAAATCTTCTACTCATAACACGAGCCTCATAACACCCCTGTCTCCACTTTTTCAGTGTGCTTGTCAATGTCAGATACCATAAAGCATGGAGAAAGAATAAAGGGTAGTGAAGTGTGGATGCTGGGCTGGCTGATACCTGCCCTAGTGGACATTGACTGTGTGTACTACACAAACAGCGCTTCCCTTCCCACTTGTGAGCACAGTGTCCCCACCTTCTTGAGGAACCGAATCTTTCTCAGCCTCAGGTCTTGTTTTGGATGGCAGGCTTCAGCAGTGAGGGTGTGGCCCAGGCCTTGGTAAGAAGCATACTAAGCATACTTGGTGTCACAAGACACAGTCATGGGTTCAAAATTGACCACGAGACTCAAATGAGTCCCATGATGCTCATCTCTGTTGCTGCTGTTGTGTTTTACTCTGAAACCACTGGGCAAAGGAGACTCCTTTCCTGGTAGGAGTGGCTGAACGCGGGGATACGGCATGGAGCTGAGGATGGCTATCTCATCACTGCAGGGCAGACATTGAGTAAGATGGTGAAAAGAACACACAGAAAGGCAGAGCTGAGACATGAGGAGGGGTTGGGGAGGAAAGAATGAGCCTGATGACATTATTACACAGTGCTAGAGGACCTGGATCTAGCCATGCCTGAAATCTACATGGTTTCCTTATTTGCTTCAGTCTGTTTGAGGTGAGTTTCTGTTTCTTTGTGACCAAGAGGCCCAGCAAATTTATTTACTCAGACATTAGGGGGTTAATATTTGGCTGAATATTTTTAATTCTGTCTCCCTAGCTAGTCCCCAGCTTTGGGGACTGTAAGTTCCCTAAAGGCAGGAACTAGGCTAGCTGTGGTCAGTAGGTTTTGTGGTGTATGTTGATGGGAGACTGAGCAGGATGTTGGCTGTGGTGAGGCAAGGACAAAATGATTGAAGCATTGGGGAGGGGAGGAGAGTGCATGGAGGCAAGGCAGATTGAAGGCTCCCTCGTTCCCACATGACTCTGTGCGATCTCTGGGCTAGAGACTGAGGCTGCAGCAAGGGGCAGTCCACACACCATGTCTGTCCTCACAGAGTTCACCGTGAAGCGGGGCAAACAGGCACCAAACAAGACATCACGGTAATGACGTTTCGTAGACAAAGATAGGGGTTGTTAATGTATGTGTGTCTGTGTGTGTGTATTTATGTTCTCTGTTTCTTTGTCTCTGTCTCTCTCTGTCTCTGTCCATCTCTCTTTCTAAATATATGTGTAAGTCATATACATATCTCCCTAAGGTCCTCATAAATAAGCTCCTTAATGTAAAATTGTTGTGGGAAGGATGGGGTCACTCTGGGTAGCCCAGGGAGAAATAGAAGATTGTGTCAGGGCACCTGGTAGTGTTCAGAGCAGTCTGGCCATGATCCCCCAGCCAGCAGAGTGGTTTTATGGAAGGATGTGTGCCTGGTGCCTTTGGAGTCATTTGCTTATGACCAATGGCCAGGATGGCTGCTGTGGTGAGTGCTGAGGCACTTTTCTAAGTTCTGCAAAAGGGAGAAGGCAGAGCCTCCTAGCGACCTGTCTTTACAGGTTTCCAGAGTCTTTCCCTTAGACTCGCTCTCTGCCTCCAAAGGATCTGAGACTGGGAGAAAACAAATGTATAAACAGTATCAGCCATTGGGAAATGGTTTTTTCTCATGTTGCCATGAGGCCTGGGTAGGAGGTGCTCTGTGGGTGAAGACGAAGGAGAGTGTCTCATACCTCTTTGGTGAATGGTCATCCAGAGTAGGGGTGTGTTCCCATGAGCTGAGGGCACGTACCCAGTTGCTCTTTTGATGGACAGCCCTGCCAGATGGAGGCTTCAGCCTGTCTCTCTGTACCTGCTCTATCTGTGCCACACAAGAAACCAGGTCCCAGTGGTTGGAGCCCTGGAGAGACAGGAAAGGATGAGGGTATAGAGATGTGCAGAGCAGGGGCTTTGGAATCAGACAGGCCTGGATCCTGGCCCTGCCCCTTTCTATGCCAGTGACGTTTGGGAAGTTACTAACCCCTCTGCATGCCAGTTTCCACATCTGTAAAATGGGGATTCTTGCAGGGTTGCACCCCCAGGATGGCACTAATGATGATGATTCCTGGGCAGAGACGTTTGAGTGATGGTAATTTTCTTTGTCCTTTTCTGTACTTTCCAATTTTTGCCTGATGTAAATGTAAATATTTTTAATTCAGAGAAAAACAATGTGTGCTATTAGAAAATAAAAACATTTTTTGAAAGATTGGAGAGCACTGGGTAAGAGGAAAGATAAGAAGAGAGAGAGTGGAATTTGGAGGTAACCAGCAGTCATTTTGTTGCACTGCTACTATGGACTGATCAGAAACATGAGTCTCTTCTAGGGGCAACTTGGGAGCCCAGAGGTCTGCAGTGAACCAGGGAAGCCTGGACTGGGATGCAAGACTCCTTGTCACACCTTGAGAAGGGGCTGATGCTGCACTTTCCATCAGGATTGGAACAGCACAGTGGAAGGACAACAGGAGTGTGAAGGGGTTGGAAAAGGAGGGAGAGAGAACCAGGCCACGTGGAATTGATGAGGGCAGAGGAGAGGCCCAGAGGACAGACACCCACACCAAAGAAAAGTCACATGGTTTGTAAAAAAGAAAAATAGAAAGAAGGCCGGGTATGGTAGCTCACGCCTGTAATCCCAGCACTTTGGGAGGCCAAGGTGGGCAGATCACTTGAGGCCAGGAGTTTGAGATCAGCCCAGCCAACATGGCAAAACCCTATCTCTAAAAGAAATACAAAAATTAGCTGGGCTGGTGGTACACACCTGTAGTCCCAGCCACTCAAGAGGCTGAGGCATGAGAATCGCTTGAACCCGGGAAGCAGAGGATGCAATGAGCTGAGATGGCACCACTGCACTCCAGCCTGGGCGACAGAGCGAGATTCCATCTCAAAAAAAAAAAAAAAAAAGAAAAGAAAAATAGAAAGAAATGGTAATACCCTCAAAACCCCAAGTATCTCTAATCAGTCCCATTTCCTGCTGTCAGCCCGCCCCTCTGATGGGCTTCTTGGTCTGCACAGGGGCAGCCGTGATACAGGAACATCTCTGTTTCCCGTATTGCCATAAACCAATGACTGGCACATAGACAGTGTGCAACAAATCTTATCATTCAACTGGTTTAACCCAAATATAACTTGGGGTCTTACGTGGCCCAGTATTACCTTCATGTTGTATTTAGAAAAAATAGAGTCCAGAGTAAAAACTGTAATTTTATTGTTTTTGAAACAGGGTCACACTCTGTCACCCAGGCTGGAGTGCAGTGGCATGATCACCACTCATGGCAGCCTCTACTCCTGGGCTCAAGTGATCCTCCTACGTCAGCCTTCTGAGTAGCTGGGTCTACATGCACACCGCTATGCTCGGGTAACTTTTAATTTTTTTGTAGAGATGGGTTCTCCTTATGTTGCCCAGGTTGGCCTCGAACTCCTGGGCTCAAGTGGTCTTCCCACCTTGGCCTCCCAAAGTGGTAGGATTACAGGTGTGAGCCGCCAACGCACCAGGCCCATTTTAAAAAGATTCTAATCTTTACTCCTGACTTTGAAAGCACTTTATGTAGATCCATTTGTGATTCAGAGAGACACTTCCCCAAATCCCCTCCCTCTCTTCTCTCCTCTTCCCACATTCTGTGGTTGCCCCTAAATCTGTTCCTCATCTCCAGCCTGCGTGGCGCTTCTACTTCCTCCTTCCCACATGCCACGTTTTATTGTCTCTCTGCCAGAGGTCCCTGGAACATCTGCTCTGGTCAAAAAATACGGCAAAAGAGTAGAGAAAATGAACGCTCTTTGCCTCCAAGCCTGTCTTCACTCTGTACAGAGAAATTCAAGCAGAGATGGCTGGTGAAGTGAACAAAGGGGGACTTGGCTAACAGAGGATCCGGGTTCAGATCTTGGATCCTTTTCTTGGTCACCATGTGACTTTGGACACGGTATGGAGCCATTTGGAGATTCAGTTTCCTTGTGAGTAAAACAAGGAAAATAGTACACTTACCTGAGAGAGTAGTTAGGTTTAAATGAGTTGATTGAGAGGGGAGTTAGATTTAAATGAGTTAATTCATTTAGATGCTCTAACAGGGCCTGACATGGATTCAGTGCTAATAAGTGTCTGTTTCCTCCTCCTCCGCTTCTTCATTTATTGTTACCATCATTATCATTATCATGATTGTTATCATCATATGGTTATTGGAACCAGACTGAATTCAAATCTTGGTTCTACCACTTACTCGAATCCAAGTAAACTGTTTAACTGTTATGCACTTTCTTCCTCTGTAAAACAAGATTAAGACTAGTACCTATCTTCTAGAATTGTTGTGAGGATTAACCTCTGCTACTAACATAAGTAGAAGAGGTTAGAAGAACATTTGGCGTATGCTGAGTGCCCAACAGGTGTTAATTATTTTGTTCTATGCAGAGTTAGAGGTAGAATCAGGGTTTGAAACCAGTTCTGTTTGACTGTAAAATCTGTGTCCATAACTACTGTCCTGCCTTCTTCTCTCAGGCTTGTTGTGGGGCCACTTGAAGTTACAAAAATGTTTCTTCCATATATACCTGAAAAAAATGCAAAGTAGAGTCTCAAAGAGACATTTGAACAACCATGTTCGCAGCAGTATGATTCACAGTAGCTAAAAAGTGGACACAACCCAGGTGTCCCTCAACAGATGAATGGATAAAGAAAATGAGATATTCCATACAATGCAATATTATTTAGCTTAAAAAAGAAAGACAATTCTGACACTTGCTGCAACATGGATGAATGCTAAATGGAAGAAGCCAGACGGAAAAAAACGTGTACTGTGTAATTCCGCTTCTATGAGGTTTCTTAGAGTAGTCAAACTCATAGAGACAGAAAGCAGAATGGTGGCCACCAGGGGCTTAGTGGAGAGGGGCATGGGGAGTTAGTGCTCATTAGTTTGGGAGGATGAAAACGTTCTAGAGATGGATGGTGGTGACGGCCGCATAATGTGAATGGACTTAATACTGTTAAACTGTACACTGCAAAATGATGAAGATGACAAATTTTATGTTACATGTATTTCACCACAATAAAAATATTGTGGGGTTGCCCATCCCTGTAGTCCCATCTACTTGGGAGGCTGAGGTACGAGGATGGCTTGGGCCCGTGAGGTCGAGGCTGCAGTGAGCTGTGATCGTGCCACTGAACTCCAGTCTGGGCAACAGAGTGAGACCCTGTCAAAAAAAAAAAGTAGAAAAAAAAGAGTTCCCTTCTTTCTGCCCCAGGAAAGAGAGGCTACAGGACTCAGTTTTCCTTAAGTCCTTTTGTTACTTTTCTGGTTACCCCAGTCAGCAGCTCCATCTCTTGCTTATGCCCTGACCTTGTGGTGCAGTGACGATAGCAGTACCACTGCCTCCTTCTGGGAGTCGGGGGTGAATGACCAAGACCTGTCCTCACTCCCCCGCTGAGAAGAAGGTGAGTGTGAGGGAGTCGGATAGATCTGGTGGCTCAGGCAGCCAGGAAGTCTTTGAAACTGATAAATTTTGAAAATGTGGAGGAAAAGTCTTATTTTGTAATTGTCTGTGCAGTGTTGGGAGAAAGGGGAATCCTGTGTGTTTTTGGCGCAGCCCCATTGGTTCGTGCGTGTGTGTTGCTGTGGAGCCCTGATTCCCTCTTCCCCTGTCACGGAGCTTCCAGCAGATGGCCTGGCCACCTTCTCATTAGGGGCAGGTGAAGATAACGGCACCATCACTTGTGGATCCTTTCTCTAGCTAACTTGCTAATGTCTGCCGGGATTCTTTTAGCTACAGTTTTGAGCTATTCTCCCAGGTCAGCAGGTGGGAGTCCATGTTCCGGCAGAAATTGCTTCCTCTGGAGGAGCCCTGATTGGAATTCTGAGAAAGTGAAGGCAATTTGGAACTTCGAAACAGAGGCAAGCAGTGAGCTCACTGGCAAATTGAGGTTTCTTTTTTTTTTTCTCCTCTTCTTTCTGTCTCTTTCAGCTTAATTTTTCTCCCTGTCTTTCCAGGGTTCCTTATCCCATTTCTCTCTGCCAAGCTATTTCTATTTCTTACTCAAAAACCTTAGTTCAGACCTCTAGCCCATCTAGAACTCTGATGATTTCTGATTAAAACCTTGTCTTAACCTGGACTCCTTCAAAAGCAGATGCCAAGGCAAAGGCTGCTGCTCAGGTAATTTATTTGGGAAAATCCCAGGGGCCAGGAGTGAGGCTGGGGCGGGAGTGCGGGGGCATGGGCAGGAGGTGCAGCAGAAATGCATCTCAGGACTGCCCATCCAGGAGATGAAAGCGGAAGTGTTTTCCCATCAGTTTCCACCCCTGTTGGTCAAGGCAGTCCCACAGGCATTAACCCCCTTATATTCTTGGGGTGCACTGGTGAATGCTGAGTGGGTTTCTACAGGCCTGGAAAGTCTCATGGTGTCACAGAAGCCCTGGGACAGGAAGCAAGATGAATATGGTGGAGTGAAGGCAAGAGGGTGTCTACCTGTGGCTCCAAGAAGCTTGTCAAAGCCCATATGGTGATAGTGATCCCCAACCTTTAAGCCCCAGAGACCAGTTTCATTGAAGACAGTTTTTCCATGGACTGGGAATGGGGAATGGTTTGGGGATGATTCAAGCCCATTACATTTATTGTGCACTTTATTTCTATTATTGTTACATTGTAATATATAATGAAATAATTATACAACTCACCATAATGTAGAATCAGTGGGAGCCCTGATCTTGTTTTCCTGCAACTAGACAGTCCCATCTGGGGGTGATG
Organism: Macaca nemestrina; assembly: GCF_043159975.1. Classification (NCBI taxonomy): domain Eukaryota; kingdom Metazoa; phylum Chordata; class Mammalia; order Primates; family Cercopithecidae; genus Macaca; species Macaca nemestrina. Next base: position 53,267,219 of record NC_092142.1, read on the forward strand.
GGAGACAGTGACAGATCATCAGGCATTAGATTCTCATAAGAAGCATGCAGTCTAGATTCCTCACAAGTGCAATTCACATAGGGTTTATGCTTCTGTGAGATTCTCTTGCTGCATGCAGCTCATCTGACAGGAGGTGGAGCTAAAGTGGTAATGCAAGTATTGGGAAGCGTCTGTAAATACAGTGAAGCTTTGCTTGCTAGCCCACCACTCACCTCCTACTGTGTGACCCTCGGTTTCTAACAGGCCATGGACTGGTACTGGTCCCTGGCCCAGGGATTGGGGACCCCTGCTGTATGGGACTGACCACCCACCACAGTCATGGCTGGAGTAAGAGGTGGGCCAACAGCTACCCCGTATAGATCTTTAGAGGCCCAACTCTGAGAATAGTGGGTGCCTTAAAACATACAGGAATGCAATTCAGCACACAACTGCTATGTAAAGTGTCAGGGGGGTTCAGCGAGGGCCTACGTTTCCCCCAAAGGCCTACTTCAATGACTTTTGAAAGAGTGTCTATCAAATGCTTTAATTTTCCTCTCTAATTCTCAGTGATCCCAGATCTGAGACCCAGATCTGTTCAGACCCTACATGTGTGCTCGGCCTGCCTGTCAGGTGTGACTGACTGGCAAGACCACAGCCACTGCTGACAGTGTGCACCTCACAGTCAGGCTGGAAGGACTGGACTCACTTCTATATATAAAGTATTCAGAACATAACAGCTCCCCAAATGTGGTCATTGGCTTTTTCAATTATATTATTATGTCTTTGTTTTGGAGTCCTGGATGTTATTGAGACTTGAGAGAAAGGATTAAAGAAAAGCCTCCTCATATTTGAGGGGTAGAGGGGAGTTCCTAGTTTAGTTGAAGTGTCTCTATATTATATGTATATATCTGATATATATTTAGTTGGACTCACGTCATGTTTCCTGGGTTACCAGCATGGGTTAAGCACTGTGTGGGACAGGCATGGTAGAGTGCACGAGAAGCAAATTGTTGCAAAGGCACATGGCCTCAGTGTCCACGCCAGAGGTCCCCTACTGCCTCTGTAGACAATTGCACAGACAATGGCTTCCTAGTTGGAGCACCCAGACCAAGGGTTCTTTCTGGCATCTGTTCAGTCTTTGAGGTCAGGCTGGCATGTTGCTAAGACCTCCAGGAGTAACCCCCAACCCCTGAGAAATGGGAGATGCTGGAGGAATACCCCAACTTCCTTGCCCCTTGATGGGGCGCTCTGAGATATGTTCTACACACTGTCTCAGGAGTTCCCCAGTGAGATGGGGACCATTATCCACTTTTCTAGGTTTTCTTCCCTATCTTCCTTCACTGCACTTCTAGGGGTCATGGTGTCTACTTAGGAGACTTAAAAAATGACTTTTAAATGTCATTCTGATTATAGAAGTGATTCTTGCTTATTGTAAACAGAGGTGACATCATGATTTATAGCACAGGAAATGATAGTTCTTTTAGATATCAGGTCCCTCCCCCCTCAGCCATGACCATTCTTAATTGTTTGATGAGCACCTTTCCACACTTTAGCAAAGATAACAATTTTTGGAATCACATTGGATATGGTCTGGCTCTGTGTCCCCACCCAAATCTCATCTTGAATTGTAATCTGAACCGCAGTCCCTAGGTGTCGAGGGAGGGACCTGCTGGGAGGTGATTGGATCACGGGCACAGTTTTCCCCATGTTGTTTTTGTAATAGTGAGGGAGTTCTCGGGAGATCTGATGGTTTAAAAATGGCATTTTCCCCTGCTCCCTCTCTCTCTCCTGCTGCCTTGTGAAGAAGGTACTTGCTTCTCCTTCACTTTCTGGCATGATTGTAAGTTTCCTGAGGCCTCCTCAGTCATGTGGAACTGTGAGTCAAACCTCCTTTTTTTTTTTGGGGGGGGGGGATGGATTCTTGTTCTGTTGCCCAGGCTAGTGTGCAGTGGCGCAATCTCAGCTCACTGCAAGCTCTGCCTCCCAGGTTCAGACCACTCTCCTGCCTCAGCCTCCCGAGTAGCTGGGACTACAGGCACCTGCCACCATGCCTGGCTAAACTTTTTGTATTTTTTCACCATGTTAACCAGGATGGTCTTGATCTCCTGACCTTGTGATCCACCCACCTTGGTCTCCCAAAGTGCTGGGATTACAGGCTTGGGCCACCGCGCCTGGCTCAAACCTCCTTTCTTTATAAATTATCCAGTCTTGGGTATGTTTTTATAGCAGTGTGAAAATGGACTAATATAATGTTATATTAATATTCTGTAACTTTTTTCCATGTAATATGTATTTTTCCATATAGTCCATACAGTTCTATCCCATTTTTCCTAGTAGATGCCTGTGTGTCAGTAAGAGAACACACAATGTTTCACGTAACTTGGACCCTATCGATCGACCATTATGTTACATCTAGTATTTTGCTGCTATCAACAGTGGGCAGTAAGTCTGTTTACAAACATTTGTTGTACTCTGCTGTTGGCATGTCCATGGGATAAGTTTTTAGAAAAGAAATCTTGACTAAAAGAGAACCCACATTAAAAATACTAATAGATATTATCTAATTGTGTTCCAAGGTAATTGAACAATTTATACTCATGAGGTTTTCAGATACTGGCTATGGCCTGGGAGGCTGGTGTAATTGTAAGGCAGTCATGAACCGCAGAGAGGAGCAAGTGGGGACAGGCTCTGCCACCCCAAATATGTACCTGTCACTCTTGCCTTACTAATCCAGATCACTGACTCCTACCCTCCAGAAGCCCCATTAGAAACTCACTTTTTCTTGGAGAGAGGAGAGTGCACCAGTGCAATGTTGTGAAAGGCACAGGGGTGGGAAAAGCATGTTTGTGTTGGTGTATGTGTCTTTGGACAATCCGGAGGGAAACAGTGTCCAGAGTCAGATAGTCCTGTGCTGGAATCCCAGCTGTGCCACATCCGAGTCTATTACTTTGGCAAGTCACTTACCTGTTTGGATTTACTTTTCTCACCTGAAAAAACAGAGACCAGAATACTTGCTTTATGCATATGTGATATCAGTTAGGCTAATGCTTGGCTGCTGTAACAGAAAGGCCCTCAGTCTCAATGGCTGAACACAATAGAAGCTGTTTCTCGTGAGTGGGTAGCATCAGTCCTCTGCACATTCCATTGACTGGGCCTCAGCTATGAAAACCGGCCTCTCAGATCTCCTGCCATGGGGAGTGTGACCGACTGGCAGCGCCAGCTGCCATCACCCTGGATTTACCATCACTTTCATGTGAAGGGAGGCCCTGCTTCTCCCTGGCTGCTCCCGCCAAGAATTGGGACACCTTCAATGGGCAGCTCTGGTGCAAAGACTCCCCACTTGGCTGGCAGAAACTTTCTTGGAAGTGTGATGCAGTCTGAGACTTCTGCTACGCAACCCTCTTCTCCCCCTGCTTTGCTCCTCCAGGAGTCAAACTTCAGGTAGCCTGAAAGCTCTCCCTGCTTTCTCCTGCTCTCCCCCGACCCCAACAAAATACTTGCAAATCAAATCTCATCTAGGTGTCTCTCTCTCTGTCAGCCTGAACTAAAGCACAGGACCATACTTAACTGCAAGGGACTCTGGGAAATGTAGTTCAGCTGCATGGCTGAGTGGAAAAGGAAGTGGGTTTGGTGAAGAGTGAGCCAGTCCATGGCACAGAGAATTATGAGGATTAGATAATATGTAAAGTCCTTAGCTCTGGGCCTGACGCACAGCAACACAGTAAATGGCTTGTCACCATTGCCATTTGTACCAAGAGTCCCTTCAAGCAAGCAGTGTGTCTCCTTATTGCACATGTGTCTTGGCCCAGCAGGTGGGCTGACCACTCAGTGAGGTTCCTCCAAATCAGAGCAAGGAGAGTCACAGGCACATGCCCCGGTGTTCCAAGGAGGAGACGTTAGCTGGAGAGGCGCCGCCTCCGGGAACGTCTCTCTGCCAGCCGCTCTAGCTCACCATCCAGGGCCGCTCTACTTGGCTCCCTCCTCAGATGACAGCATGGTGTGATGTGACCAGCTTAGCCAATGCCGGTCCTCAGGAGAAGCCCACACATCCCGAAGGGAGCATCTTCACCCATCCCCAGCACCTCCCTCCATGCCTGCTTCCAAGCACTGCCACTGCTTTAAGAGTTCCATAAATGCTGATAATTGCTGCATTAAACTTCAGTTTATTATTTTCCCTGGGTGCAGGTATGCGGATGATATGAGGCTTCGCTGCATTTACATACAAATTGAAGATTTTTATTAATCAGTCCAGTACCAGGAATCCAACGTTAACAGTCCATCAGGCCCTTAAATACATTTGGTGACATTTTTACCATGCATTAGCATGATAGGGCAAGGCGAATATAATGTACCAATGATTGCTTTTCCATTGAAAGCACAAACGGTTTCATTTTTCCTGTCATCTCAAATAAGTGTTAAAGAGGGTTTGGAGGCTGTTGTGTCCGCGCCGTATGCTCGGGACTTACAAACACTGATGAGCACATTAAATAACCATTAGCGTCTGGGCCTGGACCACAGCACCGTCCCTTCTCTTCAGAATTTATTCTTTGATTTAAAGTGAAGGCAATCTGTGGTTGCTTTCATAAAGTCCTGCGGCCCCTCCATTCTCCCTCCAACAAAATGCATTACAACAGTAATTTTATGACTGTTAAAATAACTGTCGTTAACAAGCACTTAATTAAAATGTACAATAAATAGCCGACTACAGCCTTATCTGCTCTCCGGAGCAGCCTCAGCCCGAGACTGCAATGCCCAGGCCTGCTGTTGCCCAGCTTGTTTGCAGATTAATTGCTTTTCGAGCTGGCAGGAGCTGCCTCTTCAGCGGCCAGATCGTAAATGACCAGATAGGGACTTTATCAATCAGGCGAGTGCGTCTGTGACCACTGGTGGACGGGGAGGCTGGCTGGGGAGCGGTTGGAGGGCAAGTCTTGGATAGGTGGAGGTACTGATCAGAGAGGGGGCCAGAGTGGGCATTGGTGGAGGTATATAAGGGAGAAAACCTGCAGGAAGGTGTCCCCAGTGGGCTGGCCTGCTCCAGACCTCATTTTGGACATCTCTAGCCTAGTCATTGCTTTGATAATAATAATAGTTAGTCTCATCGTGTACCAGGTGCTTTCTTTTTATCAACTTTTTTTCTTGTTTTGAGACACGGTGTTGTCCAGGTTGGAGTGCAATGGTGCAATCATAGCTTACTGCAACCTTGAACTTCTGGGCTCAAGCTATCTTCCTGTCTCAGTCTCCCAAGTAGCTAGGACTACAGGCACGTGCAACCATGCCCAGCTAATTTTTTTTTTAATTTTTATTTTTGTAGAGATGGGATCTCTCTATGTTGCCCAGGCTGGTGTCCAACTCTTGGCCTCAAGCAATCCTTCCACCTCTACCTTTTAAAACACAGGCATTGAGCACTGTGCCCATATCAACTTCTTTAATTCTCACAACTATGTCAGGTTGTTATTATCAGGATTCTCATTTATAGATGAGGAATCTGAGGCGCAGAGAGGTTAAGTAACCTACCCAGGATCATACAGCTAATAGTGGCTCAGGTGGAGTTCAAACCCAGGCAGGATTGCTCCTGCAAGGGGCACTTAAGCACTGCATTGTGCTGTTTCTCGGTAGATAAACAAGATAGTCAAGCGCCTGGAGTTGCCCTAAACTCTTCAAGGCAATGTTCATTCCTTTAATAAATACCTGTCTATTAATGCCTACTTTGTGTTGGGCCTGTGCTAGAGGTGAGAGGTACAAAGGTGAGCCTGAAGGATCTCATCTCTGCCCTTCTACCGCTCAGCGGCCAGTGGAGAAGGCAGCTGTGGCTCAGGGGAAGGGACCTTAGAGCAGAGCACCTTTAAAAGGGTGTGTGTGTGTGGGTTTCAATTCTTGCACCTCTAGAATTCTTGCATGTGTGTGTGTGTGTGCATGCTTGTGTGAGTGGGGTTCAGGAGAGCTTTCAGGAGGAAGTGACTTTTCAGCCGAGGCTGAAACTGAGCAGGGACTAGCCAGGAGAAAGGCAGGGGAGTAAGTGTTCCAGGCAGGGGAACAGCATTTGTGAGGGCATTGAGGAGGGAGAGCATTCAGCAGGGCTACAGTGGCATGTGTGAGTGACCAGAGGTGGGGCTCAGGAAGTTGGCTGGTGGTAGACCGTGGAGGGTCTTCTGAATAAATTCAGGGGTTCAGCAGGGCACCTGATTTGTGTTTTAGAAGGGGTCTTATCTGGAGAAGGTTCTCATCAACAACTTGGTAAAGTAGGTGTCATGATTCCCACTTCTACAACCGAAGAAAAAAAAGGCATATGGTAGAGTTAAGTGACTTGCCAAGGTTACTGGCTCAGAGCATCAGGGCAGACAGTGGTGACCTTGAGGCCAGCTTCCCACACAGAGGCCCACAGCTTGCCCACCTGTTCAGCTACCCTCAGGTGACTCATTACAGCCCAGGCTGGGGACTCTTCTGGGTTTTGGAGCTGGTATCTTGGAGCTGGAACTACTGAGTCGTGAAAATAATTATCCTAAGAATGTAGGTTGTCTTCCTTTGCAAGTCTGTTTTGCTGCGGTTTTCCCTGGAGCCCCAGGCTGGGAAGTAATCATGGCTAGGAATGCTTTGGGCTGCAAGTAGCAGAATACAATAGAAGACTCCAACAACATGCTGAAGCAATGCAACCATTTAATCGTATTCCAAAATGAGAGGTCTGTGGAAGAGCACTTTCAGCTTGGCAAAGAGTCCACCCATATCAACAAAGACCCAGGCCCTTTCTATATTCTCTTCTGCTCTCTTCAGTATATTGGCCCTTTATTCTTAGGCATTTGCAGAATGGTCACAAAATGGCTGCCAGATTAAAGGTAGGAAGAGAAGGAGCTTACTGGGAAAGAGCACTTCCTCTTCGGTGCCATTGGTCAAATCTAAGTCACATGACTGTCTTTAGTTGTGGGGGTAGGCTGGGAAAGGACTCTCCAGCAGCTGACCTGTGGTGCTGAACTGAGCACCAGGCACACAGCCACCCTGAACAAAATCAGAGCGCTCTCAGCAAACAAGAAAGAATGGGAGAGACGAGGGAAGGCATCAAACAGCCATAGCAGTTATCGTGCATCAGGAACTAAGAAGGATTTTGCATGGTCTCTCTCTCTCTCTCTCCCTCTCTCTCTCTCATTTCTCACTTTTTAAAGACAGGGTCTTCCTTTGTCACCCAGGTTGGAGTGCAGTGACACAATCGGGCTCACTACAGCCTTGACTTCCTGAGCTTAAGTGATCTTTCTGCCTCAGCCTCCTGAGTAACTGGGACCACAGGCATGTACCACCATGCCCAGATAATTTTTAAATATTTTTTGTGAGACAGGCTGGTCTCAAACTCCTGGCCTCAAGTGATTCTCCCCTGCTTTAGCATCCCAAAGTGCTGGGGTTCTAGGTGTGAGCTGCCTTGCCCTGCTGTAGATTCTTTTTTCAATTTTTGCACCTCTAGAAGGTAGCTGAGAAAACTGAGGCTCAGAGAGGCCCCAGAGGGGGATCTCTGATCTGTCCAACCTCAGGATCCCTGCTCTTGACCTCCAGAATGTAATTATGTGACCATCACAGCCCCTGGGAGTATATGTGAAGGTGGTTCTCCTCAACTCTCAGATGCCTGTAGGCATCTGAGATGCCTGTTGCCCCATCTGTACCAGGCACCCTGAGCCTTCAGACTTGGGCCTGATTTCTGGTTCTTTCTCCCAAGGGCCACATTCATCCACCCCGATCGCCTAACAGGTTGACAGAGCAATTCCGTCAACACCTAATGGTGAGCTCATTTTGTGCAAATCCTAGATCTCAGACTCATTTAAAAAAGTCAGTTTCATTATAGTAAGGAATAGCTCTGTCCCCAAAGAAGATGGAAGGCAATGGTAGATTGCTTTTAAAACAGGAAAATGGTCAAACTCTTTTTTGGGGTGTCTGTGTGTGTGTGATGACTCTGAGGCCAGCATGTACAATCTGCCTTTCGCTGGGGAGGTGATTGGTGATCAAGTAAATGCAGGCAGCTGAGGGGTCAGGCCAGGGGCTTGGCTGCATCCAGCAGCCGGAGATACATGAGACTCCTACTAATGTGGAAGCTTTATTCATATGGAGCCATCGCAGCCTCACAAATAAATGGAGACCAGCCAAAGAACTGATCTGGAAGCCACTGCAAACACACAATCAGCTGTCAGGGAGAGGGGGTGGCATGGAGCAAAATGCTTCCCCATCTTGGCTTCTCAGAAGATGTTTAACTAAGGTCTCTACCTGGCTGTTATTTAAACAAACACAAAAGATGAAGGTAAGCAGTCCAGGGAGAATGCTTGAAACCCATCAGCAAACAGGGGAGCTCAGCTGGGAGGGAGGTGCTCTGTGTGTGTGTCAAATCCATTTGCATCAGAATCCTGCAGGGACAGAAATGCTCAAATGCGGAGTGAGTATGCACAGCCATTTGCCTGTGTGAAGGCCTGAGAAGGAGCTGAGCAGGCCCCAGGGATGTGCAGAGGGGCACATCCTCGGGTGGCCAGCGTCTCCTGTGTGCATTCATTAAAGGGCCAGCTTCGTGGCTCCATGGCTAGACAGTGACGGCGCCATTTATGCACCAGGAAGAGTGTTACCCAGGCATGCGCCGTTTTGATTTATTTTGATTAACTTGTTATGAGTCCGCTTACTGAGTGTTGCCTGTGCTTGCAGAGCCGCAGAGCAGCCTCTTTGCTGAGGGTCCCTGTCATTCTTCATATCCTCTGGCTTTGCCTCTCCTGTTGCTTGCCTTATGAAAATCAATAAAGTGGGGTGGGAAGAGCAGGGGATGGTGATTGGATCCATGAGTCCTGGGATGGGCTAATTGTGTCATTTTGGGTAAGTCACTGTCTTGCTGAGCTCTACATTCCTTTTTGGTCAAATAGGAATAATCCCCATCTCTCAGCATTGTTGGGAGTATTGAATGAAATCCTGGACACTGGGAGGGTTCTCTTGCCTGCTTGCTTTCTCACCGTGTTAGATCCAGATGTTAAACCACATGCTTGCTGCAAGACCAAAGATCTAGGAGAGAAACCTAGGGATCATTTGTGCAATATTTGCAACTTATGCAGTGAGAGGCATCTGGTAACATTGTGACACTGAGTCCCAGAGAGTGAACTGTACTGCCTTTCCCACTCTCTTTCAATCAGAGCTAAGTCAAAATGAGTCTCCATTTGTGCTAATAAGCCTTTAACATCTCTCCAACTCTTTTTAATCTCTCTTTAAAACAAAGATAGCATGGGAACAGAAAGTAGAGGGGTGGTTGCCGGGGGCTGGAAGGAGGATGGTGGTGGTAGTGGGGTTGTGATTTAATGGATATGGAGTTTCAGTTTGGGAGGATGAAGAAAGTTCTGGAGATGGATGGTGGTGCTGGTTGCATAACAGTGTGAATGTACTTAATGCCACTGAACTGTACAATTAAAAATAGTTTGAATGGTCAATTTTATATTATGTATGTTTTCCACACTAAAAACGAAAATTAAAAACAAAAAACAAAGACAGAACAGGCTTCAGGCACAAAGGTTTTAGTAAGCAATGGTGTCTAACTAGACTTTAATAACATTATTTTAAAAAATTAATTTGACTCTTTAGGTGGCTTTTATTTAGCACAAAGGATACTGGCTTTCCATTTCCAAATATCCACTTGATACAAAGTTTCCTTTTGAAATACATTTAATTAAGCCAGGAGAAATGGTGAGGAAATAACAGTGCATGAATAGAGCAACATCAGGAAGCTGGAACTTGAATGTCTGAAGTTGGGGAAATTGATGCCTGGGCTTCATCTTCAGGTGGGGCACCTGAACCCTGGAAGGACAGCGCTGGGCCTGGGCCCTCAGCACACTGTTCCTTTGTGTCCATTCTGCTCCCCCTTGATTCTTTGCCTTGGCTACCTTCACTGTGCACACCCCAGCCAGGGTTGCTTAATCACGGCTGGGGAGATGGCTGAGCAGGCACCTCTCTTGCCCAGCCTGAAGCTTCTGGGGCACTTACTTTGTCCTGAGGTCTGCTGTGGCTGCTCTGAGCTTTGGGGGACAGATCCCAAATACCCTGATAGCAAAATGACAAAGCTACTTAGGTGACAATTGGATAAGGTCTTCCAAGATTCTTTTTTTGTTCGTTTCTTTTACAGACAGCGTCTCCTCTGTCACCCAGGCTGCAGTGCAGTGGTGCAATCATAGCTTACTGCAGTCTCTCAATTCCTGGACTCAAGTGATCCTCCTGCCTCAGCCTCCCAAGTAGGTGGGACCACAGGCAAGCACCACCACACTGGAGTAATTAAACACTTTTTGTTTTTGTTTTTTTGTAGAGATGGGGGTGTCACTATGATGCCCAGGCTGGTCTGAAACTCCTAGCCTCGTGACCTTCCTGCCTCAGCCTCCCAAAGTGCTGGGATTACAGTTATGATCCACTATGCCTGGCCTTCTTTCAAGGTTCTGATTGCAATTTAGGATTAACTAGAGCAGGGGTTCCCAAATATGGCTGCACTTTAGAATCATCTAGGCCCCACACCCAGGAAAATTAAATCAGAATCTCTTGAGGGTGAAGTTTGGCTATCCCATAATCCTCAAAGCTTCTCAGGAGATTCTAATGTACGACAGATTGAGAACCCGCATCACAGCCAAAGGTGATTGCCTATCAATATCTTTATCTTCTGCCTGGAATGGCCTCTTCTTCCTCTTTACAAATTCCAAAATGTGTTTTAAGACTCAGCTGAAATGTTTCCACCTCTAGGAAGGCCTCCATGCTCTTCCCAGCTTTGATATCTGATGGTTACACCTTATACTATATTGTAATCCTGATTCTTGGACAGTTTCCACCAGTAGGTGAGATGCTTCTTGAAGACTGGAGTTATGCATAATTCACTATCGCATTCTCGTGGCCTGGCATGTAGTGTTCAATACATGTCTTTGCTCCTAGGGTAAATGAACATACAAACCCTAAGAAACATATTCACTTGGGCAGCTGAACAGGGTTCCTTTGAGGTCAGTGATGGGTTCTGAGGCTGGTCCTGCTTTAGACCATCATGGATACCTTCCAGATTTATGCGTCTTAAGACTTCTGCCTGATTGGGTCCCCAAGACTTCCCTGGTCTTACCTGCAGTCACTCTCTCCCAACTCTTCTCTCTCTTGCTTTAAATTCTTAGGTGTTTTCTAGTCCTAGAACCTTTGTGCAAACTGTTCTCTCTTCCTAAAATACTTTTTAGTCCAATATGGCCTGGCTTTCTCCTAAATGTCCCTTCCTTAAGTGACCTTCCTTGAGACTTATCCCTAAAGGGTGTTTCTCAGTTTTGATTTTTGTTTGTTTGGTTGGTTGGTTGTTTTTTTGAGACGGAGTCTTGCTCTGTCGCCCAGGCTGGAGTGCAGTGGCCGGATCTCAGCTCACTGCAAGCTCCGCCTCCCGGGTCCACGCCATTCTCCTGCCTCAGCCTCCCGAGTAGCTGGAACTACAGTTGCCCACCACCTCGCCCAGCTAGTTTTTTGTATTTTTTAGTAGAGACGGCGTTTCACCGTGTTAGCCAGGATGGTCTCGATCTCCTGACCTCGTGATCCGCCCGTCTCGGCCTCCCAAAGTGCTGGGATTACAGGCTTGAGCCACCGCACCCGGCCATTGATTTTTTTTTAAGAGTCAGGGTCTTATGCTGTCACTCAGGGTGGAATGCAGTGGCCCAATCATAGGCCACTATAGCCTCTAACTTCTGGGCTCAAGTGATACTCCCACCTCAGCCTCCTAAACTGATAGGACTATAGACATGGACTACCACGCCCAGATAATTTTTAAATTTGTTGTAGAGATGGGAGTTCTCACTATGTTGTCCAGGCTAGTTTTGAACTCCTGGTCTCATAGAATCCTCCTGCGTCAGCCTCCCAAATTGCTGGGATTACAGGCATGGACCACTGTGCTTGACTCATTTTTTATTTGTAATTGCAGCACATTCTTTGTTTATTCACAACACTAACGCTGGTTTTTAATTATATATTTGTCACCCCCATGTGATTCTTTGATTAATATCAGCCACCCCAACTAGCATAGTTAGGGGCCAATAGTAAGTGTTCAATAAATATTGGCTAAATGAAGATTTAGGTATCATATATTGGTAAATGAAGATTTAATCGTTGTGTTATCCTTGAAAGCAATTATGCCTGGGAGCCAGGCCAACCTCCACAAACAGCCAGCATCTCCACTATCCCATGGTTTTTGGTTTAGTCTCAGCCTCCTCTTGTTGCAGTCTCTTTCAGTTTCATTTACTCTCAGGAGGGAATGAGCTGAGTCTCCATTTTCATGCCTAGATAATGCTCGGGGCCTGGTGAAACAGTGGTGAGCCAAGGCTAGTAAGGGAGGCTGCCATTAATCAAAGACTCTCATATGAAACCAAGATGGTGGGAGGGTGGCTATGGCTGCTGCTTCCACACCATCTGAAAGACAGCGCTGGCCTGCACTGTGGCCAGTGGTGCACGGATTCTTGAACGTGTCCTCAGCTCACTGTGCAGGGTGCCACTAGGCACACACAAGCCCATCACAGTGGCTACACTCCCACTTAGTGGTGCTTAGACTTCTCTTAGGCAAATGTTTTCCTGGCCACAAAAGTAAAGGGCAGGTCAGGTGCCAGTGACGTGGGAGCCTAAAGCCCAGAGGAAGCCACTGCAGTCTTCAGATGACACCAGCCTTCTTTCCCTTCATTCCACCTGAGTTAGAGCTTGGCTCAAATCCCAGGACTTTGGGAGGCTGAAGCAGGAGAACTGCTTGAGGCCAAGAGTTTGAGATCAGCCTGGGCAACATAGCAAGGCCCTTGTCTCTGTGAAATTAAAAGAAATGAGCTAGGTGTAGTGGCGTGTGTCTGTGGTCCCAGCTACTTTGGAGGCTGAGGGTTGAGGCAGGAAGTTGGCTCGAGCCTGGGAGTTCAAGGCTGTAGTGAGCCACGGTTGTGCCACTGCACTCCAGCCTGGGAAACAGAGTGAGACCCTGTCTCAAAAAAAAAGGAAAGAAAGAAAAGAAAAATAAAAGTGAAATCACGAAAAGAACCAGGATCCTGCTCCCTGACCCCAGAAGTGGAGAAGGATTTGGAATAGAGAGGGAGGTGAATGATGAAGCACTGCGTGGCCTTGTCTATGCACTGCTTTTCTATTGATGACACTTTTCAGATCCCTCCTCACTGTATCCTTCAATCTGTATTTGCAGTCTTCTGGATCAGTTGGTTCCACTGTGGCTCAGTTACCTAAGACCAAATTAACAAACAGTTGATGGCCTAATAGTGACCAGAATCTCATATCAAAACTAATAAATTAGACCAAAATATGACATCTCTTCAGCTTTTGCAAACTTCCAGGTTTTATTTTTCATGTATGTGTAGTCCTTCAACGGAGAACATTTTCTTAGAGCATCTCCTCTGTTTGGTACCAGCCGTCAGAGCCGCTGGCTGTGGTGGGGAAGCAGGAGTGTGGAGGTCCAACCTGGCTGACAGTTGGACACAGGTGGAAATCTTGGGAGAAGAGAGAGTAGGGAGAGAAGGCTCATGGCCCTCCTCTCCAGCTAAGAAGTTTGAGATAAGCCCTGAAATGGCATCTCCAAACTGATATTAACAGATCCCAGAATTTGTTAGTTTTTGAAAGGCACAACTTAAAATGTATCAGTAAGGCAGACCTGGTGAACAAAGGAAACCAGATTGTGGTCAGACAATGGTTCTGCTTGCCACAGGGCAGCGGTGAAGTAGGAGGTAGGAGTTTATCCTGGTCCCAGCCAGATCAGCTCTGCATTTGAACGGAACATTGCTGCCAACACCCACCTTGGGGGTTAGTAACCAAGGAAGCCATGGGGAATTTCTACTTCAACCTGCTCTGATGAGGCATTGTGTTTTGATATTTCTCTCTGCAGATAAGTTTCATTTCTAATTTTAATTTTAACATTTGGATTGTGTTCTGGCCAGATTGGAAAGGTCTCTCTGCTCATTTGCAGAAAGAACACGCTCTTCCCAGTGAAATCTAAGTAACAATACTCTGCAATTTCCAAGAACCCTTCCCTCCTCCTCACTCCCTACTCCTACTGATTGCCAGAGTGTCAGAGACCTGAAATTGCCTCTTTTCTCACGTGACTGATCCACTTGTACGAGTCAGGAGTGCCTAGATTAAAGTGTGGTAACAAAGAGCTCTAAATGTCATATGTCATTGGCTTCAAGCAAAGGTTTATTACTCATATGCACTTCATATCCAGCAGAGATTGGTGCAGAAGTCAGGGTGTAGGGGGCCCCAGGACCTGAGTGACAAATGACCCCTCCATCATTTATCACTCAGGTCCTGGGGCTGAGGAAGCCTCTTCCATCTCATGCCACTGGCCTCTCCACACAAAGCTTCCAGATCCTGGGAAGAGATGGCTGGAGAGTCAAGATGGCTCATACCTCACCGGCCATGACTAGTCACAGAAACAAGGAATTACGACCCTCTACGTGTGTGGAAGTAGAAGAGAAGTGGCTTCAGGTGACCTGTAGTAACCTGTGCAGACTGAGCCTTTGCTTTTTGATCCTGTCGTGCGATTCCTCTCCAAGTCCAGGTGCTTTTGCCCTTCTTGGGAGCCCCTCAATAGTTCTCAAAGGATTGCTTTTTGGAGAACTTGTCTTGGATTCTCTGGAGAGAGAGTCTAACGTAGTGGTTAAGGGCACAGATTCTACAGCCAGACTTCCTGGGTTTGAATTCTGCTCCAAGCAAATGTTCTAACGTCTCTTACTCTCGGTTTCTCATCTGTAAAATGGAGACAATGATAACACCTACTTTCCAGGGTTATTGTCAATATGACATTGTGAATACGTGTAACAGGCTTAGGAAAGTTACTGGGCACACAGTAAGCTCTATATAAGAATTGTGGGCTGGGAGCAGTGGCTTACTCTTGTAATCCCAGCACTTTGGGGGGCTGAGGCAGGTGGATCACTTGAGGTCAGGAGTTGGAGACCAGCCTGGTCAACATGGTGAAACTCCGTCTCTACTAAAAATACACAAATTAGCTGGGTGTGGTGGTGCATGCCTGTAGTTCCAACTACTCAGGAGGCTGAGGTGGAAAGATCGCTTGAACCTGGGAGGCAGAGGTTGCAGTGAGCTGAAATAGTGCCACTGCACTCCAGCCTGGGCAACAGAGAGAGACTCCATCTCAAAAAAAAAAAAAAAAAAAAGAATTGTTTAACTTGACTATATTAGGCTACAAGATACACAGAAAAATAAGTCACAGGACAGCCTGGGGCTTGGGTGGGGGTTTGTGGGGTCAGCAAAGTACTGCCATGTCAGCTAGGCTATTGCTTTGCTTTGTGATTGCTCACTAATCTACCAACTTCCTTGTGCTTTATGGAATGAAACTCCATGACCATGACAGGGATGTTTCTTTCTCCTCCTGTGCCTTCTGGAGTGAGGCCCAAGTAGGGCCTGGGCCTGAGGCCAGAGGCAGAGCAGAAAGAAAACTTGCCTGAGGAGTGGCTAACATCTCTGGAGATGTTGTTCCCCCAGAGCAGCTTGGCTCATGTTAGAGGTGACCGTGGGCTTTCACCCTTTCTCTGTTGCTTATGAGCTAGGTGAACCTGGGCAAGTCACACTTCAGTTTCCTAATCTGTAAATGGGGAATTACTGCATCTATCTTACAAGATGGTTATGAGGACTTGAAGAAACATATAATGCAAGAAAAATGCTTAGTGTTGTCCTGGCATAGAGTAACTCTGCATGGGGCCACGATTACTAGTATTATTACTGATGATAATCAATAATTTGTGGGATGGGGGAAGAGGAGGTGGAGAATTAAATAAGAACTGGTTTGGGCATGGCCTCTCTAATCACCTGGGGAATTTAAAGTGTCCTGAGGACAATGGGTCACCACTGAAGGCTTTAATTGAAGTGTGACTCCCTTGGGGTCTGCACTTTGGAAAGATCCCTCTAGCTTCATTATAGAGAGTGGATAAATGGCTGTAAGATGGGGGCAAAAAACCATCCAGAAAATACCCTGGATTAGGGGGATGTCTGTGGGGGATAGAGGAAAATGGATTCTTAATATGTTCATCAGATAGTATATTAATGCAAACTACTTATGCAGCATTATACTATTTACTCATTTAATCATCACAGCATCTCTTCCTGTAGGTTCTTCTACCATCAGCTCCATTTTTAGATAAGGAAACTGGGGCACCGAGAGGTTAAATAATTCACCCAAGGTCACATAGATAGGGGTGGAGATGGATTTGAAACCAGAAAGTCGGGTTCCGACATTGGCCTTTTAACACGTGTGCTTCAATTTGGTGATTTATTGGGTATGCAGGAATATATCAGTTGTCTGTGACCACAAGGATGCTGTATAACAATCATGAGAACCTCAGTGGCATATAATAATAAACATTTATTGGTCATCACAAGTCTATGGATTGGCTAGATAGTTCTGGTGCTCTGAGCTCGTTGGTGGAGCTCACTCACTTGTCTGCAGTTAGCCATGGGCTAGCAGGTAGCTTTGCCCATCTTGGGTGGCTTGCTCAAGTCTGAGGTGCCAGGTGGACTCAGCACTGCTCCGTGTCTCATCCTCCAGGAGGCTAGCTGGGGCTTGCTCTCATGGAAATGCAGAGGTACAAAGGAGTGAGCCAAAACATGAAAACACAGGAGTGGAACACTGTCACTTAGTCATATGCTATTGGACAAAGCCAGTCCCGTGGCCAGCCCAGATTCAAGGAGTGGGAAAATGGACTCCATCTCTTGTTGGGCCAAGAGTGTGGGTACAGAGAAGGTGAGAGATTTGGGCCATTTTGGCCATCAGTCCACCACGGGGAGTGAATCTTTCATAACTCCCAGAATTTTTGCTTGGGCAGCTCAGAGCATAAGATTACAAGTTACTGAGAGGGTGAAGCAGAGGAAAGGCAGTTTATAGGAGAAGTCAAGGAGGCTGAGACTTGGTGAGGCCAGAGGTCTAGCCCAAGGCCCCGTAGCTAATATAATCAGGGTCCAGACTGCAGCTGCTCAGAACTGAAAATGATCCCTTGAACAGGTAGGTGTGATTGTGTGTCTATAAATGACCTTGCTGTGTGTAAATAATTACTTGGAAGTGCCGGGTATGAACACTTCTGTATTTAGAATCCAGGTTTTCTGCCAGTTCAGTTCTGAGAATCCTGTTTTCCTTTTCTATTCTTGGAGTTCTTTCCAATAATGTCCCCGAAGGGGCTTCCTTCTTCACACTGTAGGGACTGAATGTAGGTTTTTACCTCCAGGGAATAGTCTGGTGGTGTTCCTTCAGGTGCTGGCCTCTGGGGACTGGAGCAAAGTCTTTCTCTAGGACTCTAGACAGCCACCATGCATGGCCCTCTGTGGCTTGGAGCTGGGCCATGGCGGAAGTGGTGGCTGACTCTTTTCCACTATAATAACTGAATGACATTCCCTGCTACCCAAGGGGACTTGACTGGGGGCGTGCAGACGGAGGTCATCTCTGATATGGCTTTTCTGAAATCACGATCACCTGAATTCTTAGGCACCTTCCTGACACCCAGAAGCCTCCCAG
Source organism: Macaca nemestrina (assembly GCF_043159975.1). Lineage (NCBI taxonomy): Eukaryota > Metazoa > Chordata > Mammalia > Primates > Cercopithecidae > Macaca > Macaca nemestrina. The sequence goes on from NC_092142.1 coordinate 53,284,692, forward strand.
GCAGCGTCATCAACTTCCCCAGTCAGAAGAAATGTCTCCCCTTCTCAGGTTGAACCAGCCCCACCTGCAGACCTCCTTTCCTCCACTTTCCAGGATTCCCAGACTCTGCGGGTGTTAGCGCAGCCTGGATTCAAACCCAAGCTCCCCGCCCCTACACCACATTGACAATGGCCTCTGGGGGTGGGGGAGCTGAGGCTCCCCCCTCATCATGTCACTCTCAGAGAAGGCTGAGTGAGTGTGTGTTCCCCGGGGGGCAATTATTTCTTCTGGAAATGCCATGGGTGCAGCCTAGGCGACACCCCAGACAAGGGTAGGCTCAGAAGGGGCCCTCTTCGTGAGAAATGATTAGAAGTACTCTGAATTCTAACTGGCGTATATCATCGTGTTAGCTCTTGTAGTGCTAACAGTCAATATTTCATGAATGCTTGCCACATACGAAGCATTGCATCAATGCCCTTGCTTCTCCTACCCCCTCTTTCCTTTATCCTTCCTCTGCAGAGGTGGGCTGTGGGCTTACCAGTGAAGGACTCTGGAGTCAGCCAGGCCAAGATGTGGGGCAAGTAACTACTTAACCCACTTTGGACTTCAGTTTCCTCCATGGGGAATTTAATGGGGCTAGCGTCCATCTCCTGTAGGGTCATTGAAGGGATTAGAAGTGATGTGTGTAAAGGGCCTGGTACATAGTAGGTGCTCAGTTCCTGGTGGCTGAGCTTGTTACTTTTGCCCTTGTTCATGAGCCCAGGGTCCCTGAGGCTACCCTGGGGTCCTGCTTTCTTCTCTTCTCAGCCTGATTTCTTCCCTCTGAGGCACTTGGGGGACACTACCTACCCGGCTGAGATGGAGAGAGGGGCTCATGCCTGTGGTCCACTCTGTTGGGTAGATCTGAAGGGGTGTTTTATCGCCCCCTGTAGAAATGACTTGTCCACTGGCAATAGGTTGAGTGTGGCCTGAACTGAAGCCCTGGTAGCTGAGGAACACGGCACCCAGCAGGGCTGGTCAGGTAAGAGGATTGGTGGTGGCACTGGACCACAGTCTGCTGGTGGGGCAGTCCTCTTCCCTTCTTTCTTTTCTCCTCCAGGTCCCTCCTCCCTTACCTGAAGCGGCTAACTGGTCTTATCGACTTACTCTGCCATTTCTTCATAAACCCCTGAAGTTTATCCATCAAGCTGTATTTCCCATTAAAATGTGGTCCTGAGGAGGTATCCAATTCTGCAAAAAAAAACATGTAGCCACAAGCCTCTTGTTGCCAGTTTATTATCAGTGCCAGGGTCCCTGGGGTCTGGGACGGCCAGGCCTGGCTCTGTGCACAGGATAACAGTGGGAGTCCTCCTGTCGCTGCCCCCCTCCTCTGCTGGAGCCTCTGCCTTGGGGAGACCTGCCTGCTAATTTATCTTGGAATGTTTGGGCTTGGTGCTTAATTGCTCTGTTTTCTGACTTTCTAAGTAGATGAGTGTGAAAAGCAAGTCAGCAAATAAACATAAGCTTCTACCAGAAGACCCTGAAACAAAGCAAACAGCTGCCTGCATAACTGAAGCAGAGCAGAGCATCCCTGGGGTCAACCAGCAGGAGACAAATTCCACACACTGTCTTGGGGCTAGGAAAGACAGAACTGGGGCTTGTGTCATATGGAAACGAGGAGATCTTGGTTCCTCCACTTACTGGCTGTGGGACCTGAGAAAGTGACTTCCTGTGCTGCAGTTTTCTTGCCTATAAAATGGGGATGATACTGATGCCTGTCCCATAGGATCATTTTGCAGATTACATGAGATAAAACAGGTAAAGCATTTGGAATAATTCCCAGTGTATGGTGTGCCTGATAAATGTCAGCTATTTCAGTTACAATTCTTTTTTTCTTTTCTTTTTTTTTGAGACTAGGTCTTGCTCTGTGGCCCAGGCTGGAGTGCAGTGGTGCAAACATGACTCACTGCAGGTTTGACCTCTCTGGCTGAAGTGATCCTCTTGCCTTAGCCTCCTGTGTAGCTGGGACCACAGACACGTACCACCATGCTTGGCTAATTTTTTTGATATTTTGTAGAGACAGAGTCTTTTTTCCCCAGGCTGGCCTTGAGTTCCTGGGCTTAAGCAATCCTCCTGCCTCGGCCTCCCAAAGTGCTGGGAATATAGGCACAAAACACTGTGCCCAACTTCAGTTACAATCCTAATGGTTATTAATAGAGTGTGAATGGCTCTGTGATCTTAGATAAATTACCCAAACTTTTCATGCTCGTTTCTTCATCTGTAAACAAAGAAACAACTATAGCTACATCATGGAGGTAGCTATAAACATTATTAAGTGAAGTAACATTTATGAAAATGTTAGCCCCGTGGTTAGCACCTAGCAGAACCTGAATAAAATCACTTTCTTTTCTTTTACGTAGGCAGAACTCAATCATCCAGACAGTTAAAATGACGAGGTTGTTTGTTTAAGAAATAAATTTTTTTGCACTTATGCTTTAAAGAATTTATTTTTATTTTTATTCTTAATTGACAAATCAGAATTGTATGTATTTGTTATACACATCATGTTTTGCTGTGTGTATACATTGTGAAATGATTAAACCAAGCTACTTAGCATATACCTGACAATGGTATCTTCTTCTTTTGTGATGAGAAAATTTAAAATCTGCTTTCCTAACAAGTTTCAAGCATACAATATGGCCCAGCACTGCAGTTCATGCCTAGAATCCCAGCACTTTGGGAAGCTGAGGCGGGCGAATCCCTTGAGCTCAGGCGTTCAAGACCAGCCTAGGCAATATGGCAAAACTCCATCTCTACCAACAACATAAAAAATTAGCCAGGAGTGGTGGCAAGTGCCTGTGGTCCAAGCTACCTGGGAGGCCAAGCAGGAGGATCACTTGAGCCCATGAAGTTGAGGCTGCAGGGAGCTTTGATCACACCTCTGCACTATAGCTTAGGTGACGGAGTGAGACCCTGTCTCAAAAAAAAAAAAAAAAAAAAAAAAAGCATACAATACATTGTTATTAACGATAGTCACCATGTTGTACCTTAGTTGTTCTGAACTTATTCCTCAGGTTTAAATGACATTTTGTATCATTTGACCACTTCTCCCTCACTCCCAATATGCAATTATAGCACAATGTATATAAAATACACAGTATTTAAGGGTAAAACTCAGTGAATTTTTTTTTTTTTTTTTTGAGATGGAGTCTCGCTCTGTTGCCCAGGCTAGAGTGAGGTGGCGTGATATTAGCTTACTACCACCTCGGCCTCTCGGGTTCAAGTGATTCTCGTGCCTCAGCCTTCCGAGTAACTGGGACTACAGGCACGTGTCACCACATCCAGCTAATTTTTGTATTTTCAGTAGAGATGAAGTTTTGCCATACTGACCAGGCTGGTCTCTAACTCCTGGCCTCAAGTGATCTCCTGCCTTGACTTCCTAAAGTGCTAGGATTACAGGTGTAAGCCACTGCCCCTGGCACTCAATTAATTTTTATAAATATATGTATGACCCAGATCAAGATAGAGAACCTTTCTAAAACTCCAGAAAGTTCTATTACCCCTTCTCCACAATACTCAACCTGTTACAGGTAGCCATGATCCTTATCTCTAATACTATAGACTAGTTTTGCATATTCCTAAACTTTATATAAATGGGAGGATAGAGTACGTGCACTTTTGCATCTGGCTTCTTCAGTTCAGCACCATGCCTTCAGATCCATTGTGTTATTGTGCATATCCACTGGCACGCAATTTGTTTTGTTTTGCTTTGCTTTCTTTTTTTTTTCTTTTTGAGATGGAGTTTCTCTCTGATGCCAGGCTGGAGTGCAGTGGTGTGATTTTGGCTCCCTGCAATCTTTCCCTCCTGGGTTCAAGCAATTCTCCTGCCTCAGCCTCCTGAGCAGCTGGGACTACAGGCATGCACCACCACATCCAGCTAATTTTTGTATTTTTAGTACAGACAGGGTTTCACCACATTGGCCAGGCTGGTCTCGATCTCCTGATCTTGCAATCCACCCGCCTCTGCCTCCCAAAGTGCTGGGATTATAGGCGTGAGCCGCCGTGCCTGGCCTGTTTTGCTTTTTAGAAAGGATCTGTTGCCCAGACTGGAGGGCAGCATTGTGATCATAGCTCACTGTAACCTTGAACTCCTGGGCTCAAGCGAACCTCCCACTTCAGCCTCCAAAGTAGCTGAGACTACCTGTGCATGTCACCATGCCTGGCTAATTTTTAAAAGAACATTTTTTTGGTAGAGACAAGGTCTTGCTATATTGCCCAAGGTGTCTTGAACTCCTGGCCTCAAGCAATTCTCCCACCTCAACCTCCCAAAGTGCTGGGATTACAGGAGTGAGCCACCATGCCCAGCTGGGGCATAGCTTTGTTACTTGTGAATAAAGTTGTTGTGAAGGTTCTCATACATATCTTTGTATGGCTATATAAACTTATTTTTGTTAGCTGTGTACTTGAGGAATTGAATTGCTGAGTCATAAACAGGTGCATGTTTAACTTTATCAGATCTTGCCAAATACATATTTAAAGTGGTTATTCTCAGGTTACTTCTTGAATTGTTAAAAAAAAAAAAAACAAAAAAGGAGGAGTTAACTCTAGAAGAGATGGAATGTTGAACTTATATGATTGTAATTGTATTGCATTCTATTTTTCTCTTGTTTTATATTACTTATAACTCACTGAGAATTGCCCATCTTCTATAGGAACAGTTGCAATTGTAACTAAATATATTGCTACCAAAATATTCATTATTTATAATGGAAAAAAATGAGAACAATCTAAATGTTCATCTATAGAGGAATGGCTTATAAATCACAGTATATGTATATTGTGCAATTATAAGACAAATAAAAAAGTACTAGTCTGGTATGGTGTAGAAGCTATAGCAAGAGTTTAAAAAGCATGTTGGAGAATATCAAGCAGAATATGGACTACATATGATGTTTATTATATGTCAGAAAACTTTTATGGTATACTGTTCTGTAACTTGTTTAAAGTTACAAAATCTCTCTCTCTCTCTATTGAAACTGGGTAAAGTGTATAAACAGGTAATTCACACAAAGGCAACCTGGAAAGGCTGGTAAACATATAAAAGGTGCTCAATGTCATTGGCACTTATGAAAACGCAATGAAAACAATCATGAAATATCAGTTCACATTCAATAGATTGGCAACACTTTGAATGCTTGACAGCACTTTGTTGGCAAGGACATACAGCAACAGAAATTTTCATGTACTGAAAATTTGGATATTGTCAAATTGTTCTCTAAAGTGGTTGTACTAATTTATATTCGATGGTGGGACTATAAATTAGTACAAGCATTTGAGAGAGCAATTTGGCAATATTTAGTAAAGTTGAAGATACTCATGCCATGACCCAGACATTCCATCTCCAGCTCTATATTCCACAGAAACTCCTGCATATGTATTTAAGGAGTTGGGTTCACTGCAGCACTGTTTGTATAGTGAAAATTTTGAAACAATTCAAAATACTTCTCAAGAGGAGAACTGATAAACTGTGGCATAATACACAGTGAAATATGACACAATGTTCCAGTGAATGAAATAATGCTACAATGTAACAACGTGAGAAGTCTGGAAACAAGGTAGATGGGGAAAAAGCAAGTTGTAGAAGGCTACATACACTATGATAGGTCAGAAAGAATAACATGTGAAACAAAGTTATATATTGTTATAGATACAAATAACACTAGTAGAAGATTAATGGGTATGGAAATGATAACCTCTAGACATAAATTACTTTTGGGGAGGGAAGGAGAACATGATGCAAGAAAGAAACAGTGGCTTTCAATTTTGTCTGTGATGTTTTATTTCTTAAGCTGAGTGCTGTGTTCTTGGATGGTCATTGAATTAACACCAGAAATACTTAATATAAAAAATAAGATTTATCTATCCATCCATCTGGAATGCTACATATCAAAAAGTTAATGGTGGTTATTTCTGAGAAGATTATGGGGGAGAGTATATTTCATTTCCTACTTTATATATTTCTGTATTGTGGGAATTTTAATGAGCAGATACTCCTCTAAAAAAAAAAAAAAATATATATATATATATATATAGGCCGGGTGTGGTGGCTCACACCTGTAATCCCAGCACTATGGGAGGCCAAGGCGGTGGATCAGTTGAAGTCAGGAGTTTGAGACCAGCATGGCCAACATAGTGAAACCCTGTCTTTACTAAAAATACAGAAATTAGCTGGGTAAGGTGGCGGGCACCTGTAGTCCCAGCTACTTGGGAGGCTGAGGCATGAGAATCACTTGAATCCAGCAGGCAGAGGTTGCAGTAAGCTGAGATCGTACCACTGCACTCCAGCCTGGGTGACAGAGCAAGACTCCGTCTTGGGAAAAAAAAAAAATTAAAAAAAAAAAAAAGGAATAATAAAAAACAAACATTAGCAATCCCATGCACACTAGATGTGGTAATTTTCAGTTAAAGAGAAAACCCCCATTTTCTAACAATTTTGGGTAAAGCCCGCCTAGAAATGAGAGTGGCTTCCTCTGTTAGAGTGGCGGTAATTTCCCCTGGGAGGGTCAGGGAGATGAATAAGAAGAGCCAGAGACACCAGGGGCGGGTGGGGTCATCTCAGGCCTCAGAGTGGCCTTGAGCTTAGCAGGAGGGCAGGAAGATGGGGGAGGGATGGACTGCTGGTGTCTCAATCCTGTAATCCTCAAATATTCCCCCATTATCACAAAGCTGTGATCCCAGTGGACCATTTTAGGACCAAGACACTCCTTTAATGAAAACTCTTAAAAAGCTCAGACAGACCAATAAAACCCTTCTGGGTTATGGTCCGTTCACTTGGAGCCAAATGGTTTGCTCGTTAATACCTTTTCCCCGTTCGCCTTATGACCAGTTAGCAGCTCTTAAGACCCAACTCATCCTGGCATGAAGCGTTTCCCTAGCAGCAGCTGCCACAGCAGTAAGGGCTTTGGGGATGTGGGGGAGGAGGAGGAAGAGAAGGCAGAGGAGGAGGAGAAGGAGGAGGAGGAAGAGGTGGAGGAGGAGGAAGAGGTGGAGGAGGTAGAGGAGGAGAAGGAGGTAGAGGAGGAGGAGAAGGAGGTAGAGGAGGAGGAGAAGGTGGAGGTGGAGGAGGAGGAGATGGAGGAGGAGGAAGAGGTGGAGGAGGAAGAGTAAAAGGAGAAGGAGGAGAAGGTGGAGGTGGAGGAGGAGGCGGTAGAGGAGGAGGAAGAAGAGGAGGAGAAGGAGGGAAAGAAGGTGGAGGAGGGGGAGGAGAACATAGAGGAGGAGGAGAAGGAGGAGGAGGAAGAGGTGGAGGAGGTAGAGGAGGAGGAGATGGAGGTAGAGGAGGAGGAGAAGGAGGTAGAGGAGGAGGAGAAGGAGGTAGAGGAGGAGGAGAAGGTGGAGGTGGAGGAGGTGGAAGAGGAGGAGGAGAAGGAGGGCTAGAAGATGGAGGAGGAGGAGGGGAAGGTGGAGGAGGAGGAGGGGAAGGTAGAGGAGGAGGTGGATACAGAGACCCAGAGAACTCAGTATCTATGACATCAAAGCCAGGACTCATTTATAACCTTCTGTGGCCTTTGTTCTGAGTCGTTTTCATGGAAAGGACTGGAGAGAGTGAAGCCAGCGTTAGTCTGAAGGATCAGGGACAGTTTGCCATCCAAAGTGCTTGGTTCCCTGGGGCAGACCCCCACAGCCTGTCCCCTGCCACAGGACCCTGCAATTCTCAGTGGGCTGTGTTCAACACTAGGCATCCCTCCCTGAACCAGTCCCTGCTGTCATTCCCAGCATCTCAGCAACCCAGAACTGCACGGAATCACTGAGACCCCTTGTTCCCTCATCTCCCAGGTCAGGATGCCTGTGCTTAGCACTCTGCTGAGACATCTCACTCCACTCTGAAGAATTTCTGGGGCATGGTGGCTCACACTTGTAATCCCATTTACCCAGGAGGCTGAGGTGGGAGGAGCGCTTGAGGCAGGAGTTTAGGACCAGCCTGGGCAACATGACACAAACCCCGTCTCTACCAAAAGATACATGTTAAAACAGCAAAGAACTTTTGGGGAATCCCGAGACATCCTCTGTGCAGTAAGAGAATGCTCTGCTCTGCCCTGCCCCAAGAAAAGCATGAGCTATGGGGCCTTGGGCAAATTATATGACCTCTTTGAGCCTCAGTTTTCTCATCAGTAAAATGGGGTAATAAATCTCTGCCTCATAAGCATGTCCTGAGAACAAAATGAGATAATGTGGGTGAAACACAGGGCCCAGCATAAAGAAGCTTATTGGGTATGATGAATTTCCTTTTACGAAGGTGAAAGTCACATGAAAGTAACCATTTTATGCTTTAAAGTTCAGCATCATTTAGTACATCCACAATGTTGTGCAGCTATCAAGTCTTTCTCATCCCAAAACATTTTTTTTTTTTTTTTTTTTGAGACTCTGTCCATCAGGCTGGAGTGCAGTGGTGTGACCTCGGCTCACTGCAGCACGACAAGCTTCACCTCCCAGGTTCAAGGAATTCTCCCACCTCAGCCTCCCAAATAGCTGGGACTACAGGAGGTGTGCCACCATGCCCAGCTAATTTCTTTTCTTTTTTTTTTTTTTTTTTTTTTGAGACGGAGCCTCCTTCTGTTGCCCAGGCTGGAGTGCAGCGGCGTGATCACGGCTCACTACAACCTCTCCCTCCTGGGTTCAAGCAATTCTTCTCCCTCAGCCTCCTGAGTAGCTGGGACTCCCACCACGTCTGGCTAATTTTCGTATTTTTGGTAGAGAGAGGGTGTCACCATACTGGCCAGGCTGATCTCGAATTCCTGACCTCGTGATCCACCCACGTTGGCCTTCCAAAATGCTGGGATTATAGACATGAGCCACTTTGCCTGACCAATTTTTGTATTTTTAGTAGAGACAGGATTTTGCCATGTTGGCCAGGCTGGTCTCCAGTTCCTTAGCTGGAGGGGTCCTCCAGCCTCAGCCTCCCTAAGTGCTGGGATTACAGGCGTGAGCCACTGTGCCCGGTCCCAAAACATTTTTATCACTCCCAAAAGGGAACCTCATATCCATTGAGCAGTCACTCCCCAGCACCCCATTTGCCCACTCCAATCCCTGGCAACCATTAATCCGCTTCTGTCCCTGTAGATTTACCCATTCTGGGTATTTCAGGTAAGTGGAAGTAGGCAATCTGTGCCCTTTTGTGTCCAACTTCTTTCATTTAGCATTATGTTTTCAAGATTCATCCATGTTGTGGCATGTATTAGAACTTCATTCCTTTATATGGTGAATAAAATCCTAGTCTATGGCTATATTTCATTTTTAAATCTATTCCTCCATTGATGGACACGGGGTTGGTCCCACCCTTTGGCTATTGTGAATAGTTGAATTTTCATTTTCGTTTTTTGTTTTTTGAGTCATGGTCTCACTCTGTCACTTGGGCTGGAGTGCAGTGGCACCTTCACACCTCACTGCAGCCTCAAATTCCTGGGCTCAAGTGATCCTCTCACCTCAGCCTCCTGAGTAACAAGGACTATCGGCGTGCACCAACATGTCCTGCTGTTTTTTAAATTTTGTCGAGATGAAGTCTCACTGTGCTGCCTAGGCTGGTCTTGACCTCCTGTATTGCGAATATCTCTCTTGGGAACACGCATGCGCATGGACGTGTGTGAGTGCCTGTTTTCAATTCTTTTGGGTCTCTCCCTAGGAGTGGAATTGCTGGTTGATATGTGATATTAATAATTCTATGTTTAACATGTTGAGAACCCACCAAACTTTTCCAAAGGGGTTGCAGCGTTTTGCATTCTTACTAGCAGTGTAGGAGGGTTCCAATTTCTCCATATCCTCACAACACTTTTCATTTTTTGTTTATCGTCATTGAAGTAGGTAGGCCTCAGTACCTTATGGTTCATTTTTAAGCAGTGGCATGAAGGGAGATGGTTTTGGGTAGTCCACAGTCCTGAGAAATGGCCCTGTTGTGCTGATTAGCTGTATACAGGGCTGCCTGCCCCCCGGTGTGGCCTGGACATCCTCTCCACTGCACCCCAAACTCTGGAAGGCAGGTGTGCCTCTCTTCAGTCCCACTCCCTCTTTTCTCCTTCAGAGCTGGGACCTCTGAGGGCAGCAGGGGAGCACCCTCCCATCCTAGTCTGCCTTTCCTTATTCCTGAGCTGGAGAAAAGGCCGACTTTCAAAGCACTTCTACGAGGGAGGCCAGGACTGTCTCCTTTTGGTTTTGTCTTTCCTCCACCATATTGCTGTCCGTAAGACAGTACGTGGCCTGGAAGGCCAGGCCACACTGGAGCTGCCGGGAGTTTGGATATAAAGCTCTTGGGTCTCCTCTCAGCAGCTGCTGAGTTCCTGCCTTAGGGAGTAAGGAGACCCAAGCCATGCTCACCTAGCAAGGGACCTGACCTCCTCTCAGGCCGCGCTCCTCCTTCCTCAGTCTTCCTGCAAAGCAGCAGGGCAGGGCCCCCTCCTCAGCTCTCCCAGCCCAATGGGTTTCTCTGCCTCAGAATCAAGCCCAGCCACTAAGGCAGGTCTGGGTTCGAACCCAGTTTTGGTCCATGTGTTGCTTCCCTGTCTATGAGAAGACAAACCCTCTGGTCCCATCGCTGGATCCATCCTGTGCTGAGTGGAGGCTGGTTTTGGATTTGAGGTCCCCAAGCCCTCTCCTAATTCCTAGGTGCTGCTGCCACACCCTATGTAACCCAGAAGACCATGCTTAATTAAGGAGACTCAGCAGTACCCCACCGACCTGCCCTGGCTCTGGGAAATGGTGGCTCCTGTGTGTGGGGCTGGTGCACTTTTAGCAAATGGGCCAGGCTTGTGGAGCCATAGACTGTGTTTCTGACCTTGTGGGTCCTTTGGACAAGGCAAGGCCGTCAAATCTGTGTTTTCTGTAACTCTCTGGCCTCCACTAGCTCCTGGCACTTCCCTTTCTCTGGGACACGCCCCACTGCCACTCCCCCTAAGCCTCAGGACCATTCAGAGCTCCTCCCCCAATTCAGCTCCTCCTTTTACTTAGTTGATTAATACCTCTTTCCACTCCAGCCCCTTCTTAACCCACCCAGGGCTCTGATGCCTAGATCCCAGTGGGGGGTGAGATGGGTGGTGGGGGGAGGGACAGTGAGGGGAGGAGCCAGGCATATCCCCTTTGTTTTTCAATATGCATCCAAGAGAGTCCTGCCTTCTTTTGCCTGTCTTGTCTTGGGGGTAGGATCTATCAGAATGCAGTCCTCACCTGCTGAGGTCACAAACCTCAGCTGAGTGAACGCCTTTGATGCATCCAAGTTTCCCTCTTTAAAAGCAACAACTCCCTCCCCACGCCCCCAGTAACTTTATCAGCTTCAGATATATATATATATATATATATATATATATATATATATATATGTATGTATGTATGTATTTTTTGTCATCGCAATGGCAGTACCTTCTAGGAAACAGACAAGGAAAAACAACCAAATATTCAAAGAGAAAAATACTTGTGTTTTTTTTTTTTTTTTTTTTCTGAGTCTCGCTCTGTTCCCCAGGCTGGAGTGCAGTGGCGCGATCTCGGCTTACCTCCCGGGATCATGCCATTCTCCTGCCTCAGCCTCCTGAGTAGCTGGGACTACAGGCGCCCGCCACCGCGCCCAGCTAATTTTTTTTTGTATTTTTAGTAGAGATGATGTTTCACCGTGGTCTCGATCTCCTGACCTTGTGATCCGTCCGCCTCGGCCTCCCAAAGTGCTGAGATTACAGGCGTGAGCCACCGCACCCGGCCCAAAAATACTTGTAATCCTACCACCCAGAGTTAACCATTTTTATACGACAATAACAGTAACTACAACAATTGAATATTTGTTTTATGCTGGGGCAATGCTAAGCACGTTACACAGGTAATTTTCTTTAATCTTTGCAACAACCTCGTGAAGTAGGTATTTTCTGCATTTTAGAGACGAAAAAGCTGAAGCATAGAGAGGTTATGTAACTTGTACACGGTCACAGGGCCGGGAAGATTCGAACCCCAAACCCGTCTGTCTGCCTGCAGATCACACACCCTACCTCCCTAGCACTAGTCAAGTAAATATATTTATATAAAGTCTTTTAATGGAATTAATTCTAGTTATTGCTTTGTAACCTACTTTTTCTCCCTCATATAACAGCAGATGGTTAACACGCTCCCCATGTTACTGTGTATTCTCCTGCAATATTATTTTAAATCGTTGCCCAGTAGCTCCCTGTCTGCATGCTCCAAAGTTTGTTTAACTAATTCCCCATTGTTGAATAGGTAGGTTGTTTCTAAAGTTTTTGTTATTATAAACAACACCGCCAAACAGACCAGTGCTATTTTTTTTTTTTTTTGCCCACAGTTCACAGTAATTTCCTTGGGGGTAAGTTCCCAGAAGGAAGGGATGGGAGGGTGGAGGCCCATGCCCTTTGTTTTTCAAATGTCTGTAACATCTTTGGATCAATTACATGTAATTTGTGAATACAAGCTGTGCCATTAACAGAGGGAAGGTTGACACCTTGCCTAACTTGTTGGGCTTTGCACAACCTAGAATTACATGAGTTGTAAACAAGGCTTCTAATAGCCGTGGATTATCTGTGGCTATTGTCAGGTCATGTAAAGGTGGTAATTTATTAAACAGATTTTTTAAATGTGTCTAAGTACACCTGGGAGGAGTGGAGCATGGGCGGGGCTCCTGGGGGAGGAGATGGGGTGTGGTGCTTCAGGGGCTGGGGGCATCGGTGGTTATTGGTTCTGGGAGTCCTCATACCTGACAAGGGGCTGGCTTAGAGGCCCCACTCCCCACCATCCCATGGCCCCTCTGCCTGGTGTCAAGGTGCCCAGGAGTGAGCTGCCCTGGGGGGGGGGGGTAGGTGGGGGGGGGAATATGGGACAACAGAGGTGGAGGCTGCACGGGCACGAACAGGTGACAAGTCATGCCCTGTTCCTACAAGGCCGTGGGTGCTGTTTCAGCTGCCAAGAAATACCAGCTGGTGATGGCGAAATATCCCAGAAGAATTTCTTCAGGGAAGTGATTTAGCAGTGAAAACAGCCTCTCATTCTATGAAAGCTGTGAGGAGGGAGGATCTCTGTGTGTGAGGGATGCCTAGCCTCCTGCCACTCCCAGGCACCCCTCAGCCATCTGGTCACATTCTTTGGACATCACTTGCTGGATCACATTATGTGGTGGCTTCCAGGCCACCTGGAGGGGTTGTGGGGTGGGGCTTCATGGGCACATGCGCCAGCCTGGCCGAGGCAGAACCAGTTTGGACTTTAAGCCAGTGAGCTGTTCGATGAGGTATATGGCCTGGTTTCCTGTGCAGGCAGGGTGGATGGAGTCAAGAAGCCAGTCCCTTAGAGGCAGGGACTGTCACCCCTTCCAGTGGGGTGACACACTCAGAGCACTGGAGGAGCCTTCCTTAGGCAGAGGTCAGTGTGGTGGGTGCCAACCTGTTGCCTTCTGGGTATGAAAACTGAACAGACAGAAGCCTGTGGGCAGGTAGTGTTATGGGAAGGAAGTCCCCTTAACTAACTCACCATTTTCCAGGGGCACCAGGCTTCTGTGCGTTTCCTGGTCATATACATTTTCCTTACCCACCATTGCCCCTCTCCCCTTAGTAATTTTTCAAGAGTCAGTGTAGCATCATGCCTCAGATGCCATTTATTGAGAACTTACTACGTACCAGGCACCGCTGTAAGCATGCTTTGTGCATTTTTAAAAAAAATTTCCCAATAGTTTTGCAATGATATCATCTCCATCTCACAGATGGGTAAATCCAGGCTAGTCATTTGCCCCAAGACACCCAAGCAGTTAAGTTGCTGTTCACCCCAAGGTTTGTGTAACCCCAGAGTTCAGTTTCTTGACAGCAACAGTCCCGTGCTGCTCGCTGAGGCTTTTCCTCGCTCCTAGCATGTAGCTGTGTGCCCCGTAAACCCTGAGCCTCCTTCCAGGGTCTCCACCACTGTCATCTACCACCTCCACCTTCCAGGTTCAAGTGATCTTCCTGCCTCAGCCTCTCAGGTAGCTAGGAGTATAGGTGTGCGTCACTACACCCAGCTAATTTTTCATATTATTATCTACTTGTTCTTTTGTTTAAGCATCTGTTTATTTGTCAACCTGGATAGGAAACTCCCTGGTGTCAGGCACTGTGTGTGACCCATATTCATAGGTCAGTATCTGGCTTAGGAATGGCATATAGTAGGTGCTTAATAAATATTTGAAGAACGAATGCATCTTAAATTGTAATAACTCAGCTGGATGCCTGGGTATCTGTATTTTATCTTCTAGAAACTTACTCTGGAACATCCAGAGAATAGAGCACATCCACAAGACAGACAGAGTCGGAGAAGGGCCCAAGTCAACATGAAGGTTTTTTTTGTTTTGTTTTGTTTTTACATGTTTCCTTCTTGACATTCCTTCTTTTGATTTTCATGGCATTCTGGAACATTCATATGCTTCCCATTTGTGATATCTCTTGATCTTCATACTTACCCTGTGAGATGAATAAATCAGGTGTACAAAGAGCCTGTCTTATAAATGGGACCCCTTGATGCTGGGAGATTCATTTCTGAAGCCAGCGTCCCACAGGAACTCATGTGGAATCAGTGAGGATTCTGAGCTATCTGACCCTCCAACCAGGACCCTCTTCCTGGGTGCTGGAGATGCGAGGTGTCAATTAGTTGTTTTTTTTTGTTTTTTTTTTTTTTTTGAGACAGAGTTTCAGTGTTACTCCACTGGAGTGCAGGGGCCCGATTTCAGCTCCTTGCAACCTCCACCTCCTGGGTTTAAGCAATTCTCCTGCCTCAGCCTCCTGAGTATCTGGGATTACAGGTGCCCACCATAATGCCTGGCTAATTTTTGTATTTTCACAGAGACAGGTTTTGGCATGTTGACCACGCTGGTCTCAAACTCCCGACTTCAAACGTTCCACCTGCCTGGGCCTCCCAAAGTGCTGGGATTACAAGTGTGAGCTACCACACCCGTTGTGATCAGGTTTCTTTACAGAGGCTCTGTGGTGGCTTGGGGACAATGGCAGAGTCCAAGGCCAACTACACTTCTCTACATGGGGCTGGAGCCCTTTACTCTTATCGTGCATCCTTTCCCCAGTTTGATCAAGTCCCATTGGGGAACAACAGTCTTTTTGCTTAGGGTCCTTCATGGGTTGCTGGCAATTATTGTTGACAGTATCACTTCCCAGGTTCAAACACAGCAGATGTCAATATGGCATTCACCTGCCTTAAGTCTGGGCTCCATTAGACTCTGGGGCTATATTGTCCTCAGGAAACTGGTCAGTCATTAGAACTGCCCTCTCCACCCACCAACCTTCCCCACAACACCAGATTTTCACAGCCTGGAAAGGGTGGGGAGATTCTCACACAAGCCTGAGGGCTGAGCAGTGAAGGGCAGTGGTGCGTTGAAGAGGGAATGAGCAGAGCCACTGTCGTGGAGTACAAAGTCCTTAACCTTGGGAATGTGGGACTGGGCTTTTTTTCTAGCTCCCAGGAGAGCTAGAGAATAAAAAACGAACATGATGCATCTATCAGGAAGGGACAAAATGCTACTTAAAAGCGTTAGTGACGTCCACGGAGGACGGGTCTTGTTAACTGGCTTCCTAGAAAAGTGACCGGCTGAGGACTCCCTGGTGTTTCCATCCCAGTTTTTCTGCATGAAAGAAAATTCCACCTGGTCGCTTCTCTAATGACAGCATGATTCACTGGAATAATTTTTAAAAGAAAAGGGAAAGGAACTGATGCTCGACCCCTTGGCGACTCTTCCACACAGGTGTGATGGCTCTGATGGGGGCAAGGGTCATGACAAAAGTCACCTCCACTGGCCCTGGTGGCTGCTCCGGGCTCTGCTTCTCTCCCCTCTGGGATCACACAGTCAGGCAAAGCTGGTCAGTGACAGGACGCTGCGGAGGCCTCCGCTCCAGTGTCCTTGCCAAGGACATGCCCACTGTCCAACATGGCTCCCTTGTCAGGCAATGAACTGAGGGCAGAGGAGAGTGGAAGGGAAGGCGTTGGCTGCCAGCAGCCAGTCCTCGGCAGGGTGGCCCCTCCCTAGCCCTGGCTGTCAGGGCCTGCAGGAGGCAGGCAGGGCTTTAGCATGCAGCACCAGCCTTCCCAAGGAGTTCAGAGTCTGGGCTGATGCCAGGAGGGACAGGAAGAAAAGAAGTCAGTCACTGCCCCTCCAGCTAAATGCTTGTTTCCTCATTGCAGTCAGAGCTGGGGAGGGTTTTTTATTTTTATTTTTAAATTTTTGAGATATAGTTTACATGCTGGAAGATTCATTTATTTATTTATTTTGAGACAGGGTCTTGCTCTGTTGCCCAGGCTGGAGTGCAATGGCATGATCTCGGCTCACTGCAACCTCTGCCTCCCAGGTTCAAGCGATTCTCCTGCCTCAGCCTCCCGAGTAGCTGCGATTACAGGCTCCCACTGTCATGCCCACCTAATTTTTGTATTTTTAGTAGAGATGGGGTTTCACCATGTTGGTCAGGCTGGTCTCGAACTCCTGACCTCAGGTGATCCACTCACCTTGGTCTCCCAAAGTGTTGGGATTACGGGCATGAGCCACCACGCCTGGCCAGATCTACTCCTTTAAATTATTTATGGTTTTTAGGAAAGTTACAACGTTATGCAACCATCATTACTGTCGAATTCCATCACTCCAAAAAGAATTTTCATTACCCCCAGAAGAAATCCCATATCCATTAGTGGTTACTCCATACTCCCCTATCCCCTCCGCCTCTGATAATCATGAATCTGTTTTCTGTCTCTATGGATTTGTCTGCTCTGGACATTTCATATAAGTGGAATCATACACTATGTGGTCTTTTGTGATGGGCTTATTTCACTTAGCACGATGTTCTCAGGGTTCATCTGTGCTGTTTGTTGCATGCCCCAGTACTATGTTCCTGTCTGGGGCTGAATCATATTCCATGTGTGGATAGAGCTCCTTGTGTTTCTCCCTTCATCAGTCCGTAGACATTTGGATTGTTTCCACTTTTTGGCTATGATGAACAATGTTGCTGTTAGCATCTGTATAAAAGTTTTTGTGTGAACATATGCTTTCAATTCTCTCAGGTAGATACCTGAGAATAGAACTGCTGGGTCCTATGATAACTCTATGTTTAACCTCTTGAATAACTTCCAGACTGTTTTCAAAGCAACTGCACCACTTTACATTCTCGCACTAGCAATGTACAAGGGTTCCAATTTCTCTACATCCTTGCCAACATTTGGTATTGTCTGTTGTTTTGATTATAGGCATCCTAGTGGGAGTGAAGTGGGGGGCTGGAAATAGACTCAGAGTAACGTATGCAATTAGGATGACCTGAGTGTGGATTGCAGGGAGGAATTGGGATATTGGGAAAGTCCCAAGTAACATTCCTGTGAGATTTGGGCACACGTTTCATGCAAGGTGAGGAGAGTTTGGCAGCCTCATAGCCCCAGCACCCCGCATGAAGCCTACACTAGTAAACACTCCACTGTATGTTGAATGAATGATTGACTGAATTAATGCATGTAAGCCCCAGTCACTGGAGACCTGGTGAGAATGAAGGAAGTAGCAGAAGGGCCAGGCCACTCTCTTCCATTCCAGGAAAGAAGCACCCACTTTGTGTCACATCTTTAGTCTTTTTGTGGTTGGGATGGATGCAGCTTCTTCCCTCTCTCCCTTCCTTCTCTTCCTTCCCTTCCTTCCTTCCTTCCTTCCTTCCTTCCTTCCTTCCTTCCTTCCTTCCTTCCTTCCTTCCTTCCCTCCCTCCCTCCTTCCTTCCTTCCTCCTTCCTTCTTTCCTTCCTTCCTTCCTTCCTTCCTTCCTTCCTTCCTTCCTTCCTTCCTTCCTTCCTTCCTTCCTTCTTTCCTTCCTTCCTTCCTTCCTTTCTTCCTTTCATTTTGACAGAATCTTGCTCTGTCACCCAGGCTGAAGTGCAGTAGCACAATCTCAGCTTACTGCAACCTCCGCCTCCTGGGTTCAAGAGATTCTCCTGTCTCAGCCTCCCAAGTAGCTGGGACTACAGGCACGTGCACCACACCCAGCTAATTTTTGTATTTTTAGTAGAGATGGGGTTTCACCTTATTGGCCAGGCTGGTCTTGATCTCCTGACCTCAGGTGATCCACCCGCCTCCACCTCCCAAAGTGCTAGGATTACAGGCATAAGCCACTGTGCCTGGCCTCCCCTCTTTCTTACAAATGAGGGAAAGAAGCCGGTGAGAAGTGAGGAGTGGGGAGGGCCAGAGCTTGCGGTGTGGAAGCAGCAGGCTGTGAATTGTGGCTAAAACAACCCTGAGCACGACAGCTCCACCCAGGCCTCAGTGCCCTCTGAGCTGTTCTTCTGTCACACTTGACTTCTCAAATCTGCTTTCCATGGTAATTCTCAGTTTCAGATCTGTTCTCTGTTGTCTTCTTCAGATCTCTCTTTGCAGACTGCTGTGACCGTTGCTTTCTGCAGCGGGGGAGAGGGCAGCTGGTCTCCTGCTGCACATCCTCCTGGGATGAACTACCTGGCTCTTCCTGGTATGGCTACATGGGTGCAGGGGACATGCTGAGCTGGAAGTCTGAGGGCTCTGTGTCTTCTGGAAGCTCAGCACTGAGGAGGGAGCGTGTGCTGGAAAAGCCACCCTCTGTGTGAATGGCAGCACATTTAGCTTAGCTTAATCATAAACACACTTCCAGTTACTGAGTATTTTGTATGTGCCAGCTTCTGCCCAGAGTGCAGAGTGCTTTTTTATTGTTTTGGGAGACAAGGACTCTGTCACTCAGGCTGGAGTGCAGTGGTGTGATCATGACTCACTGCAGGCTCTACCTTCAGGGCTCAAATAATACTCCCAGCTCAGCCTGTTGAGTAGCTGGGGCTACAGGTGAGCACCACCATGCTTGGCTAATATTTAAATTTCTTTCTTTTTTTTTTTTTTTGTAGAGGTGGGGCCTTACTATGCTTTCCACTGGTCTCAAACTTCTGGGCTAAAGCAATCTTCTTGCCTTGGTCTCCCAAAGTATTGGGATTACAGGCATGAACCACCACACCTGGTCCCAGAGTGCTTTATATAATCTGGCAACTGCTGTTGGTTGTCTCCCTGGAGGTCATTTTCCTACTTATTTCTCTTAATAGATGACCAGAGCATAAAGTATAATTGGCTTGCCGTCCCAGCATCCCTTGCAGCTAGGGGTGGTGGTCATGTGATCTAGTTCTGGCCAATGAAATATAGGGGGAAGTGTGCTGGGTGCTCTTTTAACCCGTTTTCCATTTTCCCAGAGAATACTGCACTGGCAGTCAGCAGTACTTTTTTTTTTTTTCCTAAACAGGAAAGGGGTTTCAAAAATGAGAGAGATGTGGCAATGAAAGGCTTTATACAGAGGGTTCTGCACTTAGGGCTGCCAGAACCACCTTGCAAGCCTAAAGGAAAAGCCATGTTGATGGCAGAGCCACTGAGTTAACCCTGGTACTACCTGCCCCGATGTCTCGTTTTTTGAGAAAAATATATATCTCTGTGTTTAAGTTGCAGTAAATGGAATTTTCTCTTCTTTACAGCCCCAAATCATGATCGACATGCGTATTTTCTTTTTCTGTTTTTTTTTGTTGTTGTTGTTGAGACAGAGTCTCCCTCTGTCACCCAGGCTGTAATGCAGTGGTGTGATCTCGGCTCACTGCAACCTCTGCTGCTTGGGTTCAAGCGATTCTCCTGCCTCAGCCTCCCAAGTACCTGGGATTACAGACGTCTGCCACCATACCCAGCTAAGTTTTGTATTTTTATTAGAGACAGGGTTTCATCATGTTGGCCAGGCTGGTCTC
This sequence comes from Macaca nemestrina, assembly GCF_043159975.1. Lineage (NCBI taxonomy): Eukaryota > Metazoa > Chordata > Mammalia > Primates > Cercopithecidae > Macaca > Macaca nemestrina. Next base: position 53,304,413 of record NC_092142.1, read on the forward strand.
AAACTCCTGACCTCCAGTGGTCCACCTGCCTTGGCCTCCCAAAGTGCTGGGATTACAGGTGTGAGCCACCACACTCAGCTGACATGTGTGTTTTCTGATTAATTCTTATCATGGCTGTGGGGGGAGGTATACTTATTTCCACATTAGATGATGTAACTGATGTTCAGAGAAGGTAAGGCACTTGTCCTAAGTCACACAGCTAGAATAACTGGATGTGTCAGAATTTGAACTCAGGTCTGTCTGTCTCCAAAGCCCTTGTTATTTTCATTGTTCCAAGCCTCTGCTCACTCTGGCTTCAGAGTGGAAAAATATGTGACCTACAGCCAGACAGAGATTTTTACAGAAAGGAAAAACATGTCTCGACTTTTTTTAACCCTAATACGTGCCCTGGGTGTCCCAGGCTCCTGGGATTTTTCTTGCCTTGTGCAATCAGTCTCTGGGCCCTTCCACATAGCAGGTGCACAGCGGTCTCTTGGGAAGGATCTTGTAGGGGAAAACACACTAGGTTTGGAATGAAGGGGCTGGGGCTTGAATCTCAGCTCTTCCCTATGACTTCATTGGCCCTGTGACCTTGGGTAGACAGCTTAAGGTCTGTGAAACTTGATTCTTCATTTGTAAAATGTATGAGAACTCATTTGGGCAGAAAACCCATGCGATGTATTTCACATATTTGTCCCCTCCAAATCTCATGTTGAAGCATGCTCCCCAGCGCATTGGAGGTACGGCCTGGTGGGAGGCGTCTGGGTCCTGGGGGCAAGTACCTCATGAATGTCTTGGTGCCTCCCTGCAATAATGATTCATGTGAGATCTGATGGTTAGAAACTGGGACCTCCTCTTTCTCTTGCTTCCACTCTCGCCATGTGACATGCCTGCTCCTGCTTCACCTTCCACCGTGAATAAAAGCTTCCTGAGACCTCACCAGAAGCTGAGCAGATGCTGATGCCATGCTTCTTGTAGAGGCTGCAGGATTGTGAGCCAAAGAAACCTCTTTTCTTTATAAATTACCCCGTCTCAGGTATTCCGGTGGAGCAAGGCAAAATGGACTAACACACCATATCAGGCTATCTTGAGCCAAGGAGGGAATGTGTGGGCTTTTATTTACTGAAAACTTTAAGCCGTAGACCTGGCTTTCCCCTTAGAGGTAGGGGTGTTAGCAGACAGGGAAAACAGACCCTGCCTTTCCAAATTCCGCTGCCCAACTTGCTCCCGTCTCCCCAGGTGAATGACGTTTCTTCTTCCCCCGCTGTGTAATGTTCAGCCCGGCAGAAAGAGCTTCTTGTCTCCCGGTGGCACTGGCGACAGTTCTACGGTGAATGTCAGTGGCTCTGCCTGGCTTGGCTTGCTTACATGTCCTCTCTGGGAGCTGGAGTTAGCTTCACCAGAACCTTCCCTGAAAGTGGGGACTGGTTGGTTTCCAGTGGAAAAATGGGGCCAGGGGTCTTGGTCCATTTTGCTGTGCTGTAAAGGCATACTTGAGGCTGGGTAATGTATAAATCAAAGATTTATTTGGCTCACAATTCTACAGGTTGTACGACAGGCATGGCATCAGCATCTGTGTCTGCTGAGGGCTTCAGGAAGCTTCCAATCATAGTGGAAGGAGAAGGGGGAGCAAGCGTGCCATTTGGTGAGAGAGGGAGCAAGAGAGATGCCGGGCTCTTTGTAAACAACCAGCTCTCCTGTGAATGAAGAGAGCAAGAGCTCACTTATTACCTCCAGGCAGGCACCAAACCGTTCAAGAAGGATCTGCCCTCGGGACCCAAACACCTCCCACCAGGCTCCGTCTCCAACACTGGGGATCACATTTCAACCTGGGATTTGGAGAGGACAAGTATCCAAATCACGTTAGAGGTCCTATATCCAGGAGTGAGGAATAGACACTGGGCAGGTCCCTTTCTGCCCCTCAGGAAGCATTCAATAAGACAGCTACCTTCTGTAGGTGCTGACCACAGTCACTGACCATGGTAAACTCTTCGTAAATGCCAGCAGGCCTCTTCCCAGGATGCAGTGGTGTTCTCTCCACCAATAGCCCACCGGGGAGGGGAACCAGGCCCATCTCCACAGTGCATCCCCTATCCATCACCCCAGCCTTTGTGCCTGCACCCAACATGACAATCACAGTGTGGCTTGAGATGAGACTCTCTAATCCTATTACTCATTCATCAACCAGCAGATGAGAGCAGGCGCTGGATCGAACACTGCTGAGGAAGCTGGGAGATGCCTTCTTCACCGCTGTGAAACTGGGCTTAGCTCAGGCACAATAGGTGTGTAATTTAAGGTTTTGTTGAGGCAGAATCCAATCACATACTTGACTGGTGGATCACAGAGACTCACAGGCTAAAAGAATGAGATAATTCCACCTCACGCAAACACTGGCATTCAGCTTTGACTTAATGACAAATGTGTGATCAACCTTACACTGCTTCATTCTCTCTTTTTTGTTTTAATGCATTTCCACCTCCTTCCCCTCTCTCCTCTCTCCTGTATCCTCCTTGGTACGCAGAGATAGAATGAGGCTTGGCAATGTCCTAGAGCCAGAAAATAAAGGCAGAGAAGCAGGAAGAAGCTTTTAAAATGGTGACTGGCAGGTGGGATTCGCCCAGTCCCCACTGCTCTGTGGCTTTCCCGTTTACAGCCCACATTGCAGTTTATATTCATAGCTTGTTTAACGCCCGTCCCCACTGGGAAGACGGTGGCTGCATCTTCCTTGATCCCCAGAACTGAGCACAAGCACCTAGCACAACCCAGGTGCCCAGTGGATTTTTTGTTGAATGACTTCGTGGAACTTCCAGGGATGGATTTATTCTAATTCTTAGTGATCTTGGTTCTTCCTTTCCAGGAATGGTTCAGAATGAGGAAAGGCAGCAGGCAGGAGAGATGTATGGTCATATTCATTAGATGTTTTCTTTATTCATTTTTTGTCTGGTGGGGATTATTCAGTGTGGGATAGGGAAGGGTTGTAAGAAGAAATAGAACATTTAGTTTCTGATCCCTGTTAAGTGGTGCTATAACTGTTTATATAGGCTGGGCATGGTGGCTCATCCCTGTAATCCTAGCACTTTGGGAGGCTGAGGCATGCGGATTGCTTGAGGCCAGAAGTTCGAGACCAGCCTGGCCAACATGGCGAAACCCTGTCTCTACTAAAAATACAAAAATTAGCTGGGTGTGGTGGCACGCACCTGTAGTTCCAGCTGCTTGGAAGGCTGAGGCAGGAGAATAGCTTGAACCTGGGAGGTGGAGGCTGCAATGAGCTGAGATCGCACCATTGTACTCCAGCCTTGGTGACAAAGCAAGTCCCCACCTCAAAACAAAACAAAACAAACAAAAAAAAACCCACAAAAAAGCTCTGTTTATATAATTAGAGAAAACACTATAAATGAGTTCACCCAACTTTGTGAGTTTCTTCAACTTACATTTATTCATTCAACAATCATTATATAATGGCTACCATGTGCCAGGCACTCTGCTAGGAATTGGGTAATGCACTGGTGAAGAAAGGCATTAAATGGAACAGGCAATAAATAGTATGTAATGAGGAATAGCGAAGAGTGCTGTTTTAGAAGTGAAAAGGGTGCAGTGGTGTAGAGAATTACATTGGAAGGCACTGGTCAGGGAGAAATTCTCTGAAAGGGACATTTGAGCTGACACCTGAAAGACGAGAAAGAGACATTTATTTCAAGATTTCAGGGGAGGCCACCAGGAGTCCAAGGCTAGGCCCTAGAAGAGAGACAGCAGGGTAAGCCGGGAGCCCTGGATTCCAGCTCTGGCCTGCTGTTTCTGTGTGCCACATCTCAGGACAGGTCATGCATCCTTTTGAGTCTCTTCTTAACCATATCTGCCAACTTCACGAGGTCTCCGTGAGGCTCCACTGTGGTCATAGTGTGCCATTTTGTACAATGATAAGCAGAATATAATTGCCAGGAATATTATTAGATTCATGTTTCTTTATCTCGTGGGCCTACTGGGTGTGGGTGTGTAGGAAGGTGTGATCCCTAGCAATGAAAGTGGTCTGGGACCAATTCTGTGGAATCAGTTTCCATTCAATTTTCTTTCCTGGTACTTCCTTTTATGTCTGCCCTTGGCTGGCATTGTCCATATAAATATTTTCTATTGGCAAAGAGCTAAACTGAGCTATAAAACCAGAATCCTGGGTAGTTGCCTCCATAAGTAATTGGAGATGAACGTGACTCTCATCGTTCCTGCTCTGGCCTCACAGGGGATAGGTTTTGTAGCCAACAGTAATTGAACATTTACTAACTGCCAGATACTTATACTATTTCATTTTTACTAAAACCCTATTCTAAAGACAAGGAGGCTGGGCACGGTGGCTCACACCTGTAATCCCAGCACTTTGGGAGGCCGAGGCAGGCGGATCACTTGAGGTCAGGTGTTCCAGACCAGCCTGACTAACATGATGAAGCCCCGCCTCTACTAAAAATACAAAAATTAGCTGGGCACGGTGGCGCATGCTTGTAATCCCAGCTACTTGGGAGGCTGAGACAGGAGAATCACTTGAACCTGGGAGGCGGAGGTTGCAGTGAGCCAAGATCACGGCATTGCACTCCAGCCTGGGCGACAAGAGCAAAACTCCGTCTCAAAAATAAAAAATAAAGACAAGGAAACCAAGGCTTTTAAAGGTTAAGTAACTTACTCCAGGTTCCTCAATAACACAGTGGCAGAGCTGATTTGAATACTTCTACTACTATCATTACCGTTACAAGCACTAATAATGATAGTTTCTATTTATCCAATGTTCACTGAGTGCCATTACTATATTGTTGTTGAGATGTCAGTTATTATTGTAGTCGATTTTCCTAAGCAGGTAATTTTTTAAAATTTCAAGATTCTTTTAAGATCTTCTCTTTGTCTTTGGTGTTCTTTTACTAAGGTATGTCTAGATGTCAATGTTTATTTATTTATTCAGCTTGGGGTTCCTGAATCTCAGGACTGCTGACTTTCATCAATTTTGGAAAATCCCAAACCACTTTTGTTGAATATTGTCCCCCCTCACTACAGTCTCTTTCTGGAACTCAAATTAGATGTATGTTAGATGTTTTTCCTCTAACTTCCCTGTTTTTTTTAACCTCTCTTCCAAGCTTTTCACCTCTATTTTTCACTGTGTTACAGTCTGAACAGTAGTCCTCCCATGTTGGGGATATTAACTGGGGATACATTCTAAGACCCCCAGTGGATACCTGAAGCCACGAATAGTACCAAACTTTATATATACTATGTTTTATAGAGCATATACTGAAACCATGGAAAGTAAAACCGCAGATAGGGAGGAACTACTCTACTTCCTTTAAACTTGTCATCCGGGGCACTAATTTCCCCTCAACTGTGTCTAATTTATCTAATTCATCCATTTCTTCTTTTAAATTGAAGTGTAAATTACATAGAGAAAAGTGTAAAAATCATAGGTTTACATCTTGATGAATTTTCACAAAATAAACATACATACAGGACCCTAACCAAGGTGAACAAACAGAACATGGTCAGGATCTCTGAAACTGACATGTGCTCCTCCTATCATCATCTACTTTCTCCACAGAAATGCCTCTTCTGGCTTCTAACACCATAGATGGTTTTGCCTGTTTTCAACTTTACATAAATGGAATAACATGATTGCACTTTTTTGTGTCTGACTTTACTCAATAGTATGTTTTTTTATTTTTTGTTTTTTATTTTTTTGAGACAAAGTCTGGCTCTATTACCCAGGCTGAGTTGTAATGGTGCAATCTCTGCTTACTGCAACCTCCACCTTCTGGGTTCAAGTGATTCTCTTGTGTCAGCCTCCTGTGTAGCTGGCTATTTTTGTATTTTTAGTAGGAACAGGGTTTCACCATGTGGGCCAAGCTGGTCTTGAACTCCTGACCTCAAGTGATGTGCCTGCCTTGGCCTCCCAGAGTGCTGGGATTACAGGTGTGTGAGCCACCACACCTGGCCAATGGTAAGTTTTTAAGATTTGTCAATGTTGTGTGTATTATCAACATCTAGGCATCTAGGAGTTTCACTTAGTTCTTAAAACATGAGGAACATGCTTGGTTTTAGTATTCTGTTTGTGTTTCTTTAAATATCTGCAGACTTTGTATGTCTTATTCTCATGGTGGTTTGTTCCCTTGTGGTTTTGTGATTTGGGGCTTGTGAAGCCATGTTCTCTGGCCCTTTATCTGTAGAAATTTTTTGACGTCTAGTTTCTTGGGCATGACTCTAGAGAAAATTTGCATTTGTTCTTGCCAGACTTCCTGATTAGTCACCAGCAAAGGACCACGTTAAAACAAATGGCTTAGGGCTTTCGGTGCTATATACATAGGTATGGTAAATGGATTCTTACCCCAAACCCAAGTTAAGCTTGTGAGTAGGAGTTCACAGTGCGGACTGGCAAAAGTCCCATGATCTCTCCTGTGTGGAATGGTGGCTTTTTGTTTTTGTTCCCTTTATTTTTCTAGTAACATCGTTATTGAGGTGTGGGATGATGTTTTTCATGTTAATTAACTCACTGAGGGGGGTCACGTTTCTGGCTTTATGCAGGGGGTCTCAATCTAAACAGCCACCTTGCTTAGGTTCCCAAGCCTTGTCTTCACCCCTCCACACATCAGAGACCCTTACAAACAAAGGCTGAAGTCCACCAGGTGTTAGCAGCTGCTCCCCAAGCAAACACTAGTTCATGCTTACTTACTCTCCGCTTCTGAGAGTACTTTCTCATTGTTTCTGGCCTCCAAGGGTTGCACCTGATTTTCCTACCAGCTCACCCATGCATTTTAAAAAATATTGTATCCAACGTATCTGTGTATGTATGCCTATTATGTAGCAGGAAGGTTTTCTCTTAACATCTATTCTGCTATCATGCTGGGCCAGGTAAACAAGCTCTTTATATGCAATATCTCATTTAATCCCAGAAACAAACCCTCAAGGTTAGTAATCAGGAAAATCTCCATTTTACAGAAGAGGAAACTGAGACTCTGAGAGGATGAGCAACACATCCAGAGTTGCCCAACTGATACAGGGCAGAAGCAGATTTAGATCCAGGTCCTGTGACCCTGGTGCCTATGTCAGTAAATATGACACTTGCTGAAGTTGGTGTCCAGGATGGCTTGGGTTTCACTCCAGGTCTCAGGGCCAATAGAGCAATCACATTATTGAGAGGACCTGGTCAGTTGTCAAGGCTGGTGCCTGCAGGGCAAACAACGGCCAAGCTTTAGAGCTAGGATCCAGGCTGGACACAGGATTAGGCTGTCTCACGGGCTTCTTTGGGAGGTAGAGATGGCCACATGGAAAGGTGTCATTTGCTGAATTGAGCATCTTCAGATATCACAAATGTGCCAGTTCAGACGTAGGGAACATCCCAGGGGAAGAAATCTTGGTGGATGGAACATTTCAGGCCATTAGGCTATTACAAGGGGAGGTTCTTTGAGTGTAGCCTCATAACTAGGCTTCCCGAGTCACCCAGGGAATGCTCCCATGGTGTGCCTCCCCCACTTTGGGTGTCCTGATCCCTCTTTATTTTTCTCTCAGCCCCACTCCCCAACCTAGTTTGGTCTGGTGGGCTCCATGGTGCAGTCCCCTCTGGCCTTTTCCCGGTTGGGATCTGGACTCCTGGGTTCCAGAGCTGGGTGAACAGGAACTAGGGATGGGGATCTGAAGTGCCTTCATCTCTGCGGCATTTGTCCCACTTGCTGGGGAGGAGTGTGCCAGGCTCCTAGTTCTGAGCCAGTGCCTTTTCCTCCAAAGGGTGATTGCTTGCATATTAGTTAGAAAAGAGGTTCAAAGAGTTGGAAGTATAGAAACTAACTCTTGTTGAGCATTTGCTGTGTGCCAAGCACTTGTTTCACGGTAATGAGACAGGAGTTATTTTATTCCGATAATTGTTTTATTCTTATTTTCCTTTTTTTGAATGCCATTAGAGTTCATTTTCATCGTACATCATTTTTCATTGCATTCTGTTTGGAGAGTGTGACATGGGACATGTGGTGTAGCCCACCAGGTCAGAGCCTGAGCTCAAGTCCCAGCTTTTCCACCTTCCACCTGTGTGACTATGAGTCTCCCTGAGTCTCAGCTTCTTCACCTGCAAAATGGGGATATGAAGAATAGCGGCTTCGGAGAGCTTCCTGGAGTGCAGGAGACATTGTTGGGGTGCTGACTATAACCCCCTGGCCCACTTGAGAGGTCCCCTGTTGTTAGTTCCCCTACTTGCCAATGGCTTTGCATCTCAGGCTCTGCCTGAGAATGTTCTTGAGAACTGCAAGAGGAACAGTTTGGAAAATTAAAGTTTCAAGAAAGACCCTCACCCAAAGAGGGTTGGGAGATGGTGGGTAAATGCCTCAGATTCTTTCCCCTTGGTGGGACCATTCTGTGTTGTCTTCTGCAGCCTCTCAGAGGGTTGCCAGCAAGATTAAGCCCAGCTGTCCATCCTGGGAAACTGCTCCTTAATGCACCCTGCAAGGACGTTTCTTCCTCCTTGCCTCACTTCCTTGCCGTCTCACTGTGCTTCCTGAGGTCACCTTCCGAATCAACATGTGCACCTGGATTCCTGTCTCAGTCTGAATTGTTGGGGGGTAGGCCCAACCTAGGAGTGGAAGGGAAATGAGCTATGATGAACCCTGTCCCTGGCATGCATCCACCTCAATACCTGCCCTTTTTGGTTTGCTTCCCATTGTACATCACCTTGGGGAGGCTCCAAGCCCCATTCTGAGATGTTACTTTGTTGCTTGGGGATAACAGGACACTGGGCTTATTGGGGTAAGGGATATAGTATTGGAATCACACTGCTTGTTGTGTTTAAATAGCAGAATCCTTGCCTGGCGACATCAGCCCATGTGCCAACATGAAGCTGTCAGCTGGGTGGCAGTGACTTCTTGACCTGCAGCTCTTGCTCTGTGAAATGGCAATGAATTTTAACATTTATTTCTGCTAAAACACTGAAACCTGCAGCCAGTGGGCTGGTGTCCCCAGATGGTAGGCTTTGGCTGGCCTGAGTGGGTGGGAACCCTTTTCCTCCCATCCATGCAGACATCTAACCCAAGCAGGGGCTCTATGACCTGTCCCTGAAATGGATGGAGGTGGGCCTAGCGCAGCCAGCCGTGGTCAGGACTTTGGCCATTGGTCTTTGGCTGAGTGGTAGGGGCCGGTTCTCCATGGCTGGGACTTGGTACAAGGTTGGCTTATCCTCTTCTCTGTGATTTGCCACCACCTACTATTTATCACACTCTGCATGCCACACTAAGCGCTCTGCAATCCACAACAACCTTGCCATGTGGGTATTCTTACTTCTCCCATTTTACAGATGAGAAAACGGAGGCTCTGGGTGGGAAAGTGACTTGCCCCAGTAGACTCTGATGGTAAGGGGAAGGCCAATTAGCAGCCAGGGTGACTCTGAGGCAAGGAAGGAGATGGGAGTCTAGGGCAGAGCTCCAAGGACAGTGGTGCTGCTCAGAGAGCTTCCTGGTGGAAGTCCCTCTCCTCCTCTTTTCCCGTGGAGAGAGGCAGCAGGGCTCTTGGGAGCGTGACTTTTTGGGCAGTGGCTCAGTGGGCTTCTCGGGAAACGGTGAGGCCGGGGAGCCAACACAGGGGGGCGTCGTGTCCCCTTCCTTCTTGTGTGGGTAGTTCCTTCAAAGCTAGCAGAGGGGAGAGGAAAGGTAGCCTTCGAAGAGGCCTCCAGGCATGCAGGAATCTGTTCCCAGCTGTGCGAGGCTGTGCTGAGAGCCTGGGATTTACTGTACTCCAAGCAGTGGCATTCCAAATTTAAAAGGCATCAGGCACACCCCTGCCTCCTCCCATGCTGGGGTCATAGGGCCAATCTGTGGAACAGAGAGAATCACCTGGGGCTGGATTGCACCAGAATCTGCCTCTTATAGGACAGGCCTTGATGATGGTGAAATTGAACGGCAATTGGTGAGAATGAGCGGAGGAATGCTGAAGCCCTTCCTCTGGAATAGGAGCTACATCAGCGGTGTGACATTTCATTGACATATCATCATCATCATTTTTGTCATCATTGTCATCATTAGCATCCTCATGCTAACTTTCTCTCAGCAGTTACCATGTAGCAGATGCTACTCTAGTCCTTAGCTTATATCGTCTGATTTTAAAGCTCATAGCCTCCTTGAGGTTGGATCAGGCTGCTAACCACACAACATGTGAGTGTGAACGAGATGTGGTCAAGTGATACGGACTGGATCTCAGCCCCCAATGGCCTTGGTTGAGCACCTTTGGGCAGCCCACAGACCACACAACTATAGTGTCCCTGGATAACAACCAACATGGTACCCATTGTTCAGATGAAGAAACTAAGGTCAAGAAGTACTAAGCCTGAGGTCACACAGCCAGTGGGTGGCTGAGTCAGGATTCGAATCAAGACCTGCCTGAGTCCAAAGCTGCTGGAATTCACAATGACACCACATTTTATAATCACACCATTTTATAAACACGCTTGGGTGCACTGGGAGGGGGGTGGGGGAATAGGGGTCCATCTATAAAGATGCCTTTCATTAAAACCTTGTAATTACCAGACTTGTGTAAAAAGAAAATAATTTGCTATAGTTTTAAAGTCATCACTGGAGGGGAAAAAAAACCCCACAACAACATGTAAATAGTATTAGCTGCTCTCCAACTTTGTTGAATTTAGCTGATGTTTTTGCTGTTGACTTTCCCAGCTATCAGCTTAACTATATAAATCCAGTTGACGTGTCTTTATTCAGATAAAACTCTAATACTGCAAGTGTAGCAAATTAGATGCAAATGCCCCTTTTTTATTTTAAGTATACTTAAAGCTGCCTTTCCAATGCAAATTTTATAGGAAATCTCAACCAGCTAGGACAGACGTCCTAGCTGTCAGCAGGCAAACGCTTTCATTTTGGTCTCAGGCAAGGGAGCTGCCTGCTTTTTTTCTTTTTGCCCCTGCAGACTGAGATAATTAAAACTACAGAGAAATAGTTTTAAATATACATGATACACACAGTTCCTTAAATTATGGGATAATGCATAAATTCACCCATTACCATATTTGATAGCGGCCTCGCTGACCAAAGCTGGGAGGTGGGGGCAGCCGGTGAAGCGATTTTCTCCAACAACTTGCTTCCCTTGTCAACAACCTCGCAGCTCCTATCACTTCACCTGGTGTCCTAAGGAGCCCTGGTAAAGGTTCAAAGAGAGGTTGTGAACATGCTCATTAAAAAGGGATTGCTATGTGTTTTTTTTTTTTTTTTTTTTTTAAGAAATAAAAATGTTAATGGCAACTTTTTTTTTTCTCCTTTTTCCCCCAGCAGTTCTCAGTCTCCTTGGAATACATATCCATTTCGGCTTTGATTTGTTGAGCTCCCTGAATGAGTTTATCCAAACAATGTGAATTTACTCAGATCTCTCTCAAATCCCACATCTCTTGTGGTTGATAAAGCTGACTTTAGCTAAGAAGGGCTGGATCAGTGTGATTTGAAATTCACATTGAAAATGATAAGGGCTTTGCTGGAAATAATAAGCACAGTCAAATGCTGTCAGGAGGAAACAGTTGAGCGTGCGGGGAGAAATTTGGTAAGGCCCTGCCCTGCCCCTCCTTCTCTTTCTAGAATCAAGGTAGGGAAATGGGGGGAAAGGTGACTGGGGCTCTGCTTAGACAGACACTTAAGCTTTGCAGATGAGGGGGCTGATAGTTCTAAAGAGCTTTGTGCAGTAGCTTCATTCTTTTTAATTAGAAAATGGCAGTCATTTCTTCATAGTGATGGACGTTCTCCTCTTCCTGTGGGGTTTGGGGTGGTAGTGACCATTGGCTGCCATGGTGCCTGACACCAGTTGAAATCTCTCTCTCTCTCCCTCACTCGATTCCTTTTTGAGCACTTAACATATGCCTGGTACTGGGCTAAATGTTTTCTCATTTTCTCCTTCCAACCCTATGAGGCAGCGAAATTATTATACCCATTTTACAGAGGTGAACATTGAGGCTAACTTCGGGTCCAGGAGCCTAGTCAAAGTTCCATCAGGATTTGCCACTAAGTCCTCGCTGCTGAGTCCTAAACACTCATTCTCTTTCCCTCTAGCTGGCAGACTGAGACCTAATGCCTTAAAGGAAGAAATTGGTTTGGAATGTCATTCTTAAGACATTATAAGGGAAGATGTTTCTCTGGAACATGTTAACCAGTGGCACTAAAGGGGAGGAGAGGGAGTGGGGTATGAGGGCGGGAACCGACATTCTGGGAACAGAGTGGAGCAAAGAGTAGGATCTTTACTCGGTGAGTGTGATTTGAGTAGACCAGGGCTTTTGACCTGGGCACTGCTTACATTTGGAACTGGATAGTTCTTTGTTGTGTGTGTGTGTGTGTGTGTGTGTGTGTGTGTGTGTGTGTGTAGGAACTACCCACACAAGGCTGTCCTGTGTGTTGTAGGGTTTGCACCATCCTAGACTCTACCTACCAGATGCCAGCAGTACTTCATCCCCAGTTATGACGACTTCAGATGTCCCCTGACATTGCCAGGTATCTCACAGGGGAACAAAATCACCCCAGTGGAGAAACGCTGAAATAGACGTGGATCCTTCAGAGCCTGGATTCCTCATTTTCCTTAAAAGGCAGGTTCCATGCGGGTTATGGCTCCTCCTCCCTGTTTCCCTTTGTCTCAGAAGACCCCACTTTCACACGCCCTCCTAAGCAGCTAAGAGCAACCTTCCTTGGAAATAGGTGGATCGGAGGAGCTTTGCCATTGAAACCTTTTTTCCAATTACAGTAATTATTCCCTCTCGTCTTCACCATCAGGGCAGTCGGATAAGGCGCTAGACTTCTTGCTGCCTTAATCTATACGATTCCAGTTCTGCCTTGATGAATGACTTTTCTGAATGCTTCTGCCTTGTGTGGTGTGTGTGTGTGTGTGTGTGTTTTGGGGGGAGCGCTGTGGCCAGGCTGGGGCTGGGGGTGGGGGTGGGGTGCATTAATTCTTCCCAGTCCTTGTCCCTTGGATGCCTCGCAGCCCAGGGCGGCCCCACTGCAGCAATCCCTTTCCCACCAAGCTGAGCTCACAGCTGACCTCTCTCTTCCCCTTAGCTCGGGGCCTCCTCTCTCCCTGCTTCCACCCTCCACCTGGGCCGCCTCTCCTGACCCCATGACTCCGTGTTTCCTAACCAATGCTGCTAATAGCCACTGATCACCGAAGGGCAGTTTAAATTCTATTTAGACTTAAAAAGGGGTGGGGAGGGGGGAGCAAAACTTCAAAAGCTGTTTCCTGCAAGCAGGGCGGAAGCCAAGTCCGGCCATCAGCAGCAGAAGCCGGATCGATATTTCAGCACCATCCCCTGGCTGGGGTTTCGAGGAACTTTTATTATGATTGCGGTTAAGCTGTTCTAAAGTGGGGCATCGTTTATAAAACAAACGGATCCCTTCCAAATAGGTTATTTTCCTGGTTAATGACCGATGGTCTGCCCCGGGGTCTGTCTGAGTTGCGATTCCAGATGGGAACAGACACTACCAGCCCAATTATCTTTATTAAGTGTTTTTCCTCCCCCTTTCTGAAAAACGAGATGGCAGCCAGCTCCGCTGTCCCCTCTTCCCCTTGCTCTCACCCTGCGCCATTTCCTGCATTCGCCTCATTATGGACAAGTATGTCCTTTAAGACACAGAGACTAATGAGGCGGTTTTATGAGACTAATACATTTTAAATTTTAACACTGGAGCTAGCATCTTTAATTGTACAATTATACATTCATTTGGCACACACTGTCTCTCGCTGTCTTTTTTTTGCTTTAAAAGATAACAAAACCACAGGTGACCAAAGGCATGTGAAAAGACAGAATTTATGTCATTCTTTAGGGTACTAAATCATGCAAGAATAAAAATTGTTTTTCTCCTGGTAGATTTCTTAAGCAAAAGTAGTTCGCTACTGTTTCAATGAGAATGATTTTTTTTTTTTTAAACTGGAGCAAGGAAGGATGGGAGAGGGTTAAATTATATCTTATTGCAAACTTCTATCTTTACAGTCGTCTATTTCTACATATAAAGCCTGTAGCTAGAAAACACTTTGAGAATGAAAGAAATCTTGATATTCTGTGGCCCAGCAGCTGGTGAGAGAGAGAGAGAGAGAGAGAGAGAGAGAGAGAGAGAGAGAGGAGCTACATATCCTGTCTCTAACAAAAGCCTGCTGCATTCCCTACCTGACAGGACTTTATCGGGGAGTAATAAATAAGGCTGAATTATTGATGATGAGAACTGCTAATATTATTATGACCTCAATTAAGTGCTTTTTTCAGACACATTAGCAACAAAGGGTCTTCCCTCTCCTGGTTGCTGTTTTCCCCCCCCAGGCCCCACTTTACATTAAAATCTAATTGATCAAACCTATTTGCCATTCGCACAAGAGTGATCACCATAAGGGGTCATCTATCAGCATGGACTCCTCATCCGGCGATTAACACCTTTTGTTGCCGGCCTCAGTTCTGTACCAGCTGAGAGGATCAGAAAAGCAGGGCCTCCCATCTGTGTGTGTGAGGTCTGACTTGTAGGACCCTTTAATTACCTCCTTTAACACCCTTGCGAATCACAGAAGATGTCCTTGCTTTTGAGGAAGTCCTGCCAGGCAGGCTTGGGGTCACAAGATGGCACCCTCCTTATCTGGAGCAGAGGTGTCCTGGTGGGGACCTTGCTGTCTCCACGCCTTCCGCTCACTGCCCACTCCCCCATCTCCCCATCCCATGGGCTGCTCCAGGGAGTCTCTGTGTCCTGTCTTCAAGGAGTTTGGAACTTGGTGATGAGTATGGGAGTGGATGAAGAGTGGAGAGAAGCCCTTATCAAAACCCGAGGCTGGGGCTGGGCTGAAAATGGAGACCTGCACCCTCCTACCCCAGGGAGTGGAGCTCCCCATGAGTTCCCGGCCTGTGATCACTCAGGACCATGCACCACCCATAATCCCCTTGAAATGTGTACACAATTATGTTTACATGTATTTTTCGGGAGAGGGTTAGAGTTTCCATTAGATTCTCAAATTTGTCCATGACCCCAGAGTGGGTTAGAACTATTTTCTCAGGAACACCTTTATACCTTTAATTTTATTTGTTTTATATTTTAATTTAGACAGGGTCTTGCTCTGTCACCCAAGCTGAAGCACAGAGACACAATCGTAGCTCACTGCAGCCTTGAACCCTGGGCTTAAGCACTCTCGCCTCAGCCTCATGAGTAGCTAGGACTATAGGAACGTGCTGCCACATTCAGCTAATATTTGAATTTTTTTGTATAGATGGGGTCTCCCTATGTTGCCAAGACTGGTCTCAAACTCCTGGCCTAAAGAGATCAGGAGCTTCTTAAATGGCAGAGGTCTTTCATGGGTTTGACTCTCAGGCAGGAGTCTCTGGTTTTGGGAATGTGACTCTCAGGCAGGAGTGTCTGATTTTGGGAATGCGAGGAAGCCATTGGGATGAGCTTGGCTCTTGGTGCATGGTGTGATGTCGGGTCAAACTCTCTCTCTCTTTTCACCTCCTTTCCTGGGTCTTTGTCTTTTCTGCCCATTTGGTCAAAAGAAAAAATGCTCATCAACTTTCTGCTTCCAGTAGTTAGTGTAAGAGTGGGCTTTCTAAATAAGCGCAGCTTGTACAGAACCTGCCACTGGGTGTTGGAAGTAATGAGGATGTAGGCAACGCCTTGCACAGGCTGTATTGCTGCTGATGGAGAGGAAGCAGGTCCCAGCATGGCCCAACGGGAATGCTCTTGGGGTGACCTTGGACAGCTCGGAGCACTATTCAAGGTCATGTTTTTGGCTCGCCCAACTCCACCTACCCACCATGAAAATCACATTATCATTTTTTTCCTGATTATAAATCACTACATTCAGAAATCAGTCAGAAAAGATTGAAGGCTGGGCGCATGGCTCACGCCTGTAATCCTAGCACTTTGGGAAACCTAGGTGGCAGATTGTTTGAGCCGGGAGTTCAAGACCAGCCAGGGCAACATGGTAAAATCCTGTCTCTACAAAAAATACAAAAAATTAGCTGCGTGTGGTGGTTTGAGCCTATGGTCCCAGCTATTTGGGAGGCTGAGGCAGCAGGATCACTTGAGCCCAGGAGGCAAAGGTTGCAGTGAGCCGAGATCAGTTTGTGCCACTGCAAGTTAGCCTGGATGACAGAGTGAGACCTGGTCTCAAGAAAAAAAAAAGGGTGAAACATTACCAAATCTTCACATTTTGGCCTACCTCAATTTTTATTCTTTTTCTTATGCAAATAACAATAGAAAGATATCCAGGAAAATTTTAAAAAATTTAAGAAGGGAGCTACGTGTATTATTTCTTATTTTTCTTATTTACATAGTAACGTACATTGTAAACATCTTGCCATGTGAATAAGTATTGTTTGGCATCATCACTTTAAATGACTGAATAATATTGAATTGACTAGATTTACTGTATTTGCCAATCCCTTCTTGCTTGGTGTTTAGGTGGTTTCTACTTTTGTCTATTAGAAAGAGCGCTGCAATAAATGTCCTGATAGAAACATGAGGTACTTACCTGATTACGTTCTTAAGATGGATTTGTAAAAGTAGAATTTCTGGGTTAAAGGGTTTGTGTTAATATTTTTTATTTACAATACAGATTAAAGGATAAGATGCATCCTTTTTTTTTTTAACTTTTAAGACATCGTAAAAGGGCATTTTTCTGTCAAATATTTGTCCAAAGCAAGGAGGTTTGGAAGAGAGGAGAGTGGAGTCACGTAAGGGCTGACTCGGTGAGTTTTCTTTCTCCAAGAGTGAGTCTGAAGGGCCTAGAGCAAATAGGCTTAGTTTTCTGCCAGTGGAGGCTGAAGTAGAGACAGATCTTTGGCCTCGTCTGGAAGTGCTGTTGAACGACTTGGCCCCCTTCGATACACAGATCTCCTCCAGGTCAGTAAAGAGGCTTTGAGGCTCGCAGTGGTGATGATCATGGCCTGGCTCACCCTTATCTCAGAGCTCTGATCTGACGCAACCAGTCCCCATGCCAGGCGGCCAGGCGGGGGTCGGTCTGCCCACAGCCCCTCCAGAGAATGGGGCTAAGCAGAAGGCGGCACGGTCATGAAACATTCTGCCACGAAGTGCGGCTTGTCCATTTAGCACTGCCTAGTGGCTTTTCAGCTTATGTTGTCTTAATTCAAGTTGTCATTCATAGACAAGTAGAAAACTAAAATCAATAAATGGTGAAAATGGGCTTTAAAGGCAAACTGAAGTCACAGAGGAGGGAGAGAAACAGCATCCATTTCCTCAATGGATTATGTTTTTCCTTCCTATTTAGAATGACTGGATCTGGGGCCTGTGTTTTTTTTTTTTTTTTTAAAAAGGAAGGGAGAAGAAGACAAATACATATCTCTTTTAAAGATGTACAGAGTGGGCCGGGCGCGGTGGCTCAAGCCTGTAGTCCCAGCACTTTGGGAGGCCGAGACGGGCGGATCACGAGGTCAGGAGATCGAGACCATCCTGGCTAACACGGTGAAACCCCGTCTCTACTAAAAAAATACAAAAAACTAGCCGGGCGCGGTGGCAGGCGCCTGTAGTCCCAACTGCTCGGGAGGCTGAGGCAGGAGAATGGCGTAAACCCGGGAGGCGGAGCTTGCAGTGAGCTGAGACCCGGCCACTGCACTCCAGCCTGGGCGGTAGAGCGAGACTCCGTCTCAAAAAAAAAAAAAAAAAAAAAAAGATGTACAGAGTGTTCATTGGATAAAATCTCAGGCCTGAAGCATCATTTGATTGGGCTACAGAGAATGATGAGGATGATGATATTTGGGGATGAGTCTCTATTTTCTCCCAGGACCATAGTAGGTATATTTGGGGATGTCTTTCTGTCTGATTGCTATGTTACTTCCCTTAAGTTTGTGCACTTCTCTGGGCCAAGTCTTCTCAGTTGGAAAATGGAGTTGGACAAGGTGCAGTGATTTTGCAGACTGTTCTCTGGTGAGAAACCACAGCAGATGTGCCTCAGGAAGCATCAGGATAGGAGTGGGGTTTAGGTGGAAGGGGCTCTGGTCCTGCAGCTGAACCTTGACAGAACAGCCCTGGGCTCCTGCCAAAGATTTCATTCGAAGTTAGAATTTCGTGGCAGAGACAATCATTAGAAAAAAAATCACCGAAGAGAGGGTTTCCAAATTTCCTTCCGCTTCTGAGGGTTATAAACATCTATTGCATGTCTACAAGTTATTTCTGAAAACCCAGCTTGGACTAATTCCACCTTCTTCCTGTGATTAGTGTAGAACTGACAAGAGTAGAGAAGGTGCCAGGTCCAGGTAGGGGAGGGAGTGCTGGTTCCAACTACTCCTGGAAATACTGAAGGACTCCTTTGTGACACATGGGACATCTCAGCCTGAGTTGTCATCTCATGGACTTGGGTGTCAGCGATGGAACGAGGGGAGACACAAGTCATACCACGAATAAATTTCAAACCAAGAGACGATTGTATCAAACCACAAATAGGGTAATACCATTTAGGTGGCACTCTGTGACCCAATCTCTGTGGCAAAACCAGGAAACAATTTCTTGTGTTTCTTTTGAAGAAACCAGACCTTCTGTCTATTGGCACTAACTGGTGGCCTAGAAGAGGAAGGAGAAACAAGAGGCTTCTTTGGCAATCCCAGTCACTGACATCTTTCTCTCCCAAACCCACTCCCACCTCTACCCGCCTAAAAAAAATCAAAGTTGGATTTGGGCTTGCCACACAGATCTAGACAGGTCCCCTAGCAGCCTCTTTCTATGAGTTTGTTACCACTAGGCCCTTCCTATTTAGAAATTCTGGAGTCTCTGAGAGGCAGACTGATTTGCCCAGCCCAAATGTAGAAAACCACTTAGGGTTAGTAAAAAACTCATTGGCAAGAGGAATGGAAATTCAAGCTTACCTGTATTTTGGACATACAAAAGCAGCCAATGTGTTGGGAAAACTTTCTAAGAAATGTAGCACTGAAAAGTTGACTCGGAGCTAGAGAGCTGGTGCTGGCAGTTAGCTAGTTTCGTGAGGTGGGAATATACTGAGCCTCCTGGTGGGAACGGAGACCTGAAGCTCTGAACAGTTGTGCATGATCTCCCTATAACCAGCAGCAGCGATGTTGAATCTACCTTCTTGTCAAGCAGCCAGTATTCCAAGGGCCTGGGGCTGCTGTATTCACTTGGCTTCTGAGATAAGTGGACCTGGAAGTGCAGAGAAAAATCTCTATCCATGCCCTGGCCGAACTCAGCAACCTTGGGGTGAGACAGATGCAAAAGTGGTCCCACTTTTCCTCGAGCTGTTCCTACAAGTCAGTTTGATTAGGTGTTATCAAAAGGGGCCTCCAGGCCGGGCGTGGTGGCTCACGCCTGCAATCCCAGCACTTTGGGAGGCTGAGGCAGGTGGATCATTCGAGGTTAGGAGTTTGAGAACAGCCTGGCCAACACAGTGAAACTCTGTCTCTATTAATAATAATAATAATAATAATAATTAGCTGAGCATGGTGGTGCGTGCCTGTAATCCCAGTTACTCGGGAGGCTGAGGTGGGAGAATCATTTGAGCCCTGGAGGCAGACGTTGCAGTGAGCAAGATCATGCCCCTGAATTCCAGCGTGGGCCACAGAGCAAGACTCCATCTCAAAAAAAAAAAAAAAAAAAAAGAAAAAAAGCAGGGGATTGGGGGGGAATCCATCACATGCCCATCAAAATATGTTCTCATTTTATTTTAATTTTTTAATTGAATTTTATTTTCATTTTTAGAGACAGAGTTTTACTCTGTCACCAGGCTGGAGTGCAGTGGCACGATCTTGGCTCACTGCAACCTCTGCCTCCTGGGTTCAAGCAATTCTCCTGCCTCAGCCTCCCAAGTAGCTGGGACTACAGGCATGTGTCATCAGGCCCAGTTAATTTTTTTGTATTTTTAGTAGAGATGGGGTTTCACCATGTTGGCCAGGATGGTCTTGATCTCCTGACCTTGTGATTCACCCACCTCCCAAAGTGCTGGGATTACAGGCGTGAACCACCACGCCTGGCTGAATTTTTTTTTTTTTTTTTATAGCGATGGGGTCTTGCTATGTTACCCAGGCTGGTCCCAAACTCCTGACTTCAGGCAATCCTCCCTCCATGGCCTCCCACAGTGGTGGGATTACAGATGTGAGCCACCATGCCCAAGTCATAATAGCTTCTGACATTTAGTGAGTGTTTACCCTGGGCCGCACACTGTTCAAAGCCTTTGACATGTACTCACTTCACAGATGAACACACTGAGGCTCAAACAGGTGAAAGTGGTAGAGCCAGGATTGGATTCTAACTCGAGTCTAGGTGTGTAATCCTGAGACTATTTTGTCTTTGAAACCACATCAGTCTACATTTAAAGGATGACAGAGAGAAAAAGAGAGAGAAGCCTGAAGGCTGGAACCTTCCATGCTTGATCTTGGCCATGATCAATGCTCTATCTCAGGGGGTCTCCAGGAACCGTGCACTGAGAGCAGGCACAGGGCTGCTCTGTTCATAGCTGAGGCTTCAATCCCAGCAGCCCCCAGTTCAGTGTTCTACTGCGACAGGCTGGGCCGCATGGCACACCCCCTTTGCCCAGATTACAAGGAAGGGAAACAAGAGGAATGTTCTCTGTGGCTGAGATACAGGCCCTCTGAGATGGGGACAGTTACAAATGCAGAGGGACAGGCCAGCCCCTGTTAGGAAGGCACAGCCCATGCTCCTGTGATTGGACTAGAACTCCCTATTTGAGGGCCTGGTCCATGGAGATGGCTTCCAACCTGGCCAGTGACGGAAAAGACCTGTGCCTGGCTCCTATGGGAAGAAACCCACTCTCTCTTTTATCGTCACTCTGCCTCTCACAAGCGGTTTCCAAGGTGGCAATGAGGATGGCTGTTCACAAATCAGCAAAGTGCAGAGCTCTCGCTGTGAGATGCTTAATTTTTGTGAGTTGCGGAACCCTATTTATTTTATGTGACAGCCTCTTCCTTCCCCTGCCGTGACAGAGTGTTCTGTGGGGTATGTTATGATCTTTAATTAAAGGGAACTTAATTTGGTTTTGAGGCAGCCTTTGTTCGTTGGCGACACCCTAGGGTGTTTTAAAACCAGGTTTTGGAATCATTGCCATTGAAGCCTAGAGTCTAAGGCAGACTCACTCCTATGGACCGACTCTGGTTGCCTGGATATCAGGGAATATGTGTCCCCCTCGCCCCCCTCCCGCACCTCCATGGAGAAGCTGGAACTTTACCAGGCTTTTCCCACTTGCCTTGGGATTTTCTGCCCATCTTCCCAGGAACACCCGGCAGGCCCCATGAATGGACTCTGGGCCAAAATGATGTTTGAGAAAGGGACGGACCATTTAGATGACAAATGGGCTTCAGGGCACTGTCAGAACGTCCAGGCGGTGGGGACTATTAACGGTCACATGGAGGCGGCCGCATCTGTGATGGCAGAGCGGATCGGTGGGTCCCCACTGCTGTGTTTACTGCTCCTTAATGTGGTATTGTTTACTCACAATTAAACCCTTTACCATTAATTTAACTTTCAGATGCTGAAATTGGTCACACAGCCTCGAGTCCCAAGGCCCGGACAGATGTGTTCTATACACTTGTTTAAACACGGCGCTCATTAGGAGGTAATGCATGTATGGCAAGTTGATTACACCACAAAGCAGGATGCTTTATCATGGGGGCCTCTCAGGAGGCGGCGGGAGGGGCGGTCAGCTGCCGCTGTCACTCTTCCCCCCTCGGATCCTGAGTGACGGCTCGGCCCGCCACCTCCTCAGCCGCCTGCTCGGAAGTACACAGCTTCCCGTCAGAGCGCCGCCGAGCTGCCTGGGA
Organism: Macaca nemestrina; assembly: GCF_043159975.1. Taxonomy (NCBI): domain Eukaryota; kingdom Metazoa; phylum Chordata; class Mammalia; order Primates; family Cercopithecidae; genus Macaca; species Macaca nemestrina. Next base: position 53,326,143 of record NC_092142.1, read on the forward strand.
GGAGGTATTAATTGTTGTCAGCCTCCATTTCACACCCCAGATAACAAACGAGAGCCACCCTGGCAGTGTTTAAGGAAGATAAACAAGTTGCCTGAGCCCCTGCAATTAAACACGCTTGCATATTTAACTGAGATGTTTCCTGTAAAAAACGCAGGGCTGCCCTGAGCACGTTCGCACAGAGTGGCCCTTCCAGATGCCGGCAGCAGTGTCCTGTGACCTGGAGGCTGCTCACCCCATGTGGCTCAGAAAGAGGCCCCATATTTGCAGAGTCTCTTGGTAAACCACATTTCTCCGTCTTGATCCAAACAGACATCAGAGTTCAGGGGGATGTGGAAAGAGCAGAATCTCTCTTATTTACTATCTTGTAGGAAAAAGGTAGAGTAGTGTAGTGGTTAAAAGAAAGGATTTCCGGACTGGGTGTGGTGGCTCACGCCTGTAATCCCAGCACTTTGGGAGGCTGAGGTGGGAGGACTGCTTGAGCCCAGCAATTCCAGATCAGCCTGGGCAACACAGCAAGACCCAGCCTCCATGAGAATTAAAAATAAATTAATGGGAGTGGTAGTGCACACCTGTAGTTCCAGTTATTCTAGAGGCTGAGGCAGGAGGATCTCTTGAGCCCAAGAGTTCAGGACCAGCCTGGACAGAAGAGCAAGACCTACAAAAAAATACAAAAATTAGCTGGAGGTGGTGATACACGCCGGTAGTCCCAGCTACTCTGGAGGCTGAGGCAGGAGGATCCCTTGAGCCCAGGAGTTTGAGGCTGCAGTAAGCTAGGATCTTGCCACTGCACTCCAGCCTGGGTGACAGAGCAAGATCCCATATCTTTATAAGAAAATAAAATAAAAGAAAAAATTCTTGGAACCAGACTACCTGGATATAGATTCCAGATCTGTCTTTCTAAACTGGATTAGTTTGATCAAGTAGCCCTTTGAGCCTCAGTTTTCTCATCTATAAAATAGTTATAGTATAACACGTATCTCCTGTTCTGTTGTTATGAGCATTAGAGGCTTACATTGTGGCCCTGTGCCTGACCCATGGTAAATGGTGAGAAAATGCTAGGATTGTTAATAATTATGAGAGTATAATAACCATCTCATAATAATAACGACGATGTTATCAAATGTTACTTTTACCTTTCAATACACAAAATTGCTTAGGAATAGATGGTTAGAGGAACTAGTTGTAGGCCATCCCGAAACTGAGTGCTGTGACAGCAAGGTTTGATTGTCACATCCCTCTGCTCTGCAGATCCGAGGAGGCGGCATCTGATGAGCTCATGACTGAAGTTGTTCTTCAGTGCTTTTCCTCAGTCTCAGGAATTGGACAGACCTCCATCTTCCAGATATTTCTAGATACTTCCAGATATTTCTGCCCCAACCCCTGACAGGGTTGAATCTGCTAGACAAACTGGTTTGCTTCTCAAGTTGTTGTTATTGTACTTTTTTTTTTTTTTTGAGATGGAGTCTTGCTCTTGTTACCCAGGCTGGAATGCAATGGCACGATCTTGGCTCACTGCAACCTCTGCCTCCCGGGTTCAAGAGATTCTCCTGAGTTGCTGGGATTTCAGGTGCCTGCCACCACACCCAGCTAATTTATGTATTTTTAGGAGAGACAGGGTTTTGCCATGTTGGCCAGGCTGGTCTCGAACTCCTGACCCTGTGATCCACCCGCCTCGGCCTCCTAAAAGTGCTGTGATTACAGGCATGAGCCGCTGTGCCCAGCCCATTGTACTTCTTTTAAGGTGGCTCTGCAGCAAAGTCCCAAATCCACCATTACGTAGTAGCCTGTCCCTCCATTCCCTGCCCTGGGTGCCTCCCCAACCCCAGTTATGCAAGGGAACTGAGGCAGCTGGGATGGACACTCCTTGCTCCCCTGTCCTGGTCACATAAAGGAAAGAATGAAAAGCCCACGAGGAAGAATATGGACTTTCCCCTTCTCCAGATCCCCAAGGAAAATGGTCTGACTCATTCTTGTGATCCACTGCAGTGTTACAAACATCTTTTTTTTTTTTTGAGAAGGAGTTTTACTCTTGTTGCCTAGGTTGGGGTGCAACGGCGCCATCTTTGCTCATTGCAACCTCCGCTTCCTGGGTTCAAGTGATTCTCCTTCCTCAGTCTCCTGAGTAACTGGGATTACAGGCGCCTGCCACCATGCCTGGCTAATTTTTGTATTTTTAGTAGAGATGAGGTTTTGCCATGTTGGCCAGGCTAGTCTCGAACTCCTGACCTCAGGTGATCCACCAGTCTTGGCCTCCCAAAGTGCTGAGATTACAGGCGTGAGCCACCATGCCCAGCCACAAACATCTCTTGAGCATCTACATGCAGTGTTCTAGGTGCTGCCATTTGGTACTCTATCCTGGGCATCTTATCCTTGTTGGGTAAGTCCAAACCATATCCCTCTTGTCACTGGGCCTTTCCATGTGTCCCTTCTGCTGCAAGAACCACTTCTACTGAGATCTGCACCCTCTTTGCCTCCCAGGCTCCCAGGACGTGGCTTTTCCTGACCTACTGGACTGTGGAGCAGATCTTTCTGTTTTAGGTCCTCAGAGCACTCTCATGTTCCCTTTGTAGCATCTTTCAAAATATTCATTATCTGTTTAATTTCCACCTTCCCAGTGAAGATGGGGGCTGTCTGTCTTGCTTACCCCATCACGCCAGCACCCAGGACCCCGCTTGTAGATGCTCAAGAGATATTTGTGACACTGCAGTGAATCATGAGAATGAGTCAGAACATTTTCCTTGGGGATCTGGAGAGAGGGAAAATCCTTATGATTCCTCGTGGCCTCTTTATTTCTTTATGTGGCTCAGTGATGATGGCACTGCTCCATTGCCTCCATTTCCTTGTGGGAGAAGGAGGCAGGGAAGGGTTAAAGTGGACTTGCCCCAGATCAGGCGTTTGCGGTGCCCCTTCTGGAGGTCTGCAAGTCATCACTTTTGCCTTCAGCCCCGCTGACACCACCAACTGCCCGGGAACCCGCGATGATTTGTCCTTGGACAATGCAGAGGATGTGGCTCTGTCTTGTGGGTACGTTTCAGGGAGGTGGGACCTTCACTTATTTGTCTCCACAGCTGCTTCCTCTGGGCTTTGTGGTTGCCCATTCGCCGCCTTCTCATCCGATCGCATTACCCTTAATAACCATCGCCCTGGCGGGAGAGGAGTGCCGAATTCCGTCTCCTGCGTGCCTGCGTGTGTAATGTGCCGAGCAAGTGATCCTAATGATGCATTCAGCACACCACTCCCCCCAGACCCGGCTTCCAGCTTATCCAAATCCATTTATATTCCCGCTCAGACCTTTGGGATCAAAATTCCTGACCCTTTTGTGAAAAGCAAAAACACCTTTTGAAAAAAACAGAAGAGGGAGGTGAAATTCCCCAAGCTTTCATTTCCCTTCATGGTTGAACTTCGATGACTCAAGTTATTTGCAGTCAATCTATTTCGCTGACTTGTCCTGCTGACTGCCAGGAGGTCAACATTTCTGGCTTTGCCCCTCCAGGGGCAGCATGTGGTCCCAGCTGGTTGTGCTGTGGTGGGAATGGGGGCTCGCGGGGCGGGGGGTGGCTGTGTTGTCTGGAAGCTACGTTGGGGGCTCTCTTCTTTTGCACTGGAGCTTCACATTCTGCAAAGATGTTACTTCTAGGATAGTGCTTTTGTTTGCTGTTTGTGTTGAGTGGGATTAGCTCTGATTACATATTAATAACCTGGAGCACTATCTAGTAATTAGATGTTATCTTCCAGATGTTTAAAAGAAACCTTTAATATTTTAAGCTGCTTGGAGGTCTCTTGGCACTTTATTAAAATGGATGGAATTTAAAATGGGAGTCGGTGGTGAAGCTTTTTGCAGATTCTCTTGTTGGTCTAAAGCCCCACGGCCCAGGGTATCTATGAAAGAACCCAAAGCATTTATTGTGGTAGCCCCTATTTGGGAACAATTGGAGCAGCCACCCATTCAATGGGTGGCAGAGAGACGGCCACGGCACTTCTGGCCCCTGTCAATCGGCTGGGGCAGCCCATTGATTTCTTTGAACCACTTGAGTGAATCTCTCAGAAGTTCCCCTCCTCTGAATCCCACACAATCGCCTGTTCTCTCTTTATTAGGCGCTCTGAGGGACGGCCTGGTCTACACCTGCCTTTGAAGGCACCCCCACCGTGGTTTTAATGACCTCCATCCGTCAAAGGAAAAGTTCAGAGTTCATTCTTTTGTGCAAGTCCCAGCCACTGAGGAGTTGAGGGTGCTGGCTGGTCCGGCCTCTTTAAGTCACCCGCCCGAAAACTTTCCCTGTGACCCGGCTCATGTCAAAACAGCAAGCTGGCCGCTCTGGCCATTGTCATCGGAATAAGGGCTAAGTGATGCTGCTTGGTCATTACGTGTGCCCTGATTGGCAATCAGGGTACAATAGGGGGTCATTAAAGGCCATAAAACTGCCAAAGCTCTGAAAAGGGGATTTTGAATGGAGCCAGAAGGCTCTGGGAGCCTGCCTTTGCCATGCCTTCAAGGAGAGGGGGTTTGAGCTGATCTGGGGGGAAAAGTCAGCTTGGTCTGGATTAAGAAGTGTCTCCCCTGTGACATCAGAAAGAACTGATCTACTGGTGTCATCTTCCTACTGCTCGTTCCTCCATTCTTAAATGAGATCCACCAGGAGCAACAACCCAATTCACATTTCGGGAAGTGAAGGTTGGCAAGATAAGGCTTTATACAAGGAGGTGAAAGTTATTCATAGATATAGAAATGCTTATTGGATTAAAGACTCATCATGGCTGGGCACAGTGGCTCACACCTGCAATCCCAGCACTTTGGGAGGCTGAGGCAGTGGATCACTTGAGGTCAGGAGATGGAGACCAGCCTGGCCAAAGTGGTGAAATTCAGTCTCTACTAAAAATACAAAAATTAGATGGGCATAGTGGCGCATGCCTGTAATCTCAGCTACTCGGGAGGCTGAGACAGGAGAATCTCTTGAACCCAGGAGGCAGAGGTTGCAGTGAGTCGAGATCATGCCATGGCACTCCAGCCTGGGTGACAGAGCAAGACTGTCTCAAAAAAATGAAATAAAATAAAATAGTAATCATGCATATATGTAAGTATATAGCTCCCTATAATGAAAGAGGCAGCTCTTACGGAACATTCATTTTATTTATTTATTTAGAGACAGGGTCTCCCTCTGTCACTCAGGCTGGAGTGCAGTGGCCCAATCACCACTCACCGCAACCTCCAACTCCCACCTTAGCCTCCTGAGTAGCTGGGACTACAGGCATGTGCTACCACGTCCAGCTAATTTTTAAAAAGAATTTTTGTAGAGATGGTATCTCACTATGTTGCTCAGGCTGGTCTTGAACTCTGGCCTCCAGCAATCCTCCTTCCCTGACCTCCCAAAGTGCTGTGATGACAGGCATGAGCCACTGTACCTGGCCTGAACACTCATTTTGTACCAGGCCTTGTTCCAGACTTTTTGCAGGTGTTAACTTAGTTAAGCTTCACACCAACCCATGGAGGTAGGTTAGCATGATATATAGCTAGAAAAGGCACTCTTGTTAAACTTCCCCCACGTGGCCTGACTTGGAAAGGAACCATGGAAAGAGAAGGGGTGTTTTTTTTCTTAAGTAAATATGATGGTAGCATTAAAAATTTCGTTGTCTTGAGTCTACTGTGTGCTAGGCACATGCAGTATCTCACTTAATCCTCATGCCAATGGCATCGATACTGTTATCATTCCTGTTTTATAAGAATTAACACTGTGAAAACTGAAGTGCAAAGAAGGGGGGTGTGGATGGCATGCAGGCACCGCCCAACCCCAAGGGGCGCGGAACACATCTATTAACTTGTGAGTGACATCTCCTGCAATTGTGCAGCTCGGTGGCCCTGCTGGGATTCGTGACAGCTCTACTGCCTGTGCCTTCAACCATTGTGTCCCATGCGGCATAGGGATCCTAGATTAGGCTTCAGCAGGTGTGGGTCCTAGATCCTATCCTGCTGTGCAGCCTTGGACAAAACACTTTACCTCTCTGTGCCTCAGGCTTCTCAGCTGAAAAACAGTAAGGCTGGATGGGGCTTGGACTAGTTTTGAGTTGCTCAAACTGGGCTCTTCTCTGCCTTAGGATAAAGCCAGGAGACACATGGGTCATGTTTTGAGATTGTCTGTTTCATTCCAGGGCAAGTAATTACAAACATTATTTTTCTGTTTTCTTAGCAACATATTTTGCGGTAGAATACAAAACCCCCGTGAATTTTTCAGATTAAAAATGAGACTTGATGGAAGTTTGACATTTGCTCTGTATGCCATTGGGCTCTTTCCACGACCCCCAAGATCTCCCGGAGCTACTGTTCCCTCCCCTCTGCCTATAGGGGGGCTTTTGAATAAAAGTGTAGGATCCTCCATATCGCATGGCATGAGAACAGCTTGAAATCCTTTTGAGCTAGCCTACTGGTTGGATAAGGACAGATAAGGACCAAGGATCCTCTTGGTCTTCCAAATGGAGCTCCCAATTTGGGACATCAGTGAGAAAAGGCACTGTAAACTGTAAATGTAGGCATAAATGGGGGTGATATGGTTTGGACGTTTGTCCCCTTCAAATTTCATGTTGAAATGTGATCCCCAGTGTTAGAGGCGGGGTCTGGTGGGAGGTATTGGGTCATGGGGGCAGATCCCTCATGAATGGCTTGGTGGTCTCCTTGGGGTAACGTCTGAGTTCGCACTCATTTAGCTCACACAACGTCTAGTTGTTTAAAAGTGTGTGGCACCTCCTTCCTCTCTCTTTCTTGCTCCTGCTCTTGCCATGTGACACCACCTGCCCTCCCTTTGCCTTCTATCTGATCAGAAGCTTCCTGAGGTCCTCACCAGAAGCCGAGCCGATGCTGTTATGCTTCCGGTACAGCCTGCAGAACTGTGAGCCAATTAAACCTCTTTTCTTTATAAATTATCCAGCCTCAGGTATTTCTTCACAGTGATGCAAGAATAGACTAACACAGAAGGGGGAGCCCAAGCTGAGATGGCTGGAGATTCCCGAGGTTGTAGCCCCAAGTTCCATTTAGGGTTAGAAGGAAGGGCTCTAGGGACTGGGAGAGATTCTGGCTCCACGCAGGACTAGCTCTGGGACCCTGTGCAGAAGATGAGTTCTCTGAACCTCTGTGTCCTTATCTGTACTAGAGGAATAATCAGAGTGCCCACTGCTTAGGGTCACAAGGGTTAAATGAGAAAATCTATGCAAGGAACTTACAACAGAACTTATATCATAAACGCTCAATAAACATCAGGCATCATGACTATTATCATCTGCTGTTTTATCTCTGCAGTTAAAACCATTCCTTTAAAGAGCTGAACACCTCTCCTCATCTGTGGTCCTTATGAAGTCTGCCCTCTGGTTCAGAAAGATAAAAGAGAAAATAAAAGAAAGAAAAAGAGGAAGAAAGAGAGAGAAATAATATGTACTCTTATGTTGTTTTTCTTTCGTTCAAGATTCTTTCTTTCTTTCTTTTTTGTAGAGATGGGGTCTCTCTCTGTCGCCCAGGCAGGTCTCAAACTCCTGGACTCAAGCCGTCTGCCCACCTTGGCCTCTCAAAGTGCTTGGATTACAGGCATAAGCCACTGCACCCTGCCCTGTTCAAGGTTCTTTTGGAATTAATTTTTCCTCTTTAATTTTACATTTAGAGCCATTGAGATTCGGTCTCACTTTCTATCTCTTTGTTGGGTTATTTAGAGTCTGTGTGTCCAACTGTCTCTTAGACACTATCGTTCCCTCTCTGAGTCTCTTGGAATCTCCCTCCTCCCTCTTTCTTGGTTGGGGAGTGTGTGATTTCCTTTGAATCTCTGGATGCAACCTTTCTTCCTCCTCATTGTAGGAGGTGGGGCCTCAAGGATGGAGAGAGGGAGGCATTTTGGGGTGGAGCCATTCTCTGGTGGTTGGGAGCCTGGGGCTTCTGTGCCACGTGAAATGCCTAATCCACCCCACACTGATTTACCCAGGAAACTTCTGGAATGTTAAGGAACCACCCTGGGCCTTCTTTCTCCTGCCTGAGTGAGGCCAGACTTGCCTATGTAGATGGAGATTCCCCACGATGTCCTCCTTCCCTCCGGGAATTTTCCAGAGCAAATTTGTCTCCCTCTGTGAGACAAACAGGATTTCCTGCACTCTAGTCCAAGTTATGAATGCCCAGAACACGACACCGTTTAAAATCTTATCAATCTTGCATCCTACTCCCTTGAATAAATGGGGATGGAACCTGGCATGGACATTTGCTTAAGTTTGCATTATCCCAGTGATGCCTTTGGGAAAAGGACCAATCGATTTCCTGCTTGGGATAATCTGAAAATGGACTGAGCTTGCCAGTTTGCTCTTGGTCCTATCAGAGGGATGAAGATCTATAGATTCTGACCTAGTCTGGCCACTTTCTTGCTGTGTGACCTTGGGCCATTCCCTTTCCTTGCCTAAGCCCTAGTTTGGTCTTCTGTAAAATGAAGAAGTTGAACTCCCTAAGGCCTCTTCTATAATAACTTTAATAGTCAATTTTCAATATTCCTTTATTCATTTATTCAACACATATTTACTTGGCACCTACTATGTGTTAGGCAGTGCAGTCACTGAATGCATCAGTGAATAAGAATAATGTTTCAGCTCCCATAGAAGTAAGGAAATCTAAAAGTCCAGATGGAAGGAAGGAGAGTTGGGGGACAAGGAGAAGGAATGAGGAAAATCAGTGAGGAGAGTTTACAGGGAGGCAGTTTTCAGACCAGTTATCAGACTTGCCCACAAAAAGAGCTATCCCAATGAGACGAGATTCCACATGAAGAGCTGAGTTCCCCAGCAGCAGAAATGTTCAGGGATGTCAGAATGACAACCTACCAGATCTGTGCAGGTAATTCCCCCACCGGGAGGCTAAGAGCTGGCCAGGGGAAGGGCTTGGAAGGATAGTTTTAGGCACAAGGAACAGCATGTGTGAAAGCTGGGAGACCAAGTTTTGACCATGTGGGACCTTGCACATAGGGTCAGGTTTCATCGCAAGGGTGATGGAGGATTTTCAAGCAGAGTGGTGAAATGATCAGAGAGTTCTAGGAAAGATGTGTTGACTGCAGAGAGGTGAGTGGATGGGAAGGAGAAAGCCTGGGGCAGAAAGGCAATCTTTAGGAGGCTGACAGGGTAGTCTGGGTGACAGCTATCACTCTCTGAGCCAAGGGGGCATCTGTGTGGTTAGAGAGGAGGGACAGGTTCTAGACACCAAGAGGAAGTGAGCACCAGGGTGCTGGGTGACTGACTGATTGGCCAAAGGTTCAAGGAAGAGAGAGGACCAAAAGTTCACATGGGTAGATCATTGTGAACTGATTTTGATTTTGAAACAGTCACCTCTGGAAGTTAGCTAGAGGGAAGTGGGTGAGCTCTTTTTATAGGAAAAGGTGCCAGCAGGTGATAAGGAAAGTACTGATCGATTGGTACAAGGCGTGCGAGCCAAACCATCAGAACAGCTCGGGCTACCATTTTGAAATACTATAGACCATGGAGGCTTCAAACACAGAAATTTATTTTCTCACAGTGCTGGAGGCTGGAAGCCAGAGATCAAGGTGCTAGCAGGGTTGATTTCTGTTGAGGTCTTTTTTCTCCTCTTGTAGATGGTGCCTTCTTGCTGTGTCCTCATATGGCAGCCTCTCAAAGACTGGGATTCCTAGGCCAGGCGCAGTGTCTCATGCCTGTAATCCCAACACTCTGGGAGGCCAAAGCAGGCAGATCACTTGAGGTTAGGAGTTCGAGACCAGCCTGGCCAACATGGTGAAACCCCATCTTTACTAAAACTACAAAAAAATTAGCTAGGTGGAATGGTGGGTGCCTGCAATCCCAGCTACTCAGGAGGCTGAAGTCGGAGAATCACTTGAACCTGGGAGGTGGAGGTTGCAGTGAGCCAAGATCGCACCACTGCACTCCATCCTGGGTGACCGAGCCAGACTCCATCTCAAACAAAAACAAAAACAAAAACGATAACAAAAATTGGGCTTCCCACTCCAGGGTTTCTCTTTCCCACCCACTCACCTCTCTGTAGTCAACACCACTTTTCTAGAACTCTGATAATTTCGCTATCCTGCCTGCCTTTTCTCTATAGGTGGGTGGAAAGAGAGAAAGTACACAATCTAGTTAGTCTTCCTCATGTTATAAGACCACCAGTCTTGTTGGTGTCCCAATAGGACCCATTTACATATGACCCCACCCTTTTGACCTCATTTAATTATCTCCCTAACAGTGCTATATCTGGTCATATTGGAGGTCAGGGTTTCAACATCCATATCTTGAGGTGGACACAGTTCAGTCCATGTCAGCTTGCCTGTCCCTAGAGTGCTGGGCATTAGGTATAGGGTCATCTGGAGATCCTAGGAAGAGTAGGGTGTCCAGGCAGTGGGCATGGACACTGAGGGGCTAATGTATTTACCGACTAGCATGGAAATATTTTAGCTTCTGACAACTTGGTAAGGCTTCACTTGTACAGACCCCACAAATTCCAGCCCTTTGCGGGCTGCATGTGGCAAGTTGTGCCAAGCCACCAGGAACAGGATGTCATCGAGCCAAAAATCAATTGGGGTGGTGGTGTTGGGAGTGGCCTTTAACATGAAGATTAAATATTTGCTTTTAAAAGTATTAAGACTCAGTGCATGGTCCGTGGTTGCTTTTCTTTTTCTTTTTTTTTTGAGACTGAGTCTCCCTCAGTTGCCCAGCCTGGAGCGCAGTGGCGCGATCTCGGCTCACTGCAAGCTCTGCCTCCCGGGTTCACGCCATTCTCCTGCCTCAGCCTCCCGAGTAGCTGGGACTACAGGTGCCCGCCACCACACCTGGCTAATTTTTTGTATTTTTAGTAGAGATGGGGTTTCACCGTGTTAGCCAGGATGGTCTCGATCTCCTGACGTCGTCATCCGCCCGCCTTGGCCTCCCAAAGTGCTAGGATTACAGGTCTGCGTTTGCCTTTTAAGAGAGTAACTTGGTATTTTTTTTTTTTTTCTCCTTGGACTAAATATCTGTCTTGATGAGTGTAAGGGAGTCACCACATTGAACATCAAAGTTCTCATTACTAACCAGAGGGAGGTATTTCTTTCCCCTCTCACTCTCTCGTAAGCCCAACCTTATCTGGAGGGACCTCTGTCCCCAGAGCTGTAAAACAAGCTCTTTTTCTAAGCGAACGGTGCACAATAGTGTCAAATTATGTATAATGATTTTGTAATGTGAACTAATGCCACCAGGGACCTTGCAGAAAGTACCACTTTCATTAAACTTATCCAGAAACAGTGTCTGAATATGAATTTAGAGGTGGTGGTAAATTGCAAGGCGCATTTATTTTAAGCATCTGCCGGCTGCTCTCAGATGCAAAGACTCACTGGGCAGAAATCAACAGCTCGGGTGCTTGGTGCAGCAGTGGGATGAGGCAAGAGTGATTTATTCCCTCCCTTCTCTTCACCCTGGGACCTCAAGCCTTGTGAGATTCTCCGCCAGCAGATGCCGGGGCTGCTGGTCCCTCTTTGTTTGAGCCATGCTCACCTCTCCAGGAAAGTTCTCCCACCCTTCCAGTGGATCACAGAGGGCATCTGGGCATGGCCTCGGAATTAATGAGACCTCCAATTACATTTATTTGCTCCAAGGAATTATACTCAGCACTGACCCCATATATCAGACTTTCCCCACCCCCTTAGCGTTTCTTCAGAAGAAGTAGCTAATTATAAGAAAATCATACCCAGGAAGGACAAATGGAAGAGACCTCAGAAGAAAATACCAGGGAAATGCCACCCTTCCAGCCCAGAGCCTGGTCCACGAACCCCACTCTGGAAGTCGGCCTTGCCTTCCCTGTGACCTGATAGAGCCAAACTCCACCTGTGTTCAGGCCACCACCACCAAGAGATGAGAGAGAAGACAATACTAATCAAAACTAACCCATGCCATTTTTCCAGCTCTGCTAATCTTAATTGAATCAATCTCCCAGCCTCTCTTGACAGTGAAAGATTGCTCAAATCTGGGAGGCCAGGCTGGACACGACTCCTAGAAGAAAAAAATCTTCCTTAATCATTAATTTGTCCATTCCCTCCCATTTGGCCCCATTCTTCACTGTCTTGCTGGTGCACCCCCCACAACCTTCCTCTGTTATAATCACTCCTAAGTGTTCTTCCCAATATGCTCACATAGCCAGAAACCAATTTGCTGGAAAAGAATATGGCAGAGCAGCCCCCAGCCTCTCTCCTTCTCTCTGGTACGCTCTTTCCCCTTCTTTCTATGAAGTCTAGTTTGGCTTTAATTAAGTCCAATGAGGTCTCTGGTACTATTTTCTTGACACATTGGTAAATAGGCTTAGAGTGGACTTTTCCCCAGAAGCTAGAACTACTGGGCATCAAATTGGCCTTAGGTAAATTATTGGAAGGAATTCTATCATTGTAGGATGCACCTTATCCTAGTGAATGGATCACATGATGAAAGCAATTGCACTATCCTTGACATGTCTCAAAAACGAAAGGACTTATTTATATCCTCTGGACTTACAACTTTTCAGAAACTGCACTTTTTCCAAATTATCCAGAGCTCCCAGGCTCTAGGTTTAACTGTGATTTTTGTCTTTCTTAAAATAGGTTCAATGGTTAGTAAGACATTCACATGGGGGTGTGCAGAGTGAGTTGAGATTAAAGTAGAGTGAGTGAGGGATTTGTCATCCATTGCTATTAACTCTGGCTTGGACTATTGCAATAGTATGTTAACTGGTCTCCTAGCTTCTATCCTTGCCTCCCAATACTATCCTCCATGAAGACAGTGAGGCCTTCCAAACATAGATCACAACTTGTTCCTCCTTGGCTCAACCTTCTTACGCTTCCTAAATCCCCTCCCAAGGCTTGCAAGGCTTTATATCAAGCTTGTCCAACCCACAGCCTGTGGGCTCCATGTGGCCCAGGATGGTTTTGAATGTGGCCCAACACAAATTTGTAAACTTTCCTAAAGGATTATAAAATTTATGCATTTTTTAATAGCTCATCAGCTATCATTAGTATTAGTGTATTTTATGCATGGCCCAAGACAATCCTTCTTCCAATGTGGCCCAGGTGATATGGTTTGGCTCTGTCCCCACCCAAATCTCATCTTGAATTATAATCCCCATGTGTCAGGGGAGGGACTTGGTGGGACATCATTGCATCATAGGGGTAAATTTCCCCTTTGCTGTTCTTGTGATAGTGCGTGAATTTTCAAGAGATCTGGTTGTTTGGTAAGTGTCTGACACTTGCCCTTTTTCTCTCTCTTCCTGCCATGTAAGATGTACCTTGCTTACCCTTCATCTTCTGCCGTGATTGTAAGTTTCCTGAGGCCTCCCAAGCTATGCAGAATTGTGAGTCAATTAAACCTCTTTCCTTTATAAATTACCTAGTCTCAGGTAGTGTGTGAGAATGGACCAATAGACCAGGGAAGCCAAAAGATTGGACACCCCTGCTTTATGGGATCTGGCTCCTGGTTTCCTATCTGATCTTGTGTCATATGACTCTCTCTCACTCATTCCACTCCATCCACTCCCATCTCCCTAGTGTTTCTTAAAGACATCAATCTTCTTCCCACCTCCAGCCTTTGCCCTGGCTGTTCTCCTGCCTTTTTTTTTTTTTTTTTTTTTCCGAGACGGAGTCTCACTCTGTCGCCCAGGCTGGAGTGCAGTGGCACGATCTCGGCTCACTGCAAGCTCTGCCTCCCAGGTTCATGTCATTCTCCTGCCTCAGAGTCCTGAGTAGCTGGGACTACAGGGGCCTGCCACCACACCTGGCTAATATTTGTATTTTTAGTAGAGACAGGGTTTCACCGTGTTAGCCAGGATGGTCTCAATCTCCTGACCTCGTGATCTGCCCGACTCAGCCTCCCAAAGTGCTGGGATTACAGGCGTGAGCCACGGCACCCGACTGCCTTCAATGTTCTTACTGTCTTGTCTGCATGACTTCTTCCTTCACTCCACTCAGGTCTGTAATTAAATGCCACCTTACCACAGAGACATTTCCTGACCACCCTGTCTACTAAAGCATCCCCATCACTCTGCTTAATTTTCCTCTGTATCACTTCTTGTTTTCTGATCTATTATTTATTTATTTATTTTCTGTCCCCTCCATGAGGTGACGTACCTGCCACATAATAGACGCTCATTAAATATTTGGTTAATCCCCATGACAAGATTCATTGAGAGGGCTTTAATGACTAGAGACTCTTGAAGACACATTTTCACATTTTCAAATAACTCTTCAGGACAAATTTTCGTAATTTCGAAGTTCATAAGACGTCCCTGAAAACATTTCATACTGACCTCAAATCTCCAAGTACCAACAGTGAAGGTGGAGAAAACCCATAACGTATGCTCTCTAATGCTAATGCTAGTAATAGCAATAATAATAATAATAAATCAGCAATGTTTAAAGCTAAGAAAGGCATGGCGGTTGTCACATTGGACTTCCAATTCGACATTATCCCTGATCAGGATAAAGAATCTTCCACCAGATAGAATTACTTTGAGGTTATTTGAGACCAAGTTTTTAACCCAAGGTGGGTTGCCATTCACAGGTGGATTTATTGTAACCTTGTGGATTACTTCCCAGCCCTCACAGGCCAACCCCCACAAGGCTCCTCTGTGTGTAAATGTCAGGTGGTAAATAAAACACACTGTTCTTCTCTCATGCCTCACCATAAATCGGTCCCAGCCTTACTTGTGGGGCTGGAGTCAAGTCTGATTTATGCAGTTTGTGAGATTTATAGTGTAGTCATTTAACAAAAACAAAAAACCCTCTCAAACATTAGTTCTTACACATAAATTCCAGAGCTTGCAAATGTTTGGAAACTTTTGTTTTCTTTAGATGATGCTGAACATGCCTGTCTTATCTTGGGAATCATTTTAGGTGGGAACCTTCACTCCTGAAAATTCAGTCGAGAGGAACGGAGGATGTTGAGTGTGACTAGCATCATGCTTTGTGCATAGTAGGTGCCAGATAATGGTCAATTGAGTTGTTGTTCAAACTGGGGTCTAAGCTAAGCATGGCAAAGGGTAACTTCAGCTGGGTCCCCAAAGTGCCTCAGACCTGCCTCAATGGAAGATATGCAGATTTTATGTGGACATAGTTGACATCATCAGTGGACACTGAATTTTCTTTGGTTGCCCTGGTAAAGTTGGTGGGCAGAAGTGGGAGGTTCTAGAAAGTTCCCTGCATTAGATATAAGGAAATGTAGACTTGAATGAGTTTGCTATGTTTAAGTCCCAGTTTCCATATCTCTAAAATAAGAGAATAGATTACTGTTGCTGAGTTATTTCACATTCTATTTTATGATTCTATGCTTTAAAGGGGGAGGAATCCTCCTTAATTTTTCTTTGTATTATCACAGGCTTTGGCACAAGGAGCAATGCTGATATATTTGTTGAAAAGAATTTGATTTTTCACTCTGTAAGTTTAGGGTGGGGGTAAACCTGGGGAAAGAGCTTCTTTTAAATTTTGAAAATTCCTCATTGGCTCAGGAAAATAAAAATAGTTCTTTATTTGATTTAGTTTGTGTATGCCGTTTGAGAAATGTCTGAGAACTTCGACTTCAAGAGTCTTTAAACAGAAAAATAGATCTGCACAAACTTTCATTTGCTTAGAATTTAGCATTTTTTTTGGGATAGTTGGCTATCAAAATTTTTTTATTTATTTCTTTGAGGCCAATAATTGTCATTTTGAAAGCAGTTGGGTGTTCGAGTGTTTTCCAGCACTCAGAAAATTATAAACTCGCCATATGCACACTTATATGGAATATATATATATTTTCCTGTTTAGGTGACAGTTTTAGGATTCTTCTAAGCAGTGATAAAAAACTCGCAGTTATAACGTGTGATCATTTTGCCTTTCATTATAATGCAGAATTTCTCCACGCAAAATCGGGCCAAGATATAAGCATAAACCCAGGGGCAAAATTCATTCATTATACATGTACATTATTTCCCCAAAATATTGATAATACTTTTCATAATAATTATTTTACATATATTAGCTCTTGCTGCCATATTAGTATTAAAGATACCTTTATTAAATAATCTTGAATATTTTGTTGAATAATAAATAGAATCTCAGAGGCTTGCGTTAAAAGCTGCTTTTAGCTAGAATGCAGTAAATCAGATGTTTTATGAATAAAATTGGCTTTTGTATTTCTTTCCTGGGGACTGCTTATTTAAATAATTTTCTTGTTTATTGAATGTGTGTGTGCATTTTTTTTTTTTTTTTTTTTTTTTTTTTTTTTTTTTACTAGTGACAAGCCCTCGTGATTCCATCTTCCTTCCTGGCTCTCTCTGTTGGAGTAACATGCAAAATCATATCAGCCTTCTTCTAAACCTCCATCTGAAAGGACAAGTGCCCTGCGTTATTTAGCAGGCCATATGCGTGGTTGTTCCAGCGATGGTACTGGCTGAAGCTCTCTTGCAGTAGACGGACTCCATGGCAAAGGAATGCACTCACAGGGAACCCTCACTGGTGAAACGTGAGACGCACCCTCTTGGATGGAAGCGTTTCAACTTGGGCAGTAGGAGTAGGTTCTTTTCTCTCAGATCTACCATCCAGAATTGACTCTGTTCTTTCTCCTTTCTCCAATTTTTTTTTTTTTTTTTTTTTTTTTGAGACGGAATCTCACTCTGTCGCCCAGGCTGGAGGGCAGTGGCGCCATCTCGGCTCACTGCAAGCTCCGCCTCCCGGGTTGACGCCATTCTCCTGCCTCAGCCTCCCCAGTAGCTGGGACTACAGGTGCCTGCCACCACGCCCGGCTAATTTTTTGTATTTTTAGTAGAGACGGGGTTTTGCCGTGTTAGCTAGGATGGTCTCAATCTCCTGACCTTGTGATCTGCCCACCTTGGCCTCCCAAAGTGCTGGGATTACAGGCGTGAGCCACCACCCCCCACCCTCCAATTTTCTTAAACTGTGCATCCTCTCATTTCCTTTCCTCACAATCTTTGGCTAGGCAGGACTGGAGAGGGCTGCAGAAGGAAAAGAATAACATTTATTGAGTATCTACTATGTGTCAGCCACATTTGTGTTTTCTTGTCTTCAGGGTAGGTGGTAGGTGGTATACTTATTTAAATAGATAACAACAACAACAATAATACATGCCATTTATCCAGAGCTCCGTGCTGGGCTTTGGAAGTATCAGCTCACTTAGTGCTCACTCTGCCAGCTGAACACTATCATTTTCTCCATTTTCCACAGGATGAAACTAACGTTTAAAGAGCTCAGGGAAGTCAAGATTTAAACTCGAGTTTGCCTAACTCCAAAGTCTGTACAGTGCTGCCTCTGTGATGAAAGCTCAGGGAGGGTTGCTTGTGTGGTTCTGAGGAAGGTGCTAGGTCACCATGTCCAGCCTTGCAGGTCGTTGAGTGCCCCAACTGGAAAGCCCTGTGCTGCCATTGGTGGGTATGGATGTGTACAGAACAGGGATGTGGCTGTTGAAAGACGAGCTCGGATGTGATACACACCACCATATATCAGCCTCTTCCTTTTGTATGCAGTTCAGTCTCTACATCTTTTGATTGTACCAAGGAGCAAAGAAAGCTAATATCTTCTTAGATTTTCATAATCTCATCTGTGTAAAGGTCAAGGGCTAGTCTAGTAGTGCCTGCTCTGATGGATTGATTGGGTCTGCCTGGAGTTAGACTGAGTCTGAGGCAAGATCTCCATAGATTGGTGATGTCTGCCATGGGAACAGGCCGGAGACTGGACAGTGAGCTTATTGAGCATATGCTAAACCTGGGCTAGATTGTGTAGCTGTTGGACAACCTGACTTTCAAAAAATTCCATACTGGGGACTTGGAATTATTGGCCTCACATTCCAAAGAGAAAAAAAGATTCAGCAAAGGTGTGATTTTTTCCAAAGTCATATAAGACAAAAAAGGGAAGGGTGCAATACAGGCATCACAAGTGGCTTTTGTCTTTGAGCTGCTTTTCTGGGAAGTATCTCCTCATTGCTCTGAGAGGGAGAAACAAGACCAGCTCCATTTTCTTCACAGCACTTATGCCTGGCCTAAATGACCTTAGTTATTGTTTGTTCTGTCTGTTCTCTCTACTGGGATGTAAACCTTACGAGAGCAGGAACTTGGTCTGACCTGTTGACTGCATGATCCTGACACCTAGAACTGCATCTGACTTCCTGTACATGTTTTTTGAATGGATACATGAATGAACGAATGAATAGTTTTAATGATTTTCCCCATGACCTACTTTATCCTTTGAGAAATTCGAGCCACTCTCATCTCAGGTTCATCCTTCTCCAAATCCATCTTTTGCATTTGACCACTGTATGGGGTTCTGGATTTTATTTTTCAATTCATCTAGTATCTTCCAATTTTGCCATTTAATCATGACCCACATGTCTTCCTTGGGAGCAGTCCAGGGCATGGAAACGTATTCCAGAAGTAATTTGTATTCTTAAATATGGCCTCTTCAGCTCCCACAGCTAGGGGCAGCCTGGCTGAGTCGGTTTTTAGATATGCATATGATTATGTAAATGTAGTTGAATTGAATATAATTTCCTTGAAAATATTTTCCACTGGAAAATAGATCTCCTTGCAAAGGGAACCTAGCCAGGCAGTACCTGAAGAAAAGCTTCATTGTTTGCACTAAGCATGCATGAGACATTTCAACAAGCTATTTTTAGAATTAATAATGATAATAACAATAGCTAGAATTTATTAAATACTTGCTGAGTGCCAAACACTGAACTAATCACATTAAAAATATTTTCTCATTTAAGTTTTTCAACAACCGTAGAGTGCTTACAATCATCACCCTCAGGTTACAGATGAGTAAACTGAGGTACAGAGGCTTGAAACCTATCCTAAGGTTATCCAGCTTGGAGAAAGAGCTGGCATGTAATACAGGTCAGGATGACCCCAGGTTCCCTGGTTAACCTCTCTGCGTTCCTGGCTCCAGGCACTGGCATCCCAACTTTGAGTCATCATCAAAGGCATCTCAGAGAAAATGTCTGAACAAATCTGGAGGATTAAGAAGACAATTGGCAATATCTATCTGTTCTTCATACCTTTTTTCCCCATGACTCCAGCTGGTTCTAGTGCCTCTCTTAGGGATATCTTGCAGAAGCCAGATTATTCCCAGTTAATAAACTATGTGAAATAAATCAGGAAATATCCCAACTCCAATACAACACACAGAATCAGACCCACTTGGTTTTTTAAATGGAAATCAGATTTGCATTAAAAGACTAAGCGTGTTGTTCTCTCTACAGAGCCTCTGGAGGAGACATTCCAGGGGGGATTCTGCTTCTTTCTTTAAAAGGACATTTAAAATCCCATGCACACATGAGCCCCATAGACTTTTTCTCCACATGACTAATCCAGTCTCCTGCGACCTCTCTTTAGTGTGACGGGGACGAGAAACGAAGCCTGCAGCTTCCGCCGACCCCAAACATTTAGTTACATTAATCACAGAACATTTTTGGACTTTGAGCATCCAGAATGAAAGACACTTTCTTGGGGAGACATTGATCAAACAGTCTACAGGTATCTGTACATCGAGGGACATTAATCATTTCTGCATTATCTCGCTCACCAGTAGAATATGTAAATGTGATTCCTGTCAATGATAAGGGGAAGTGAAATTATTCTTAGAGATTGGTCCATCTGGAGCTGTTGATACAATCTTACCTAAGACAATAGGTTGTAAAGATAAATTTTTTAGCATTACTAATCCAGCCTTGCCAATACCCATGGAGAATGGAGAAATTTAAAACCAAACTAAGACTGTACAGTCAGTGGAAGAAAAGAAAACAAGTCCCGGTTTTGCTGTTTTTTTTTTTTTTCTTTCTTTCTTTCTTAGTTTTTTCCTATAATATTATATTAGTTGGCAACCTAGCAAGAAAGATGCTTTCAGGTGCTTTCAGTTTGATTAAGGAGGGCATTTTTGGAAGGATCTTGTTAGGCATTTGGAGAGTGTATTCTGAAAGGGTTCACATCCAGCCAAAGGTTTAATTCTTAACACAAATAGGACAAAGACCTTAAAATCCAGGAAAGAATATCCATTATTTCTGCAGATTCTAAGTTCAGGAGTTTCATCTTCGTAAGAGGAATCTCCTTAGACTCTTCTGACCCACCAACTATGCTTTATAAGATTGATAAAAAATGTTCAGTATAGAGAGGAACAGGAGGAAACGGGTAGACCTGTCTGCTGAAGGAGACCCAGGGTTCTAATCCCAGCCATGCAACTCAATCACTTTGCAGCTTTGGGCAAATTTCTCCCTATCTCTAGCTCATTTTTTGCATATATGAAATGGAATGGGTTGGACAAGATATTCTTTTCTCTATGATAGAATGATCAGCTTTCCTACCTGCTCCGTCTTCTCTGTCAAGGTTGAGTAAGTTAACAAGTTTAGTAGAAGGCCTTGGGATGCTGACCTTCAGAGAGGTCTCTTGGTTTATCAATGTGTGATCACGATGCCCAGAAACTTAGGGCTGTTTCGTGCTGGTGATGGTGTGGGATGTCCTGTCATGAAAGAGGCCTCTGGAGAGGGGACATATATGCTTGAATATCTACTGTTTTAATAGAATTTATAGTACTCAGAAATCATTGAAAACAGAAGGGCATCTTGGAGAGCTGTTAGAGTGTGAATACTGAGCACGTTCTGCTAAAAGTTCCAAAATTCAATGTTACCCTGGAAGATTACTGAAAATCAATGGTAAGAGTGAGATTTCTTCCCCACATTCCAACTGCCTGCCCCCCCCTCTTTTTACATTGATAAATAAAAGAAGAGAAAACTCTAAATTATTATTTTTCAGCTCAGGTGGGAAGGGGAAAAGAAGGAGTTTTGGTGGGCATGAGAGTAATCTTTCTTGGAAATTAATGATGGACCAGCATGAGGTGAGTGATTAAGGGATCAAGGAACTCGCCCTTTGGAGGGGACTAAGTGATGACTTGCTTAGAAAGAAGGAACAAGGTGATTTTCTTCTATGATGTCAGCTTCCAAAAGGTCAGGAATGTTTTCTTCCCCCAGATCCTTAGCTTGCTTCAAATAATCCATTCTGAATCTGACATCCACAAATTAGCTTAAATGTTTCTTGAACTTTATGGAATAATGAGTTCTTTAACTTTGTCATGTCCTTGTGAAGGTTAAATGGTGTCCCTCAAGCTCTATGGCTGTCTATTTTATTTCAGGATATGGTAGTCACCTTGCCCATTGTGTTGTATCCCCTTCATCTTCCCTCCTTCCAGAATGTGTGGTCTTCATTTTCTTTTCTTTTTTTTCTTTTTTGAGACTGAGTTTCACTCTTGTCGCCCAGGCTGGAGTTCAATGGCACGATCTCAGCTTACTGCAACCTCTGCCTCCCGGGTTCAAGTGATTCTCCTACCTCACCCTCCTGAGTAGCTGGGATTGCAGGAGCCCGCCACCATGCCTGGTTAATTTTTGTATTTTTAGTAGAGATGAGGTTTCACCATGTTGGCCAAGCTGGTCTCGAACTCCGGACCACAAGTGATCTGCCTGCCTCAGCCTTCCAAAGTGGGTCATCATTTTTAAAGCTTGTTTTCATATAAAATTATTATATTATTTGCTAACAACCTTAATTCCCTTTTTTTTTTTTTAGTTTGCTATGTTTGCCATGCTGTTTAGTAGGGTTATTGGATTGGATGGGAACACTAACATTTACAATGATAAGATGATGCTCTTTGGCCTTGCATTAGACCAGATTCTCCAAAGTTGTTCTGAAGAACTAGTTGGTTGAGTCTCAAATAGGCATTACTTGAAAAAAGAATTTGGTTTGGCAAATTCTGGGTTAAAGAGCTCAGTGGTTCTAAATGGGATGCAAGTATATTTAATGCTTTTAACATGCCAGCGAGCTCTGGGACTCTCAAAGAAGGGGATGACAGTACTTAGCCATCTCCTACATTTATTTATTTGACCACAGAATCCTCTTTGCTCAGCTCACCTCCTGCAATGAGTGTCCAGAGAGCACATTTTGGGGAAAGGCTAAGTTGAAGGCCACATGTCTGGGATGTGTTTGGGAGAGTTTACTTAATGCAATGTTCAAGAAAGAGAGAATAGATTGCATTAATGTAGGATATTACTTATGAGTTTAAAAATTCCTGATAACTGGTGAAATTTTCTTATTAAAAAGATCTTTTGTAGAAAAGAGATATTTTCCTAGTCTGCTGGTAGGATTAAATATTGGTATAGCCTTTTTGAAATTGTTTTCACAATGCTGTGAAAAATGTTTAAAAAAAGTTAATGCTTCATTTTACATCTATGTAATAAAATATTTCACAGCTCAGCTATTAAAAATAGTGTTATTTAAGAATACTCAATAGCATAAATTCTGTTTCGATATTAAGTGGGGAAGACAGGCTAAAATTACGTATAGATAATGATTCTGTTTTGGAAATAAAATATATATGCATGCTGGAAAGATGGGAAAGAAATACACCCACATATTGACATTAGTTATCTTTGGGTGGTAGAATTCCAGGTAATTTTGTTTTCTTCATTTTATTAGTCTATATTCTCTATATTAACGGTCAGCAAAGTATGGCTTGAGAGCCAAATTTGGACTTCCATTTGTTTTTATAAATAAAGTTTTATTGAAACACCACCAAGCCTATTCATTTATGCCTACTTTTACACTACACCGACAGAATTGAGTAGGTGCAACAGAGATCATACGGCCCACAAAACCTGAAATATTTGCTACAGGAAAATGTTGCTGGCTCCTGGTCTAGGTTATGTACAAGGAGCACTTTTACTTGTATAATGAAAAAGCCTAAAATAGAAAACAATGAACTATTGGGTTTAAATATCAAAACTATCCCTTTTTAAAGGTGAAAAGGTAAAGAAATAACACTCAAACATTTAGTAATATTTACTTCCAATATTCATACCTCTAGGGAAAGTTTCAAGGGGGGAATGTAACAGAAATCTAACAACCTACTAGATGCTATCTGAGATGAAATTGAAACACAGAATGTGTAGATTAAAGTGTTGACGTTTTCAGGCAAGAATATCTTTTAGCCAAGACATCAGTAAGATGTATCCCCTCTGCCTATCCATTTTTTTCTTCTCCCTGTTCCCAATGACTTCCCAGAAGATCACAATAACACATCTGCCACAGACTAAATATTTGTGTCTCTCCAAATTTTATATGTTGAAATCCTAACCCCCAATGTGATGGTATTTGGAAGAGAGGGTTTTGTGGGGCTGGGTGATGAATGGAATTCATGTTCTTCTAAAAGAGGCCCCAGAGAGCTCCCCCACCTTCTGCCATATGAAGGCACAGCATAAAGACAGCCATCTGGTGAACAGGCCCTCACCAGACACTGAATCTACTGGTGTCTTGAACTTGGACTTCCCAGCCTCCAGAACTGTGAGAAATAAATTTTTGTTGTTTAAGCTACTTTATGATATTTTCTTATAGCTGCCCAGACTGACTAAGACATTACATTCAGAATATTCAGTTGTTGATCCTCTCGTTGCTTAAATTTCCGTTGCTTGCTCTCTGACTATCCCTCCATTTTTTCCCCACTCTTACCCTTCAAGAGATCAGAAGATATTTTTTTTGGAGAATAGGAATGCCCCCCAAGGAATGATGACTAGATATTGACTTATGGGAGCTCCCCAAAACAAAATATGGCCTCTGACCAATGATCAAAATACAAAGAACTTCCCATTTGCTTCTCAGCACCTCTCTCTTAAATATAAACAGGCAAGAATCTTCAGACATTTGAGAAGTTTTCACCATGAAAAAAAGAGACGCTCTGCTCCACAAAAATAATGAAGGCAGTAATAAAGACAACACAGGATCCAGGTGATTTTAAAAAACCTATAATATCTTTAGAGTTATATGATAATGTATTATAGTTATGAAAAAAGACTATAAAAGTCAACAAATATATAACAAGAAAGAGTTTTGGGGAACTGAAAATGTAACAAAAGTAAAAATAAATTAATACAAAAGTTGGAAGATAAAGTTGAGAAATATTTCAAAAGATCAAGTTTTAAAAAAGAACAAAATTATGACTGTTAGGAGGAAAAGAGCTTTTAAATATAGAGGTCAAATCCATGTGTCCTTTATCCCACTATCAGGAAGCTTAGAAAGAATGCAAACAGAAAATACAGACAAAGAAATTATCAAAGAAAAACTATAAGAAAACTGCCCAGAAGTCTTCAAGTTACATGACCCACTGGTTTTTCAGTGCAATGAATGAAAAAAAAAATTGACACTAGGCTCATAGTGGTGAAATTTTAAGAATGCCAAAGATAAAGAGAAGATCTTTAAAGATTTCAGAGGGAAAAAAATGTCCATACTTGAAGACTGGGAATAAGAATTACATGAGACATCTCAATTGCTACAGCGGAAGTGAGAAGACAATGGAGAACCCTGAGAAAACCCTGAGACAGATCTTTCTAATCCTAGAATACTATAACCAGCAACTTTTTTATTCAAGTTTTTTTTAAAGAAGTGGAAAGTTAAAAGATGCAATGATCTCCCCGGAAGCCACTCAAAGATTTATTTTAGCAAAGTAAGGGTTGTGTTAGTCACTTTGGGATTCCATAACAAAAATTTAGACTAGATGGCTTATACAACATAAATTTACTTTCTCACCATTCTGGAGGATAGAAGTACTGGATCAAGGGCTGCCAGGGCCGGTTTCTGGTGAGGGCTCTCTTTCTGGCTTGCAGATAGCCACCTTCCTGGTGTATCCTCCCTTAGTGAAGGGACCATGACTTGGTGTTTCTTCCTTTTCTTTTAGGGGCATCAGCCCTATCAGATTAGGACCCACACCCTTATGACCTAATGTAATCTTTGTCACCTTACAGGCCCTATCTTCAAATACAGTTACATTGAGGATTATGGCTTCAACATAGGAATTTTGGGGAGACACAAACATTCATTCCATAACAACCTAAACCAAAACAGAGGAAGATAAGGAATCTAGGAAACCAGAGAGAGAGGCAAAGGGAAGCCCCAGGAACACACATCTTTGTAGCAGGGCTGCGGAGCATGCAGCCTGGCCTAGACTGCAAGGATGGAGGCTCCCGGAGGGCAATATTCAGGAAAAATACAAGTTGGAGAATGAAAACCTGTATTGAGAGGCTGCTGGGGTTGGGGAGAGGTATAGTGGAGGAAAGAAGGAATATTTAGCATTGCTTTTAGAAGACTGAGTAAATAAAAATGTGATAAACTGAGCCATAGCACGTGCCTTAGTTCCTCATTGGAAAATATTTGTGTAATTCAAAATAATGTGAATAGTGACTTAATAAAAGATTATACCATATCTCAGATCATACCCATTCCCTGTCCAAAATTTGACAGCTTTTTGTTGCGCGTAGCGTAAAATCCAACCTCCTTTCCTGCCTCCCAGCATCCTGGATGAGCTGAGCTGCCCTCTCTTCCTTATTCAGCTGTCTCTGGCCACATAGGTTTCATCAGTTCCTCTCAAAACACTGAGCTCTTGTGATCCTAGGGGACTCTGTTCGTGTTCTTTCCTCTTCTTGGAATGTGCATCTCTACTTTCCCATAACTAATTCTCTCTCTGCCTTTGGGGGTCACTTACAGTGTTACCTCTTCAGAGAGGCCTTCCCTGAAGGAAGCACCAGACAGCCATATTTTTTTTTTTTTTCTAGTTCTGTCTTTTGCTGGTTTCCCCTATAACTCTAACTCTAATGAGTAATTTTTGGGAACTTATAAAGGAAAAGCCTCCTCCTCATCCTTCCCTCTTTCTCCCTCTAAATGGAACCCTTGGAAAACTGCTGGTATATACCCTTTTCAGTGAGACCAAATTATATCTCAGCTGGGCTACAGGGCCCTCTCTCTTCAACTCAACTGGCACTTCAGTAGAGAATGCAGCCTCTGCCTTGTGCTCTTGTGTTCATCACCAGCCCAGAGCCTTGGGATACGGAAGCCTTGGTTTTTCTCTGCAAGGCCCCAGCCTGCCATCCTCCAGGGAGATGAGAAGGGTTAAACTCTTCTGACTTCTATGGAAGCCCCCATATGAGACTGATGGGCTTTGGAATCTAACGACTGAGGTGTAGTTTTGCCCCAGTGCTTTCTAGTATGGTAACATTTCTGAGCCTCCACTGTTCCTTCTGTAAAATGGGTAAAATAACAGGACTTGCCTCCTAGGGTTATTCTTAGGATTCAAGAGATAACAGCTCTAAACCATCAAATGCACATTCTGGCGGGTAGTGCTTGCTACATGCTTGTTATGATTGTTAGGAGTATTGTTGAGGAAGAACATGCTGGAAATAGGGACTGCCTAGTCAGGCTCTTCAGTGTGGGTGGTCTAGGAAGGAAAGGAAATGTAAGACAGAAAAGAGATGAATCGTTAGCATTTATTGAGCCAGACCCTTTGCGTTCCACTCACTTTCTCATGGTAGTGGTGTCCCCATTCTACAGATGAGGAAACTGAGCCCCAGGAAGATAAAATCGCCCATGCAGCCGGAAGCTGGGAGAGGCAGATATGGAAGGTACATCTTCTGTTCTGGGCTCCGAGAGGTAAGAGTTCCAAGGGCTTCCGTCCCTGTCCTTTGTCATCAC
Organism: Macaca nemestrina; assembly: GCF_043159975.1. NCBI lineage: Eukaryota > Metazoa > Chordata > Mammalia > Primates > Cercopithecidae > Macaca > Macaca nemestrina. The sequence continues at coordinate 53,352,652 of NC_092142.1, forward strand.
CAAACCCTGCTCCCAGAGTGCCCAGTTCTCCTGCATTTAGCCTTTGGGAGCCACGTTGGGAAACTTTCAGGCCAAGTCAAGGGCAGGAAGTGAGATCATCAGCCATCTTTTAAGGGGGTAATTAGCTGACTATGAAAACAGCTTCTTCAACCACAGCAATTTGCCCCACCAGGGAAGAAGGGAAGTCGATGTTTTTATTATAAACGGAATCATAGTGGGGTTTAAGGCTTAGTAGTGTTTGGTTTAGTTTTGTTTTTTAAAGGCCTGAAGTGGAACTTGGAATCTCCTGCCCCATCCCAGAAGAAAGGAAGTTTATTTTCTGGGTCAGATTAAAAGACTTTGGCTACCTTGATTTTTATTTTCGTGGAAGAGGAGTAACTTGCGCTTGCTGAATCTCCCAGAGTCCTTCTCTCCTTCTTGCACTGGCCTTCTCCGGATTTTCTAGCCAAATGATGTGGCTCTTGGGCTAAGGGCAACAGGTAGGAGAGAGGGAGAGACTTGTAAGGCAGCTCTAAGGTCTTTGGATCCAGTGGGAACAGGGTGGAGCCCAAGGGAAGTGCTTCAGAAGCCACTTACTGCCTGTATGACCTTGACCAAGTTACTTAACCTCTCTGAGCCTAGTTCTCACATCTGTGCAATGAGAGGGGTACCTGTGGCTTGTTCAGAAAACAAGTTTCCCAAACATGATGTCGTGGTTTAAGGTATGGACAACCCAACTTTGGGCAATAGCCCCAGCCTTTACTTTCTGTATGAGCAAGTGCCTTGAGCCTTTGTTTCCTTGCCTATAACATGGGAATGATATTATTAGAGTTGTGATGATCAAATGGCAAAAGTGTTTAAAATAAAGCCTGGCACATAATAAGTGCTCAAGAAACACTAGTAATTTATTGCTATTGTTACTGTTGGCATTGTTAGTAGGGTCTGTCTGGTTTTTGTAGGTGAGTAATGGATACTAATGCTGAGTTGAAGGTCATAGGATGGAAAGATTTAAATGTTGACCTAAGAAATTTGGATTTAAGGAATCAACTTTTGGGATAAAGAAATCTAAGAGGCCATTTCATTCAACTCACTCAAGCATCGGGTGTATAACCAAGGTCTCAGGCAGAGAATGTAGGTTGCTCAGGGCCCTACTGTGGCCGATCTATAACCAAGAAGGGGCAACTCGACAGGTTCATCAATGGCCGTCAGTGGGGAGGCTTTCCTCCAAGAAGGGCCCAGATTAGAGCCTTATTGCTTGTGTCTAGAATCCTTCCCAATGGACCTGGATAAAGGTACTTTTCACATTCCCATGCAAACACATTAAGCCCACGTAGGACCATTCACACTTTAGTATGAATTCATTTATATGAAGATTTACAGTGTGCTGGTTAGCTGAGGGAAGGGCCCTGCTGGGAAGGTCAAGGGGCAGATGCATCATGATATATGGTAGAAGTTGAGCTTGGGGTCTACCTAAATTAGCTTGGTGTGGTGGGGATAGGGCAGCTGAGAAGCCAGAGGCAGCTTGAGGACTGTCCCTCCTAACTTTCCAGAGACACCAAATACATGTCTCATACCTCCTTACAGTTCAGCCAAGACATTTATAATTTGGAATCTACTCACTTTTGGGCAGAGATTCCTCATCCTTCCTGATCACTCAGAGCCAAAAAATGCTCTAAAAATGTGGTCAGTGGGGCCTTAACCTCAGAGGCCCATCTGCAAATAGGCCAGTGCATTGGGTGAAACCATGTCCCCAGCCCGCAGCATCTTTGGGTTACATTATTATTGCATTCATTACTTCAGCTCTGCCTCCAACTGGAAAGGACTTTGGGAAGTTTATAAGGAGAAGTTAAATAAAACAAGGTGGTCTCCCTATCTCTCCTCTCCTACCCTCCTTACCTTAAAGAACAAAGGAAGGGAAAAAAACATTAGAGTAGGGTAGACTGTTCAATTAGGACAGAGGCCCAAAAGGGCAGTCCGTTAATTCACGAATCTCACCTAACAGTATGCACATTTGACTTGATCCTGGGAGCAATTTCAGCCTTTCTGGAAACATTGATGGAATCTGCTTCCTTGACCAATCCTCCAGACACCATCAGTGTTATTGGTACTAATGAAGAAACAGCGGAAGTAGGGACAGGGGTATATGCTTGTTTCCTCAGATAACTTGACGATGATCATTGAACCTCCTTCCCCTAAGAGGAGGCTGCCTCCCAATGAGCTATCTCTTCATTTCATTGGTTTATTCTTTCCATGCATATTTATAGGATGCCTACTGTGTGTCTGCACTCTTATGGGCTTTGGAAATGCAAGGGTTAACAAAACTGTCCCAGATCCTCACTGGGTAGAGCTTACTATCTAGTGTGTGTGTTTGCATAGCATCTATGAAAAGCTAAATGCTGGCCAGGCACAGCGGCTCATGCCTGTAATCCCAGCGCTTTGGGAGGCCAAGATGGGAGGATCGCTTGAGGCCAGGAGTTCAAGACCAGCCCAGTCAACACAGTGAAACACCCACCTCTAAAAAAATATTAAAAAGTAGCCATGTGTGGTGGCACATGTGTCTAGTTGCCTGTAAGTCCTAGCTACTTGAGAGGCTGAGGTGAGAGGATTGCTTGAACCCAGGAGTTCAAGGTTACAGTGAGCTGTGATTACATCGCTGAACTCCAGCCTGGGTGACACAGCAAGACCTTGTCTCAAAAAAAAAAAAAAGAAAAAAATATTAATGCTAAGAAATTCTCCAGGACCTCAGCTTGTATGAACATAATGAAGGTGCTTTGGAGAGGGAGCACAGCAGGCAGGAACATGTGAAGGCTTCAAGCATTTTCAACAGAGGGAAATTAACACAGGGATCACTTACAGAGAGAGGCAGGCTGAGATGCCAAGTGGGGGACAGTGAAGTCACTTGGAAATCAGTAGCAGCTGGATGCAGCCACCACTCCCATCCCTCCAGATGGGTGGTACAAAGCGGTGAGGCTGTGTCTCTGAACTCCAGGGATCAGGATCGGCTGGTGGAGGCTGCAGGCATGCCTGACTCTCTGGAAGGAGCCTGAGCCACAGAGGGGATTCAGTTTCTTCTGAAAACCACCCAAGGCAGAGAGAACACTGGGAGAAATACCCTGACTTTTCCCTTCTTTCACCCTGCAGATGCCCACTGAGGCCTCTTATCAGCTCATTCCACTGAGAAGCCAGGCTTTTTGGGAGTCTAGGATCCACAGAGAGCTTGTAGGATCCCCCTCTCTCCTCCCCACTATGGGGTAGAGCAGCGGGATGATCCATAGATCGGTTTACAAAGCAGGCCACTGGCCATGGAAGGAATCACTGGACAAGATGTTATATGAGAGCCCAGTATAGAAACTCACCCTAGGCCAGGCGTGGTGGCTCAGGCCTGTAATCCCAGTACTTTGGGAGGTTGAGGCGGGAGGATCACCTGAGGTCAGGAGTTCGAGACCAGCCTGACCAACATGGAGAAACCCCGTCTCTACTAAAAATACAAAATTAGCTGGGCGTGGTGGTGGGTGCCTGTAACCTCAGCTACTCGGGAGGCTGAGGCAGGAGAATTGCTTGAATCCGGGAGGTGGAGGTTGTGGTGAGCCTAGATCACACCACTGCACTCCAACCTGGGCAACAAGAGTGAAATGCTGTCAAAAAAAAAAAAAAAAAAAAAAAAGAAAAGAAAGAAAGAAACCCTAATGGTCAAGGGGAACAGCAAAATTCAGTGTCAGGTTCTCCTGGAAGTATAACAACAACAGTGACAGTGGCAGTGATCACCACCACCACCATAGAATGCCTTCCCCAATTCTAAATACATATGTGTACATACTTACTCAGGGGGCTGTCATTGGGCCATTTTGGAGATGAGGAAACTGAGGCTGAGCAAAGGCAACTCATTTGTCCGAGGTCATAGGGTGAGCAAGAAGCAGGACCAGAATTTTGAATTGCAGTCTGTCCACCGCCGAGCCCTGAACCTTGATGCTCCTGGGGCAATGGACTCTAGAGCAAAGCCAGTTCCTGGCATCAGGAATCCTTGGGAAGAAAAGGCAGCTTTTGCAGGACTGAGGGATGAGATCAAGACCTATAGGAAGGGCCTCTTCTGAACACTAGTCCACACTCCAAGTAGCATCCGAGCATCTGGAGCTGGCCAAAAGCCTGAGGAACGGGCCAGTGGGCTATTGGCAAGACCATGGCAGGGGTGCCCAGAGGACTCGAGCCAGTGATTCAAAGGGCAGTGTGTGCTCATTTCAAAATATATAGTGGGTGTCCCCAGTGCTGGGACGCCTCTGCTCTGCCTTTAGGCTCTGGGTGGCTGCGTTGGATGGGGCTGGATCCCTCTCTGGGATCTTCCTGCTGGCTTCTCCTTTGGGGCCTTCAGATGTTGCTCTGAGGCAGTTTGGTGTCAACAGGGGGCCTGGTATTGGGGAGCCGAGAATGGCTCCTTTCCCTGCCTCTGGAACTCTCAGCATCCCACCCAGGTCTGTGAATTATCTAAACTGGGAAGGTAGGGGCAGGCAGCATCCAGCCACAGGATCAGGCATTTCTTTGAGGACAAGTCCCCATGGCCCTACCTGGCGGTCTCCAGAAACACCTAGATGCCGAGCGTGAGTCATGCCTTCTTGAGAATACCAGATTGTCAAAAGAAGAAAAGTCAAGTAAAGGTGGGGACCTGGGGGTGGGGTGGGGGCCTCAGCGAGTTTCTTTGGAGGGCCATGTCACCAAGTTTCTGCTGTGGCTTCCACACTTTGTAATAGTCAGGTCTCCATATGTTACAGTGTTCTTTGCAGCCTGGGACCCTGGCTTTATCACTCCCTAATCTCAGTTTAATTGCTGTGGTCAATTTACCCTGCACTTAATAACCCACAGCTTGGTGTATTGTTTAATATGGTTGACACATACTTTGCTTAAATGTCAGCACTGGCCAGGTCTGGGGACTTGGCAGCCTCCCTGGGAGAGATGGCAGAGGAGCAGCATCATCTGCCCGGCGTCTGGGACACTGGTATGTTGGCTGCAACTTTTCTTGGCTTGAGGGCTCCGCCACTGCCCAGAGCTGAGTTATGGGATGGGAACCGCGGGGATGCCTGGATCTGGGGCCCACTCAGCCCTGATCTGCTTTCCTCTTGCTGCCTCCCACGTGGGGGCCAGTGGAGAAGGGGTGTTGGAAGGCAGCGTCCTCAGCTGGAAAATGTGTTAAGTCCAGGCACAGACAGGGAGCCCTGAAGCCCCAGAGCTATGTGTGGGCTACTCCTGGTTGTGTGTTTGTGACAGAGACCCAGGGGCAGCTGTTGGGTAAATATCACACTCTGCTTGAGGGACTGTAAGTGACATCAATGATGGCAGCTGTGCCACAATGCTCTGCTCACCAACCATCCACCATGGTTAGCATCAACTGGCAAACTGCATACGTTTTTGCAACCCACTCAACTTCCACTCCTTCTGCTTTTGATGGACTAAACGTCGTAAAGATGCCTATCAAGGTGGCCTCCCAGCTCCCTGTGACACCCCACTGCAACTTTCTATGGAAACTGCCCTTCAAAATCCAAAGACCAAGGACACTGGGGAGTGCTGTTGGCATTGGGTGTTTCTGTCTCCCTGGCAGGAGCCCTGAGCCAAGCTGGGCTGATCACCTCTCTCCTGGAGGTGAGGAATTCAAGTCAAATAGACAGGATGGCAGTATCTATGGGTGCCATGGCAGTATCTACTGTGGGGCAGTATCTATGATAACTCAGAGACCTGGGAGTTGCATTTTGCCGCATGGGCCAGATTGCAGAGGAAGCTAACTTGCTGGGCACGTGCAAAGAATATGTGCAGAGACAGGCAGGCAAGAGGAAAAGAGAGAGAGAGAGCTACTCTCGGAGGCTCTCTAGTTCCAGGTTCCAGTCTGTCCCAGAGGAGCAGTGTTTTCCTGTCTTTGGCTTCTCTGAGACACTCTGGAGCCTTGTGATAAATTCCCCCTTTTAAGGTAAGTAATTTGGGTTGGATTTGTCATTTTCAAGCAAAAGCTCTGCCTCAAACAACGATGTTGTCCTCTGCACTGAGCTGGCGTGTGCTGAAGGCTGATCCTAATATTAAGTTGTATTTGGCATATGATTTTGGGGAGAATATGGGATTCTATTAAGGGCTGTATGGGCTTTGGGTGGGGAGTTTGTTCCTAGGGCTGGAGTGTTGCTCTGACTGCCTCATCTTGCATGGGTTTCTCCTGCCACCCCTGACATTCAAGCTATTGCAGGAATCCTGTGTCTGCGCCCTAGGCCATAGCCTGGGGGGTTTGCTTCAGTCTCCGGTCTGGTTCCACCATCCAGGTGATGAATACCAGGTAATGGCTGCCCTTTCCAGGCTGTTTTGGAAACTTGGGCTTATCCTGGAGTACCTGAAAGTCAGCTTGGGAGCCTCTTCTCCAAGGACATTTTCTCCTCCGGACTCAGCCCCTGGGTACAGCCAGGCTGATCCTCTCCACCCTGAGACAGCTCATCCTTCAGGCATGGTGGGTACAAGGTCTAGGCTTATGGTGCCTCTAGGGGCCCAGGAAAACGTCTTAATGTTAATTTCTTTTAAAATTAGAAGAAAAAAGACTAAAACAGTAATAAAGGTATAATAATGAATCCAGCCTGGAACCTATTTTTCCATTTGTCTTTATACCAACAGAGTTGTAAAATATGTTTTAATTTTTTTTTTTAATGGAGGAAGAGGCTCACAAGGGCAAAAGTGCTCAAGGCCGGCAAACAATGTTACAATGTGGCTCTGTCTACACTCTCCTACTCCTAAGTATATATGGAAACATCAGCTTCCTGGGGACCCTAGATGGAGCCCACTACAAAAGCAGGTAGATGTGCCCTGGATTGTTTAGGGAGTCTCTAGGGAGGGGAGTGCCTCCTGCTGCTCTGGCTGGGGGAGCAGACCAATCTGCTGATCTGGGGTCATTATTTTTTATCAGCTTGGATTGAGCTCAAAGTTCAACCAAGAAGAGGCTTGAACCCAAGGCCTGAAGACACTGAATTCGGAATCTGGAGGGACAATCAGCCCAGAGGTGTGACCATCAGTCATAGAAGAGTGTCAGGCACTTGACCCCTGCCCTGACGCCTTGCAGGCTGGATCTAGGCACTGCTCTGCTTCCTCTCCATCCCAGCAGCCACAGAACTTTATGCGAGCTGCCCAGCGCTGAGCTTGCCATATGCATTCTTGCATTCAGTTACCCTGGGAGCCCTGCAAGGTGGATGGGTGCTCTTAATGGCACCATTTTATAGACACAGAAGCTGAAGCTCAGAGACACGAAGAAGTTGGGCCCAGTTCAGAAAGCTGGTAAGTGGCAAGGCCAGGATTTGAATTCAGGTCTGGCTGACCCCAGAGCCTATGCTTCCCTCACACTCCAGCCCCCAACCAGAAGGCTGGCCAGAGATGGAAGAGCAGGATCACACCGCCCCCCCGCCACCACAAGGAAGCTGCCTGGTGTCAGGTGGCATTTCCAAGGTGAGGTACAAAAGTAGTATCCTGGAGGTTTGCCAAAAAGTGACATCTGAGGGGTACACAAAATAAATTTTCTCTTTTTTTCCATAGGTAGGCGTATAAGCAAACATAGAGACTTTACACACCAAACTTCCTAGGTATTCCTGCTAGAGTAAGGTCTGTATGTTTTTAAACATAGATTTAAACATATGATTTAAAGAAAAAGATGAAGTAAATAATGGCACAGATGACATATAAGTAAAGCAAAAAACCAAAAACCAAACAAAACCAACTGTAAATACTGGTCTATGAGAGAGAGGTGTAAACCTTAAATCAGAATCTTTGGGTTTGAGTTATTTTATGAGCTGTGTGGCCTTAGTAAGATTCTTCAGTTCTCAGACTCAGTTTCCTCATCTGCAGAATGGGAAGGGTCATTGTAAAGATGCATCTTCACTGTAGATGCTGCGCCATGCTCTGTTTAGATCCATAGGGAAATGGATCAGGGAGTCCCCTGGTCAAGTGTTTCTTGCTGCAACTCTCAGGCAGGGAGTGGGAAAGGCATTTTTGGATGAGAAAGACCATGGAAGGGCTAGGTTTGGAGCTAAGAGTTCTCTGGGCTGGATTCTGCTCAGGACCTACCCCAGACTGCTGGGCCTCCCAAGTAACATGGTACACATCTGTTTAACTGGACATGAGTCTTAATGGCCAAAATTACCTGTAACATTAGCTTCTTTCACAGCTGTGCCCTCTGCTGGGGCTGGTGCTGGTTCTGAAGCCAGGTCCTGATGGGGTAGGCTGTCCGGGCCCGAGAGCTCAGCACAGGGTCTTGGACAGAGGGCAAGGTGCAAGGCCTGGGAACTCACATGTTGGTTCCATGACCTCTCAGCTTGCTCTTCCCAAGATGGTCCTAGCCTCTTGTCCCAGCCACTCCAATTTCTCCCTGAAGAAGACTTCTCTGGTTAAAAGTGTTGGAAAAGCTTCATTTTCCTGAACTCACTTCAGGTCCTGGAAGGCAGGGTCTCTGCCATCATTCCTATTATATAACCCCCAACCACAGAGGTGGTGAGGTGCAACTAGGGGGACTGCTCAGCATCTCCTACGCTTTTTATTTTTCACTTTTTAATTTTTTTTGAGATGGAGTTTCGCTCTGTCGCCCAGGCTGGAGTGCAGTGGCCGGATCTCAGCTCACTGTAAGCTCCGCCTCCCAGGTTTAAGCCATTCTCCTGCCTCAGCCTCCCGAGTAGCTGGGACTACAGGCGCCCACCACCACGCCCAGCTAGTTTTTTGTATTTTTTTAGTAGAGACGGGGTTTCACTGTGTTAGCCAGGATGGTCTTCATCTCCTGACCTCGTGATCCGCCCGTCTCGGCCAGGTGCGGTGGCTCAAGCCTGTAATCTCCTAGGTTTTATGGTGACTGGAGGGACAGGAGGCATGAGATGAATTTTGAGGAAGTGGTGACCATCATTGGGGGTGTGTTTTTACTTCAAGTGAACTTCTCTTCATTGAATAACGTAAGAAAATAAAAATGGCCAAAAGAAAGTAAGAAAGAAGAGATAAATGAGACCCATCAGTTATTAGGGAAATGCAAATTAAAATAAAAAGTACAATTAGGGAATGGAGGGTGGGAGGAGGGAGAGCAGCAGGAAAAGTAACTAGTGGATCCTAGGCTGAAAACCTGGGTGATGAATGACCTGGACAATCAATCCCCATGACACATGTTTACCTGGGTAACTAACCTGCACATCCTGCACATGTACTCCTGAACTTAAAAGTTCAAAAAAAGTTGCATATATGTGTTCACCCATAAGATTATAAATAATTTTAATCATTTCAATATTGTGTAATGTGGGAAAATGCACATTTTCTTTTTCCAGTGGAAGTATGACGTGAGAACATTTGACAGTATTTATAAAAATTAATAATGTGCATGGGGATCCTCCTTGACCCCCCAGCAATTCCACCTCTAGTTATCACTATCTACCCCCAGGAAAGTCCTTGTACATGAACCAATGACACTTGGCACAAAGATGTTCATGGCAGCATTGTTTAGCCAGCAATTGGAAACAACCTAACTTTTTCTCCAGAGTTCAAAAATGCACGGTCCTGTGGTAGCCATTATCTCCTCCAGGTTGATTTCATGTCCCCAGTCCCCTGTGGTCAGCATGAACTCTCAGTGATGACTAAGGGATGGAACTCAATGCACAGATTTGGAAATCTCTCTAAGACTTACTGTTTGGTGAAAATAATCAATACACAGAAAGATCCAGTATGAAATAAACTATATAGGAGCAACAACATACAACATACAATCAAAACTATAGAACAAACCCAAAGCAATATAATGTATTCCTAAAATACATAGATACATAAAACTCTGTAGAAAAAGGCCAGGAAGGGAACCCTCCAAATAATAGTAGTTACCTCTGGCATAGGGTGTGAGACTGCGGGAGGTGGTTAAGAAGATATTGAGCTTTATATCAACTGAAAATGATTTTTACAAATGAATGTTTTCTTGTGCTATTTATGAAATTAAAAATGAATTTATTGATGGAATTGGAGGAAGGATACGTGGAGGTGTGTTATTTTCTGTCAACTTGTGTGTTTGTCCACATTCTCTATAAGAAAAATTTAAAATTAAAAAAATACAATTGGTATTATAAAAGCGATGATCTCACTGAGATATGGCTCCTTCTAAGAGGTTCTTTTGATGTGCCCAGCTCTTCCCCAAGGTGAACTTGGCTGACTTTGGCTCTCTGTATCATGGGCAGAGACGGGTGGTCTCATTCACTGAATAAAGAAATGAATGGATGGATAGATGGATGGTTCCACTGAAGCAAAGCAAGATCTTGTCCCTTGATGACCCATTTCTGGTATTTCTGGAGGCTTCAAGGGGTGCTGTGACCTCTTTGGGCCCAGTAGAAGATGTGGCTCACATTCTTCTTCAGGACTAGGGAGGTGGGTATCTTGGGGAGGTAGGTATTTCTGACAGAGAAAAAACTTTGCCAACAGACAACAGAAAACAGGAAACATGTTTCATATGACTTGAACAATAAAAATTACCATTTGTACAGTCTGCAAAATGTTAAGAATATGGAATGTATCCTGCTCCCAATCCCATCTGCAACATGAGATTCCTGGATAGCAGCCCAAGCTGTTCCTTCATCACGGCTCTGGGCTAAGTCCCGGCATGCAGAAGTGTTTTCAGGGATGGTTTCTAGACAACTAAACAGGCTGAGCAAACGGACTTGATGTGAAGAGTCCCGGAGAGGATCCATGTGTCTAAAATCCACCCTAGAGCAAGACTGGGAGCCCATCCACATTCTTTGCCACTCTCCACTTGGGTTCAGGGCAGACAGAAATCAACCACAGTGTTGGTGCTTCCCACAGAAGCATTACTTGGTCTTAGACTCTTGTCCCATAGATAGCTCCAGGGCAGCTATATTAACTGATAAGGTTTAACGTGATAATTAACATGTATTTGCCATTCCTGCCTGATGGTATCAGTGAGAATCACCTTTCTCAACATCCAGTGTTTGAAAATGAAAATGGGAAGAAGACGGGAAGGGTGTGTGTAGTTGTCTGTGTGTGTCAGGGTGGTGATGGAGGCATGAGGTTGGAGAAGAGAGAGGTGGGGGACAGATGCAGAAAGAGGAATACAGGCTGCTGAAGCACATTTTGGGTGCATGCTGAAGGCACACACGTTCAATTATAAATCAGTCACTTGTAGGGGCTATAAGAGAGACGGAGGTTCTTGCTGAGTATTCCGTCTTGGAGTCTCTGAAGTCTCAGGTTGTAGGGAGAGGCAAATGTCCTCAGAACACCCCTCCAGGGTCTGCAGAAATCTCTTTGTCTTCAGGCTGTTTGTGATTGTCGTATGTTCTAAACATCTCAACACACCTGAGTCAGACAATTCAAATCAACTGCAAACTGAAATCACCAGTCTTGCCAAAGATGTGGGTTTCATGAAGCAGATGAAAGCAATATTACAGGACTACTTGGAATAGTTCTCAAAGCCAGCGTTCAAGGAAGACCTGGCCATGGTAGAGTAGTTGGCAAATGAAAAAGATGAAAATCATCAGGGATAATGGCACAGTAACTGCATGACAAGAGGATGGGTTGAATATCAAGATCTTGAGAGTTTCTTGAGAAAATGAATGAAACTCTCTGATAGCTTCATGAAATGACCTTTCTAAGTAATCTTGCTACCAAAGCCAAACATCAAACTGTCATATTGATTTATCACATAATTTTATAGGAATTATAAATGGAGGCCAGGAATTATTCCTTGCTAGTTCTCAAAATTAGCACATAGTTGTGATGGTAACTTAAATGTGCTTAAAAATCAGATAAATGTATTTTGAAGTAATTTTCTATTCATTTATCAAGTTGAAATCTAAGTCAAACCCTTTTTCACTATTAACATGATATTTTGTTCATAACTTGTTTATTTATTTATTTATTTTTGAGATGGAGTCTTGCTCTGTCGCCCAGGCTGGAGTGTAGTGGTGTGATCTTGGCTCATTGCAACCTCTGCCTCCTGGGTTCAAACGATCCTCCCACCTCAGCCTCCCAAAGCTGGGATTACAAGTGTGTACCACCCACACCTGGCTAATTATTATTATTATTTTTTATAGAGAGATGGGACTTCACCATGTTGGCCAGGCTGGTCTTAAACTCCTGATCTCAAGTGATTACCCGCGTTGGCCTCCCAGTGTTGGGATTACAGGCATGAGTCACCACGCTTGGCCTCTAATCATTTTTTTTTTATAATTAAAAGAAAACCTTGAATTTTAAGTAGTTTGAGCTTTTTGATTTTAAGTAGAGGCACAGGTAGCACATTTCTGCTGTTTCAGTGCCTAACCCCGTCCATGGAGAAAGAATCAAGGAAGTTCTCTTGAGGAACTGATACTTGAACAAGCCTGGACACAGGAGGAGAAGTTTGCCCATCAATGGACAAGATGAGGGAGAGGCAGGACTGACAGAGGGTGCAGCATGGGACTGCACAGGAGCCTGAATGAGCGAGGTACATCTGGGGGGGCAATCATGAGGTTGGCATTGCGGCATCATTGAGGACAAATGACAAATGGCAGAGCAAGAAGTTGTAGAAATCGACTGGAGACAGATCACAGAAGCCCCTGGGGGCCATTGTGAGAAGTTAGGACTTCATCATGGGGAGAGTTTACAGCAGAGAAATGACAAGATGAGGATCAGCTTTTGGAACCATTCCTCCAGGAGGTGCGGAGAAGCCCGGTGCAACAGTCTGGAGTTACCCCGTGGTGAGGAGGCAACACTGTGCAACAGTCACCCTGCTCAGTCCAGCAATAACTCACCTAAACCTCATTGCAACCCTAGGAGGAACACAGAGAGGTTAAGGAACTTGCCCAAGGTCACACAGCTAGCCAATTACAGAGCCGGGCTTCAGACTCAGGCTCGAGTCCTCAACTAGCACATCATGAGGCCTCTGTTTTGCTCTATCTGCATGCTACAAGCTGCCTGTCTTAACTTTTCAAAATGTAAATGAACTTACTTCTTTTTTTTTTCCTGAGATGAAGTCTCGCTTTGTCACCCAGGCTGGAGTACAGTGGCACGATGTCGGGTCACTGCAATCTCCACCCCTGGGTTCCAGCAATTCTCCTGCCTCAGCCCCCATAGTAGCTAGGACTACAAGCATGCGCTATCACGCCCAGCTAATTTTTGTATTTTTAGTGGAGATGGGGTTTTGCCATGTTGGCTAGGCTGGTCTCGAACTCCTGACCTCAGGGGATCTGCCTGCCTCAGCCTCCATGCCCGGCGCAATGAAGCAATGAACTTACTTCTTTATTTAGATATGCTTACTTGAAAAGATAGCTTTATATTATTACTATAAAATGAAAAAGCAACTTATTTTCTTCCTTTTTTTTTGAGACAGAGTCTCACTGTGTCACCCAAGCTGGAGTGCATTGGCACAATCTCAGCCCACTGCAGCCTCGACCTCCTGGGCTCAAGTAATCCTCTCACCTCAGCCTCCTGAGTAACTGGGACCACAGACATGCACCATGACATTGAACTAATTAAAAACATTTTTTTTTTTTTTTTTTGTAGTGATAAGGCCTCCCTACATTGCCCAGGCTGGTCTTGAACTCCTGGGCTCAAGTGATCTATCCATCTCAGCCTCCCAAAGTCCTGGGACTATAGGCATGAGCCACCATGCACCACCCCAATTTATTTTCTATTACCCATTAAACTAAACATCTAACTGTAATATTAAAATAAAACATTTGCCCATGCTGGAGTCTAATAAGAGAGGTGAAGGTGGGAACAAAGGTGGTGGTAGCTGACAGATAAGAGGGGACACTCTGGACACCCATTTAGGGGGTTTTGGCAAGAGGATGATGTCGTGGCTGGCTGGCATGTGGCAATGGCCTCCTCAGAATAGCTTGAGGTCTGCACGATTAGTGACACGGTTCACACACCTGGGTGCAGGCTGTGGGCATCACGAGAGGGTCCACAGTGCACATTCAAGTTAAAATTCTAAAGAAAGTGCTTTTGAGAGTTAGGTTACACCTGAGCTAGCGGGGCAGGGTGGGGCAGAGGACTTGGTCACTGACTTCCTGGACGTGATAGAAAGGGCTATGGCTCAGGAAGCATGCAATTAACATCATGGGGACATGGAAATTCCCAGCGAGTGCAGCAGAAGAGCAAAGAGAAGGCTGGGAGGGCTGCTGTCTACCAGGCCCCTGTGCACGAGCCCAACACAGCCTGAAGCTGGAGCCCTGAGATCCTGAGGAAGGTGACATCAGGGCTGTATCCGCGGTGGCGCAGGACAGGAGGTTGGAGCATTTGTTACTTCACTGCTTTTCAGCACTGAACCAAGGAAACAGGAGTCTGTGGCATTGGCTCTGCCAACTCTGCTCCCAGGGCACTGGCCTTTTCCATTTCCCCTTAGCCTATCCCAGCTCCAGGTTAAGCGAGGCCCCTCTCCCCTCCTGTTGTCTTTTGTTTCCGTGGCGGAAAATTTGAAAGCCCAGCGTATTACGTTTCTTTTCTGCACACTGATAAGGCAGAGGAAACATCTGCGACTAGGGACAAAATGTGTGAAAGATGGGGGTGGGGTAGGGGCAGAAGTTTTCTGTCTTAAAAAAAGGTTTATCTCCTCGCTGGACACCTCCTTTATTAAAATGAAATTTATAGGTTGAAATGTTCACGTGAACAGAGAGGAGACAGAAGGTTTAAATCCAAGAGGAGAGAATTCAAAATGAATAAAAAGGAAATCCTGGAAATGCACACTTCCAGAACTCAATGCAGACACATTCGTCTCGGTTTCCTATACTTCTCTCGGCCATCACCTCAGAGAAGTCTACCACCTGTGATACACGCCTCAGATTTATGATCGGTTTCCAGGGACCAGCCGAACAGCCTCACCGCCTGCCCTTTCATACATCAGGCGCTGAAAGCAGTTCAGATGCGAATTTGACGGAAGAGGCCCACATCTCAGAGAAAGCAAGCTCTTGAGCCCCCAAGACTGGCCATTTGCCCTTTTGCCTAATCCCAAAGAGGGAGAAGACCTGGCGGAGGATATGATGTGGTGTTTTCTAGAATTAGACCAGGAATCAGAGACTGCTGCATTTTGTGGCATCCTTCCACCTTGCCCACCATCCCTGTTTGCTGCCGTTCAGGTCCTGGGTGCTGGGAGTGAATCCAAAGGGCCAGGCTGGGCGAAATGGCTCGTGCCTGTAATCTCAGCACTTTGGGAGGTCAGGGTTGGAGGATCACTTGAGCCTGGGAGTTTGAGAGAAGCCTGGGCAACACAGTGAGACCCTGTCCATAAAAAAACTTTGTAAAATTAGCCAGGCATAATGGCGCACAACTGAGTCCCAGCTACTTGGGAGGTGGAGGTAGGAGGATCTCTGGAGCCCAGGAGTTTGAGGCTGTGGATTGCACCACTGTACTCCAGTGTGGGTGACAAAGCAAGACCCTTTCTCAAAGAAGAAGAAGAAGAAGAAAAAAAAGCAAAAGACCAGTAACCAAATGGTGCCAGGCTGGTAGATGGGCAGGAGCTGCCAGCATGATGCCAGGTTGTTAGATGGGTAGGAGCTGCCAGCTTCAGGAGGGGAAATGCCTTGCTTCAAAATAGCCACTAGTACATTCTGTAAGTGGGCCATTTATTGTTTGATGTGTTAGAAGTTTCATCAAACCTCTGGGCATATTTATACAATTAGAGCAGCCGGCAAAAGAAAACAGCACAGTGACAAATTGGGCTCGTGGACTCTGATTAACTTGTTAAGCTAAATAAATTGTGTAGGAAACTTGCCCCGTTTGAATTTATGAAATTGCTTCTCATCTAGATAGATGGCTGCTGGGCCAGTCTGGGGCAGGCAGCTGGTACACACTCCGGTCGGAATGAGGTGCAAGTCCAGAAGGAGAGGGGAAACCATCCTTCTGCTGCAAACAACATGACAAATGCCCTTTACAATAGCAAGGCAGGGCTGCTGTTTTGTCCAAAGCGTGTAGTGTTGATTTGCTGCAGTATTGTCAACTCCTGTTAAGGCAGAACCCAGGCAGCAAGCTGACGCCTGTCACCCAGTATTTGCTAGTTCTTGGTTTTTAAGAACAAGACAAGTAGCAGAAATATAAGAGAACATCAGGTTTTTAGTTAAAAACCCTACAGTATCCAGCATGCATCTTGCACATTGTCAGCCATTGAGGATCTAGGAGGGTGGCCCCTGTGCCTTGCAGTGTTGAATTCTGTCCAATCCTAGCAAATAGAAGCAATCATTTATCAAGTACTTACTCTGTGCTGAGACAGAGGCTGAAGGCTTTTAAGTCAATTATCTTATTAAGTCCTCACAATGACCCTAGTATTATTCCCATTTTCCAGATGAGAACAGAGAGGGGATCATGGAAGTGTGCAGGGGAGCCAGAAAGAGGCAGCACCAGGATTTGAACCCAGGTGAGCCCGGTTCCAGGGTCTGCAACATTAACCTCACACGGTGCTGCCTGCATCAGGGACTCCCAGGGGACCCCTGAGCCTTGTAAGGTCTGAAACATCCTTCTGACTCACCAAAGAGGTCGATTCCATTCCCTCCAGCTTGCTTGTTATTTTATGACAGTGCATTATTTGAAAATTGATATGTACAGGGATTGCCCCTTCATCTGGCGCAACCCAGAAAATTGGATTAATCCATTCACCTTATGCCTTGACCATTCCAATGCTCAAGAGGAGATGGTATTTACAGCATGTCAGTGCCACGAGTAATAGCAACGGCGACCCTTGCAGCACTCGTGCTATTTATGTAGCCCCGTTTGAAGTATTTGCCTGTATCAACTCATTTGATCTTATCATCGACCCTAGGAGACAGGAACTTCTTTTTAAAAAGTCCGTTTTTCAGATGAGGAAACAAAACCACTGGAGGTTAAATAAATGCTGAAGGTCACACCATGGCATGGGGACCCACCGAGCCAGAGTTTGGAGTCCACGTCCTGACAACTGTGGATGTGGGTGAGGCCATGGAAGTCCTGTGTTTCCCCCAATAGAGACTGCCCGGTGCACAAAGTCAAGCCCTTCCCTTTCACCTGGGGAGATGGTCCTGTGGGCTGGCATTGGGCTGTGCCCAGTACTCTGGGAAGGAGGCTTATCCTACTTGATACCTGGAGGAACCTGCTTCCAGAGAGCCAGTGATCAGCCGGAGACCCTGTCCTTCCCCAGGTGCGGGTGCTCCTGCCCTGCTCTGCTGGAGGAAGCTGGGAGGCTTTGGCGCCTACCCCTTGGTGAGCGTGGCTGGAAGACCCATTCTTGTCAAGGACTGTGTGGAGCTGGAAGCCCACCTGGAAGACCAGGACCCCGGCCGGGAGCAGGAGGGCAGTGGGAACACACGAAGTTGTGCTTCTTCACAGGGCTGTGGACCCAGCTCCAGGGAACCAGGTATCTCCAGGGTATGGTAGAACTGGTTCCTTGGTCACAAGCTGTGGGCCTGTCTTCTTGGGTAACATAGGATGGAAGAAGTCAGATGCTTTTCTTGCAGAATGACAGACCTAGGCCTGCTCGGGCAGGGGCACGTGTGTGAGTTGTAAAAGACTGATCTGAAGTGGAGGTAGGGCCCAATTTTCCCTAGAAACAGAGAGCCAGGAAAGAAAGGTGACTGACCTTCTTTCAGAGTAGAGAAAGACTGCACTCTGGAATGTCATCGTTTTCTTTTTTCCTTTTCTTTTCTTTCCTTTCTTTCCCTTTCCTTGCCTTTCCTTTTCTTTTCTCCTTCCTTCCTTTTCTTTCTTTCTTTCCTCCTTCCTTCTTTCCTCTTTCTTTCTTTCTTTCTTTCTTTCTTTCTTTCTTTCTTTCTTTCTTTCTTTCTTTCTTTCTTTCTTTCTTTCTCTTCCTTCCTTCCTTCCTTCCTTCCTTCCTTCCTTCCTTCCTTCCTTCCTTCCTTCCTTTCTTCCTTCCTTCCTTCCTTCCTTTCTTTTTTCAGGGTCTCACCTAGGCTGGAGTGCAGTGGCACAATCTCGGCTCATTGCAAGCTCTGCCTCCTGGGTTCAAGCGATTCTGCTGCCTTGCCCTCCAGAGTACTTGGGATTACAGGCACCTGCCACCACACCCAGCTAATCTGTATTTTTAGTAGAGACAGGGTTTCACCATGTTGGCCAGGCTGTTCTCTAATTCCTGACCTCAAGTCATCCACCTGCCTCAGCCTCCCAAAGTACTGGATTACAGGCATGAGCCACCGTTCCCCACCTGAGGTCATCATTTTCGTTGGTGATCTAGGACTTTAGCAGGTCGTTCATTCACTCACTTACCCACTCATTCAGCCCGTATGGAGCAGGCACTCTCCAGTGCACTGGGACGCAGCAATGAATAGAACAGACGCAGCCTCCCAGGAACGAATGATCCAGGCGACAGGGAGGCGGTTACAGCAGCACATCAACAAGGGCAAAATGTGTTCATCTGCCATGAGAACTGGAGAGGAGAGCAACCCAGTGCTTTGGGAGCCGTAGGGCAAAAAACCCTGGTCAGCAAAGTCAGAAAAGGCTTCCCCAGGAAGGGGACACTGGGGCTGAAACCTGAAGCATGAGAAGAGTTCACCAGACAAGGAAGCGACAGGAAGAGGACATTCCCGGCAGAGGGAACCGCAAGTGCAATGGATCCACGGCAGAAGAGAGCATTGCAGACATGAAGGACTAAGGAGGCGTGAAGATATGAGGGGTGGCTGGAGAACAGAGTCAGGGGTGGGTCTGGAGAGGTCCGCTGTGACCACACTAGGCTGGGTCATGTTGATGATGCCAACACCAT
The DNA here is from genome assembly GCF_043159975.1 of Macaca nemestrina. Classification (NCBI taxonomy): domain Eukaryota; kingdom Metazoa; phylum Chordata; class Mammalia; order Primates; family Cercopithecidae; genus Macaca; species Macaca nemestrina. Next base: position 53,371,322 of record NC_092142.1, read on the forward strand.
GTAAAATGACGGACTTGATCACAAAAGCAATGGGAAGCCATTACATGATTTTAAGCATGTGGGGGTGGGGCGGAGAGTGGACATGTGGGGAGGGCGGTGACCTACCCATTTGTGTTTGGCGAAGATCACAGTGGCCCAACCTCCTTTTTTCATGGCAGAATTTCAAGCAAGGGCTGGATGTTTCCAACACAGAAACTCAAGAGGCTGAGACTCTGGGTGTTGCAATCTGGCTTGGAGCCCAGGAGAAGACCCGAGTGCAAAAGAAGTGAATGAGCCAAGCAATGTAGGGAAGACCTTGACTTTTAGGCACAAAAGCTAGCATGGGGGAACGTTTAGTGTGTGGTCACCAGCACCACACTCCGTTGTCTTTGGGCCGGGTTTTGCTGTCCTGCAATAACAGAAGTTTATCCTCATGACCTCAGGGCTAGCCAGAAAAGATAAAATTATAGTAAGCATTATTTGTTTTAGAAAATAAAATACTGGGCCAGGCGCAGTGGCTCACTCCTGTAATCCCAGCACTTTGGGAGGCCGAGGTGGGTGGATCATGAGGTCAGGAGATCGAGACCATCCTGGTCAACATGGTGAAACGCCGTCTCTAGTAAAAATACAAAATTTAGCTGGGCGTGGTGGTGTATGCCTGCAGTCCCAGCTACTTGGGAGGCTGAGGCAGGATAATCGTTTGAACCCAGGAGGTGGAGGCTGCAGTGAGTTGAGATCGTGCCACTGCACTCAAGTCTGTGGACAGAGCAAGACTCCACCTCAAAAAAAAAAAAAAAAAAAAAAAAGAAAAGAAAAAAAAGGAAAATACAATATTGAACTATTGAACAATAGAGTACGTTGCAGGTATATTGCCAAACAAAATGGTTAAGATAAAAAAGAAATTGGTGCAAAGAAGGAACACATCCCATAACCTCTGATGAAATGGCCCCTGAGCCAGCCAGATAGCCAAGCCTGCCTGTATGACAAACATCTTATTCACTGATGAGATTTTCAGCTGGCTAAAGGAAGTGAGATGCCCCCGTGACATTAGCTGAAAAATGTGGCAGTGGCTTTGGAATTGAAAAGTGGATAGAAACAGGAAGAATTTTAAGGTGCATAAGGGAAAATAAAACCCTAGATTGTCTCAATCAGGCTGTTGGCAGAAGTAATAGACATTCAAGGTGCTTCTGAGGAGGGATCAGAAGAAGACACACACACAGAGGAGATGAGGAGGTAAAGATGGAGGCAGAAACAGGAGCGATGCCGTCACAAGTCAAGGAATGCTGGCAGCCACCAGAGCTGGAGGAGCAAGGGAGGGAAAGCCTCCCATGGAGTGTGACCCTGAAGACACCGTAATTTCAGGCTGGGGATACTAATTTTGGGCTTCTGGCTTACCAAACTGTAAGAGAAGAAATTTCTGTCATGTCTAAGCCACAAAGTTTCTGGTAGTTTCCAGTAGCCTCGGGAAACAAATCCATTTTGAGCATCATTTCCTTCCTGTGCCACAAACACCCACAATCTCTCATGGCTGATATGTTCTCTTTTTAAAAAACATTATTTTAAAAATTTATCTATTTACTTATTTTTATTTACTTGTTTATTATTTTTTTAGAGACACGGTCTCACTCTGTTGTCCAGGCTGGAGTGCAGTGGTACAATTATAGCTCACTGCAGCCTCTAACTCCTGGACTCAAGTGATCCTCCTGCCTCAGCCTCTTGAGTAACTGGGACTACCGGCATGTGCCACCACGCCTGGCTAATTTTTACTATTTTTTGTAGAGACAAGGTCTCTCTGTGTTGCCCAGGCTGGCCTTGAATTTCTGGCCTCAAGTAAGATTCCCGCCTCCACCTCTCAAAGTGCTAGGATTATAGGCAAGAGCCATAGAGCCTGACTGGCTGATGCATTCTCGTACTCCAGGGCTCCAGACTAAATGACACCTCCTCAGAGTGGCCTCACAGACTTCCCTAACCGGAGTAGGTTAACTCCTGTCAACCTCAATTGCAGCATTGAGTTAAACCTAAATTCTTTCTTTAGTTTGTGTACTTGTATTTTGCCTGCCTTCCCCCGCTAGAGGAGGAGCTGCAGGTGGTCAGGGACTGTGGCATTCTGCTCCCTGCTGCACCCCCAGCACCTAGCAAGCAGACTGGAGGAGAGTGAACACTCCATGGATGTTTGTGGATTGAATAACTGACCTTTCACTATATTCTGAAGGTCAATTGAGAGTTTGACCAGTATTAATAAGACGAAGTCTTCTAGCTTGCCTTGATCAACAGGTATTGATGGCTATTTAAATTATTATTTTGGATCTTTAGTGTGCCCTAGCCAGTGAGGCTGTTTAATATTCAGTCACTCATTCACTCATTCGATAAATATTTATTTATTTGGGGCTTATCATGTGTGCGGCAGTCTGCTGATGATTCGTAATTGGGCTCTTTTTTTCCCCTGTTGGATTTCAATTGAGAAAGAATAAAGCAATTGCAGCATTTTTTCAAGGCAAAACAAGCCATATAACAACCACAGACCACAAGCAACAAAACAGTCTTTCATGAGGCTAATTAGTCCTAAGCCTTAAAAAAATAATAATTGCCAATTCTGGAGTGGTCTTTGAAGGCTTTTTGAGCTGAATAGTAATCAGGAAACTACAGCCTTCACGAAGCAAGCTCTCAGACAAAAACAAGCCACTCTAGAGTTGTGTACTTCTCGTGCCTCTGATTTGGCTGAATTTCCTTCTGATAAGGAAATTTTAAGGACATTGATGGGCAAGGCAAGCACATTTATTGCACACACGAATTCTTTCAACAGACTTCATGATACACAGCCAGTCTCATAATCAGAAGTATTTCTCTCTGTTTAAAACCCAGAAGGGTAGCTGACATCTTTTATCAAAAAGACAGACAATTCTTATCCCCTGACAATTCCAGATTATGGATCTCAGGAGGCTCTCCTTACACTGGTATTTTATCACTGGAATCAGAGAGACTGCTGTTTATTTTCTAAACCTCTGCGTAGTTTTCAAGGTGTTGCCAGCAGGGCCTGGGCTGACAGTGACACGTGTTATTGTCACATTGCTAGATCTGAAAGAAAACAGAAGATAAATAAATATCAGTGTTTTCTTGGATCTCTTTTTGCTATTGTGGGCACCGGAGGCACTGGTATTTGTTAATTCACATATCTGCTCTGTTTGATGGGGCCATTTTCCCTTTCATCTAATGGGGCACGGGGGAGGGGGAGCACAGGCTGACCGACTGGTATGGACTAGGACAGCCAGTTCCTCCAATTCCTACTCTGGGCGAGGGACAGAGTGTGGAACTCTGGACAAAAAGTTATATGGAGGATGCAGATTCTGGCTGCAGGATCTTGTTCACGAATTACTGGAGCCAGAAACCTAAGACCCATCTCGACTCCCTCATTCCTTCACACTCTGTATCTAATCCATCAGCATGTCTGTCACCTCTACCTTCAAAATATGTCCTGTATAGGCCCTCGTCTCACCATCTGCACTGTGTCCAGCCAAGTCTAAGCTGCAAACATCTCTTGCCTGGATTCCTGCAGCAGCCTCCAAATTGGGTTCATCTCCAAATGTGGTTTGTCTTCTGCACAGCAGACAGAGTGATCTTTCTGAAACTCAAATCCAATCACATCCCTCCCTGGCTTTAAGGAAAAGATTTCAGGTGGCTCACGCCTGTAATCCCAACACTTTGGGAGGCTGAGGCGGGTGGATCACGAGGTCAGGAGATCGAGACCATCTTGGCTAACAGGGTGAAACCCCTTCTCTACTAAACACACACACATCACACACATCACACACACACACACACACACACACACACAATGGCCGGGCGAGGTGGCGGGCGCCTGTAGTCCCAGCTACTCGGGAGGCTGAGGCAGGAGAATGGCGTGAACCCAGGAAGCAGAGCTTGCAGTGAGCTGAGATCAAGCCACTGCACTCCAGCCTGGGTGACAGAGATTCTGTCTCAAAAGAGAAAAAAAAAAAAAGAAAAAGAAAAAGAAAAAGAAAAAGATTTCTGTTCCAACCAGAATAAAATACAAACTTCTAGAACTTTCCAGGCCCTACATGATCAGGTCTTCCCTTAACCTTTCACCTCTGACCTATTCTGCTTCTGAAACCTATGAACTCAGTGCCTTTGCACACGCTGTTCCTTCAGCTTGGAAAGTTCAACTCACTCCACCCTTCTCCCTGTGACCCTTGTCTTTTCAAGGCCTCTTTTGATCCTTCTTTATTGTTTAGGTCTCAGCTTCAGGATCTTCAGGGAGACCCTTGCTGATATAACCACATATACACCGTTTTTTTTGTATCAAATTATTCTTGTTGATCTTTCTTCTAGCTCTTACTGGAAACTGAAATTAGCTGATCTATTGTTTCCATGTCTTTTTTTCTGTCTCCCCCTGAGTAGAAACTTCATGAAGGGAAGGAGCAGGCCTGCCTTTCCTTTTCCACCACTGGGGATGCAGAGCCTAAGACAGTGTCAGGCCTACAGTAGCTATTTGACAATGGCCATTTGTTGACAGAGTAACTCATTATCTCCTTTGTCCATGGAGCAACTTTTGTACTAGCAGTTTACACTATTATTATAACAACAACAATTACACTTGACATTTGTTCTGCTCCTAGGTGTTTACCCAAGAGAGGTGAAAGCATATGTCAACGTAAAGACACATGCAAATGTTCATAGCAATATTATTTATAAATAATAAATTTATTGGTTTAAATTCCCCAAACTGGAAACCCCTTAAATATCCATCAACAGGTGGACAGATGAAGAAATTATGGCATACCCCCACGATGGAGAACTACCCAATAATAGAAAAGAACAAAATATGAAGGCCCACCACAACATGGATGAATTTCAGAAGTATATGTTAACTTTGGGAGGCTGAGGCGGGCAGATCACGAGGTCAGGAGTTCGACACTAGCCTGACCAACATGGTGAAACCCCATCTCTACTGAAAATACAAAAATTAGCTGGGTATGGTGGTGCATGCCTGTAATCCCAGCTACTCAGGAGGCTGACGCAGGAGAATGACTTGAACCCAGGAGGCGGAGGTTACAGTGACCTGAGATCACACCACTGCACTATAGCCTGGGCGACAGAGTAAGACTCAGTCTCAAAAAAAAAAAAAAAAAAGTATATGTTAAGTGAGAGAAATGAGAAAAAAAAAGACTGCACACTCTGTTATTCCACTTTTATGACCTTCTTAGAAAAGGCAAAATGTAGTGACAATAGTTTGCTGGAACCTGGAATGAGGAGAGAGGAGTGAGATAAAGGAGCTGAGAAGCACTTTTTGGGGATGCTCTCGATGGCCTCGATGGTTACACGGGTATATAGGTTTGTCCAAACTCATGGAATTGTGCACTTAACATGGGTACATTTTATTGTATGTAAAGTACACCCCAATTAAGTTAATTAAAATAAGAGTTTAAAAGAAAAACAGATAAACGATAAGGTAGGTATTGAATGAAGAGGCAAAACTCATAAAGGCGATAAAGGAATGGCTGAGGTTTGGGAAGCCCTGGACTGGAGTTCCACCGCCCTGAGCAGCGGGTCTATCTGTATTCTGTTCTCTTAACTGTCATCAAAACATTCCTTAGCAATCTTTGTCAATCTTAATGCAATTGTGACTTTAACTCTGTCAACCTTTTCTTTTATGAATTCTGTATTTTATGTTTTGCTTAAGACAACAAAAAGCCCTTTCCCACGCTAAGATTATGAAAAAGAAGGATCTCATATTCTCTGATGATCATATAATATTTAAAAATACGACTTTGAGAAATTATTTTCTAAATGGCGGTAAAATACATATAATGCGAAATTTGCCATCTTCATCATTTTTAAGATGGCGAAAGCCCATCTCTACTAAAAATACAAAAATTAGCCTGGAGTGGTGGAGGGCACCTGTAATCCCAGCTACTCTGGAGGCTGAGGCAAATAATTGCTTGAACCTGGGAGGTGGAGGTTGCAGTCAGCCGAGATCGCACCACTGCACTCCAGCCTGGGCGACAGAGCGAGACTCAGTCTCAAAAAAAAAAAAAAAAAAAAAAAAAAAAAAGTATAGTTCAATGGCATTAAGGACATTCACATTGTTCTGCAACCATCACCACCATCCATCTCTGGAACTCTTTTTCAAAAAACATCTTTTTGACACATGATAATTGTACATATTTATAGTGGTACATTGTGATGATGTTTTGATGTATATATACAATGTGTAACAATTGAATCCAGAACACTTTTCATCTTACAAAACTGAAACTCTGTATTCATTAAACAATAACTCCCTGTCCCCATTTCCGCCAGGCCCTGGCAGACATCATGCCACTTTCTGTCTTCATGAATTTGACTACTCTGGGTAACTCATGCAAGTGGAATTTATTCAGTATTTGTCCTTTAGTAACTGACTGCTTTCACTAAATGTGACATTCATATAATTTAAAAAATCGTTAGACATTGAATCCACCTGGAATTTATTTGTGTGTGTATGTCTGTGTGTGCGTGTATAGTGTAGGTAATAATTTAATTTTATTCCTCCCGACAAATGATTAACCAGTTTCCCCAGTATTGTTTATTAAAGAGACAGTGGTTTTTCACAATCATTTGATATCCGCCGGTATCATACTCAGTGTTCCACAGATAAATGCATCTTGTTTGGGGGCCTCTTCTTTGTTCCCTTGGTCTGTTTTCTTCATTCCTATGCCAATTCCACAGTGTTGGCCACTTCAGCTTAGACCTCACCCACCTTAAGCAAGGGGCCGTGCTCTGGCTTAGTGCCTTGTCAGTGTTTTTATTTATTTATTTATTTATTTTATTTTATTTTTTGAGATGAAGTCTCCCTCTGTTGCCCAGGCTGGAGGACAGTGGTGCGATCTCAGCTCACTGCAAACTACGTCTCTCAGGTTCAGATGACTCTTGTGTCTCAGCCTCCTGAGTAGTTGGGATTACAGGTGCCCACCACCATGCCCTGCTAATTTTTTTTTTTTTTTTTGTATTTTTTTAGTAGAGATGGTTTTTCGCCACGTTGGCCAGGCTGGTCTTGAACTCCTGACCTCAAGTGATCTGCCTGTCTTGGCCTCCCAAAGTGCTGGGATTACATGCATGAGCCACTGTGCCCGGCTCTTGTTAGTTTTTCAACTGTTTACAAGGATAGAGGATGCTCCCCAGGCTCCCTAAAACTCTCTCATCTCTCCTTTTCCCAAGGGAGTTTAGCATTCAGGGGTCTCAGTTTGGGTTGGTGAAGAAGGCCCGGGCCATGTTTGTGAGATTGCACAGAACCCAAGAGTCCTGGGCACCTTCTGCCTGCTGCAGGGCTGGGGTACCAAGAGGCTATTTTGCTGTCCTTGCCTCAGAAAGATGTGTTGGGGGTTAAGGTGCCCTGGGATGGTTCGAATTTCTCTGCCGGCAGTGGAACTTTGCCATAACCCAGTTGACTGTGAGGCAGAATTCAAGATAAGGCAAGTTAATCTTGGTTCCCCTCCAAGGACATTTGGTACTGACATGCAAAACAGGATCCCTTCAAAGTTCATTGCAGCAGGAGACCCTGGAGGCAGTCATAGAGTGTCCTCCGTATTTCTGCAGAGGGTATGTGGAGTGCTGCTGGGGCCACCTGTTGCAGGCTGTGACCTGGCACTGAAGGAAGACAGAATAGGCCCATCGGGGCAGGGCTGGCCAGCAGCTTTGTGGGCCCACAGAGTCTCCATGACTATCTCCAAGGCTGTGCTAGGCACACCGGATCTAGGCACTTCAAACTCCTTTCTCAGGGCCAGAGATGTGGGCAGAGAGTGGGAAGGGGTGACGTTTCCACGAACCTCTTGCCATTCAACTTCTGATGAGTCAGGTCGTGTTCATCAGTCAGCTCCCTCTAGGTTTCTGGTAGGAGGCAGGAGAGAGAAGATGGGCCAAGTCGGAGCTGAGATAATATGGGGAGCTTGCTGGAGAATCATGGACATCTTCTTCCCCTGCCCCTGCAAGCCTCCGGTGGCAGGGAGGCCACCTGGAGAGTCTGGCTGCCTTTGGTAAAGGCCCTTGGGCACAAGGTATCACATGGGGACACGCAACTCAAGGAGAATCATGCTGGGATTGTGGGCATAGCAGGCAGGGAGGCAGACTGACTAAACCAGTTATGTGATGGTTCAGTGTTTCCCAGATTACAGTCATTTCTGTACTACCTGTCCAGGCCTCCCATATCCTCCAGCTTCTGCACTGGCCTTCACATTTTATTTATTTATTTATTTTTATTTTTTTGAGACAGAATCTGGCTCTGTCGCCCAGGCTGGAGTGCCGGGGTATGATCCTGGTTCACTACAACCTCAACGTACGGGGCTCAAGTGATTCTCCCACCTCAGCCTCCTGAGCAGCTGGGACCGCAGGCACACACTGCCACAACCAGCTACATTTTTTGTAGAGATGGAGTTTTGCTATGTTGCCCAGGCTGGTCTCGAACTCCTGGGTTCAAGCGATCATGGGATGACAGGCGTGAGTCACTGCACTAGCCTATATTATATATATACACACACACACACGAACACACATGCTCATACAACATACATATATATTTGAACCACTTTTTCAACATAAATTTAGCATTTTTAAAAGCGGTAATATCTGTAATAATCACACGCAACACTCAGAGAACACTTATGCTATGCCAGGCACTGCTGTAGGTAATCGAATAGATTACTCTGGTCAACATCAACTCCCTTGAGGTGGTTCTATTTTGTGTTATTTCCTCCCATTTAAAATATAGGGAAACTGAGGCACAGAGATGTTATAAATTACCTGCTCAAAGTCTCACTGATTCAAACCCATGCTGTGTCTGGCACCAGACCCTGAAACAGGCTGCCTCTTAAGGAATGAGTCGGATATGGATTAGGTTGATTTTTTTTTTCCTAAGTCATATTAATAAATCACAAATAATATATACATATCAAAGTTTTTTTAAGCTCATCTGTGTACCATCTGGTTCTTTCTGCAAACCGCCAGTTTTGGGCACCCACTTAGGCATTGCTGAGCCCAGGAGGTGTAATATATGTGTCCCGTCCAATTCTGGAGCCCTGACAGCTTCCTTCCCCTGGGTGGTGGGACAAGCAAGGCCGCCATTCTCCTGACGCACGTGATTTAGCTCCATCAGCTGTCTATATAATTTATACCTGGCTGCCACCTCCAGCCACCGTGGGGATTTGGTGTGCATGTGTTGGACAGGAGAGTGGGAGGAGAGAAAAACCACGCAGAGTCCTGCAGATCCCATTGATTCAAGCCTCGCTGTCATCAAGCACCTTACCTTACTCACTCCTGAAAGGTTCTCCGTGAAGTCGGTAAGGAGCAAGTTCAAGGTCCAGCTCCGGAGCCGCCCCCCATGACCAGGAGGGCATGACCCTCAGCACCAGCCTCTTTTGTGGTTTTCATGAGCAGTTGCAGCATTGTTTGTCGGGTCACGATCACCTGGGTGTCTTATGGGAGAGCTGGGCAGCTCTTTGGGAAACCCTGGGGCACATTCCATTCCCCTTAGCTTCAGCCCATGCTAGAGTGAAGTTTGAGAAATTATCTTGTCCTCTTTTGAAAGCAGCAGGTCACATGGAGAAGGAATGGGCTTTTTCTCCAAGCCTTGGCCTGTGGCCTGCTACCTGTCCATCAGGCTGAGCATCTGGAACTGAGATTTTAAAGGCATGGACTCATGAGGCCTCCTTTAAAGAATAACTTAGTCCTGTCCTCTGCTCTCAGCTGTGGATAATTAGAGCAGGTGGCTCTGGGTCAAATCCTGCTGCTCCTAATGAGCTGGTGGCAGGGCAAGTCATTTAGCCTCAATTACAGGCCAGTTTCCTCATCTGTAAAATGGGCATAACATTGTCTACTTTGCAGTGTTGCAGAGAGAGTGGGATGAATTAATGCATGGAGTCCTTGGCCCCTAAAAGCTGCCCAAGAAATGTTGGCTGATGCTACACCAGTGCGGTGCCTGTTGTTGGCTTGCTTGTCTGTTCCCACCCCTGTATTTATTGTGTACCTCCTCTGAGCCAGGCTCGGTGTTACATGAAATTCAGTGGCAACTGACAACAATGTAGTTCTAACCCTCATTGACCAAAATGACTATTTTTCCCTGGTTCTATATCACTGATTTTTGTATCTCTTAAAGATGAGTCTTTTCTAAATCTTAGTGGGAAGGTCATGAACTCTTACAAAAGTCAGACAAGTGCACATAGGTACAAGGGACATAAATTTGCAAACAAGTTCTTGCTTTTGCAAAGCAGTCAGGACCTCCTCTTGGTGCCAGGTTAAGAAATCCTAAAGATGGAATGGAGATAGGAAAGGTACCTTCAGCAATTTATGCTCATTCTATTTTCCTCTTCCCAGCCTCCATGGGTGCCCAGGGAATGGTGAAATGCTCTCTTAAAAGCCGAGTTGTTTACACTGACCATATTTTTTCTCAACTTCTAATTATTGAGTCAATATCATTTTTCCTTCTCTCCTTCTGCCCCTTGGCTCACAAAGCAAGCAGCTGTATGAAACCTACCTGACTGTATCTCTTTATTCTATTTTAAATTTCACTCGCACCAATAATTAAATTACAGAGGCCAGGAGGGTCTAGAAGAGAGCCACTGTCTAGGCTGATGTGTTTGCTGCTTCTGCTAGCATTGGCACCTCCCTCTTCTCTTGACACAGCTTTCAGCCCCCCATGTCTTAGGTGAGCTTTCACTACACCTCTCTCACATTGTAAACATTTTTTCAAAGTTTTCCTCCCTAGCTATGACCTGAGACGTTGCTACAACCAATGTGGGAGGGTGAGAATTTTCTCCACATCTATGACCACCAGGGAGTTTCTGAACATACTGTGATTACAGGAACCAACCCTCTTATCGGCTCTCCCCATCACTGCCTGTGTGAGGCTTTCAGGCTCTGCCCTGCTCCTGGGCACCCTGTACCCAGAAGTGAGCTTCCAAGCACTGAGCTGTACTCAGCAAACTGATTTGTTCAGTCATATCTCAGATGCCGTGGGCAGATGAGAGTGATAATACCTCCTCTGTTTTGCAATGGTGGACATGATTGAGATGGGAGATAAGGCGAGGGAGAGGTGTGGCGCAACCTCGAACCAACTCCCTGGACAGCAGTGAGGCCATACAAATCCTTTTTCTTGTTGAACAACATGTCCTATCTCCAGTAGTCGTCTTACCAATCATCCTGTAATTAACCATGCTAATAGCATTCTCTGCGGTGCTAGCGCTCAGTGCTCTCCTAGGACCTCTTAGGAACAATGCCCTGCAATTAACAGCCAATGGTGACTCAGATCTCCTGGCTGGATGGTGATGGTCCTCAGATACCATCCCAGGGCCTGCCCAATTCTGCAGAATTTCACCTGGGGCTCTTGCCATCCTGGAGTGAAGGGAACCTTCTGTTCCCCTTCGAGCAATTCCTCCTCCTGCCAAAATACGTGGGCTCAGCAAACTGGTTTGTATTTGTACGTCTCTCTTTCTCCCCACAACAGAGCTTCTCAAAGCCTCAGTCTGTCTCTGGTCAGTTCACCTCTGGGTCCCCAGAGAGCCTGGTGCTGGGCCCAGCCTACTCCTGACCTGTGGCAAATGTTGAATGAATAAATTCTAGAGAACAAATACACCCCAGCAATCCCCCGTGGGTGCCAGTTGATTTCGCAAGTCTACTTTCTATCCTGCTCCCACCTCCTTCCTAGGCCTAAGGACAAGTTGCAATCTATAAGCTGAAAGGAAGCTGAGCAGTTTAGTTCTGAGGTGTGAGTACAGCTCTTGCTGTGGGTGGATGAGATAAGGCAATAAAGGCTGGTGGCTGTCGTCGCTTCCAGAGAGCTCTGTAGGGCACTGTGCATAGGTGTTCTTAATGAACTGATGTCAGCCATCCACTCTGCAGACACGTGGAGGCTGCAGTATTGGTGAAGAGAGAAGTGGGGCAGGGCTGAAAGGGGGTGTCATGGGTGAGGGGGTGCCATGAGTTCAGCCCTGTTGTATTTCCAAATACTAGGAGCTAGGAGGGAAAGGCAGGGAGTAGATATAAAATAACACCAATATTTGTTGGTATATATCCATATAGACCTATATAAATTGTTTCTTTAATATACATGACCATTTTCTGAGCTGTTATTTGATGTGGTTGGTTCACCGATTGGAGTCACTGCAGGAAATAGATTCCAACTCAGATGGTCCAAAGGTCTTTAAGGAAGGGCCTGCTTTGGGGGATATTAAGGGCATGATCAGGGGATGACAAGAACCCCAGAAACTAGTGAGGTGTTGTGACTACCTCTAGGTCTGAAGGGGCACAGGAGGAAATGGGACATCAGGGCTCTATGAGGGTGGAGACCATGGAGCAGCACTGGCCACCAGGAGCTGGAGCCTTGGAGGGACATGGCCATTGCCTGCAAACGTCGCCTGAAGCAAGAAAAGAGAGGAACAGCTTGTCCCGTCCTCTTCCTGATTTTTTGCTGGGACATCCCATTGGCCAACTGGGAAGAGCCCATGGAGGTCTGAGTGTGCCATCCATGGGACCAGCTTCATATAACACAGGGTCGGGCAAAGCAGGGAAGAGAATGGATGTGGGGTACATGGCAAGTGGGGAGAGCAGCACAGTTGGGGGACAATGACATCATTGCCTGGTCCTGGGATGGAAGTCCCCCTTGGCTGTGTGAGTGATGCTGCTGGCTGTCCTCCTGTGTCACCTGCCTAGGAGATGCTAGCAGTACACAGTAGGTGCCACATTGGTTCCTTTAATCTATTATCTATTAACTCTAACACACTAACTATTACTTAGCTACTTTGATGAATCCTTTTATTTAATTCCAGTACAGTGCCTGGCACTAGGAAGATGCTCACTAAGTACTTCTTAAATAATGAGTAGGTGAATAAATTAATACATGAGTAAATAATTGGATGGATGTGAGTCACCTTTGGAGGGGGTACTATGAAACCTCTTTGACACCACTAGAAACTTGGGTTGTGAGAGGTTAAGACAGCAGCCCAAGTCCATTTTATCACTCAATGCATTCCATAAATACAGTTGTCCTTTGGTATCTATGGAGGATTTGTTCCAGGACCTCTGCAGACACCAAAATCAGCAGATGCTTAGGTCACTGATATAAAATGACATAATATTTGCATATAACCTATGCACAGCCTCCTGTATACTTTAAATCACCTTCAGATCACTTACAATACATACTACAATGTATTGTAAGTGCACTCTTTAGGGAGTAATGTATACTGTACTGTACTCTTTAGGGAGTATACTATACTGTACTCTTTAGGGAGTAATGACAAGAAAAAAGTCTACGCATGTTCAGTACAGATACAGCTTTTTTGAATGTTTTTGATACTGATTTGGTTGAATCCACAAATGTGGAACCCATGTACACACAGAGCCCTGTGTGTATTGAGACTATAGACTATCTGTTGAGCACTCACTGTGTACCAGTGGTGTTACATTTGACTGGAGGAGAAAAAACACACAAACCTATATATCCTGTATAATATCTAAGTGCTACAGATGAATAAAGTAGACTAGAGGGACAGGGAGCCCTGTGCCCAGCTTTTTAGAGTGTTGACAGGGATGGCTTCTGTCACAAGGAGGGACATGGGAAATGAGACCTGAGGGAGGTGAGGACATGTCATGTGGCTTTCTGGGACAAGAGCCTTCCTGGAGGAAGAGAGTGAGTGAAGAGGCTTCGAATAGGAACGTGTCTAAGGGATTTGGGAAAAAGCAAGAAGACCAGTGTGGCTTGGGCAAGTGTAACTGGTGCTGCTCCCTGCCCAGCAGCTGGAGGGATGTCCTGTAATGCCAGTCTGATGCCATCTTTCCCCAGTTGGAACCCTCTAATGACTTATCCTTTTACTTGGAATGCAGGCCAAACTCCTACCTGGCTAGGCCTACTTGGCAAGGCACAATCCATTCTACCCAACTCTCTGAGGCTCACCTTCCTCTGTGGCTCCCCACCTGACTGCCCCACGGCTACACTTGCCTTTGCCTATCAAGCCTTTGCCCTGGCCATTCCTCCTGCTTGGAACACTTGTCCTGGCTCTTCGGCTGCCACTCCTGAGAACGGCGTCTTCTGACTCCCACTCCCGAGAAGGCTGTCCCCAGGCTCTCGCAGTCTATCGTGGCACCCTTTTTGGTTTCTTCTTACTTGACATTATTATCTCCTATTACCTGGTGGAAGAGGAAGGAAAGAATGAAAGGGAATGACTCAGAAAATTTGCCCCAGGATTATGGGAGTATAGGAGAAAGAGAGAGAGAAAGATGGAGAGAAGAGAGATGTCACTACCAGGTAATTCCACATCACTCTGCCTCACTGTGAGCGTCTCGAAGGAAGGAACCTCATCAGTCTCATCAGTTTTGCTCTTCACAGGGAACAGCTCTGAGGGACATCTGTAGTCACCTGAGTATCTTCTGTGCTTGAAGCAGTGCTGGGCACACAGCAGCTCTTCAGTAAATATTTATTGAATAATGAGTGAATGGGTGAACCAGCGAGTGACCTTTGTTTGAGACATCAGAATGAGACTCAAGAACATATTATCCTTTTCCTTGATCTTTTGACCTTACAGGTTTTCTTGTGAGACTTCAGGCTTCCCAGGGAAGATTTAGGCCAAACGTCTACACTCAAATGTCCACATTTGTTGACCAAAAGAGAAAATCTGTGGGGATGCCAGGTGGAGAGGTTGGGGAAAGCTTTCTTTTGCACTCTCCCCATGTTTTCATCAAAAAGACGTTTTATGCAAGTTCTCCCCAGTGCCAGGAGCTCCTAGAACCCTGGGCAGCCCTTGAGGGCTGATTATTGTTGGGCACACCAAAAAATCTGCTGCCAGCACTCTTGTTGTGACGTTTTTCCTTTTAGCAAATGAATTAATGAACAAGAAACCACCCACTGATAGAGCCTAAAGCTGACTCGAGTTTGTGCTTTCTACCTGGGAAGCTTTGAGAAATCCAGATTCTCTCACCTCCAGGGTGAGAGGTCCCAGATCCAAACATCTAAGCTTAGACGGGGACAGGCTTGGCATCCTGCCTTTAGAACAAGTTTCCCAGTTACTTTAATATACTTGGTCTGAGCACCATACTCTGAGGGTCATACACTGGGTCTTGGGCCCCAGGCTTGGTTTTGGGTATGAAGAGGTGGTGTATGTGTGTAGTTTGTGTGTATTAGTGTGTGTGTGTGTGCAGTCTATATATCTAGGCAAGTTTTTAATGTCTGATAAAGACGTCTGATAAAGTCCCATCAGAACAGTGGCATAGAAGTCTGCCATCATCAACTTTATCCTATCACTTTCAATTATAATGCCTTTCCTGTCCTTTAAATTTTCTAATAGGGCTCTGTGGTAGATGGGACAAGCATGTTTCTTGTCCCCATTCTACAGAGGAGGACACAGTTCTGAAGTTAAATGGCTTCAAATCTCAGGATCCTCTCACCAGGGACCCTGCAGTCCACCAATTTCCTCTATACTCATGGGCAACCATGTCATGACATGCTGGTGGCAGAAGGAGAAAGGACAAGGATGGAGACAACTCAGAAAATCTGTCCCACAATGGAAGTATAGGAGAGAGAGACAGATAGAGGGAGGTGAAGAGAAGAGAGGGGTCGCACATAGGACTGTCCATCACCTGGAGTCCCACCTGTGTATTTCAGAGAAAGCAAAATACCAAGAAACCTCATGCGCTGAGAAGGAAGTCCTGGGATCAAGACGAGCCTTGGTTCACCTCTCAGTGCTGTCCCCCAGCTGTCTTGTCTTTGGCAGCACATCTCAGCCTGGGGCCCAAACAAATACCCCCGAGGAGGCTGGGCTCCAGAGAAGCCGGTATTTACACACAATCTCTGTTTTGGAAGTAATTAATCTTCGAATGCAGGAGCCCCTTTGTGGTGGAAAGCGCACGCTGACACTTTTGTGTAAACACCCAGCTTAGCATATTGACAAACTGGTGGCTGTTACTTTGATCCCAGGCTGCCAGCTCTGAAAAGGCAAGCCAGCTCTGGGCTGCCCCACCGGCCACAAAGGCAGCTCTAATCCCCTCTACACTCCTCTGCAATCCATATTTAGAATTCGGAGTCTTTATTTTCTATATCCACTTAAGCTCTGCTTGGAGTTTGTTTAGTAACCTTCTTCCTTCTTCATGCTCGCTGGTGACTCAGAAGTTCGTTTTCTTAGCAAGGCATGCAGCAAAATGCCAAAGTAGCAAATGACCCGAATGAAAACCCTTAAACTCACATAGATTTAATCACTGCAGCAAATTGGAACCATTTGTGGTCAGGTTTTGATGGCGATCTATAAAGATTTCTGCCATTCTCCCCTCTGCTTTCTTTTTAAGTGGCTTAGTGAAGGTTAGTGAGAAAAGGAGACATTGATGCCAAGGTCCGTGGGGTGGGGAAAAGGGACACTTACATTGTTTGTCATCAGCTCTCAGGACATCTGTAGTGTCTTCCAATAGCATGGGGCAAATTTTTGGGGTAGCCAGCAACTGAGTGTCTTCCAATAGCGTGGGACAAATTTTGGGGGTAGCCAGCAACTCTCCCACGCATCACAGTAGCCAGGACTGTGCAATCCAGAAAACAGGGAGGTTTCATTGCTGGAGTTTCTGCTGAAGGCTTGGGGCCCTCTTAAGAAAATATTGTGTTTTGTGACTTTTGTTGCCTCCAGATACCCTAATAAGGTAAGGGAAAGGTCGGTGCATTTTTTTTTTCGTGAACAAAGAAGAAATCGAACCCGATCTGTTATGATTTCTCCTTAAGCAAACCAAACAGAGAGAGCTTTAATGAAGACGCCGATCTGGGACTGAGGCTGACCCAGGCAGCGCCATGAGAGTGTCAGATCTGTTTCTGATAAAATCGACATTGAGGTTTTGAAGAATGAATCAGAAAGGAAGTTCAATTCTATTTCATGACTGGGCTGAACTAAATAGAAGGGGAAAGCTCATCTGTAATTAAAGGGAAGCTTTTCTTAAATTTTTTTTTTTTTCTGCAACATTTTTAGAAATTTCTAGAATTTGGATTGCTCTCAACAATCAGTTTTCAGGGTTCTGTTTGATTTCTTGAGAGCAGATGGGAAAGCAAATTTGCAGACTTCGGCAACAAATTTCACCGAACAAATGATGGAAAAAGTTACCCAATAGGGTCCCTTCCCCAACCTCCTTTTTTTTTTTTTTTCTCTCCGTCTCTAGTTTCTATGATTATAGTTGGAGAGAAAATTCAGGCTGAAAGAAATTTGATATTTATTTTCTGTGAACTTTAATAAAGAAAGTGGTGGGTTCAGGATTTTTTTTAAGGCCCTTTGGACAAGTCAATTTTTAATTTTTTAAAATAGCACCTTTTGGCATAAAGCTGCCGGTGTGTGATTTATGGAACTGTGAAGGGGTTGTGCTGAGAGCTGTTCCCGGCAGGTTGGTGAGAGACTTTGAAGAGCCTTTTGACTCTGGGAACCCACTCTTCATAGGACCTGTGTTCACCCAGGCAGGCCTTTTAAAATGTTTAGTTCCTGAGCCTTCGCTTGAAGTCCCATGTTTGTTTGGGTTTGTGGAATCCCTTTCCTTTCTTCAACATTCTCAGATATCCTCGGTTTAGGCCCAGTGATCAGCCATAATCCACTCCAGCCCTGCCTAGGAATAGTCCACTTTGTTCATAAGCACATAACATAACTTCAGCCCCCAGGGACTCTGTTGTGAAATGGAATCCCAGATGCTCCAAGATGTCTTGGAAGATAAGCGCAGCTCTAATCCCAGGGTCACCCCGGCCCTGAAGGAGCAGGAGTTCACCTATACATCACGACATCGTTATCAGCCGGGGACCCCAAGCAGCCACAGCCCGCCACATTTTCCGCAGGGTTTGGCGGTGTTAAGAAAATACACTCTAGCACGGTGTTATTTTAGGCTGAAACAAAAGTCGACATGAATGGCTGGGGGGAACAGAGCTGGCATTGTTCTCCCTGCGGCTGGGTGCTCAGAACTGGCCTGAAACTGGAATCCAACAAACGGAGAAGTAAATGCCATCACGTACAAATGAGCTCTCGAATGTCCAAGGGATCAATGGAGCACAGAGGGCGGCCGGGCCGAGGATTTTGCCAGGCCCCAGGTCATGGGAAGTTTGGTTTCCAGAGGACAGACGGAAAGTGCCACCTGATTTGCAGTGGTATGACAACTGCCTTCTAGGGGAAGCCACCTGCTCGTGAGAAACAGGAGAACCAAATATCAGGGGCTGGCTTTGGGGAGACACTGACCGGGGCATGCCAGGCACTCTCGTGAAACCCTCAAACAGCTTGTCCCATTCGATCTTCCCAGACACCCTATAAGGTGGGTACTATCGTATGTCCCTTTTACAGATGAGGAAACTGAGGCAGAAGGTGGTAGACTTTCCCAAGGCCACATGACTGGAGGTTGGAGGACCCATTATTTAAAGCTGGGCAATCTGGTTCTAGAACCCACACCCCTTTCATCTGTGCCTGATTGCCTTATTCTCCTTTTCCTTCTCCCTGTGTTTCTTATTCTTGGCACCTGGGTGATGTGGCAGGTGCTGTCAGTACCCTGCACAGAAGCCCTCAGCTCTTACTGTGTCAGTGTGAACTGGTAGCCCAACTTTCATCTGCCAGTATCTGCATGCTTTTGCTTGAGGGCTTTCTTTTGCCGTGGGAGTCTACTCTGCCCATTTTTGCAACAGACCAGAAGTGCCAGGAAATGAACACCATAGAAGTGCTGGGAAATTCACAACCAATGACAGTTGGTGTTTCAGTACCACCGTTCCCTTGTCTATCTGGTGGGAAAAATCTGAGGTGGGTGTTTTACGCTGGTCCCCAGAGTTCTTTCCTGTGGTTGAGCCCGCAATAGTGACCTCCTTGAAAATACATGTTTTAGTGGCCCCCTTTTCTTCCTGGCCTCACATCCTTACTCCCCAGCAGTCATCCTGAGATTCACTTCTTAATATCACCTTCTTTTTCTTTTTTCCTTTTTTTTATTTTGACAGAGTCTCGCTCTGTTGCCCAGGCTGGAGGGCAGTGGTGCGATCTTGGCTCACTGCAATCTCCGCCTCCAGGGTTCAAGCTATTCTCCTGTCTCAGCCTCCCAAGTAACTGTGCCACCATACTTGGAATTTTTTTTGTATTTTTAGTAGAGATGGGGTTTCACCACATTGGTCAGTCTCCTCCCAAACTCCTGACCTCAAATGATCCTCCCACCTCGGCCTCCCAAAGTGCTAGGATTACAGGCGTGAGCCACTGTGCCCGGCTACCTTCATTTAAATCCTCATCTCTAGAACAGTTTCTGGAGGAACACAAGACAAACCTGAGGATCGTACCTCTGTGTGATTATTTGATTAATGTCTGTCACCTTCATAAACCTGTGAGTTTAACATTGTATTCCTGGGGACCAGTGAATGCCTGGCTCATAGTAGGTGCCAAGTAAATACCTATTAAATGAAAGGATTTTGAAGTAGAAAGTCCCTTTCTATCAAACAGAAGTTTATACTTTGATAGTTCTCTTATGACATTATCTTACATTTAAAGCAGTTTTATTTATTTATTTAGAAACAGGGTCTCTCTCTGCTGCCCAGGCTGGAGTGCAGTGGTACAATCACAGCTCACTGCAGCCTCGACCTACTGGGCTCAAGTGATCCTCCTGCCTCAGCCTTCTGAGTGGCTTGGACTACAGTAGCATGCCACCATGCCCAGCTAATTTTGTAAATGAATAAAAATTATTCTTTTGGAGATGAGGTCTTGCTATGTTACTCAGGCTGGTCTCAAATTCTTGGCCTCAAGCAGTCCTTCTGCCTCAGCCTCCTGAGTTACTGGGATTGCAGGCATGAGCCACTGCACTTGGCTAAAGTAATTCTATTTAAAGTAGTTTCATTCTTCATTGAGGAGCTACTTTGTGGGAGGTTGGAGACCCCCTTCCTATTCCTCTTCTGTCTCACCTAGAGTTAGGATGAACCAGCTTCTCTATTAGGGTCAGATTAAGACCTTTGGAAGTTGTTTCAGAGACTGGCCAGCTTTTACCAAATCTTTGTCCTCTTCCTAGATTGTATTTCCCAGTTTCCTTTGTAATTAGTTTAAGCCAACGGAATTTGAGCAGATATGTATACCATTTCCAGCCCAGCCCAGCCCACAAACATCCCCCACTGGCAATCTTCTGTGCTTCCCTCTTCTGTGGGCTAAGGCCAATGAATGGCCCACATTAAATACAGCAGAGAACACCATACAAGAAGTCTAGGTCCTGGAGTTGCTGCTTGGAGGAGAGCTACACATTAACAAGTAACAGTCATTTTGGACTTTACTAGTAAGAAATTTTCTATTGTATTTGAACCCTCACACATTTTGGGGCTTGTTTGTTACAGCAGCTGATGTGATCCTAATACTGAAGCTCTAGGTACTAACAAGAGTTAATGTTCTTTGCTTCTTCCCAGTTGTGTATAAAATAAGTATTAAATGTGTCCAACACAATTCCAATTTCCCTATGATAGCTACTCTCATTAAAAAACAAATCAACTAGCAAAGTCTTAATTATTTTCAGTACTAAAAGGGTAGTGTCTTGCTTTACTGGCACTGTAAGTAAATACTTATTTGGCCTCCTAGATAATCCCACAAGCTGTTTTTTCTGGAAAGGACGTGTCTAATCGGCTGGTGCACAGAAACCTGCTTCATCCAATAACCTTGGGTTGACCAAATGGAATTCAAGGGCACTGCTGTTTTCCATAGAGGTTCAAGGACATTGCTGTTTGCTACAGAGGTTTAGGCAGCAGTACCTGGCCTCCTATAGGCTCCAGGACCAATGAAGGTGGGTCTGAGGATTAAGGACAGAGAAGTGCTGATCCCTCGGACCTGTCTTTCAGCTTCCAAGCTTTGGAAATGTTTTCCTAAGCTTCCATAGAACCCAGAGGGAAACACAGGCATGCAACCAGTAGAAGGCTCTGTGGTCATTCTCCTCACCAGTTGCTACCTTTCTTGAGAGGAGCTGGGCGTGTTGGGAAGCTGGTGATTCTGGAACCAGGTGGAGATTAGGGTTTGACTCTTTGATCTGTCTTCTCCTTGTCATTATCCCCATTTTATAGATAATAGTTGGGACTGATTCCTGAACCTACACCTTGACCCAAAATCAAGCCATACTTATGTAGAGAGATGTGGCCCATTCAGAGGCAATGGTCTGGGTAGAGAGTGCTATAGGGTGCTTAACAGCATGGGCCTTCCCAGGCTTGCAGCATGGCTCTGCCTCCATGGACAAGTTACTCAGCCTGTCTATGCCCATGTCTTCATGTGTGAAATGGGATTATGAATAGTATCTATGTCAGGGGCCCATTGTGAGACTGAAATGAGGTGATGCCTGTGCATTTATGACAGTTTCTACAGACAGTATGCTCTTATACTTCTTATTGGAAGTCTGTGGGGATTATCAGACCCCATCCTTGTGGTCAACAGCCCTGTAGCTTCTCCAAAGAAGGAGCAGGCGACAGTGGTCTGAAGATATGTTTGGGGCGTAGCCTGTGAAGAGAATGGTCACTGGGGTGGGGGTACATTTGGAGCCTTTGCAGTCTCAGGAGACCACAAAGCAGCACTCCTTTGACCTACAGGGTAGATGCTCTATCTGAGGGGTGAGCCTCCATCACAGAAGGCATGGGTCTTTCATTGGACCCTTCTTCCAAAGGCACAGTGACTGCTGAACAAGAGAGAGGAGCCCTTTGCTGGTTTTTGGGCTTAAAGAAGCTGTTTCTAGGAGGAGGACTGGGGAAAAACCCAGGAGATTCTGGTCTGAGTTGATCACCCATGCCAGAGGAAACATAGCATTCCTTACAGTCAAGGACCTGGCCATTAGCCACACATACCTGACTATGCATTCCACACATCCACATAAGCAAGTCTTTAACTTCTCTTCCCCAGTTTCTTAGCTGTAAAATGGGACTGTTGATAGTACTTTCCTCATAGGATGGCTGTGAGGACTGTGTGGGATGATGACGTCCATATAAACACTTTGCATCATGGAAGCAGTCAATGTATCCCTGAATACATTTTTTCCTCAAGTGTAAAATTGGCATAAGGCTTAAAGGATTCTAGCAGTATAAAACGTTATGCAGCGAAGAGTAACTCTTTCCTACTCTTGACCCCTTAGTCGCAGAGGGTGTCTACAGAGAAGACACTGGTTATCAATGTCTCGTGTAAAATGCCAAAGATGGTCTCCATATACCAACATGGAAATTTTATACACACACACACACACACACACACACACACACACACACACACACAGAGCAATTTTGGATCTACAAAAATGGGAGTTTCATATGGTTCAATCTAAATGGTATGTGTGTGTGTATAAACAATGGTAGCCTGCTATATACACTGTTTACATCTTGTTTATTTTTTAACGTAATAATATCTTTTAGAGAACATTCCATGCCACTTCTTACAGACATTTCTCATTCTTTTCAACAGTCGTGAAGTCGTCCAGCATGAAGGCATACCTTCTTTTATTTAACTCTTGGTGAATAATACCTGGGTTTTTTTGTGTGTGACATTTTTGGAGGAGGAAAGGAAAGTCGTGCATTCAGGCATTCTCCATCCCCCAGACCCCAGGCCAGACCCCAGCCTCCAGCACCTGTTATTTCTTCTCTGTTCAGTAATTCCCTGGAGTGCACATTTTTCTCATTGCAACAGCACTAGACCCAAGTTTTGGGTTCCTGCTCTGTGCCTAAATATGCCTTAGATCTCTTCATAACTCAACTTGTAAGTTGAGGCCTCTTAATTTGGCCCACAGGACTCTTTAACGCCCTTTAAACCCCGTTAAACCCATGTAATGAGTTTCCCCTTGCTGTGCTCCTGGCCGTGAAAGCTGAGAGCTGAGGCTCAGGCCTCCCACCTGTTCCAGAGATTAGGCTGCGCTGCGGAGGCTGTGGGGCCGGAGGGAAGGGACAGGGGTCAGCTGTGAAGCGGGACTTCTGGTTGCAGTGGGTGTGTGGGTGCCCTGAGGCCATGGGCAGGCGTTCACTGGGGGTGTCAGAGCATTAACCTGTGGTGGCTGGGGACAGTTTCAGCACCCAGTGTTCCCATGGTGTGTGGCGGTGTGCAGGCCACTTTGCGTGGAGCAGGGGAGTGGGTCAGAGCTGTCAGGGGTCTGCTGGGATGGGACGCAGATGCTCGAGGTGGCTTCCTCTCTTTAGAGAATCTGGGGGCACAGAGATGGTGTAATGAGTCTTCCTAAAATGCTGTCCTCAGCATGTCGGCATTGTTGCAGAATCTTCTTTCCATGGCTATGAGGGATGTCTCCTGGTTTATATGCATGGGGTCCTGCCTCCTCCTTCAGCTCTCACACAGAGTCTGCGTGACTAGAGAGGGCGGACTCCGCAGTTCCCACTTCCAGCTCCCTGCACGTGACCCAGGACTAGCCAATCAAAGTATTCAAGGCTGCTGTCCATCATGATTGGTTCAGGGGGTAGTCCCTGCCCAGCCTGTGATTGGTTAAGGGGTGGGCCCATGACCCAGATCTAGCAAATCAGAATATTTAATCCATTGGCCATAGTCGCTGTTTTAGAGACAGTCGCATAGTTCAATGGTGGTTCAAAGAAATTCGATCCCAGAATACTATGTGGGAATAATTAGGAAAGAGATACACTCTTTCCATGGAGGTAACTGGAGGTGAGAATGCCAGCTTAGAGGTTGGAGGCCAGCTTGTCACCATGAGGGAAAGCCTGCTTGACATGGCTTAGACAGAGGAGAACAGGGGCTAGAGAGAGAAAAGGCAAGATTGAGGCTGCTGGTATCCTTGAGTATCTGGATCCACCCATACCTGAAGATGTATATTTACATGAACAGATACACCTCTCTTTTTTACTTAAATCATCTTGAACTGAGTTTGTGGATTTCTTTCAACTCAGAGGTCTAACTAAAACACATCACCCACTACAGATACCACATTCTGCAATACGACTTTCAGAGTGGCCTCAGCCTACCTCTCCTTCCTTTCCTCTCTGGGCAACCTTCCTTCACATAGCACTAGAATTTGCCTTTGACACATCCTGCTTTCAGTTCATTGTTCAGTCTTTTCTCTCTACCTTGTAAGTCATTTCCCACTCCTTCTCAACAAGTCATTGCCAGCTAACATTTGGCTCCTAAGGCTCTCAGTCTGGGGAGAGCACAATGTTCTTTTTAACACACAGGAGCTTGTCATCCAGTTGCGGGTAGCTTTGCACAAAATGCGTGCTCAATAAAGAACAAATGAAGTAATTGAATGAATGAGGAAGTGGGTCAAAGAGAGAGGAGGTGGGCTTATATTAATAATGTTTATATCCATCCAAGACAGACTTAGCTAGTTTCCAAATGAGAGGGACAGACAATCCAGCGTTCTGGGAGGGATCAGGAATACGAACGACAGGCACTAGGAAAGATTTGGAGGAAGCTGCCAGTAGAATGTCAAGCTAAAGCTTTTAGATGCTTCTTATGGGCAATGGACATTCACTGAAGGTTTAGGAATGTGCGTGTCACATGCAAAACTGTGTTTCAGAGATGCTAAGCAGACAATGGTAAGAGGGCTGGATTGGACAGGAAAAGACCAGTGACAGATGAACTAATGATGGGGGATTTGAAATACATCCTCTGAGGGTTGATGTGAGCCTGGCATAGGGGGCGATAGAGATAGATCATGGGTGGCTTTGGGGAGCTTCCTAGGTTCCACTCTTGAAAACTCTTCTTTAGTAGGTCTGAGGTCGGGCATGATGATCCCCATTTCTAAAAGAACTCACAGAAGATTCCAGTGTACACTTGTGTCCTAGGGTTCGGGTTCATGGGTACCAGAAGGGTGATGGGAGAAAGAGAGACATATGAGAGAGTCATGGGTTTGGAGGGAAAATAGCAAGTCTCCTATTTTAAAAAAAAGTTAAAGAAATGGCAGCATTATGGGAATTGGTAGGATGTTCATGCGTAAGCCCCCAGCACATCCATGAAGAAAGACACGTAGCTAGAAGTCAACAACACTGGAAACCAGATCGGGAGGCTGTTCTTGTAGAGCTGGTGGACTCATCAGAATTAGTTGCCAATAGATTAAAATAGGAAAATATCATAAAATGCTGGATTTCTGAATTTTGTGGAAAAGTTAGCAGATCTGCCCTGTTGGAGCCACCTTCCCATGTGGTATCCCTAGGTCGGAGCTGAGATGTGGCTGCTCCTCTTAGCAGGAGTCTGTGCTCTCAGCTTGTCACAGTTTCCATCATTCCCTAATAACTCATACACAACCCATGTGGTTCATTGACATTACCTGTCTAGCATCTGTTGGCATTTATAATAGTGACCTTCAGTGTCCTCACATGTGGGGATAAGCATGTGAGTGAGAAGGCAGCAAAAGACCTAAAATGTGACCCTAAGAGGTTGAGTAAAACAGAGTCTTGGATGCCCTGGAAAAATAAAGGCTGAAGTTAACAGTGTCAAGGGAGCAGCTCTGATCATGAGTAAATGATTATTTTACTGGTCCCAGTTTCTTCTTCTTCATCTTCTTTTTTTTTTTTTTTTTGAGACAGGGTCTCACTGTCACCCAGGCCGGAGTGCAGTGGCGCGATCTCGGCTCACTGCAACTTCTGCCTCCTGGGTTCAAGTGATTCTTGGATTCTCATGCCTCTCGAGTAGCTAGGATTACAGGTGTACACCACTGAACCCAGCTAATATTTGTATTTTTAGTGGAGACAGACTTTTGCTATGTGGCGAGGCTGGTTTTGAACTCCAGACTTCAGGTGATCGGCCTGCCTGGGCCTCCCAAAGGGCAGAGATTACAGGCATTCACCACTGTGCCCAGCCTCAATTTCTTATTTCTAAAGAAAGCGTAATAATATCTGTTAAAAGGGCTGATAGGTGCTTCAGATGTCTTAATGCTTGTGAGACTCACTTATGGCTTAGAAAGGGCTACAGAGCAGTAAGTTATTGCTGTGAGAGGTGGGTGGGGTAACCCAAGGAGCATAGGTTTGCATTCCACTTCTGCAACTGACTAGCTGTGTGACATTGAACTAGATAGTTGATCTCCTTCAGACTAAACGTCCTCCACTGTAAACTGGGACAATGATGGCCACACATCAGGGCTGTTGGGAAGATAAAATGAGACACAAGAGAATTTCATTTTCTGTGGGTATTAGGTTCTGAGAGCCAGCACATAAGCCAAAAATTGTGTACATTTAAAATTATCATTGCAAATTATTAAAAATAGTCTTGAGCAGTTTTGAGGACAGACATAAAGCATGTACAGTGATGGACACTATATAAATAGTGTAAATACCAAATACACTTCTGTGGAATGCCAAGTATTTTCAAGTAAAATTATTTGGCTAAACTCACGTTGAAGATTCGTGTATACTTACTAGTGGCTTCCCTATATAGGTGAGCAACACTTGAAAACTTCCTGCAGGACTTTTGGGCTGCTGACTGAATACTCTGTATGCTCTCACCAGGTGAGGGTTTTAGGAGGTCATTAAGAGGCTTCATAGTTGCAAACAAAATCTTTGAAAGCAACTGTTGGGGTTACATAATGCTTTGTAAGAGCTTTGATAGTCAAGAATAGTTGACTTAATTAATGATGTTTTATTTTAGAGAATATCATTTTAAATGCATGAAGTACGGTTAAATGAAGTGCTTACCATATACCAGATACTTTTCTAAGTGCTTTCATTGTGTTACTTCATGTAATCTTTGCAATGACTCTGTGAAGTAGGGGCTTTAATTATCCCCATGAAGGCATTGAGGCATGCCATATTAAAGTAAAGTCACATAGCTAGACAAGAGCTGAGCCACACCTGAGCCATCACTGCTGGGTCCCATATCCTGATTTTAGTCACATACCTAATTGCAGCTTGAAGCAGTGTGGAGGGAATTGTTTAAATGTGTGAAGTATTTGGAATGTATTAGATGGAAAAGTATGTGTTTAAATAGGTGAAAGTGATTGCTCCCTCTGTAGACCTTGGGTGTATCATCTGTTGCCAAGGGATAGGGAATGCCTTGGTTTACACATCAAAGCTCCTACACATAGGAAGGAGTCCTTTGCATGGTGGATAATTTGGTTACTGTCTCAATGAGAGCTAGTTTAGGGGCTCAAGGAAAAATCCCTGGAGGCTGGAGGTCTCCCTGGAGGTGCAGATGCTCCAGAAAGGACAGTGACTCTGAGTGACAACTTTCTATTTGTGGCTACTCATTCTCAGGCCGTGAACATCACGACCTTGGGGGGAAGGTGTTCCTGGGGTTGTGGGGCTTGGGAGAAGTACCAGGGAGACACATAAAACCTCTTGCTACAGACTAAAGCTGGTGCTTCACCAAAAGCAAGGAGAACAGGAGAGCTGTTGGGTATGTCTTTGGGCCTTTGCATCACGGGAGGGTAAAGTGAGCACAGAGAGACCTCCAAGGGGCTAAGGTACAGAGAGGCCCTGCATGCTGGCTCACCACTGGGGAATATGGACATTTTTACAAACAATCGATGGCTCTCAGCTCCCTCCTGAAAGTCACTGTTTATGCTGGAAACTTGGTTGTTGTAGCTGAGGTTGCTGAACCTCAAATGAACCCCTCTTTTATGAAGGAAAGAGTTGCATTGTCTTTCTTCCAACCCACAGTTCTCAGAGGTGAATTGTGCTCTCTTCATCCTCCACGATCCCCAATGCATCCCCTTATTGCATCACACTTTGGACTTTCTTATCTGAAAGTGCAAGAAGGCCCATGATACTGATATGACGCTAGTAAAGACAACCTGGTTAAGACCAGTGGCAGTTTTTAAACTATGGATCCCAGATTTTGTGACTCTCCTCCCGTGAAGAGATGGAGTCCCTTAAATCTGGTGAAGCTAGGGACTACTTTGTCCAACAGGGGCTGGTGGAAGCTATACCATGTGACTTCTGTGGTGAGGACAGAAAAATGCTATGCAGCTTCCTCCTGGTCCTTGGGACTTTTGTTTTGGGGTAGCCAGACAGGTGCAAGGAGTTTGACTACCCTGAGACCACCACGCTGGGGAGGCCACACGCAAATGCTGAGATTGCTCAGATCAGCAGCCCAGCTGTGCTTCAACTGTAAGCCGTGTGGATGAGCCTTTTGGGAGGTTCAGCCCCCTCAAGCCCTCAGATGTGTGCAGCCCCAGCTAACAGTTGATTGCAACTTCACAAAAGACTCCCAGTGAGAAGAACCTCCCAGCTGAGCCCTTCCCAAATTCTTGACCCACAAAGTTGTAAGCAAAATAAAATTGTTATTTTAAGCTGCTGGGTTTTGGGTACAGTGTGTTGTGTAACAGTGGTAACTGGAACAGGACCAAAGCTTCCTGAGAACCTTCTGGAAGTCTTGAGATGGAATATAGACAGGGAAAAGGGTTCCAGGAACAGACAATACCAACATCTTCAGGTGTGCCTCACTTGGAAGGGCTGAGTGGACTGAAGTGCATGGAGGGGAGGAAGCTTTTGTCTCATGCATCCTGAGTTAGCAGCCTTCCTTGAATTGCACTCAGGGCATCTCCCCAGAGGAAGCCTGAGGCTTCAACAATCTCCTGACTCACTGGTACACTCAGCACATCGGGCATAGTCTAGGGGTACA
This sequence comes from Macaca nemestrina, assembly GCF_043159975.1. Classification (NCBI taxonomy): domain Eukaryota; kingdom Metazoa; phylum Chordata; class Mammalia; order Primates; family Cercopithecidae; genus Macaca; species Macaca nemestrina. The sequence continues at coordinate 53,399,821 of NC_092142.1, forward strand.
AGGGGAAGCCTGGCTCTCCTCCTCACCTAGCAGGCCTCATTAGACGATATGTCCCTGGTGAGGCAGTATTGACCCATGGTTAGATGACTGACTCTGGCTTCAGAGAGATCAGGTTCAAATTCCAGCTCTGATGACACACCGGTGAGCCCATGGTTGAGTAATTTACTCCCTCTATACTTTACTTTGCTCTCCTATAAAGTGGGACTCATAGATATGCCTACCAAGTATATGGCTAGGTAGAGAATTAAATTAGATTGTAAATAGCAAGAGTTCAGAACATATAATAAATGTTGGACACTATTTGTTATTATTTAATTCACCATGTTGAATTTAGGGATCTGGTTCTCAAGCTTTTAGGATTAGAAACTCAATTGTATGGGCCAAGGGAGAATGAAATAGTCTCACATTAACCAGAATGGAGTCTGATGTATAAACCTGAATGTTTCTAAACTAAATGACAATCAGAAATATGGCTATCCAACAATGTGGTATGGTCACATGGGCAAAGCAGTGTACTCCTTTTACTTGTGGGAGGACTAATTTTAATGGGAAGGTTACTTTGGAGAGTATACAGTGGGAAGAAATAGGAGTAGAATCTCAACTAATCTGAGGCCTCTTACCTCTCCAGAGAGTCTTCTAGAAGGAAATGCAGTGTTCAAGTCTACCAGGCCCCAATGTCCTTCCTTTGGGACCCACAACCTTTTGACTGCATAGGTTTTCTTTTTCTGTGACCTAAGCCAGCATGGCCCAGATTTCAGTCATTTCTGTTGGGAGATAATTCTCCATGGACCTCTCCCATTTCTGGGTCTTGCAAGGGAGGTACTAACTGGCTTTTGTCACCTCTGCAAGGAGAGCAAGAGATGCTGTTTGTACAGCAAACAGCTTTGGAAGATGGAGATAGTGTCTGTCTCCAAAACAAAGGACAGGCATATTTATTGCCCATTATAAAATATTCTGGTTCCCTAAGCTATGGGTTTCTCTTCCATGAGGCAACCCTCTGCATGTACAGAAATTCATCTGGCCATCTGCATCACTCCTGTGGGTTTCAGAACAACAGGAACTTTTGCAAATATGTGGTACTCACATAATTTGCTGAACCATAAGTAATCGAACTCTTTGTCTCTGACCCCAAAGTCTTATGTCTTCTGCCAGCATCCATGAAACTGGCAAGTGAACTTAACTTGCAGGTAGGATAAAATTTCAGACCCTTTCAAGTTCTTAACTATTCCCACCCACTCTTTCTGATTTTTTTGCCATGTCTGCAGAATACCTATGCAATTACTACTTTATATGTCTATAAATCAGAACCCTCTTTGAAATTGTTGATTTATTTAAAAAGAAAACTTTATAGAACAACAGTCTTTCCCCTCTTATCTGTGGTTTTGCTTTCTGAGGTTTCAGTTACCCACAGTCAACCATGGTCCAAAAATAGGTGAGTACAGTACAAGAAGATATTATAAGAGTGAGATGACATTCATATAACCTTTATTACAGTACATTCTTATAAATGTTCTGTTTTATTGTTGATTATTATTGTTAATTTCTCACTGTGTCTAATTTATAAATTAAACTTTATCACAGGTGTATGTATAGGAAAAAAACAGTCTACACAGTCTACTATCCATGGTTTCAAGCATCTACTGGGGATCTTGGAACATGTTCCTCATGGATAAAGAGGAACTACTCTACCTTAAATTAAAAACCAGTTGCTACTTCATAAATCTAAACTCAAGATAAGTACAAGATAAAAAAAAGAGTACACATTGTATGACTCTATTTTTATGGAGTTCTGGAAAACACAAAACTATAGGGACAGAAAACAGATTATTGGGTGTCAGGGGCTAGGGAAGGGAGGAGAATTGACATCAAGGAGCATGGGGGAGGTATTTTGATGGTGGAAATCTTCTTTATTGTAATTGCGGTTGTGGTTTTTCTACTGTATGTGTTTGTCAAAGCTCATAGAACCATATTACAAAAAGGGTAAATTTTATTGTATGTAAATTTTACTTTGATAAACTTGACTTGCAGAAGAAAAATTAAAACCAACGTCATTAAATTCTGGTCAGGTATTCTTGCTTGCCCAAGGCTTGAGCCTAAAGTCTGTTCTTTCTTTGCCAAAAAGGGAGGTGATGACCACGTGTTGAAGTGATATTAAAGATCTCTTAGCACCAAACTGAGACTTTGTCCTTGTCCTCATCAGATGAACCAATCCCATGAATCATGGGATTCAGTGCTAGGAAAGATGCATCCTCAAAAAACCCCAAACCATCTGTGTACTACCTGAAACAATAGTAGCATGTTTTGGAAATGGTGCTTCTAAGCTGACATCTCTTCTTAGCTCTCCACTGACTCCCAGGTCTGTCTGCTTGAAATTACTCCCAGGCAACACAATTCTCCTGCCGCATTGTACGCTGACAACGCCTGGTTGCTCCAGAGAGAGCCTTGCAAACCTGCTGCCTATAGAATTTATTCACCACACTCTCTGGGGGAACTTGCCTTGGTCAGTACCAAGTTCTTGGGATCATTTTGTTGTTGCTTGAATGAACAATTAATGCAATGAAACTGCATATACCTGTGCCTCCATTTCCCCTTCTGTCTCAGTCCACTCCCTCTCCCCACCCCCTGCTCCAGCCACAAATCCATCTGCCAGTCTCAGCAATGCCCCACTGGGCCCACCAGTCAGTCTCCCAGACTACAGTGGGGGAAAATGGTGGCTTCCTTTCACTAGAGGGTGTGATAAATGCTACTGTGTTTTTCTTGACTGCTCCTCTATTTTTCCTGGCATAGGCCTGGAGCAGGGAGTGCTTTGTGGCTGTGTCACTGCCAATTATTAATGTGAACATCATCATCGGTGGCTGTTGCTGCTGCCTGGTGTTGCAAGCTAAGCTCAGCCGGGCTTTGCACGGCTCCGCAATGATCTCTATAATTAACTTAGATGATTCACTGCTGTACACCCATTGTGCTCTTTTCAAGGCCGGCGACATCCATTTACATGAGGAGCTAAAAACAAGTATTGCCTTCTCTTGGAGGAGTTTCCAAGTGCTCACCCACCCGTTCTCTGCCTAATGAAACAACTTGACCTCACCCTGCCCTCGCCGCCTGTCAGAAAACCTAGTACTTGAAACTAGGCCACTGAGGATAAACTAAGTGTTTGGTCCCCCTTTTTCCAAGGCAGGGGGCCACATGCACTGCCCTCCACCTTTTTCAGAGACAAGGTCTCATTCTATCACCCAGGCTGGAGTGCAGTGTTGCAATCATAGCTCACCGTAGCCTCAAACTCCTGGGCTCAAGCGATCCTCCTGCCTCAGACTCACAAGTAGCTAGGATAATAGGCACGAGCCACCACACCACAGCTACCCCTTATTATTGACCCTGTTCAATGCTTAGCACAGGGCCCAGCAGAGAGTAGACATGCAGGAAATGCCTTATTTGAATTTTTCTCTCCCAAATTTCAGCTGTCCAAGAGGATAGAAGCTTAGAAGCATGGTCGTCAGCCCAGAGTGCTTTTGTGCTGCAGGGGACACTTGGCAATGTTTGGGGATGTTTTTGGTGTAGGGACGTGCTACTAGCGTTAGTGGGTAGAGGCCAGGGATGATGCTTAGACATCTTGCAGTGCACAGACAACTCCCTTCCCCCCTCCATACACCAAAGAATTATCTGGCACCAAACGGCAGTAATGCCAAGGTGGAGAAATGTCAGCTTAGACGGTATTGCACCAAGCTCATCTCGCCTGGATTTATTCCTGTTGGCCTTTGGTTGGGCTCGGGGAAGCCCGGAGAAGTTTTTGAAGCTCTGGAATGATTGACGTTTTACTGCCTGGATTTTATGTGAACTGCTGCTAATGAACACGGCCTGCCTTGATGACTCTGCAGAGGGCACCATTCAAACGAACCAATTATGAAGGATTTTTTAACGTAAACTTTTAACCAGGTAGCCTGAGGGCTTGCTGAGCATAAAAGTACAATTTAGAAAACATGAGGTTTCCTGAGGTTCCGAGAGGCCCCAGCAGGATCGATGCTGGTGCAGGAGCTTCAGGGTTGAGAACACGGTTCTCTGAAGTCGGTGGGAGGCTCCAGCCACCGTGTTGCCCCCAAACCTTCCCCGGGAAAGAGGGGCAGAGGGCTTTTTCTTTGGGAGGAGCTGGGTGCCAGGGCGGATAGGTCTGGAGTGGGGCACCTGGAGGTCGGGGTCCCTGGCACACACTCCCCAGGCCGCTGCCATGCTCCAGCCCTTGCACTAAAATCACTGATTCCCAGCACCTTGCTGACTCACTGCTTTCCTGCCTTTAGCCAGAGTGCTGGGATTTTAAGTAATTTAATGATTCATTCCCTCCCCCCCTTGGCAGTTATCTGCTCTGACACCTTGTGTGTCATGCATCAGAAGCTGGGACTCAGCTCCCCCAAGATAACATGAAGGCCAGGGGCCCCCCTTTGTTTTTCCTGGTTCCTCTTCTCTCTCCAGCCCTGATTCTCCTGTAAACAGGGGACGCTGCCCAGGAAAATCGCTTCCTTCAGGGAAGCTGCTAAGGACCCCCCTGCCTGCCTCTGTTTTCTGCAGTGTTATTTCTTCTGCCGCTCCACACTTCTGGGCTTTTCCTGCAGAGTCCCCCACTCCCGTCTTCTTCATCTTCCCTTTGCCACTTGATGCTATGTTACTACTCCAGGCCCTTTGCTTTGCAAACTGACATTTGACCTGGTGTGGTGACTCACATCTGTAACCCCAGCATTTTGGGAGACTGAGGCGGGAGAACTGCTTGAGCCCAGGAATTCAAGAGTAGCCTGGGCAACGTGGCAAAACCCTGTCTCTACAAAACATACAAAAGTTAGCTGGGCACCCTGGCATACGCCTCTGGTACCAGCTACTCAGGAGGCTAAGGTGGGAGGTTTGCTTGAGCCTGAGGATTGCTGGAAATAGAGGCTGCAGTGAGCTGAGATCAAGCCAGTGCACTGCAGCCCAGACGATAGAGCAAAACCCTGTGAAAAACAAACAAACAAACAAACAAAAACAAAAATAACTGACATCAACACAAATCACAGAGTGGTGCTGGTATGACCCAACCATGGATTTTGTTTTATTTATTTTTTCTTGAGACAGAGTCTAACTCTGTCACCCAGGATGGAATGCAGTGGCGCAATCTTGGCTCACTGCAACCTCTGCCTCCTGGGTTCAAGCGATTCTCATGCCTCAGCCACCTGAGTAGCTGGGACTACAGGCATGAGCCACCATGCCCGGCTAATTTTTTGTATTTTTTTTCTTTTTCTTTTTCTTTTTTTTTGAGACAGAGTCTCGCTCTGTTGCCCAGGCTGGAGTGCAGTGGCATGATCTTGGCTCACTGCAACCTCCGCCCCTGCAGGTTTAAGCAATTCTCTGCCTCAGCCCCCAGAGTAGCTGGGATTACAGGTGCATGCCACCACACCTGGCTAATTTTTTGTATTTTTAGTGGAGTTAGGGTTTCACCATCTTGGCCAGGCTGGTCTTGAACTCCTGACCTCGTGATCCAACCACCTTGGCCTCCCAAAGTGCTGGGATTACAGGCATGAGCCACCGGGCCTGGCCATTTTTTGTATTTTTAGTAGAGACGAGATTTCACCATGTTTTGGCCAGGCTAGTTTTGAATTCCTGACCTTAAGGGATCCACCCACCTTGGCCACCCAAAGTGCTGCGATTACAGGCACGAGCCACCATGCCCGGCCCCAACCATGGATTTTAGACCCAGCACTAAACTGGTGGCTTTAGATATTTTCTTTTCTAGATCTGTGGCCTTTAAAATGTCTTTTTATTTATTTGTTTTCTTAGCAGGAGAACCTACTCATTCATTCCACAAATATTGAATGAGCATCTGCAGTTTGCCCAGCACTAGTCTAGCCACAGGGGAGAGAGCTGTGAACAAGATGGACAGGATTCCTGCTCTTCTGAAACTTCCATTCTAATGAGGGAAAGTCAACGATAAACAAATGAAAAACTATATAGTAAGTCAGGTGGTGACACATGCATTGAAAAGAAAGAAGCAGGGGAAAGGGTGTGAGAATGACAGTGGGGAGCGCATTACTGTGGATGGGGTGCATGGGGAAGCCTCTTTGGGGGAGATCTTACTTGAATGAAATCTTCCCTGAAATTCCAATATTTAAAATAGCTTAAGGCCTGCTTCAGTGTCTCACGCCTGTAATCCCAACACTTTGGGGAGCTGAGGCGGGTGGATTGCCTGCGGCCAGGAGTTCAAGAGCAGCCTGGCCAACATGGTGAAACCCCGTCTCTACTAAAAATGCAAAAAATATTAGCCGAGTGTGGTGGCGGGTGCCTGTAATCCAGCTACTCTGGAGGCTGAGGCATAAGAATCGCTTGAACCTGGGAGGCAGAGGTTGCAGTGAGCTGAGATCATGCCACTGCACTCCAGTCAGGGCGACAAAGTGAGACTCAGTCTTAAAAAAAAATAGCTTAAAAGGGGAGCTACTCTGCAGGGGAGAGGAAAAACAAGGGTGATTGGCATAGAGTCCTCCAGGAAGGCTGTGCCGAAGACTTTGCATTTCAACTGAGCACTGAAAGATGAGAAGGAACCAGGATATGAAAAATAAGTTTATTTTGAAATTTAAAATGTAAGGAATGGCATTTTAAAAAATCTAACAGCACAAAACAGTATATGGGAAAAGATTTCTAATTCCCTGGGACACTGGTTTCCTAGTCTTATTGCCCTCCCCTTCACAAATTTTATGTGTCTCCTTTCAGGAGTTATTTTTTATTTACCTAAGCATTTATGTGTCAGTATCTCTGTCTCTGTTATCCTTCATTTAAAAACCAGTAATAGCATATTACATACAACCTTCTGCACTTTCAGTTTTTCATTTAACATAATACCTTGGAAAATTTCCTGTACTAGCTGGTAAAGTTTTCTTCCATTCTTTTAACAGTTAAATGGTATTCCTCTGTGAAACTGCATTTTCACTTATGCCACCCATATATTGCTGGTATTAGGTGGTTTCCTGAATGATTTCAACATTGATTTGCAGATGTGTGACACTATATATATTATACATATATCATACATCATATCATATATACGTATCATATATATTTGACAAATATTATTGGAAATAATTAATTTATTAAACATATTAATTGGAGATATCTATCTACAGATAGATAGAGAAATTCTTAGACGCAGAATTGCTGGGTCAGAGAGGATGTGTGTTTTTCATTTTAATAGGCATTGACAATTTGCTCTACAAAAGGATTTTACATATTTATATTCCCCACTGATTTACAAAGGCACCTTTTACCTCCAATACTTATCAGCAGTGTGTCTTAAATGTTTTGATCTCTCTTGGCTACACTGATTGGTGAAAAGTATCTCACTTTTGTTTTCATTTGCATTTTATTGACTCTCAGTGAGGCTGGACACCTTCAGCCTGTCTGAAAAGCCTGTTGTATTTCTTGCTCTGTGAACTGCCTAGTCATGGAAATGTCAAGTTGAGAGGCCTGTTAGACACCCAAGAGGAGATGTCAAGAAGGCAACCAGATATACAAGTTGGAGCTCTAAGGATCCTTCTGGGCTGGGGCTATAATTTGAAAGTCAGTAGGACATAGATGGTATTTAAAACCATGGGAATGAAGGAACTCACCTAAAGAGAAAATGAAACAAGAGTGAGAAGAGGGCTGAGGATTAAACCCAGGGGCACCCCAACGTCTAGAATGTGGGGGCAAGGATTGTCAGTGAGAGACCAAGAAGCAGAAGCCAGAGAGAGGAGAGGGCAGGAAAGCAGAAACAAGGAGAAGAGATGCCTCAAAAGGGAACAAGGGGTCCCCTGAGAACACAGAGAAGAAAGATTCTCTTGCACGTGAGGAAATGGAGCTCATTAATAAGCTTGACGAGAACAGTTTCCATGGCATGGTGAGGAAGCCAAGTTGGATTTGGTTGAAGAAAGAGAGACCGGGCTTGGAGACACTTGTGAGATGTTTTGCCAAGATGGGAAATAGCAAAACAGGACTTAACTGGGGAAAGATGAGGGATCAGGGGATATTTTTTGTTTTGGTTTGGTTTCTTGAGATGGGAGATACTGAGGTATGTGTGATTGCTGGTGAGAAGGATCCAGGACAGAGGGAGTCGTTGATGTGAGTGTGTAACTGGAAGGGTGGAGACTAGTAGAAGGGGAGAAGTTTCCGGATACAAGTGGAGGGTAGCCCATGGTGGGAGGAAGAACATGTCTTTCACTATATCCAGAAGGATAAAGGAGAGTGGGGCACAGGTGTGGGCAAGTTTGTGGCAAATGAGAGAGTGTGAATCCGATCACTTCCAGTCCTTCCACAAAGAATGAGGCAGGGTTGTCAGCCCAGGGTGAGGGGAGAGGAAGTGACACAAAATCTGAGGAGGGAGAAGGCATGAGGCGAGCATCTTGCTGAGCAGGACAGGGACTTCACCAAGGACCCAGCATAGAAGTGCCAGGCAAGTTTCAATGCCCATTGGAGCCCTGCCCTAGGCAGCTCTGCAACCAAGAAATAAATCTAGCCCAGTAGTAGGAGGCTTTGTGTTGCCGGGAGTGGTTAGTTTTGATGTGTCTGATCTCGACACTGCTCCTGGAATTATTTATGTCTGAAATGATGAAAATTCCCTCCCCACATAAGAAGTGTTGGGGAAGTGGCCAAAATACCAGCCTGCTTCCCTGGGTCGTGTGGATTACTGCTGTCACGGGCATGTTTCGCGCCCCCATCCATCTTCAGCCCAGACTCCCCAGCTCATGCCTGTCAGGATGGGGCACTGACCCCTGCTGTGGCCGAGGTTCCAGGCTTTGGGCACCATGTGGGCCTGAACACAGCTTGTGAGCAAGTGCTTTTAATAAGCATCAAGTTCCAGAGCCTCTTTTTCTTCCTGGCCTCCTTCTCAGCATCTCAAGACAGCCGACCTCCGGCTCCCAGAGTGTGGGATATGGTTTCCTACCTAAGTACACACTTGCTGTGGGATGGGGTATGTCCTGAGGCTGTGGGGGTCATGTACACGTGGGTTTTGTGTTACTGTGTTCTACATTGTCCAGTTTCAGGATCCTCATTTCCTGGGAAATCCAACTCAAGGAAAAGTCTGGGTGGAGGCTTGTCTCAGATCCCACCCCCTGCTGTCTTGAGCATTGCCACGTGCTTTCTAGTCTTAATGCATCAGTCCACTCCTCTGTAAAGTGGGATAATAATATCTGCTCTAAGTATTTACTGTGTGTTTTTTTAGGGATGGCATATAAAATTCAAATTAAAGAATGAATGCAAAATTGTATTCCATCAAGAATGATGATGATGATGATTATTACTACTTTTGAGACAGAGTTTCATTCTGTCACCCAGGCTGGAGTGCAGTGGCAAGATCATAGTTCACTGCAGTCTTTAACTCCTGGGCTTGAGTAATCCCCCCACCCCAGCCTCTCAAGTAGCTGGGACCACAGGTACACACCATCATGCCTGGCTAACTTATTACACCTATTTTTTGTAGAGATGGGGGTCTCGTTATATTGCCCAGGGTGGTCTCGAACTCTTGGCCTCAAGTCATCCTCCCACCTTACCTTGTCCTCCCAAAGTGAGAGCCCAGGAGTTGAGACCAGCCTGGGCAAGATGGAAAAATCTGATCTCTACAAGAAATATAAAAAAATTAGCCAGGCGTGGTGGTGCACGCCTGTAATCCCAGCTACTTGGAGACTGAGGAAGGAGAGTTGCTTGAACCCGGGAGGCAGAGGTTGCACCACTGCACTCCAGCCTGGGCAACAAAGTGAGACTCCATCTCAAACAAAACAAAACAAAACAAAACAAAACAAAACAAAACAAAACAAAACAAAACAAAACAAAACACCAGAGTGTCTAATGCAGAGCCAGACCCATCATAGGTGTTCAATAAACATTTGGAGAATGAATGAATAAACGGAAGGGTAAATTTGCCTGTTGGTAAATCTGTGCATGTAATAATAACTATAATTAATCAACACTTACTATGTGCTAGGCACTCAGCTGAGGATTTTACAAAACCACATCATTTATTCCTCACTGGTAGTAAATGGTCCTATTTCCATTTTATAGATGACAAAATAGCAGCTCAGTGAGGTTGACTTGCTTACCCAATGTTTCCTGCTACGTAAGTCCTGGGGATGGGATTCTAACCCAGCCCTTTCTGGTTCCAGAGGCTACATTCTTAACCACTAGAGTAGATATTCTGCATGACAGCAGAGGCGCCAACTTAGAAAGTGACACCAAGGTCTTGTGCTGAAGTCACATGCTTCTCCCTGGGGCTAAAAGAGTTATTCCCCTGAGTCAAAGGCTGGCTTGTGAGAACATCAATATGCAGGGATTGAATGGGTAAATGAGCAGCTTTTTGTTCAGAGGAAGAGGAAAAGGAGTTGTGTGTGGACACGCCGGGGGCCATCGTGCTGGTGTGGACACCGGTCAGCCACATAGGCTCAGCCATTGCATGCTCAGTGCTGTCCCAGGTCAACCAGGATGCTGAATGTGTTGGATTACAGAATGAAGCAGGATAAGCCACAAGAGTTAATTTCTTGGCCGGGCATGGTGGCTCATGGCTGTAATCCCGGCACTTTGGGAGGCCGAGGCAGCCGGATCACCTCAGGTCAGGAGTTTGAGACCAGCTGGGCAACATGGTGAAACTCTGTCTCTACTAAAAATACAAAAATTAGCCAGGCGTGGTGGTGCACACCTGTAATCCCAGCTACTCAGGAGGCTGAGGCAGGAGAATTGCTTGAACCCAGGATGCAGAAATTGCAGTGAGATGAGATCGCACTGATGCACTCCAGCCTGGGCAACAGCAAGACTCCATCTCCAAAATAAAAAAAGGATTAATTTCTTGCTGCCTCTCGAAATCAAGTAGATTTGGATTGAATAGGGCTTGTTGGCTTTTGTATCATTTCATTCCGCATCTCGGTTGGAAACAGTATGTGGTATGGTAAGGGTGGTGTTTGCATCTCCTCTCCTTCCGACTCTTGGCCTACTGGGGCAATTTGCCACCCCAAGTGGCCCGTCAGACCAGGAGATCCCTCACCAAGCTTTTGGGGCAATGGACTCCACAGGCTGAGTGGTCTCAACTCCAACCCTGTGGTCTATTATCCAGATGATGAAACAGTGGGAGCAGGCAGGGGACAGGGACGATCATTAGAGGTCCCGCCTTCCTCAGCTCTCTTCTGGCCTTTAGAGAATAAAGGGCTTAACCTCAACCTCGTGAAGCCAGGTGTTTGCTCTAGAGAGAGCCCAGGGAGCTGCTCTCTGAACATGGGTATTGTGGTGGTGCAGTTGGGACTGGATCCAGGAGGAGACCGGGCAGGCTTTTTCCACCCAGGAATGACGGCCCCACTCTGCCGGCGGGCACGCACTCTGTGTACTCTGCTGGCTGGCTGCTGTCTCGTTCTAATAAATTAAATCTGTTATATCATCACTGTTATATTCCTGAGACAAGCACTTCCAAGGCAGATTAGAAAGGAACTTAAGGGGATTAAAAGCTTCTCTTAGTGAAAAACAATGTTTCAGATGGGAAATCCATTTACCAATATGAATTTCAGCAGAAATGCATGTTTTCTTTAATGCATTGCTACTGCTCAAAGAAACTGGGATTTCCCCCCATGCCTACCATCCTCTGTTTTGCATAAGTTATAATGCAGATTCTGTTGAGCGTGGCAAACCTCTCAGGGAGATTGATGGCTTCCATAAAGTTGCACGAAAACATTTCTCCTTTGTTCACAAGGGAAAAGAAAAGTGTCTAATGGATTTAGAGTATTAAAAGAGTGTTGGCTTGTACTGTAAACCAGGGGAAGTCTAGGAGTAAATACCAGACACCAGAGGAAATAGATTAATTGGAAATGGAAACAGTCAATTCTCAGTTATCTGCGTGTGGCTTATCTGCAATAAGTTAAAAAAATAATAAAAAGGAAAGAATGCCAGTGTTTCAGCTCCCCTGCCTGGCTGTCTATCGCCGTGTGCTCAGGGAATTGAAAGCCATTTTAATAACTTGGACCCAATATAATTTGGAAGGTACTTCTGCTGCTAGAGTCATATTTTTAAAAATCACAGAAGGCAGTCCAAAGAATATGTAATTAATTTTTTTCCTATTATTCACAGATTGGAATGCATTAACTTAAGATCATGAGCTAGTTCCTAAAAGCCAACATGGAGCTCCTACTTAAGAGGGACTTAAAAGTTTGGGAAACTGTTGTCAGCCCCCAACACTCACTTGCAGGGGGTCAGAGAGAAGATTTCTCCAGGAGATGGGTGGTACCCAGAAAGCCTCCGTCTAGATCCATGTAAGTCAGAACCTGGGCAGAGAGGAAGGCCAGGTGCTGGCTGTTGGATTTGGCCACTGTTGGTTTGTTCTAGGTGATTCTTAGGAATCCTAGGGGTGCCGTGTCAAACTCTGCTTCCCACTGCACTCTGTGGAGCTGGGTATCTGTGAACATGGGTTCTTTGCCTTGGTCGTGCTGTAGAAAACCCCTCCCTGACACTTTGTATGACTGCTCAGAGTGGTGGAGACAGCTCTTTTGGTGACCGAGGAACAGAAGCCCACTCGTGACAAGTCAGGTCAGAGGAAGGTTTGTGGCAGACATATGACTCTCACGGGAAGGAGCAGAGATGGGCTAGGATGTTGTGGACTAAAGATGGCTTTCTTCCTTCCTCCCTCTGTTCCTTCCTTCCTCCCTCCCTCCCTCCCTCCCTCCCTCCCTCCCTCCCTTCCTTCCTTCCCTCCTTCCTTCTTTCCTCCCTCCCTCCCTCCGTCCCTCCCTCCCTCCCTCCCTCCCTCCCTCCCTCCCTCCCTCCCTCCCTTCCTTCCTTCCTTCTTTCCTCCCTCCCTCCCTCTGTCCCTCCCTCCCTCCCTCCCTCCCTTCCCTCCTTCCTTCTTTCCTCCCTCCCTCCCTCCGTCCCTCCCTCCCTCCCTCCCTCCCTCCCTTCCTTCCTTCCCTCCTTCCCTCCTTCCTTCTTTCCTCCCTCCCTCCCTGCCTCCCTTCCTCCTTCCTTCCTTCCACAGGAAAGTTCCCTCGTCCTCCGTCCTCCTCGTAGGGTGTGTGATGGGGGTGTGGCTTGCTTCTTCAGTGCCCAAACCTCTAGGGGAGCAAGTAGCTAGGCAGGTTATAGGGCTCTGACCCCATGGCAGTGTCTGGGGCGAATATTTACAGCTGAAGCCACAGTGGGCTGCGTTACAGGGTGCTCTTTTAGTTTAGCCTTCTATAGGCAACTTACAGTAGTCAGCTCAATTAGACCCCTGCCTTATCGCAAGGACAGGGTTTTCTGTAACATGGGGTTTCTTGCCTTTGTGTACTGGAAGAATCAGATCACATGTGGGCTTGGAGAATTAGTGCAAGGTTTTATTGAGTGGAAGTAGCTCTCAGCAGATGGGGGAGCCGGAAGGGAGGTGGGTTTTCCCTGGAGTCGGGCTGCTCAGTGGCCTGGGCTCTCCTCCGACGGCCCCAGCCAAACTCTGAGTCGTTTCGCCAGTCAATGGCCTGCCAGCGACTGTCAGTGTGCTCTTCCACAGGTGCACTCCTCTCCATGTCCAGCCGCTTGTGTCTCTGCCTGTTAGGGTCTCAGAGTTTTTATAGGCACGGGGGCGGGGGGGGGCATGGCAGGCCATGGCGGTTTTGGGAAATGCAACATTTAGACAGGAAAACAGAAATGCCTGTCCTCACCTAGTTCCGTGGGCAGAGGTCTAGGGTGAAGTCCTAGCCAGGGACCACACCCTTCTCTACCCAGCACTTCCCTACCCCTCTTCCCTATCACTTCCTTCCTTCCCCCTTTTCCCCCTCCCTCCCTCCTCCTCCCTCCCTCTCTCCTTTCCTTTCCTTTCCTTTTCCTTCCTTCCTTCCTTCCTTCCTTCCTTCCTTCCTTCCTTCCTTCCTTCCTTCCTTCCTTCCTTCCTTCCTTCCTTCCTTCCTTCTTTCCTTCTTTCCTTCCTCCCTTTCTTCTCCTAGTTCCTCTCTGCCTTTCTCTTGCCTCCTTTTTTTTTTTTTTGACTGAGGGAGGCCAGAACAGAGTCTCTCTAAGTTCCCCGGCCTCCGCTGCACATTTGTCTGCTCCAGCTTCTTTAGGAGGCGAGCATGAGCCCTCACGCCTGAAGCCAAGATGTTCCTTTGGCAAAGCTCCCCAGCCTTGGCTAAGGGGCCCCATATTTCTCCACGTAAGAACTTCCATTTTGTCTGCACTGTGCTGCTCCCACATCTGGAAGAGGGCTTTGCCTCTTAAAAGGAGAGGCTGAACTCCAGGAGTTAACTTTCCTAATTCTCAGCCCTAATAAATAACAATATTTGCCCACGGTTATTGGGTGTAAACTAGGTGCCAGGCCACTGCGTTAAGCACTTTGCCCAGAACATCTTGTTAAAGAGTCTTGGCAACTGTAAGAATAAGGTGCCATCACTGTCCCAGTTCACAGCTGGCAAAAACGAGGCTCCAAGAAGTTAAAGAATTTGCCTAAGGTCACACAGCTAGCACACGGAAAAGTAAGATCGGAACCCAGGTCTGCTGGCTTGAGAGTCCACACTTTTAACTGTCTTATTATATGGTCTTCATGATCTTCTAACCGGAGTTCTTGTGTGTGACTTTACAAAAGGTTGTTTTTTTGAAAGAATCTTTCAGATTAAAAATGCCAGTCTACAGGCCATGAAGCCAGTTTTCTACATTTATATGGATGGAAGTGAAAATAGTAGATTAAAAAAATAAATATTGCTAGCTGGTGCCTGGGGATTCTGAATAGCATCTGTGGGATTTCTTACCTATGTTGCAGAGAATCCCTACCCCTCCCCACAGACACCATCACCCACTCTGCCCTCCTCCCCTGGGCCACCGCACGTTTCAGGATCCTTCTAGAAAACCTGGTGCTAAAATGTTGCTCAATTTTATTACACTTTCAAGCGCCTCGCTGTCAGCTGTCTTTCTGAAATTGTTTTAATTGAAGTTCCATGAATCCTGGCGAGTTCAGATGGAGTTCATCTCTGAGCCCATCCTGATTTCATTAAAGATTTGATCTTTCTTTTTTCGCCAATAAAACATTTATTATCGTTATCTGTTTTGTAACCATTTTCTTTTGCCAAAGTAGGGGAGAAAATCAACCTCATTTTCATGCCAATAAAACTAAGGAATCATCTGTTGATTTTTCTGCATGCGATAACAGTAACATTTAAAAAAAGCTAATAATTAATTATTTTTCTTGTATATGAAGGCAATCCTCATTCAAGAGGATTTTTTAAGCCTGCAGGTGAATATTTATTATTAAACCGCACACAGGGCTTAAGAAAGAATCCCCTTCCTAAACATAGGTGTTTGTTTTTGTTTTTATTTTTGTTCTAGTTGAGGAGATGTCAGCGTTTTTTAACAACTGAAGCAGAGATAGTTCTCAAACACTCTACCCCCACCATCCCCACTACCCCACCACCCTTACCACCCCCACCAGGAAGTAAATTATGGGAAAAATAAGTAAATTATGGGAAAAAACAGTTACAGATGAAACGTATAATACAAAAGCAAAACGTTACCCAAAAGTAGTAGTTTGTTGACCCCTGAGTGTTAATAATTAACAGTTAATTACTATTAAATCATCATTGCCCAGCCTTGGCTGGGATCACAATTTATGCTCAGGAGTCAGGTCTCAATTTGTGTTTGTGATTATCTGCTCTGGGACATTCTCAGCAAACTCGATACCTGTCTCCTGCTTGGCGGATTTGAGTCACAATGTTTTTGTTAAGATTTCAGCTGCAGCTCCTTCTAGATCTTTGTTTCATGTATGTAATATACTTAAAATGCACTAAATGACAGTTTATAATATCATTATCTACAGTTAAAGATATTATAACTTCAAAAATGAAAAGAAAGTGTAGCCATATGTGGAAATGGTCTATTTTGTGCCCTTTTAACCCTCTTCTCTCAATAGTTTCAACGGGACCAGACAGGCAACAGCACAAAAATCACAGGTCTGCAAAATCATTTTGCTCTTTTAGCCCACAGTTGTCATGAAAGGAAACTGGGTTATTTAGACAGTAAATAACAACGAGGACTAATTTATTTTTCTTTTCTTTTCTTTTTTTTCTGTTATTTTGGTACTGGGTTTCAATATGTTATTACATGGTTTGATAATTCAAGGATGGTTCAGAAATCCCTGTTACTCTGCCACCGCCCCTCAACGCCCGCCCCCCGCCAGCCCCCAGTAACATGCAAATTGATTTAAAACTTCACTCTGAACAGCCCTGGGGTTATTAGGAACAGTGTGGACCGAGTATGGATTAGGTTTAAAAGTAATAAAAAAGTAGACCTGTTGGTTAGGTGAAAAATTCACTATCAGATTCTTGAGTGTAGCGTTCCTTTTCATGTGCAAACGGCACTAAATGAGGCATTTAATTCAACAAATCCAAAGTTCTGATCCGCCAGAAATAGAGACTGGGTTAGTTCAATTTGTAACAAACGATCTCCGTATGATCAAAGTCCTGAGCGCTGATTTCAACATGCTGCTTAAATTAGTCTAACACCAAAGTCTTTGGCTCGGAGACAGTATTTGGAATGTCTTACCAGAGGAGAAATTCCTTCTCACACATGGTTCTAATATCATGCCATGCCAGCTTTGCTTTTTAATGGGCTGACAAGGAGGCGCAGTGCTAACTTTCTGACTCCAGAAAGTTCTTGTGCTGTCACCCGCAAACCAGCTAGGATAATTTTTCCTTGGCTTCCTTATTAAAGACTGAATGAAGGGATTGTGCGGCTTTCTTAATGTCACTTGGTCTGTTTGCCATAAATTCAGGCGCTCATGATGAAAGCTGCACTTATATTTCGCTGGGAAATGGAATCAAGGAGAATGCACCCAGGTTCACAATAAATAACTACGCGTGAGTTATTAAGTGAATTTCATATACTAGGGCCTTATTACATCAGCAGTTTAGATAATGGCTTCTGAAAAACTGCATCTATGTGTTTTTCGGCCAAAGCTTGCGGGGGTGGAGTGGGGTCTCCAGAGGGCGCCGAGGTGGACAGACAGAGCCAGCTGGGGCGAGAATGGAAAAGGTGGTATTTGAAAAATAATATAATATTTACATTTTTGCATGCTGTTTGCCTTTTCAGCTCAGCAGGGAGACTAGCAGGCCTGTTGGCCAACATGACATGCATCACTGCAGGCTTCCTGCCTGCGATTGTTTGTTTTTTTGCAGAAGGAAGACTTGGGGTTGTTTAGACTATGAGCCTAATTTTAGAGGATGATAATTATGTTGCTTCTAAACCACATATTTTCCAGAATTTGCTGCCCCATGAAAATAACTCGCATGTGTGTCCAGCCTGGCTGGCAGCCAACCGGATGCCCAGGGCCTCAGTCTCTGTCATCCTGGGGTCCTCTCAGTGACTGGGACAGGGTCGCCTGGTGTGACAAAAAGGCCTTAGTTTTAGGAAACAGAAGAACTGGGTTTGGGCTCCCACTCCACCATCCTTTTAGGTCTCGGGGAGGGTCAGGTAACTTCTAGGGCAGTGCTTTTTAAAGGGTGTTGCTCTGCAGAACATCAGTGCTATGCAATGCTCTGTAGGATGCCAGGATCAAAAATCCTTGGGAACCCTTGCCATTACACTCTCTTTTCTTCATGATTCGCCATGCACATGGATTCATCCTCCATGCTGTCTTTAGCCTAGGCTTAGCCTACCCATCCATCCTCCAGGTCTCCGATTCTGAAATACACTCTTTTATTATGGTATAAATCACAAATATAGCCAAGGAACCAGTTACTTGAGAAGTAATTTGTGGATGTTGGTGTCCACTCAAGACTAACTCCATGAGATCAGGTGCGATTATCTGTCTTGTGATGAATCCCTAATGCTCGGCACAATGCCTGCCATGTGGTTGATGAGGGGCGTCCAATCTTTTGGCTTCCCTGGGCCACACTGGAAGTAGAATTGTCTTGGGCCACACACAAAATACACTGACACTAATGAGAGCTCTCGAGCTGAAAACAACAACAACAAAAAAACACATAAAAAATTTCACAATGTCTTAAGAAAGCTTACGAATATGTGTTGGGCCACATTCAAAGCCATCTTGGGCCACATGCAGCCCATGGGCCACAGGTGGGAAAAAATTGTAGTAAATACTCAATAATGATTTGAGAAACCACTGACTTAAGACAAAGTTCCTAAACTTCATGAACATTCAAATAAACTGTGGAGGGGGCATTTCTTCAAATGCAAGTTCTGATTCAACAGGTATGAACTGGGGGCTAAGAGTTTGCATTTCTAATGTGCTCCGATGTGATGCTGATATTTTTTCATTTTGAATAGCAAGGAATTGAAGAGTTTAACTGTGGTTAATCCTAAATATATGAAAATCTGTTTGCCTTTTTCTGGTGCAACACCTAGTAACGTCTATGAGCTGAACCTCAGTTTGTTCATTTGTAAAATGAACTAAATGGTCTTCAAGGACACTTGAAGCTTAAAACATTATAGCCTTTGGGCGCATTGCTTTGAAATTGTTGCTGAGGCAGCTCTGGGATGAGGATGAAGGGAGCTCCCCCAAGCATATCATCTCATGAGGTACACGGGCAATTTCTGAAGTCTACTGGGGGCCTTGTTTCCTGGCGGCCTTGTTTACTGGGGACCTTAGGGATGTCCAAAAGGGGTGGGCTCAGTCTGACTGAGCTTTTTCAGGATCAGCCAGGACTCTTAGGCAGCTAAGTGGTGGTCACAGCTGGGAAACTGCTCCTTTTTAATTCTCTGAGCTTTGGTATGCAAGGCTGGGGACATGAAACATTTCATGTATTCTAAACTCAGAATGATTCAGATGCAGGGAGGTAGGGACAACACGAATGGAGCTGGCCCCAAAAGTATGACAGAGATAAGAAAAAATTAATTTATTAAAAATATACAAAGCACTCTTAAAATTGAACTATGAGAAAACATAATGACTCAATTTAAAAACGGGCAAAAGATTTGAACAAATACCTTACTAAAAAAAGAGATGCAGATGGCAAATAGGAGTAAGGAAAAATACTTGGCATCATGTGTCGGTAAGGAATTGCAAATTAAAATAACAATGAGACACCACTACACATCTATGAGGAGGAGTAAAATCCAAAAACTGCTGATACCAACTGCTAGTTATGCAGCAACAGGAACTCTTATTCATTGCTAGTGGGAATGCAAATGGTACAACCACTTTGGAAGACATTTTGGTAGTTTTTTTTTTTTTTTTTTTGAGACAGTATCTTGCTCTGTCACACAGGCTGGAGTGCAGTGGTACAAACATGGCTCACAGTAGCCTTGACCTCCTGGGCTCAAGCCATCCTCCTGCCTCAGCCTCAAGTGTAGCTGGAACCATAGGTGTGTGGCTAACCAATAAGCCTGGCTAACTTTTTTTGATTTTTTGTAGAGCTAAGAGCTCCTTTTGTTGCCCAGGCTGGTTTTGAACTCCTGGCCCCAAGAAATCCTCCTGCCTTGACCTCTCAAAGTACTGGGATTACAGGCATAAGTCACTGCACCTGGCCTGGTAGTTTCTTATTAAGCTAAACCTAATCTGACTATATGATCCAGTAGTTCAACCCCTAGGGATTTTCCCAACTGACTTGAAGACACAGCTACACAAAAACCTTCATGCAAATGTTTATAGTAGCTTTATTCATAATTACTCAAAACTGAAAGCAACCAGTATGTCCTTCAATAGGTGAATGAATAAATTAATTGTGGCATGCTCATACCACAGTTTTATTGTTTTCGGTAATAAAAATAAATGAATTAGCAAGCTTCAAAAAGACAACGCAAAATGAAAAAAGTCCATCTGAAGAAGCTACATATTGTGTGATTTCACCTATATGACATTCTGGAAAAGGTAAAAATAACAGAGACAGTAAAAAGATCAGTGGTTGCCAGGGATTCATGGTGAGTCAGGGGGATGATTGATGAGATGAAGCACAATAGATATTTTAGGTGAGGGAAACTATTCTGTATGTCATTGTAATGATGAATATGACGCATTTGTCAAAACCCACAGACCTTTACAGGGCAAAGAGGAAACCTTGATGTCTGCAAATTAAAAAATAATAACTTAAGAGGTTGGGGAATCCCAAGATGGAGTGCCGAATGTGACAAAGGAACCTAACTATATTACAAATGTATAAACCAACTTCACTGAAATAGATGGGAGAATAAGATGCTGGCTTAAGTAACTGAAAATGAAGGGAGTCTGTAAGACAAGGGAAACGTACATAAGCACTGTACTCTAGTTGATATAGTTGTTTCCTTCAAAGGGAGAGGTTAGCAATTTGGAAATTACTAGACATGTGCATTGGAGCAGAACTACTAAGTCAACAATGGCAGAGGGTGGGAGCCAAGATTTTCATGGTTGGAGTGCTTGGTTACAGACACGGGTCTGAGGTTAAAATAAAGCCATATAGTAATGGTTTACAGTTAGAGACATCACGGTGGACTCATGTTTAGTTTGTTTTGGAAACATATTTACATGTAGACATTTTTATACATATGTGTGTATTTATAGGTTAGTATACATACCTATGTCTTGTTGCACTGCCAGCTGAAAGGGCTTAGAAGTAGTGATACCCATATCTAGTTGTGATGTTCATGTCTAGTTCCCTGATCTTGGTTTCTAATACCATTCTCCAATAAATGGAATCAGGCTTTAGCAAAATGGCGGATTCTAGGATTCTAGATCTGGGGCAACAAATCTATAAGTTGGAAGCATGTTATAGTGCTAGAAAGCAAGAAAGTGCTAAAAGCAAGACAAAACCAAACCCAAATCAAGCCATCAGACCAAACCCCCAACGATGGGACTATGTCCAAGAGATACAGCAAAAAGCTCCCAATGGCCAGAGATAGAGCAATTTGAGCAATACAATAAAGTAGCACTGGGTTATAACCTAAAGAATAAAATTAATACCCACAAGTTCATGATGATATAAATAAACAGTTGGGTAAATAAATAAATGGGGAAGAATACATCAATCTTCTGTGCAGAAGAATGCAAAATAATTTATGTAGATACCCTGCACTTAAAGAAGTTGAGGACAATTCTCCTCTCCTTAAGTGTGGGCTGCACATAGTAACTTTCTTCCAAAGAGCACTGTGTGAAAAGTGAGAAAAGAATGAATCACTTCACGATGGTACCTGAGCCAGATGATCAAGGTCAACATCAACAGTGGTAAGTCATGTTGGCAGTGTGGTCCCTTGATATGATGTGATGGGAATGACACTGTATCTCTGTCATCCTACTCTCCAAAACACATCATCCCACTCTAACCATGAGAAAAATATCAGAAAAATTTCAGTTGAGAGACATTCTGCAAAAACCTTATTGGTCCTCTTCAACATTGCCAAGGTCATCAAATACAAGGAAGGCCTGAGAAATGGTCACAACTCAGAGGAGCCCAAGGAGACATGAGGACCAAATGTCATGTGGGGTCCTGGATGGGATCCTGAAACAGAAAAATGACATTAGTTAATAATAATGTATTACTATTGGCTTATTAATTATGACACGTGTACCATATTAATGTTAAAGTGTTAATACCAGGGAAACTGGGTAGGGAATATGTGGGAATTCTCTATACTGTCATTACTGGTAGATGGTCTGGACTGCAAGTTGTCCAGGTTTTTGGTGTTTTGAACAAAGAATTGGACAAAATGCACAGCAAAGAAAGGAAAGAACGAAGCAATGAAAGCAGAGATTTCTTGAAAGTGAAAGTACACTCCACACTGTGGGAGTGGGCTGAGCAGCAGCTCAAGGGCCCCAGGTACAGAATCTTTTTGGGTCCAAGTACCTCCTAGAGGTTTCCCATTGGCCATGGGGCTTACCTCGTGTAAGTGAAGTGGTGGCCGGCACTCAGTATCGGAATCAGTAGCCTCTAATCCTTTTGTTACTTAGTCAGGGAAAGTTGGGGTTTTCCTTTCAATTTAGTTCTAGGAAGTCAGCATGAAACGGCGTTAGGCTCCCTACCTCCAGACCCTATTCTCCTGCCTCACTATCTTCATGATAACTCTGCAAATCTGAAAATAAAGTTTACTTAAAAATGTGTCTTCATCAAAGAACAAGACTTGCCAGTTGGAATAGACTTGGGGAGAATGATGTTAGCTTAACCTGAGCACCTAGTATGTGTCAGGCACTGGGAAAGATTTGCTTTGCCCTGAGCAAGAGTTTTTGTTAATCTTTACAAGAGCTTTATAGGAAATGTAGTGTAATCCACCTTTTTTGGATGTGGAAAGGAGTGGAAAGGTAGGAAAATTGTCCAAAGTCAGATAGCTATTATGGGAAGAATAGAATTCTACAAAGTCTAGAGTTTGAAATGCACTTTTTGTGCATTTCTGCTAAAATACTCAATAAATTATTGTGAGCTCTCTGACCTCCACTCTCTTCACCAATTGTGTGGTGGACTGGGATGGGAGGGTGTTTCTGTCCAGTGTCTGAAAGAGTTAGCAGTGACTTTCAGCTGAACACCCTTGAGGTGGAGGCCTCGTGGTTGGACATAGGGTGGTGTGGAGTCCACGGCATAGGGGAATAGCCAACCTTGAGGTGATTCCCAGACACATAGGAAGGGCCTTTCTGTTTTTATTATGTTGCACGGTCAGCGCAAGGTCACTGCATAAGCAGACTCTTTGGCAAGGGAGACCATTCAAGTGCTGCCTGCAGATAGGTGTAGCCAGAAAGTCTTAGGCCCCTCTTGCATGGCCACTGTGTCTCATGAAGTTTCACAAATTCTTTAATAGGGTGTTCAAGTCCTTCCTAATTAGAAACCCAAACTCTGCCTTTTGCTATCATTTCTCCCACCAGGTGCTGTGATCCTGCAGAGAGCGGGACTGGAATTATGCCTCTACGGGTGCCCTTCTATGCTGTGTGTTTGTGCAGCTGCCTAGTAACGAACATGTGCTGCTGCTGATCCCAGTGCCCACACAGCCACTCTAGCCTTGCTGGTTTTCCTCCAGTAGGAATATTTGCAGTCAGACTGGGTTTGTATCCCAGCTCTGCAGTTTACAAGTTGAGTAACATAGGGAAAGCTACGTAATCTCTTGGAACCTCAGTTTGCTCATCTGTAAGATGGAGCCAACAACAGTCTCAATCCCTTAGGTGGTGGGAGAGTTAGGTGACACAGTACATTAGTGCATGGCTAGAACAGGTGCTCAATAAATGCAAACATTACTATAACAGCATTATTATTCCTAAATAACGCTGCCTCCTCTATCTGACTCTCTCTCCATTTTGAAGGGCCATTTCTTCTCATCTTCACTCAGCCAAATCCTTCCCTAAGTTGGGCCTTTTTAACTTGTGTTTTCTGCTTTGTCTACACATTGTAGGGGCTTCAGGGACTATGGATGACTCCACTGAGAATAAGGATAAGATGCTGGGCTGCAAATGAGGTAAGGGGTAAATGAGGTAAGGGGAGGAATGTTCTCCAGCAGCTTGAGGGAAGGATGGAGGTGTAGTTTTGCTGCTAAGGTAGAGAACTGCTTTCCCCCTGATTTCTAGCGCCAGAGGGGGCTGCCTTGGGCATGAGTCACAGCTGTCGGCGTGGGGACAGTGCTTCCCATCACTGGCTGCTGGTGTGGGTCCCTGCCTGCCAGCCTGTCTGCTTGCACTGCAGCACGGAGCCTAAGAGACTTCCTCCTGCCTGCATGGGGTGACACTCATGAAGCTTTCTCGCCCCAGGTCTCCGTCTCACCTTCCCTGTCTTCACAGTGGTGGCTGCTGTCTGAGGGACAGAGGGTTACCCATATGGTATTCCTAGAATTCCACTAGGAGCAACCCTGGAGCCCATTTCTGAAAACGGGCAGGAGCTACACGGAAGGGGCTGTCCCGCTCCATTCAGGCTGCTACACTTCCGGGCCATGACCATATCTCTACTTCAAGCCCGGCGTTCTGACAACGGCATCATCTTTTGTGAAATAACCGCAACAGGACTTGGTAATTTTCCTTTTCAAAATGTTCTTCTTTAGGAAAAAAAGGTAATTTTAGGGGAATCACCTTAATGAATGCATGAAAAAAGTTTAACGGCCAATGAACCTAAAAATCTTGGCCCATTCCCCAGGCCACACAGACCTTTACTCCGTGAAATTTACTCAGTGGGTGAGAAACCAGAAGATCACGACAAGGAGATCTCTGTATTGCTTAACCTACTTGAATTTGGAAATAGACACTTATGTTTCTGTGGCCCTCTTAATAATGATGATGGTAATGATGAGAAGAATAATAATCAATAATGTTAAGGAGTAAATGCCTTCCTCTTTTTTTTTTTTATGGTGGGGGAGAATTCCAGAGCAACAGATTTTTCAATGCCTTTCAATCCTCTCTCAGGAGAAAGAGTTCAGAGACACTCGGTCAGATAATGCTTCTCCTCTCCTTAAAACGGCCACTCAGATGGCATTTTAGTGTCTTTGTTCCCTCTACTCAAGTTGCAAGAGATACATGTCATTTCAAGAAGTATGGAACTAATTGAGGAATATGTCCAGCTCTTGTAGAGGTGAACAGGGCAGATAAATAAAAACTCCATTGCACATAAATCTTTGCTCCCAACATCAAAGAAGCAGAATCCTGCTAAGTGTATTTGTATAATGCAGTAATTTATGCAAAAAGCAGCTTTGATAAATGTCCCCTAATTTATTGTCATGTATCTCAAATCAAAGTCAAACATTTACAGCCTGAGCCTGAAGGAAGCCAGGCCTCAGAGAGCCAAAGGGGTTTGAAGTAGGTAAAGCTATGTTGGGCAAAAGGTTAAACAGGATCTGGTTTGAATGTTATGAACTTTCTACCAATAT
This sequence comes from Macaca nemestrina, assembly GCF_043159975.1. NCBI lineage: Eukaryota > Metazoa > Chordata > Mammalia > Primates > Cercopithecidae > Macaca > Macaca nemestrina. Next base: position 53,424,550 of record NC_092142.1, read on the forward strand.
GGTGAAAGAAAGAGGGGACTAGTTTGGCTCCTAAAAACAAAGCGAGGCAGAACTCTCATACATTTTTCTTCCCAGTACAGACATGATCCATGCACTGAAATGGTCTTAAGGGAACAGAACAAAGGGATGCCCTATATCCTTTTATAGATAATGATAATAAGACAAATAATAATAAGAGCCAACATTGATTGGATTCTTAAATATAGGTCAAGCTTCATGCTAAGCATTTTACATTTATTATCTTATCACTTCTCAACACAACCCAATGAAGGGATAATCTTACCATCCTCATTTTATAACTGGGGAAACTGAGGCAGCACATGGAATGTGGAGCCAGAAGACCCAGGAGGCTGTGTAGCCATGTGTTACTGAGCACTGAGCCATAGACCCTTTTTTCTATTTGAGTTACTCATTTCTTTTATGATTATTTGTTCCAAGGTGGGTATTGTTCCACAGATGGATGGGAATCACTATGAGTGGGGAAATATCCCCAAAGGTAAAGGCCTAGGTTTTATCATTAGGAACACCTTGATTCAAATTCCCTCTCTACCAATTTCCAGGTGTGTAATTCTGGGTGAATCCTTAACACCTCTAAGCCTTGAAATACCCATCTATTGAATGGATCAAATATTGCCTACTTACGTGGTTGTCACGAGGATCAAATGAGACAACACCTGCTAAACACATGGCAAGCGTTCAATCCATGGATGTTGTCATTGCTGTGCAATTCTCTCTTACTGGCAACAGTTCCTCATTCTGGCCCCAGAGTATAAAAGAGCCTAGGGTTCCCCAAGCTAAACTCCAGGGAGCAGCTATACTCCTAAGATGCTGGGAAGTTGAACCAGCTTTTGTAAGATGGTCATTTTGATTTTCAGTCTGAAGGGCTCTGTTTGCCTACAATCCCCATAAAATCAACTTACAACTCCAGTAGTGGCATAGCCATAGACAGCAGCTGTTTAAAAGATTTTACTGCCCATCTGGTGGCTTGGCGTGGCCTTCAGGCTGGTTCCAGGAGAAAGGGCTTTGCTCTCTGATTCCACCAGCTGGTAACTGGTATTGCAAACCCACAGTCAGCTCTCAGCCTTCTGGTTAATAAAACTGAGAAAGGAACGAACTTGTAAAGGGCAGGATTTTTTCCCTACCCAGGGGTTTAGCCTCCGAGGCCTGGATCGTAATGCTGGGCTGGTTTCTAGCCAAGACGAGGCCCTTGGCAGTTGCAAATCTCATGGTTCAGGGTGTGTGTGGGTTGGGAAGAGGTTAAGGATGTGTTTGCCATCGACTTGTTGGCTTTGCTCAGTTCCGGTTGCCATGGACGGCGTGGGAGGGCAAGGCTTTTCCCACCCAGATGGTGGCTGGGAAGTTTCAACACTTGACTTTTGAAACATGCTAACAAAGAACTTCCTGTTGGCCAGGCGCGGTGGCTCACGCCTGTAATCCCAGCACTTTGGGAGGCTGAGGTGGGTGGATCACGAGGTCAGGAGATGAAGACCATCCTGGCCCACATGGTGAAACCCTGTCTTTACTAAAAATACAAAAATTAGCTGGGCATGGTGGCGCGTTCCTGTAGTCCCAGCTACTCAGGAGACTGAGGTAGGAGAATCGCTTGAACCTGGGAGGCAGAAGTTGCAGTGAGCTGAGATCACGCCACTGCACTCCAGTCTGGGCGACAGAGCGAGACTCCATCAGGAAAAAAAAAAAAAAAAAAAAAAAAGAACTTCCTGTCCGTTTATACCTTCATCCAGAGTGGGAAAATGTTCCCTGTCCTTTCACATGGAAACTGGACCTTTATAGTTTAGCCCAGAACATATGCTGTAGGGAGTCCTCACCTTGAGAGAGCAGCAGAATTGAAAGAATCTGATTCTTGAGTTTGAATCCCAGGAATACCACTTCCTGGTTTTATAAACCTTGGGTCTGTTCCTTGACTGCTCAGAACTCTAGCTTCCTCATCTGTACAATGGAAATGAATAATAACAGCCATCTAACAGGGTTGTTTAACACATGAGATGAGCCACCTACTGTATTGCTCAGGGGAGAGTTGACACAATAAATGTTTCTTTCTTGGCCTCAGTTTCTATAAAGCACTGGGTAGTTGTGCTGTGAGAATTCATTGATACCGTGGTTGCAAAGCACTTCACTCAAACACCAGAGTATCCCCCCAGTTTCCACGTCATCCCTCTATCCCACTGTAAACTGGTGGAACTGGGTACTTCAAACCAAAATCCAATACCAAAATCCACATTTCTTCTTCCCCAGTTCTGGCGATCTGGGTAAAAGTCCCATCTTAAAACCAGAGACTTTTTAAAGGCAGTTAAAGAAAGGATGGTGATATGGTTTGGCTGTGTGCCCACCCAGATCTCATCTTGAATTGTAACTCCTATAATCCCTACGTGTCGTGGGAGGAACCTGGTGGGACTTCATTGAATCATGAGGACGGGCTTTTCCAGTGCTGTTTTTATGATGGTGAATAAGTCTCACAAGATCTGATGGTTTTATAAAGGACAGCTCCTCTGCACATGCTCTCTCGCCTGCCACTATGTAAGATGTGCCTTTGCTTCTCCCTCGTCTTCTGGCATGATTATGAGGCCTCCCCAGCCATGTGGAACTGTGAGTCCGTTAAACCTCTTTTTCTCCACAAATTACCTAGCGTTGGGTATTTCTTCATAGCAGTATAAAAATGGACTAATAGAGGTGGCCAGTTCTTTCTTGAAGAGGGATCCAGGCATCACATCTCCATTTTGACCCTCTCCTGGTGGAGAGGATGTAATGCTTTACCAAGGGCATTGGATAAGAGTCCCTGGGGCCTCTGTTAGAAGTCAGATGTGCCCTTTGGCACATCTGACTGGAATCCTGCCAGTTCCTGGGAAGTTGCCATTGGGCACCAGCTACCATTGTCCACAGAGTTGCCATGCCAGACGTCCAAGGGGAACAGAGAGAGGACTTACTTCTCTTTGCTAGTGGTCCTGGGAGGTTCCCAGCCAAGAGGAGAGGACAGATCCCTCCCAGCGAGTGCACCAGGGCTCAAAGAATCCTTCAAAGCCACACAAAAGCAAGCACCAGTGAAACCTGGGTATCAGCTCCCACACTACAAGCTGCCCAGAAAGCCCTATTTCAATCTCAATCTGTACCAGTGTTCTCTCACTCTTTCTGGCTCCCAACTCCACCTCCAACTAGATCCCAGAAAATTGCCACCACTGGGCCCTCTGCCAAGGTTTGAAGGAATATGTACCGTGTCCTGGGGGCCAGCAGGGGGAAATGAGCCACTCCATTTCCAGTTGCATGTCATGTACTGATAGCCACCGTATGTGGATTTTGCCGACGATCTTCATGTTTGTGTCTCCACTTGCCTCTGGGCAGTGAGCAGACCAGTCTAATTAGAAGAAATGGAAGAGTGTTTGTTTTTATTGCATTGTTTTCTTCCTTTCTTTTTTTGCTTTTGGTTACACTCTTAAGTTCTCTCAGCTGCTTGGAAAGCGTCCTTTGTCTAAACTATACCATGCTTTTGTGCAAATTAGAAAATGATGCCCCACTCCAGGCAGACACATAGCTTCTCAAGCGAATAGTGGTGTCCTTTCCCTTGGCAGGTGCCTCCCTGTAATAGGTACACTGCTTGGTAACTGCAGCACAGGCTGGATTTTAGTCCTTGCTCATCCCTCAGAAGGGCCTTTTGCAGTGTGTGACATACACATCTGTCTGTGGCTGCCCTGTTCCTGGGCTCCCCTTCTCCTCTGCCATCCCAGTGGTTTCAAAGCTGTTGTCCTCTGTGGTGTGAAGGCTTTCTCTCTCATTACCCTTCTGAAAGCTCTTCATAATGTGACTATACTCAGAATTAATACCCTGAAAGGGGTCCTGGAGATGGGAAGAGTCACACAGACGGGTTTGGGAGCAGGAATGGGACCCACTTGGAACCAGTTTTCTGGAGTGTCTAGAAGGTGGGGTAAGAGGAGGAAGAGGTGCAGGAGAAAGTGCAGCCTGAACAGTGTGTGCTGAGGCTGGCTCCATGGTGCGATTCCCAGGCCCTGCCCACCTCAAAATAACTCCTCTAGCTATCTACCATGGCATTCCGGGTGGGGCTGGCTTCATGGGAAGGAGACCTGTGTGGTTGCATGGAAGGGTCCTGCTCTTGATCTAATGCTTTGCTGTCATCATCTTGAAATTTAGAATGCTTTTGAAGAAGGGGCCTTGCATTTTCATTTTGCACTGGGCTCTGCCAATTATGTAGCTGGTCCTGTTCTCGGTTCTTATCAGTCTTTTAGGGGAGTTGTTTTCCTGTAGGTGTGTTTGTTACCTACACCTGCATTCAACACGTCTTTGTGGTGCACTTGCTGCGTGGCAGGTGCTAGAGATACAGCAACGAGAAAAGCAAGGAAGGCCCTGGCTCTTAGGAAGCTCATAGGCTGCAGGTGCACAAGGGAAAAAGCATCAATGTCAAATAAGCAAATGGGATAGTGTCAGAGGCTGAGGAGTCATGAAGGATGAAGAGCGGAATAACCTGGTGGAAAGGGCTTAGAGTGTGGCTCCTTTGGACGAGGCCATCAGAGCAGGCCTCTTTGAGAAATGACATTTGAGCTGACATCCCAATCATGAAATAAGAACCAGCCACGCCATAGTGGGAGGCAGGGGAAGTGGGACCAGCATCCCAAGTGGAAATAACAGTGAGTACTAAAGCCCTAAGCTGGGACAGATCTCTGCTGCTTGGGGACTGAAGGCACAGAAATGGGTTTGGATTTTAAACACAAGAGAACAGTAGTAAGTAAACAGCACTAGTAAGAGCAGTAAGAACTACCTTTGTTAAGTGGTTACTCTGGTCCAGGCATTCTACAAACATTCATTTTTCTGATCAGCCAGGTAAGATGTAAGATATGTATTATACCCATTTTCCAGATGAGAAAACCGATATCCAGTGGCCTGAAGTCAACCAACCCGTCCATAAGAGAGCTGTGATTAGAACTCAGATCTATCTGATTTCAACGACACTGCTCACCCCTCTACTTGGGCAGTCTTGGTCCCAACGTGGTAACCTGGCTGCCTGAGGGTGGGGCTCTCCACTGGGGTGATGGCTCCCTCCCTCAATGTCTTATGTCCCATTTTGGGCTGAGGGACTTCTGAACACCAGCCCTGGAGTTGATAGATGAAGCAGTCTTTCGTCACATTCACTGGTGATTGTGATGAAATTTTATCCCATGATCACTTAAACAAAGCCAGCTGGAAGTAGCTGTTGAGGAGACACAAACAAGAATTTGGTCCAAGATATCTTTGTTTAACACCATATTTTGGCTGTGCCCAGCTTCAAGTCCAGAAGAAAGGGAGAGACCAAAACATTAATTAGTTGTGATGGAAACTCTGTGTTTAAATGCGTGCCTTCCTTTAGCCCAGTGGTTTAGAAAGGGTGAGTTGACTTGTATCTTACGGACAAGCTCCAAAACCTCCTGATCTATGTATCTATGTTCCTGCCTCAACTGAATTTTAGAACCAACATGGGCAGGGCATGATTCTAAGCACTGCTGCAGGTGCAAACACAGATGCCTTCAAAGGCCTTTTAGTTTAGAAGGGGCTAGATGGAGTGGGATGGGGTGAGCGTGTAAGGCAGAATGCTAGTGCCATAAGGTGGGTAAAAGACAAAGCATGGAGGTTTTAGGGAAGGAAAAGTTGAATCCACAGTGGAATTCATTCATACATGCAATATACATACATAGCTATCTATCTATCTATCTATCTATCTATCTATCTATCTATCTATATTCATCTGTGTATATCTATATACCTATATATACACTGTGTGCCTACTATGTGCCTGGCACTGGGAATTCAACAAAATGGTCAAGGTCAAGGATCCCTGTCCTCACAGATCTCACATTTCAGAAAGTGAAAAAGACAATAAATAAGTAAACAGATGAACAACCACCATCATTTCAGATTGGGAAGGAAACCAGGAAGGCGACAGGATGTGACTAGGACATGGTGGGGACAAGGTAACTTTGGACTGGGTCAGTAGAGAGGGTCTCCTGACTGGTGACCTTCAAGCTGAGACTCAAAACATGAGCAAAATAAAAAGAGAAATGGCTTCAAAAAGGAAACAGCCATCACAAGTTGAGGAATCTCAAATAATATTTGTCATTGTTTTTATGAGTTTTTGGTTTATTCATGTAACGCTTTGATGTTTGAGAATACATTCTCATAACAATTTCTCAGAATTAGACTGGTACCCAAACCTAGCATGATGCATAAGAGGAGTGGCGTGTGGTTCACCTTATTTATTCGGCAACACTAACTGAACATAGACGTTAATATCAAAGTGCTGGTCTCGATGCTGCTGTGTGACCTTGGGTAAGTCACTTAACTTCTCTGGGCTACTACTCCTCTGAAAAAGGGCCAGGCAAAACCCAAAGATCTCAAACTTTAAAGGTCAAGGATTCCACGATCTAATAGATCAAAACAAAACCTCCTGATTGGGTCATTGGGAACACATGGATTTCCCCACTTTGGCAGAAAATTACATTACCAGGTTCTGACCTGGGATCACAGCAAAGGTTGTGAGCTAGGGGTGAGCTCTCAGCCTTGATCCCCAGCTTGGGCTACCCACGAGCTCTGGGGACATGTCCTGACCATCACCCACATGTGTCTTGTATTAGTGTTATTTTCTTAATGGCAGCAGCCCTGAAACAGACCGATTTTACTATTGAGTTACTCAGCTTAGTCTTTGTGTCACTTACACATAAACACCGGCTCTGGCTGATGAGTCCACTGTTTTGTTTTTTACTGTCCCTACCTCCTCCTTCCTCACACAGGTGTGTGCAGCAGTGATCAAAATAAAGTGGATCAATCATCTTGCTGCCTCTGAACAAACCAAGACATGTTTTTGAAATTTTGCTTTAAGACAGAAGAAAGGAAGGAAGGAAGGAAAGAAAGAAGGAAAGAAGGAATGAAGGAACGAAGGAAAGAAGGAATGAAGGAACGAAGGAACAAAGGAACGAAGGAAAGCAAGAAAGCACACTTGTTGTGTGCCTTCAGCAATCTGTTCTCTTGTCCACGTGGGATTCATGAAGAAAAACAGAATAGAGGATGGTGTTTTGGATGAGAGTGGACAAAAACAAAGAAAACGAAAGAGCAGAGGGAACAGCTGCCTTTCTTTAATGGCTGCTTGATCTGCAGCTGGAGCTCAGATAGATCCTTAATTTCAGCTACATTATGCCCTTGGCAAGCACCCCTCCTGGAGACCTGTGACAATGGCCTACGCTGCCCTGCAGGGTGGAAACGATCACCTTTGACTTTTTGTGGGAAGAGAGTATTCATTATTAAAACCAGCTTCTTGAAATAGTTTATCATACTTGAGGGTAACAAGAAAATGGACACCACTTGAAAATGTCTCCTAAGTGCCTTGACTCAGTTTCCCAAATTTTCATTCCTGCATGCTATTTCTACTATGAGTTCCTTAGCTCACACCCTTCCCCAACCTACTGGCTTCCATATTTAGAAACACATTGTCCTAGGTGACCCTACATTAGGGTTTCTCTCAGGCTGTGTTTGTAGAGCTCCAAGTCAACTGTCACTGTAAAGCAGAAGAGTGACCAAGCTAATTGATGAGTTCAGCAGACCATGCCAAATATACTGACCCATTTAAAAAAAATTTTGCTAGTTTTTGTTGGAAAATATTCTGTACATCACCATCATACCACTCCCAAAGGCCAGTTGAACAGCCCAAGTCAATGGTTTCTTGTTTTTGTTTCTAAACTTACTGTCTTTTAAGTTTTCAAAATGATAACTATTTACATAGCTCAATAATTCAACAATATAAAGTCTTAAGTGAGAAGCCTCACTCCAGTTCCCTGCCTGATTATCACATACCCTGAACAGTTCCTTCATGTAAATATAAATACATACCTTGCATCTTCCTTTTGTTTCACTCAGGCAGCAGCTTACACAAGCTGTTCACCTTCTGCCATGGCTTTGGAAGGAGGGCCCTTGTTGGAAGCTGTATCTATAAGGCTACCAATGTTATTTCTAGGGTCTGATGACGTTGTAGAAAAATATTTTGAAAAATAATCAAGAAAGCCACACACATTCAGGAGAAGGAGGTAGAGGGTGGCTCCACCCTTTGCTATGCGAATTTTAAAAATGGAGTACTTACATGTCAGAAAAAAAGGAAAGAAAGAAAAGAAAGTTCTCGAATCACAGCAATTCAAACTTAGATGGGCCTTTAGACCCAAATCAATGTTATATTAAGCAATCTCAGGTAGTGATTATGAAATTTGAGAGAAAACCAATTAGGAGGTAAGGATAAAGTATTTTTTTCATTAATTTTGTTTTTGAGAGAAAGAGAGGGGAGCCAGAGGGAGGGTGGGTGAAAGAGAGAGAGAGAATGAGAAAGTGGTAGATCCAGGCTTTGCCCACATAAAGAGAGGCCTGTTTGGTGAAACTGAGCAGCTTGTTGATTCTTTGATGCTTCTGGATAGAACTAACCATTGTTTCTATCTGAGACTGAATAGAGGAATGATGGAAGACACAGTCATGTGTCACCCCCAGTGTCACAGTCCTTGAGATGGAAAGCCATGTGTCCATCCACATGTATTAGTCTGTTCTCATATTGCTATAAATAAATACCTGAGACTGAGTAGTTTATAAAGAAAGGAGGTTCAATTGACTCACAGTTCCGCTTGGCTGGGGAGTCCTCAGGAAACTTACAATCATGGCAGAAGAGGAAGCAGGCATGTCTTACATGGCAACAGGAGAGAGTGAGAGAGAGGAAACCACAACCTATAAAATCATCAGATCTCGTCAGAACTTATTCACTCTCAGGAGAACAGCATGGGGGAAATCACCCTCATGATCCAATCACCTCCTCGCAGGTCCCCTTCTTGACACATGGGGATTGCAATTCAAGATGAGATTTGGGTGGGGACACAGAGCCAAACCATGTCACACAACTGTGTATAAAGTGAAGCAGGTTTAACTTAAGGATCCAGAGTCTTCAGTGTATATAAGCGCGTGCGTACACTCCCCTAGACCCTTACCTGCATACAAGCACTCAAGGGACTGAACACCCAGCCCCATGCATCAGAACACACAGGCATGGCCAGTCAGGGTACAAGTGATCCACCACTGAGAACCTGAACACCTTCATGCCAGCTCAGAAGAAATGCTCCTTCTCTTTCTGTAAGGGTGGCATCCCAAATTACAGCTTTCCTCTGCTGAAGAAACTTGCTGTTTATTATGTTACTAAAGAAAAAATTGAAGGACTATGTAGTAGAAAGTTAGGATGAATTACTAACAAAATATTTACAGCCAACGTCTTGCTCACGCAGATTCTCCTGTTCGTTTAAGTGCCACAAACTCAGAGAGGGAACTAATTATTGGCTTGCTCCAAAATGAAGGAGTATCTCTAACAAAAAAATGAAGGCGATAGAGCCAACTTCTTTTTTTTTTTTTTTTTTTTTTGAGACAGAGTCTCGCTCTGTAGCCCAGGCTGGAGTGCAGTGGCCGGATCTCAGCTCACTGCAAGCTCCGCCTCCCGGGTTCCCGCCATTCTCCTGCCTCAGCCTCCCGAGTAGCTGGGACTACAGGCGCCGCCACCACGCCCGGCTAATTTTTTGTATTTTTAGTAGAGACGGGGTTTCGCCGTGTTAGCCAGGATGGGCTCGATCTCCTGACCTCGTGATCCGCCCGTCTCGGCCTCCCAAAGTGCTGGGATTACAGGCGTGAGCCACCGCGCCCGGCGAGCCAACTTCTTTATAGGACGAAGAGAACAGTGGGGCAGTTTTTTAAAATGCGATGTTCCACATCAAGAACATTTGGGCCTGTTAATTACTTGAATGCACCTCTCTTTGTCGCCTGAGTTTCCTTGCAGCTGTTTTTGTTTTGTGGTGCAGTTTGACATCCCTGGGGTTTTCTGTCCTGGGATTTGACGTGGAGAAAGCTCCTCTCAGCATCGGGCTGCTTACCCAGTGTTTATTGTGTGCACAGATGAACCCCAGCAGCAGGCGTCCTGGCCACATGGTGTTGGCAATGTGTTTCTAATGAGCACGGTGTTTCCGAGCTCTGGTTTTCATATGTTGGAGAGTGGAAAAGACCTCAGAGCTCTGTGCTCCTTTGCAACTTGTGACCCAAACTCAGGGCAAAGCAGAAACCTATTCTGGGGGCGATATGTGCTACAAGTTAAGTTCTGCTAACTGGCCTCTTAATATGGATGGAGACTGCTTTTTTAATTCTCTCTCTTTCAGAAAAATCAATGGAAAAAGAGTTTCTCTTTGCCTACCAGTTGGTTGTCTCTCAAATTCCATAATCACTTTCTGAGATTGCTTAATACAACATTGATTTGAGTTGTTCAGCTGGCAATTGGGAGTTATATGACTGGGAAGTGTAGAATATTTTCAACCTCATATTTCATGTTATATTAGTCGAAAACATATTTTTAAGATGTGTATTATTAATGATACAATAAAATCTCATTAACGGATGGGGTTGATAGATGTGGTTTATCTAACATTAAGCAGAAATTGACATCTTGAGGGGAGTATCAAGATTCTGTGATCCCAGACACTGATATTGAACAAGCAGGGGCCAGGAGCAATCCGCTATTGATTAGATGGTGCAAGTAATTATATTTACCGAGCCGTTTTATTGGGTGGGGCAGAAGGTGAGGTGGCTCTTCTTTAGAGTGCAGAGAGAGCAATCAACAAAGATGTTGTCGGCAAGAGCCCTAGAGCCGGTGTGATTTTCTCGGGCTTTCCTCTGGCTTTGCCCTGGTCCTAGTCATTATTTAGAATTGCAGCTTATGCTGGAAGGGTCCCAGTGGCTTCCATGGTCCAAATGCTTGTGTTTCCCAGCAATTTCCTGGGTAGGGCTCTGGTAGGGCTAAACCTTGCATTTTATTCACTCGTTACCCCCACTCTCCTCCATACTCTCATTATTGCCACCACCACCATCACCACTACCACTGTGACCACCATTACCAATACCTGCAGCTCCAGCAGCATTAACACGACCGCTACCACCATCGGGAATCATGTCACCACCACCACCACTGCTATAATACCACCATTGCCACTACCATCACCATGGCTGTCACTGCCACCAGCCTTACCGATGATGCCAACATCAACACAGATATCATTAACCACCACCTCCACCATCACTATTACCAATACTATACCACTGCTTCCACTAGCGCCACCAGTATTGCCACATCCACAACCACCACCATTGCCACCACCATTATCACCAACATCATCACCACTAATACCAATGGCAGTCACACCACCACTACCACCACCCTGCAACCAGTGAGGAAGAAGTAGGCTTTGGGGCTTGACAGTCATGGGTTTGAGCTACTGCACTGTCCCAGAGTCCTCCTCATTGGTTAATTGCTACCTGACTCAGATGGTGGTGGTGAGTTTTAAATGCGTTAAACCTGTAAAGTAGCACACAGCAGACATTCAGTATATAAAAGGCGTCGTACTGTGTCTTTGATGAAATATTATGAATTCTTAGCTTTTGTAAGATGCCCCTTTTCTATCTCAAGGGAGGTTATGGGCTTTGACCGTCCCTCATTCTCTTCCATCTTCCCTCCCTTCATTTGCTCTAGATTCTTTAGTCCTGTGGCTAAATTGTTTGTAAAAATCTTTCATTCATCAGAAATACCATTATCCCAACTAGATGATGAGTTCTTGGAGGCAAGATTCATGTCTACCCTACCAGCATACCCTCACCACAGTGCCTAGTACCCGGTAGGGGGCTTAATACATGTGCTTTGATTAAATAGTCGTGTGTGTGTGTGTTTATGTGTGTATATAAATGAGGCTTTTACATATATTGGGCCTGAAGGCAGATTTTATTTTTTTCCTATTCAAAGTTAATTCCACAAATGACAAATGCTCAAAGACATGCATAGAAAGAATTTTAGCACAGCATTGTGTATAATAACCACAAAAAAGGGAAATAATGTAAAAGCCCATCAAATCAGGAATTGGTTAAATGCATTTCTGTTCATCCATATAACCACATACTTCCGAGTGTTTTAAAAGGTAAGCTAAAAATATATTTATTGATAAGAAAATTGTTTGCGATATGTTATTAATGTAAAATGAAGTTACAAAAACGCAATATTGTAGGGACTTTTTTTTTTTTCCTGTTTTGATGGGAAATGCATCAGTGAACAGAGGCGTCTATAGACAAATACCACATAACAGTCTTGGGAGACACAGACCAGTTCAATAGCACGTTAATGTCTGGTAGGGGCAAGGCGGGATTACAAGCAATTTTCTTCTTTACATTTTTCCATTCTCCTATGGATTAATTTTGCCAATGAACCATCATTAGTTTAGCAATCACCAGGTAAAGAACTAATGCTACAGTAATTAGAGCTTGTCGTCATCCCATTATTCAGATTCCAGGTCTGACTTCTTTGCCACAATCACACATATTCCCAACCTCAGCAGAAATGCGGTGGTATGCTCTGGGGGTTTCCAAGGAAATTCAAAGGGAAAGAAAGTGCCAGGTGGTCACAGGACTTGGGACTTCCCAGACAGGAGGAGTAGGAGGTATCAGAATTGTTTGTCCTTGCTGGGAATCTCTCGCTGGTTGTCAGAGAACCACCAACATGGAGTTCTAGCTGGGAGGCTGAGTCTGCCACTTGTGAAGTATGTCATTTAAGCTCTCTTAGCACTTCCAACACTTTAAGAAAACATGCCAGAATCCTAAGACAAGAACAGGAAATGTCTTCCCGTAGTCTATCACCACCATGTGTGCCAAAAGGCGTCTCCTCCTCACCTTGGCCTCAGCCATTTCCTCCTTCCCTACTGTCCCCTGAGGCCTGGAGCGAAACATGTTTTTTGGACAAGCTCTTAGCATCAGGTTGTGTGAGAAAAACTTTCATGCTCCCACATTTTTTTTTTTTTTTTTTTTTGAGATGGAGTCTCACTCTGTCACCCAGGCTGGAGTGCAGTGGCCCAATCTCTGCCCACTGCAACCTCTGCCTCCCGGGTTCAAGTGATCCTCCTGCTTCAGGGGACCCATGTGGCCAACATGGTGAAATCCTGTCTCTACTAAAAATACAAAACAAACAAACAAACAAATGAACAAAATTAGCTGGCATGGTGGCAGTCACCACTACACCCAGCTAATGTTTTTTGTATTTTTAGTAGAAATGGGGTTTCACCATGTTGGCCGAGCTAGTCGCAAACTACTGACCCCTGCCCTCCTCGGCCTCTCAAAGTGCTGGCATTAGAGGCGTGAGCCACCTTGCCCAGCCCATGCTCCCACATATTAAGAGTCTGTGTGTTCTATTTGATGAATAGAGAGGTTTCCACTCCATAGGTTGAATTCGTTTGATTCATCAGAACATTCACTTTAAACCTGCTATGTGGTAGGCACTATAGTAGGGGTTGAAGGATATAGAATTTTATTAATTAATTAATTAATTCAACAAACATGGATCAGGCACTTTCATGAGCCAGGCTCTGTGCTGGGAATACAAAGATGGACAAGAAGATCCGAAAGGAGGAGACAAACTTATGAACAGATCATCTCATTACAATAACATTTCTCCCCGACATGTAGGAAGGGATCTACTAAAAGTGACCACGTGTCTTTGGGGATAAGAAGCAAGCTCCTTGGTGCAGGACTGCCCTAGCCTCCATGGTGCCTTTGTGTTGATTAGAAAACGTTCCCAGTCTCAAGATATTTTACTTCCATCTGTCAGAAAAGTGTCTATACTGATTTTTTTTTTTTTTTTTTTGAGACTGAGTCTTGTTCTGTCACCCAGTTTGGAGTACAGTGGCACTATCTCAGCTCACTGCAACCTCTGCCTTCTGGGTTCAAGCGATCCTCCTGCCTCAGCCTCCCAACTAGCTGGGACTACAGGTGCATTCCACCATGCCTGGCTAATTTTTTGAACTTTTAGTAAAAGCAGTTTTTACCATGTTGGCCAGGCTGGTCTCAAACTCCTGACCTCAAGAGATCCACCTGCCTCGGCCTCCCAAAGTGCTGGGATTACGGGTGTGAGCCACCATGTCCAGCTGATTTTATTAAAACACATTATTGTCATTGTCCAGAAAGTTGTCATAATAAATATGGAAATCTACAAAAGCTATGATGTGAATGGCATCCCTTAAACATGGCCTCGTGCACAGTGCACAACCTGCACACCTGTACATATGGCGGCTCTGGGTGGACCTGGATTGGAGGTGGGAGCATGTCCTGGCCTGGTTGAAAGTCAGGACTGACCTTGCTCCATGTGCCTTTCCCTCTGCATATAAACTCATGTCAAACAGATTCTTATGAAGATCCTCTTGGTTTTAGCTCTGTCCTGAAGTCTGGTCTAACTAATCTAAACAGATTGAACTGATGAATGTACAGTCCTTCATTTCATGGCTCAAAGAGACTATGTGAGCCCATGGCTGGCATACCTCGAGAGACAGAATTGGAAGGGGGTTCTGGAAAGGGGATTATTATCAAGATCATGGAGGTGACAGATGCTAGAGGAAGCAAGGAATGGATGAGGAGAGAGTAACAATTCAGCTACTTCTGGCCCAAGGAGAAAATCAAAGACATCTAACTCTTAACAGGCCCACAATTTATTGCCTCCCCAAGCTAATCTAGAAATTACCTCGGCATTGATTAACCCTGACTTATGCAGTCAGTAAATCTCAATTGGGCCCCCCAAAAAGGTCCTGGGTTGAAAGGCACCTGCCAGGAAGAATGGGGGTGTGATTTAAGCCGTTGGAGGATGTGGCAAGGAACAGAAGGCCCTCCTTTCTGGCAGGCCAGCCAGCTCTCCTCCTGGAGACCCAAACCTTTACCCCACTTCCAGCGGGGCCTAGGAAGGAAATGTTCCCCCTTTCTGGGGCAGGGAAGTGTCACACTGAAAACTTGTCCTCTCTGAGTGGCCCCTGATGGGAAGGGCGACTCAGATAAAGGAAACAGATACATATCTGTCGTTGGGAAGCTTTGTTTCCACACATGATATATGGTTCCGGAGGAGGAGTTAGAAAACAAATTATTGTGTCTCTTCACCACCGACAGGTCTTTAGTGGTGCCGACCAGAGAGAAGAGATGCCAGAGATTAGCAGTTACCTCACAATAGGTCCGCAGTACAGGAAAAGTGTCTTAAGTTTATCTATTGTTAAGTGATATAATTTATCGTCGCCAAGGGTTAAGGAGCAATTCCAGTCCTTTCCTACTTCAGGAACAGAGATTTATAAGATGATGCCCAAATTTAGACATTGAGGCACTGCCGGCAGAAACGTCCCCAAAGGCTGATGGCTTGTGTGTGCATTTGAAGCCAAGTCATTCACAGAGCTAATTTGAGGCTCTCCTCGGAAACTATATTTGCTTTCTGAGTGCATGGTGAGTTTTCATTTGGGCCCTGACCAGCTGACAGCTATGCAAGTTTGTAGATACCAGTAATTGAATATAGATAACCTTGATGGTTGACCTCGTCAGAGCCAGGCCTGCCTGTTCCCCATTGTTTCTGGTTTTGCCAGTAGATACTAAACCGCTGCTAGATGAATTTATATATTAAGAATTCGCTGCAGTGAGAATTGCTTATCGTTCCCTGGTCTATCCTGTAAGCTTCTATTTACTTGACGTAGTGAGCTGGGAATAAAAGCCGTGATTTGACTGTTCACTATTAGTGGCGGGGGGCAGTCTGTTGGAAAAGCTCTATTAATTTCTAAAAGCAAAGGAGGCAGAGAGATCATGCTTTTGCTTTATCCAAATCGCAAAGAGAGGTTCTTATCTCCCAAAGCTGCTTGTGGTTGTCCGAAGTTGGTTCCCAGCCATCTTTTTAGTGTTCAATTTAGCTTAAAAGCAGAGTTTGAATCAAACACTGTACTGTCACCTGTGTGTAGCTCTTGTGTTTTAAGGGAAGCATTTGGAAAAGGTTCAGAATTTATGTTTAATTCAGAGAGATGCTTTAAGAAGTCTCTAAGTGGGAAAGGTGGCCATGATCCCCCTCGAGAGGGGAGAGCAGGTGACAGGGCCACATTCAGAGTGGGGTCCAAGTGAGGTGGAGTGTTAAGCTACTTGAGTATCTAGGCATACGTTCACCAGCAGAATATTAACTGAGAGAATCTCTCCATGAGTGGTTCTGTAGCAATCTCTACTTTCTCCTTTGTATTCTTCTGAGTTATTGAAATGTCAACAGTGAACACAGATCACTTTTGCAATAATAAAAAAAAAAAGATAAAGCTGCTGAAAAAAATATTTTCTGGAAATCATGTTTTCCAGCCTTCTGGAAACGGATGTGATGTGTATTTCTCGAGACTCTCCTTCCACAGGCTTTGAACTTTGCAGCTGGCGCAGACAGGGGCTTAGGAAAGGCCAAGTCTGTGTCCCTGTCAGAGGTGTAGGGGTAAGAGGGTGGCTTCATAGACAGGCGGGGAGGAAGAGGGATAAATGCAAGTTAAGGAATATCCCAGGTAGCCACTGTCTAGCGAGTGGAATGTTGGCCACTAAGAACGCAGGGTCGATTCAGAGGGTCTGGGCTTTGGATGGTGGGGGTGGGAGCTCCCGAGGCCTGGCTGCCGAGCGACTGTGTGTCACTGCTCAGCTGAGGGGATCAGCCTTTGATGCTTTCAACATCAGAACATCAGAGCTGTTCTTCATCCTGAGAAGGAAGGTTCGGGTTAGTCAGCCAGGGCAAATAGCTCAAGGGAAATTTCATTTTCCCTTTGTTGGACCCCTGGCTTTCATCTGCTGGGGATGTACATGTACATTCCCACTACCACACGGAGGGAAGGAGGCTCGCTGGACCCAGGCGTGCGCAGCCAATTTGGGGCATCTCAGTGTTGGAGGCCTTGTGAGGAGCCGAGGCACAGATCAAGCCTGGAGGAAGCCTGAAATTACCTCTCCACAATGTCCCCTGCCGTCACCAGCCAGCAGTGTGGGGACTGGCCAGGGAATTTGTCAACCCTGGCCAGTCCAACCGGTCTGACCTCCCTTCCAGCAAGAACATCCCTGTTTCTGTGTCTGCTGATTAAGGTGCATTTACCTTGTAAAGAAGGGAATGAAGAGCATGTGAGTGAGCCAATCGTCAGCGCCTTCCATAACTGTAGTGTGTGATGCCATATGTCCCGGGTTCAAATCTAGACTCTGCCTCTATGAGCTATTTAAACCTAAACAACTTATTTCATCATTCTCTGGCTTAGTTTCCTCATCTGTAGAATGGATATGGTATTAACATCAGCCTGCAAGGCTGTCATGAAGATGCAGTGAATTAACATGCACACAAAGCTCAAAAAAGGGTTCTTCAAGCATCAGCTATCATGGCAAACAGCCATTTGATATTCATTTGAACACAGTCCAGAAATCCTCAATATTTTAAAAGTAGCTTCAAGAGATGACTGCTTTTTCCAACCATGGAAATAATGTTTATAAAACAAAACCAGCCAGGCGCAGTGGCTCACACCTGTAGTCCCAGCACTTTGGAAGATTAAGGCAGGGGGGTTCCTTGAGGCCAGGAGTTTGAGACCAGCTTGGGTAACATAGTGAGACTCCCCTATTTCTACAAAAATAAAGATAAATGTAAAAATTAGCTGGGCATGATGGCACACACCTGTAATCCCAGCTACTCAAGAGGCTGAGGCGGGAGGATTGCTTGAGCCCAGGAGTTCAAGGCTGCAATGAGGGATGATGGCACCACTGCACTCCAGCCTAGACCAGAGAGAAAAATCCTGTCTCTAAAAAAATCAATAAATCAATAAAATGAAAATATAAAGCAAAACTGTGATTAAAACATGAATATAGCTTAGCAACCTTACCTTCCATCCCCAAATATGTATTGAGTGCTTTTACTACAATGACCTACACTGACACTCAGTTCTTGGGAGCTCAATACTCCCCAGCTAGGGCTGGGTCTGGAGGGAGGTGGGAGTGAGTGCAGGTGGGACATGACAGCGGGAAGAGAAGGATTAAAGGGATGGTGAAAATCAAGCAAGGGACCGGGAGCCCTGCAGTCCAGGGAGAAAGTGACTGTCACAGATGGGACTTCAGAAAGGCAGGAGGAGCCACCGGATCCTGAGCCCCAGGCAGGCCATAGCCTGCAAGCTTCAGAGGTCTGATGAGGCCAAGTAGAGTGATAGGGTGGCTGCTGAGGTGAGCTTGACCTTGGACTGTAGACTATTTTCTGTCTAGCATGCTTAATGGTGTCTGTGAAATTTGGAGGTCCCAGGTATTTTCAGGATGAAAGCAGGTCCCAGGGTGACAGCAGGTGCCCCGAGGCTCCCTGGAGAAGCAGTACAACAGACATCACCACAGGGGCCCTCTGCCTCCTCCTCTTGGGAGCGCAGTGTGGCATCAGAATGTAGGCTCTGAGAGCCACACTGTATGAACTGTGGCTGAGAGGGTCTGATGAGCCTCCATCTCTTGGGACCATGTGAGTGTGAAAATCCTATAATTAATACCTGAGATGATTAATTTAGTCAACCAACAGTATGTATTGAATACTATGTGTAAGGAACTATGCCTTGTACTAGAAATAATTTTCTCTAGAGCTGGAATTATCTACAGTCTCACACCCAAGGCCAAAAATGACCAGGGAAAGTATTCAAAATGCAGATTCCAGAGCTCCCCCCAAATGATTCTGATCCAGTGAATTGAGACTGGGGACTGATTATTTGCACTTGGACAAATGCAAAGTTTGCCTGCTGAGGCCAATGAGCCATACATGACATGTATGTTTGTCCCTCTATCTGGCTATCATTTACTGAGTACTTGCTATGTATCAAACCCTGAGTAGGTGCTGGGGATTGGAATGACCCTTGCACTCAAGTTATTGAAAAAGACTGGGCTCAGCAGCTGTAATGGTTCCTGCTATTTCAGACACTACAATCTTTAAAAGGTGCTTTTGCAAAAAATCTAAAGCAAGAGGCAGAAACATATTCACTAACCTATAGGTCCAGTTGTTGTAAAGTTTATAGTGAACAAAATGTACAAGACACTTATTATAAGGCAGGCACTAAGTGTTATGCCCACTTAATTTAATCATTAGTCTTTGCAGCAACTTTATGAGACTGATGTTATACGAGTAGTCCCATTTTACAGGTAAGGACATTGAGATGTAGTCAGGATTAGTTACCAAGGCCTTGAAGCTAAAAAGGTGAGCCTGCTTTTCGAACTCAGACAGTCTAACTTCAGAGCTTTCACACTTATCCATTATACTGCTTCGCAACTCAATGTGCTATTGCTGCAGTTTTGAGGCTGCAAAATGCTGTTATAAAACTAGTTATTCTGGAAGTGGATCTATACAACCAAAGGAGAAAAGAATCGTTGTTTGGGCTTGTTTTTTTTTGTTTTTTGTTTTTTTTTAACTAAGAAACAGGGTCTTGCTGTGTCAACTAGGCTGGAGTGCAGTGGTGCAATAAATCATAGGTCACTGTAACGTGAACTCCTGGGCTCAAGCAATTCTCTCGCCTCAGCTTCCCAAGTAGCTGGGGTCACAGGCATGTTCCACCATACCCAGCTAATTTTTTTTTTAAAAAATATGTAGATACAGGATCTTGCTATGCTGCTCAGGTTTGTCTCGAGCTCCTGGGCTCAAGCAGTCCTCCAGCCTCAGCCTCCCAAAGTGGTGGGATTATAGGCATGAGCCAACGCACCCAGCTCTTGACTTATATTTTAAAGGACCTAGGGCATCTTTATTTTCTTGAGTGCTGAGGTAGGAGTGAGAATGTGGGACTGAGGGAAAGGCTTAACTTCACAATGGCAAGTTCAAGGGTTTAATTTTGCAAACAGCTGAAAATCTTAACTTTGAAAAGTGCATTTGGATTGGCAAAGCTTAAAGAACTTGGTGGTACCAAAATGTTGTCAAAGAAGTGGGGAAAGAGTTATTCCCATATGCCATATAAATTTGTTCAGTAATCTCAGAGGGCAATTTGGCAATACCTAGAAAAATTTCACGTGTGTGTGCGCCCTGTGATTGTGCAAAATCACGTTTAAATATGACTGCATGTGCCCACAGAGATGGGTAAAAGCATACTTATTAAAATATTGAAAAGACTGGAAACAACCTAAATATCCACCAATAAAGAGGGATGGTTAAAAAAGAAGGTTTCAATCCATGGAACACTTCTAGCCAGATCTCAGCATGCTGTGACAAACCCATGGCTTGAGAAACTCTAACTCTAAGAGACTTTGTCGCCTACTGGTCAGAAACATGAGTTCTGGCTTCCATTGCCTGCCATGAATCGTGGCTCATTCTTTTGCTCACAGTGTGATCATAGGCAATTTTCTAGGCCTCTTTGTGCCTTAGTTCCCTCATCTACAAATTAGAAGTGACAATATTAATATCTTGTTCATAGGTATCATAACTATTGTTATAAAGTTTAAAGGTATCAGGGCAAGCAAATCTCCTAGAATGGTGTATGTTTCATGGTGTTTGCTGCATAGTATTGCTAAATAGTCTCAATAAATGTGAGATGGGATAAGGTGATGGTGATGATGATGATGAGGATGATGAACTATGGCTTGGATGCATCTCAGACAGTAATTGAAAAAGTAACAACAAGCAAACAATGACAGAGAATAAAGTTCAGAGAAATGAACTAGGCTGTTATGAACCCAGGCAAAGATTTGATCCTTACTCACAAACTAGAGTAAGAAAATAATCAGTGGTGGCATGTAAACAAGGGGACATGGGAAGCCATTCTACAAAAAAGAGATTTTAAGGGTTCAACATGGAGGCACTGATGTTTATGAGGGGTGAATATGGTGGTCATATATCTTCACATGACTATGGTGAAACTAACAAAAGCTTAATCCCTTGGAGGCAGAGATGCTGTCGTGGCAAACACCTCCATTCTGGCTGCGATGCCAATATCTTTTGTCATCCTGAGAGTCTGAAATGTTGTTCAGGATTTTCCCACAGTGAGAGAAATGTTTTTTTTTCCAGTCCTCCGTGAATCCCTTGGATCCAACAGAAATCTTGCTGCTTCCGAAAACATCCCTGAATTCCACTATCCAAATGTGAGTTCTTTCTCAGTGACCTGGCTACTTGCAGCCTTGCCTACTGCCTCTTGGGGTTCCTGAGGACTAGCAAAGGGGATTTCTTGATGTTTAGCAATGAGCAATGTCTCTCGGAAAACACGAGCACCTGGCATGGAGGAGATTGCAGTTCATCTTGCAGAAATTTGCCCAGTCTTTTTCCTCCAGGATAAATGACAGATTCTTTAGGGTATTAAGGTAATACTGCACCTGCAGTTCCAGCACCAAGGCTTCTGCCCTGTCATGAAGCCATTTTCGTTTCAGTGAAAGATGTAGGAGTCACGTTCCAAATTGCTGCTGAATAATTCTGAGACATCTGCAGAGATTCCAAGGCAGCCACTGTGCTCTGTTTACCAACACAATTAAACCTCGACCATTCCCTGCTGCAGTACAAATATAATCTTATCTACTTAACGTCAGCCGATTAAGTCATCGGGGCTGCAAAATGGTAAACAAATATTAATAACCAAGCTATAAGTGAGTTATTTGAGTGAAGTGGAATATCATGGCAGGTTCTTAGGCCTTAAGGCGGAAAAGTTCACACCTTCTTGACACTGCTATAAAACACTGCAACATTACAACTTTTCAACCATATCTAAAAGGCCAATTTAGGTTTATTCCCATCCGCGTTTATGGCCATGGTTCAGCAGGTGTAAACCGGTAATAGCTGCAGTCCAGCTTTGGGTGGATGCCAGCACAGATGTGTGCAGTCAAATGACTAATTGAAAACCTTAGACAAAATCAGCAGCCTGGCCATTTTGCCTGCATAATAAAACAGTGCTGATAAAGGCAGTGGAGAAAAAAAATCCACCCATCTCATCATCAGTGCCATTAACAATCATGAGTAAAGATGAAAACAACGCATGGTTTATTCTGCAAATGAAGGCATATAACTAGATGGTTTCCCAGGGGCCCATTACCCATTTTAATAATACATCAAGGAGCCTGAGCAAACAGTTTGTATGTGCAAACCAAACAGAACAAACTATTTACAGTTACCGCATACAGAGACAACTCCCAGCACTCTGGATTTAACAAATTTATAAAGGTACATAACATGATAGCTATTAGCAAAATTAAAAGAGAACCATTATAGACTTAGAGGCTGCCACGCTCACCAGTGAAGAAGGAACGGCAACACCAACTTTCTATTGAGAAGAATCCACCCCCACACTTTTTTTTCTTTCTTCCAAGAGAGCAGCCTGACTTGGACTCAAATTATGTGCATGAATAATAAAATACCATCTAATTAAAAACTGTAGTTAAATATGCAAAAATTAATGGTAATGAGATTGTGCAATACCTTCGAGTATACGCACTTTATGAATTACTCACAAGAGTTCCTTTGCTTGACCTAAGCAGAGGATAACAGAAGCGACTTTGAACACTCTTGGTCCTGGTGGCCCATGGTACCCATAACACTCACGACCATGGCAGTCAATGGCCAACCTGGAGTGGAAGGTGGCTTGGCCAAAGCCTTCTCTTTTGATTATTGGAGGTGACAAGAACTGGAAGCATTAAGGTTGGCATTGTTCAAAAGGCCGGGTAGGGGTCCAGGCTGGGGCAGTGGCTTTTCACCCTAGAGTAAGAAGGGCCTTCACACAAAATCATGATAGCTGGACAAAAAGACCCTCAATAATAAGAAACAAATAAAAATATATATTTTTGGACTCACTTAAGGGTGTTTTCCTACGAGCCATCCAGAACCTTGTTGCCTTCCCTGTCACCAGTGCAAAGTTTCACTCATACTCTGGATTGTACCAGATCATTCTAGGAGACCATCCCCATGCCAACACTATTGCCCGGGACAAGAGTTGCTTCCAGAACCTTCTTCCGAGTGTGCAACCTGCTTTTCTCCCTTGTAGTCTCTGAAGCCTAGGCGACATTGTCAGCACGAGCTCTTGTGCATATTTTCCTTAGCACCATTTGAAGAGGCCACTGGTCTCCTTTTTGCCTTTCAACCCTTTGGGTACTTGACCATGCATTTGCAACTGGCTCAGCCTCAGAGCCATCCTGACATGTGCTCTAGAGGCAAGGGACTAGATCTTACCCATTGCCTTTGCTTAGAGCTTCTGAATCTCAACTTTCCCTGATCTCTATCTTCCTATTTCTCCACGGCTGGCGATTCTTCTTGAGAAAAGTCGATGACAGACTGAATGACAGCACTCCTTAAGAGGAGAACACGATTCTAGCACAGTAGACAATTTCACATCCACTGACTATGACTCCAGCTTTTGCCTCTTCGTCTGTTGAGATGGAGGCTGACATGCTGAAAAGTAAGCATTTCTTTGGGGAAGTATGTCTCATTCAGATGAGGCTGATGGAAAAACTTCTCTCTCAGCACCTTCTTGAATATACCTTGTCATCCTGCTTATGATAAGGGTTTCTTGTCAAGTCAGTAGTATCTGAGCTAATTGACACGTTCTCAACAGCCCTGTATACCAGGTAGGCTCATCAGCTATGCAAAAGAATAATCATTGTGATGTCAGCAGAGTGATCATTTTGTTCACTGCCAGCTGACCTTAACCAGTTCCGAGATTTGCATTTTATTATTTGGGGCTTACGAGAAAATGGTGAACTTGATCTACCTTTTTTTTTTTTCTTTCTCCCATTGAAAAAGTCAGAATTTCTCCTTTCCTCTCTCATAGGTTCTACCTGGCCTTCTCAATAAGTAGCCAAGTTTCAATGGTAGAAGCACAATGGTAAGAATTGTTAGTGTCTGACATGGTAAAGGTACAAATTTGAACAGGCTGAGCCTTCTTAAAATCATTAAATAAATCCCGATTTGTTTAGGGATCTTAAAAAGACTTGGTGCCCCAGCTTGGGCAACATGATAAGACCTCGTCTCTACAAATTAGCTGAGCATAGTGGTATGTGCCTGTAGTCGCAGCTACTGGGGAGGTTGAGATGGGAGGATCACTTTAACCCTGAGAGGTCGAGCCTGCAGTGGGCCATGATTAAGCTGCTGCACTCCAGCCCAGGTGATGGAATAAGACCCTGCCTCAAAAAAAAAAAAAAAAAAAAAAAAAAAAGACTTGATGCCTCATAAATATTTTCTTATTGATATTGATTGATTGATTGATTTTTTATTTACATCTCCCAAATAAGTGGGATTTGAGAAATCATTGAACATAGAGCCTCTGGTGTCATTGAGACTACATTCTGTGTTTTGGCTTTGCCACTTGCTAGTTGTGTGAACTTGGGCAATTTTCCTCACCTTTCTGAGTTTCAGTTTTTTCATCTACAAGTGGGAATAATTATAGTGACTCCCTATAGGGTTCCTGTGTTGATTAAATGAGATAGTGACCATGCATTTGCAACCGGCTCAGCCTTCGAGGGCCACCCTGATATTTGCTTTAGAGGCAAGGGACTAGATCGTACCCATTGCCTTTGCTTAGAGCTTCTGAATCTCAACTTCCCCCGATCTCTATCTTCCTATTTCTTCATGGCTGGCGATTCTTCTCGAGAAAAGTTGATGACAAAATGAATGACAGCACTCCTTAAGAGGAGAATGTGATCTTAGCACAGTAGACAAGTTCAGACCCACTCAATATGACTCCAGTTTAGCACAACACCAAGCATTGTAAATAGTCGATGAATAGTAGCTGCCATACAAGAACCACCACCACTGCCACAATGCTTACTAGAGCTGCTTTTCAATAATATCACTGAAAACAGCATAGGAGGCCGGGCGCTGTGGCTCAGATCTGTAATCTCAGCACTTTGGGAGGCCGAGGGCAGATTACCTGAGGTCAGGAATTTGCCAACATCGTGAAACCCTGTCTCTACTAAAAATACAAAAACTAGCTGAGCGTGGTGGCAGGTGCCTGTAATCCCAGCTACTCGGGAGGCTGAGGCAGGAGAATCGCTTGAACCCTGGAGGTGGTGGTTGCAGTGAGTTGAGATCCCGCCATTGCACTCCAGCCTGGGCGACAAGAGTGAAATTCCGTCTCAAATAAATAAATAGATAAATAAATAAAAACCAGCACAGGAAAAACAGAAGGAGTCAAGAAGATTTGGGACAAAAAGAGAAATAGATGTCCTGGGAATAAGCATAATAGAGTAGTCTCCCCTCATCCATGAGGGATTCATTCTAAGACTGCCCCCCACCGCCCCCACCGGAAGATGCATGAAACCTCAGAGAGGACTAAAGCCCATATACACTACACTTTTTCCTATACATACATACTTTTGATAAAGTTTAATTTGTAAATTAGACACATAACAGATCAACAGCAATAACTAATAATAAAATAGAACAATTATAACAATATACTGGGCTAGGCGTGATGGTTCACACTTGTAATCCCAACACTTTAGGAGGCCAAAGTGGGAGGATCACTTAAGGCCTGGAGTCTGAGATCAGCCTGGGCAATGTGGCAAGACTCTGTCTCTATAAAAAATTTAAAAATTAGCAAGTGTGGTGCCATGTGCCTGTGGATTCAGCGGCTCAGGAGGCTGAGATGAGAGGGTCATCTGAGCCCAGGAGGTCGAGGCTGCAGTAAGCCGAGAGCTGCAGTAAACTGAGATCACATTGATGCACTCCAGCTTCAGAGAGGAGCGAGACCCTATCTCCCAAAATAAAAATACTCCCCCCAACACCAATATACTGTCATAAAAGTTACGTGAATGTGGTTTTTCCTTCTCTTGCAAAATACGGTAATAATTTTCGACCAGAATTCACCAAAGATAACTGAAACTGTGGAAAGCAAAATCAGGGATAAAGGGAGACCACTGTAATTATCATCCTTTTATAGATTTTCAAAGTGTTTTTTTTGTTTGTCTGTTTGGTGTGTGTTTTTTTTTTTTTTTTTTTTTTTTTGAGACAAAGTCTTGCTCTGTTGCTCAGGCTGGAGTTCAGTGGCGCCATCTTGGCTCACTGCAACCTCTGGCTCCTGGGTTCAAGCGATTCTCCTGCCTCAGCCTCCCAAGTAGCTGGGACTACAAGCATGCGCCACCATGCCTGGCTAATTTTTGTATTTTTAGTAGAAACACGGTTTCGCCATGTTGGCCAGGCTGGTCTCAAACTCCGAAACTCAGGTGATCCACCCGCCTCAGCCTCCCAAAGTGCTGGGATTACAGGCGTGACCCACCGTGCCTAGCCTTTCAAAGTGTTTTGATGTACATTATTCAAAGTAACTAACGGTTAACGTATTTTTGACTGAAAGAAATAGAATATAAACAGCTTAAAAGTTTAGGATATCTGTTGTCCTACATAGCAAGAAGCCCAGAGGTTTCCAGGGGTGTTTGGCAGTTCCTGGATTCCAGGGTTGTCTCCCCTGGAAGTGTCTTGGCTTCCTATTATAGCTCCAAGATGGCTGCCATAGCTCCAGCCCTAACAGCCCCACAGAAACCTCATCCAAAAGAAGGAAGACTTGGGAGCAGGGGATGGGGCTGGTTTTCTCCTTGCTCATCCCTCATGGAAGAACTCTCTTCCCAGGCTGCCCAGCAGGCTTCTCTTTATGACTCATTCACCATAACTGGGTCACATGTTTATCCCTACAGCAGTCACAGAGAAAGGAGAATGAGATTCTCATATCTGGCTTGGACTCATCATGACTCATTCACTAGAGGGGCATTTCACTACACTCAGCTGTGCAAAGATGTTAGATCAGAAACTTCAAGCTTGCTGGCAGATGGAGTAACAAGACCAAGAAGATGAACTTGGTGGTTCATTTCCTTATGATCTGATCAAAAGGAGGCATACGTTTATCTGGAGTGGAAAATTTTTCTTGGCATTAAATTCTTGGAGGAATTTACTGCAGGGACTCTTCCATAACGGACATAGTAACATAATGCATAATGTAAAAAAAAAAAAAAAATCAAAACAGGCAAATGCTCTGCCATTATGAAAAAGAGCAGTGGTTTTTTAACATTTTGTTTTCTGTTGGGATGTACATGAATGTCACGAACCCAGGTTTTGACCAATGTTAAAAAATTTGTCAAAGAAGCTAACCTCTATGGTAATGGAATAGATCAGGATGAATAATAGTACACTGGAAACAATCAGTACATTTTTTGGCAAAGATAAACTGGGCTTTGGATTATGTGTAATTCTGATGTATCCTAAATCATATCCTCTTCTCTCCCATTCAAACAGGCAAATGAGTGAGAGTGAGGCTGTTCTATTGATCTCTTCGAATTGGCTTTATTTATACATACAAGAGTCAATCACTTGCAAAACTTCATTGGCTCTTATTAGTTTAACTGCTGTGCCTTATTCTATGCACCACAGTCGTAAAGTAGAGACAAGCCTCCTGGATTCCTGCTCAATCTTCAGAAGAGTGAACAAATTCACCTTCGTGAGAAAAGGTACATCGTCAAAGAGAACACTCTGCGTCTGGGCGTGGTGGCTCACTCCTGTAATCCCAGCACTTTGGAAGGTCAAGGTGGGAGGATCACCTGAAATCAGGAGTTCGAGACCAGCCCGACCAACATGGTGAAACTGCATCTCTCTACTAAAAATACAAAAACTAGCCAGGTGTGGTGGTGGGTGCCTGTAATTCCAGCTACTCGGGAGGCGGAGGTTGCAGTGAGCCGAGATCACGCCAGTGCACTCCAACCTGGGTGACAGAGCGAGACTCGGTCTCAAAAAATAAAAATAAAGAGAACATTCTGACATTTCCTGACGTTTGCCAAGTCATTTTTCTTTAAAATTACCTTAACTAGATTTGTACACTATCTTAATAGCTGAGACTTATTCTATTGGAAAAGGATGATAGCCCACTTTATCTCTGGCTAATATTTTTTAAAAGCTCTGTAATCATCTGTGGTTATTCCTACTTATCCACGTCTTCAAACCTGTGTGACCTTCTATTTATTCATATAGAGACAAGTTGGCTTGCACCGAGCATACACAGAGCCCCGAGATCCCTGTAGTCACCATGCAAATACCATCATTGGCCCACATCATTGCTTGGGAGAGCCTCTGGCCACCAGATACAGAGTAATCTCATGATTTGATCATGAGTGAGCACACTTACCTTTTAAGAAAATTCTTATACCTATTTATAAGAAAGGAAATAAAGTACTTACTGCTGTGGAAGAAAACTTCTGTATCAAAGTATTTGTCAGTCTGGTTCTAGAAACAGTAATTGTTAAAGCCTTTTTCTTTTAAAAAAAGATTTTCATTTTTTGTAAACAAGTTTAGGGAGATACCTGATTGATTAATGGGAATCCTTCATGCTGAGAAATTTCAAATTTTCATAAAAGTACAATACATGAGAGTCAACAGATTGGTGGCAAAGTGGGAAAATGCAAGGCACTTTATCCAATTGTTCTATAATTATTTATTGAGCACCTAATGTATGCCTGCTACTGAACTCAGTCTTGTAGGGGATATGGAGAGGAGTAAGGCCTAGTACTTAACGCCTTCCCTGAAATGGTTCCATCTTACAAAGGCCAGCATAAATGAGTGTTGCAGGCCAAGAAAGGACTGGGCAAATGTGTGATCCCATGCGGTGTCTTAAGGGGTGGACGCTACTCAGCTCCCGTAATGATTTCCATCTGGGAATGCTATCCTGACAGTTAGATCATTTCATTTTAGAAGACTAATTGGAAATCTAAAATTTAATGTAACCTTTTTCTACTTTTCAATGTCAAGTCATTCATTTAAATAAAATAAAAACTGTGAAGGAAAACGAAAACACACCATAAGTTTGCTGTATTTTTCTGAACCAATTTTTCTAGTTTTGTTTTGGCAGCATGAAAACGCAACTCTTAATGGCATTCATTTTCTGTCCATTTTGTCTTGTGAAGAAATTGATTATATTTATGTCAGCCAAAAATACCTTTGGACCTTTAAATCACTTTTTTCTTACTTTTTAAAGAGGACAGTATTTCTGTCTAATTGACCAGCACCTGCCCTTATGAGATGTTGGCCCTCATGAGAGATGTTGAGAAACGGTGCAGGGGCTGCCAACACATTTCAATGTGGTTTCAGCTGCCATTTGAGACTTGCTTTACTTCATCTTACGTGGGAGTGAGACTAGTGGTTGAAACCTGATGGCAAAGCAGAAGAATGAGAGAAGAGGAGACAAAATATATATATACGTGTGTGTGTGTGTGTGTGTGTGTGTATATATATATAGAGAGAGAGAGAGAGAAAGAGAGAGAGAGAGAGAGGGAGAGAAAGTAGTATTCCTGGGAATGTGTAAAAGACTGAAATTAATTATTCTTAGATACTTATTGAGCATCTATTATGCAACAATCTTTGTTTCAGGTGTAGAGTATTTGGCTGCTTGGGAGCAAAGTCCCTGCTGTCATGAAACTTACATTCTAGCAGGGGTGTGGAAAGGACAGACATGAGTAAGTAAACAAACAGGGTCATTTGAATGGCAATACACGTGCTAATGAATGAAATAAGACAGGGTGGTAGGATATGACTGGGAGCTACATTTGTGGGAGTGGTCAGGGAGGCCTCTCTGAGAAGAAGTAATTGGAGCCAAAACGTAAACGGTGACAAGAAGCTAGCTACGCAGAGGTGTACAGGGAGGTGGTACGGAACAGAGGGCCAAATAACCTGGAGTTATTACACACTGGGTCAGTTATTCCCATCTTCAGTTATTTTTCTAGTCTGTTTAACAAAGGGAAAATATCTCAATTTTGGTGTTTGTAGGTCTTTTGATTAGCAAGATCTTTCTAATGGCTGTCTCTTGAACATGGAGCACAGGAGATCGAGACCATCCTGGCTAACATGGTGAAACCTCGTCTCTACTAAAAATACAAAAACTTAGCTGGGCGTGGTGGCTGGCACCTGTAGTCCCAGCTACTCGACAGGCTGAAGCAGGAGAATCGCGTGAACCCTGGAGGTGGAGCTTGCAGTGAGCTGAGATCGCGCCACTGCACTCCAGCCTGGGCGACAGAGTGAGACTCCGTCTCAAACAAAAACAAAAACAAAAAACAGAGAGAGAGCAGATCTCAAGCCTAGAACCATCAGCAAGCAGCAATGGCTGGCTAGCATTCATAATATTATTTTATTTGTTCTTTATTTTCATACTTTCTTTTTGATTTTCCACTTGCCATTGTGATATCAAAATTTCTTTTTGATTAAATGTAGTTCAGTGAAAAAAATGAATCAAATATAAAGACAAATACTAATTAAACCACAGGATAGGGGTTTCCAGAATTAAGACAAGGGAGTGTTTTTCTTTCCCCTTCTTTTCCTGGGAATTACTTCCAAATGTTCAGAAGAATAAAAAACCAAAATGCAGCCTTCATCACTGCTGGAACTGGAAGCCATCTGTGGTACTTAATCATAATACATTAAAATGGAAAGCTAGTAGAGAAGAGGTGACCAAGTTAGCGGAGTCAGGGTGATAAGCTGCAAAAAATAAAAGTAGGTAGATAAGTGAAAGCCTAGGTACATATACACTAAGATGGCCCAGGGCACTTTGTTTGCCCAGTCTCCAGAATGCATCATCAGGCTTATAGCTCATAAATCAGAGGTGGAGGACTTGAGAATTCCTCTCTGGAGAAACTAGAACCACAGAAAATATGCAGGAACACACTAAAAGGATGGTTTGCCACCTAATTACCCACCAGTCAACAAGCTCTCTCAAGAACATGGAACCGCTGGTCAATTTTTTTTTTTAATGATTTATTTATTTATTTATTTATTTATTTATTTTGCAATGGAGTCTCACTCTGTCGCCCAGGCTGGAGTTCACTAGCGCGATCCTGGCTCACTGCAACCTCCACTTCCCAGGTTCTCCCATCTCAGCCTTCAAGTGGCTGGGATTACAGGCGCCTGCCACCTAGTATTAGCTGCCACGCAGCTAATTTTTGCAGAGATCGTGTTTTGCCATGTGGGCCAGGCTGGTCTCGAATTCCTGACTTCAGGTGATCCGCCTGCCTTGGCCTCCCAAAGTGCTGGGATTACACGTGTGAGCCACCATGCCCGGCCTAAATGTTACATTCTTAAATAAAAATTGGCTGCAAAGGATTCACAGATATTAAAAGAAAATTCTCTGCAAGAAAGACCTCACACAAGAAATTAGAAGTAAAGAAATTCTGAGGTATCTGAGTTAATGCAAGGGGTAGAAGAAAATGTCACAATATTATAATCAATATTTTCAGGGAGACGAAAATGTATTGCATCCATGAAACAAGAACATGATACCATTGCTTTTAAGGTTCATAAAGAACAAACAATTAAAAACTCTATAAATTCAAAGTAGAGTTGCAGAAATAGCAAATGCAATTTAAGGATTAGAAGGTACAGTTGAAAAGATCTCTCAGTTAATGAAACAAAAAGACTGAAAGATGAAAAGAAAATATTTAAAAATTGCAAGCTATAATAGGGAAGTCTGACTTCTGGCTATTGGGCATTCTAGAAAGGAAAAACAGAGAGAAAAAATAGAGAGGACACAAAGTGAAAGAGTAAAAATGATCAAGGAAAAAAAATTAGAAAAATTTTTAGGACTAAAGGTCATGAGTTTTCTCACAAAAGTTGAAAGAATCCAATCAGAGTTCAGCACAATGAAATTTAAAAGGTCCACCTTAGGCAAATCAGCCTGGTATTCCAGAACACTGAAGATAGATGCCCCAACAACTTTATAAGAGAAAATAAGAAATTATGCCACATGCGAAGGACTGGAAAGAAAAATAAAATACGATTGTTAGCAAAACTAGGAGAGAGGAAATATGATACATATTTACTTTAACATACTGAATGAAAATGAGTTTTCAACCTAGAATTCTATACCCAGACAAACTATCAAGGGTTGGGGTAGAATCTTACAGACAGAAAATGTATCTCCAATGGGCTCCTTCTTAGGAAGTGACTAGAGGATGTAATTCATCAAAGAAAGGAGCTTGAAACCCAGGACACAAATCTAGTACATGAAAGTCCTAACAGGCAACCAGCCCAGATTGGAGCAGGAGGGCAGAAGTCTCCGGGAAGAAGGTTGCAGGAGAAAATAAAAAAGAGAATTAAACTGATAGATGATCTGATACGTTGAACACATGGATAATTGAATCAAGAAGCTATTGGGGGAAATAGGAAGAATTTTAAGTAGGTATTTTGAAAATGAAGAAAATGGTCATAACAGCATGGAGTGCAGGCTGGATTTATGCATTGTATTCTGCAGGCAGGAGTGAAGTAAAGATCAGTTGGCTTGCTTGAGTGCTTTTGCCTCCATTAAAGCCATCAGATGCCCGCCGTGTAGCAGGAAAGTGGGCGATCCTCTATGAGCATGTGTTAAGGTCAACTTTCCAGTGGCCTGCAGGGCTTCTTTGCATCTTGGGCTCTGCTGTCCAGGCTGGCCCTGGACTGAGCGGGACCCTAGAGTATTGATTCCCGCACTCCTCCCTAAGGAATTCTATTCCTCTAGGAAATGTTTCCTAACAGATAAATCCTCAGATGGTGCAAGTTCTCATCAAATGCATATACATAATAAACATATTTTTGACAGTTTATCATTTTCTCATTTGTGAAATGTTTTATGACTGTTCATCTTTTTCCAGGCAGGAGAAACACGTTTGGAACCAGCTTCTGTGAGGGGCTTTTAATGCCCCCATAGAGGGAAAGGGTGTTTCTGGCCCACACAGACTTCACTCCATACAGCTGGGACCTGACCTTGGAGCAATTTTAGGGAAGGAAATGTTTTCCTTCTTGATCGCCAGCTTCCCTCTGGACAAAGGCTGGTGGTTGGACAGTGGTTTTAATTGCACTTAAGGAATTAAGGGATGACTGGCCAGGAATGGTGGCTCATACCTATAATCCCAGCACTTTGGGAGGCTGAGGTGGGCAGATCACCAGGTCAGGAGCTGAAGATCAGCCTGACCAACATGGTGAGACCCTGTGTCTACTAAAAATACAAAACTTAGCCAGGCGTGGTGGCACGCGCCTATAATCCCAGCTACTCAGGAGGCTGAGGCAGGAGAATCGCTTGAACCCGAGATGCAGAGGTTGCAGTGAGCCAAGATCATGCCATTGCACTCCAGCCTGGGCAACAGAGTGAGGCTCCATTTCAAAAAATAATAATAATAAATAAAATAAAAAGAATTCAGGGATGACCTAGGCAGAAAAGGACAGAACTGACCCAGAGAAAGACTGACGGTAGTGCCAGGGTAGGGGAGTCATGTTTCTGATTTTGTCAACACCAGACTTGAAGCTTGTCCCAGCTGCAGACAGGGGACCTCAGATTGAGGTATGTTGATAGGCAGGGAATCCCCGTGTGACCCTGAGTGTAACCAGATTCTTCAAGGGTCCCCTTTCCTTTAATATCCATATAAAAAGGCTTACGTACCTACCCACTGAAGAAAGAACAACCTCTTGGCAAGAAGTCTGAAGATTCCTTAGGTCAGGGCCTGTCTCCTCTCATTCTGAAGTCCTGCACCGTGCTGGAGCTCCATCGGCCATGATGTGCCCACCATATCCGGCTCAGCGCCTTCCTGCCATCCTCAGAGGGCCATAACCTGTCTGCTGTAAGTTGCAGACCCCATTGAAATTTTCTAATAAAGAGGGCAGGCCCAGTCTTAACGCTTGTATACCCAGGAACACAAATGAAGGCCCACTCACCAGAAGTCTAAGGATTTAAAAGTTTTCCTTGAATTTGGAATTTGGAACTCTCCTCAGAGTTAGGCCTGTAGCCCATCCCTCTTCCCTCCACCACGCAGTTCCCTTGCACACTGGGAGGTACCTCTAGCTCACGGGTGTAGACCCTCACATGACTCTGTCCACACACCATAAACACAGCCACCTCTTGGCTGCCTTCAGGCCTAGGGCACAGTTAACCCTTGGAAAGCAGTCCCAGAAATGGGCTTGGGGCAATGTGGCCAGGAAATTCCAGGGTCCTGGATATGGGCTAGACCAGTGACAGATAAACTATGGCTGATGGGCAAACCCAGCCCACCATCTGTTTCTGTATGGCCTGCCAACTTCAGATAGTTTTTACATTTTTAAATGATTGGAAATAATCACAGGAGCATAATATTTTGTGACACATAAAATGATGTGAAATTCAACTTTCGATGTTTATAAAAAAAGAGTTATTGAAATCCAACTATGCACATTCATTTACATAGCAATATATCATCTCTAGCTGCAGTTGTGCTACTACAGCAGACTGGAGCATTTGTGACAGAGATGGATGGGTTGGCAGAGCTGAAAATACTATCTGGAGGATAGTAAGTATCTACAGAGAAGAAAAATCTAGAAAAACAGGTTGCCAGCTCAGGTGGACACTGCAATCTCCTTGGCTATGGGGAGGGGCCCCAGGCAAAGAGGGACCCTGGTGGGGCCCTCTAGCACACAGCAGCCAGGACTGGGGCCCCTCTTGCCAGGGTCTGAGGGTACAGAGGTGGTGAAAAGAAGTCCCGTCGCAAAGCAGAAAGCGATCCTCTTCAATCAGAGTGTAGATATTGCAGTATAATTGAACACCTTTCTAGAAGTTCATAGACTAGTCCTTGGCACACAGAAAACTCCCCCCTGGTTGGGTTCCTCCTGGAGTCCTAAATTGCTGCTCCTTCCCCACCTGTCCACCCCCGCTCCTGAGGACAAGATCTATCTCTTCTCACTTCAAAGTCCCATGCCACACTGGAGCTCCACTGGCTGTCTGTCATGATGTCCCCATCCCACTTTGCACCTTCTTGCCATCCTCCAAACCGATGATGTGAGACATAGACCCTACTGAAAGCTTCAGAATAATGGGGTCAGGGCCACTGCCCTGAGGGCTTCTCCTATCTCCTCCCAGTCCAAATTCCAAACCCTCTCTCAGGTCACCGGTGTCAGTGAGAAACTCCCAAATTCACGTTACTCCATTACACAGAGTCATGGCCTCTCTCTTTTTCTCACTGGCTTCTCACTAGAGCAGCCCAGATAACTTCACTTTAAAAATTAAAAAAAAAATTAAATTGTAGTAAATATACATATATTAAATTTATCATCTTAACCCATTTAAGTATACCATTCAGCAATGTACAGTCAATAAGTACATTGATACTGTTCTGCAACCATCACCACCATCCACCTCCAGACCTCTTCCATCTTCCAAACTGAAATTCTGTCCCCATTAAACAATAACTCCATTCCCTTTCCCTGTCCCCATTCTTGCACTGCTATGAAGAAATACCTGAGGCTGGATGCAGTGGCTCATACCTGTAATTCCAGCACTTTGGGAGGCCAAGGCAGGTGGATCACTTGAGGTCAGGAGTTCGAGATCAGCCTGGCCAACATGGTGAAGCCCTGTCTCTACTAGAAATACAGAAATATTAGGCGGGCATGGTGGCAGGTGCCTGTAATCCCAGCTACTCTGGAAGCTGAGGCAGAAGAATCACTTGAATCTGGGAGACAGAGGTTGCAGTGAGCCAAGAAGGTACTATTGCACTCCAGTCTGGGTGACAGAGAGAGACTCTGTCTGAAAAAAAGAAAGAAAGAAAGGAAGAAAGAAAGAAAGAAAGAAAGAAAGAAAGAAAGAAAGAAAGAAAGAAAGAAAGAAAGAGGAAAGGAAGGAAGGAAGGAAGAAGAAGAAGAGGAAGAAGAAGAAGAAAGAAAGAAAGAGAGAGAGAGAAAGAAAGGAAGGAAGGAAGGAAGAAAGGAAGGATGGAAGGGAGGGAGGAAGGGCAAGAGAAAGAAAGAAAGAGAAAAAGAAAGAAATACCTAAAACTCGGTAATTTATAACGAAAAGAGGTTTAATTGGCTGGTGTTTCTGCAGGCTGTACAAGAATGGCACCGGCACCTGATCTGCTTCCACGGAGGCCTCAGGAAGCTCTTGCTCATGGCAGAAGTCAATGGGGAGCAGGCTCGTCATATGGCCAGAGTAGGAACGAGAGAGAAAGAGTTGGGGGTGGTCAGTGGGGGGAATTGGGTGGAGGCACACACTTAAACAACCAGATCTCCAGAGAACTCACTCTCACAAGGACAGCTTCAAGCGGTGAGGGATCTGCCCCCATGACCCGAATGTCTCCCACCAGGCCCCACCTCCAACACTGGGGATTACAGTCCAATATGAGATTTGGCAGGAGCAGACGTTCAAACTCAATCTCACCACCTCCTGGCAGCCACCATTCCACTTTCTGTCTATGAATTTGATCACTCTACATACCTCATGTGAGTGGAATCATGCAGTATTTCTTTTTGTGACTGGCTGATTTCACTTAGCTTCACATCAAGTTTCATTCATGTTGTAGCATGTATGGGAATTTCCTTCATTTTTAAGGCAGAGGAGTATCCCGTTACATGTCCATACCATGTTTTGTCCATTCATCCATTGAGGAACACGAGGTTGCTTCCACTTCTTGCCTATTGTGAACAGTACTGCTATGAACACAGGCGTATAAATATCCCTTTAGGACTCTGCTTTCAGTTCTTTCAGGCATATATCCAGAAGTGGAATTGCTGGATTATACACTAATTCTATTTTTAACTTTTTAAAGGAAGCACCATAGAGTTTTCCATAGGGACCTCACTATAAAATATTCCGCCAATAGCAGGCAGCCTTACTTTTTACAACCAAAAAAGCTCATGAAGGTGTTTGCCCGACGAAAGTGTCACTCATCTTAAAAAAAAAATCCGCTTTCTTTAAAGCAGTAGTTTTTGACGGTGGCTACACATGAGAATCATCTGGGGAGCTTTTGAAAAAAATACCAATGTGAGTTGGTGTTGTGAGGGAGTACCTCAGGCCAATGAAATTGGAATCCCTGGGGGTGGAGTTGGGCACAGGTATTCTTTTCATTTTCTCCATCATTCCCCAAAGCACAGGGTCAAGAGCCCCTGCCCTTGAACAACCAGCTTGCCCTGCAGCCAGCTTTTAAAATAACTTGTCTTTTCTCTTGTGGAGCAAGAGGACCTTTCCAAGCACCCAGCTCCAGGAAGCAATAGACACGTCCCTGCACTCATGACGGGTGTTGGGCATGGAGGTGGTGACACATGGCTTCCTGGTGTGATAGCGGGTGTGTCAGAGACAGACGCCATCTGGAGTAGAGAGCGGGGGGGCTGAGATTGAGCTGGCCACACCCGGTCCCTTCAGCACCTACTCCCATCCAGGGACACTTCTAGAGCCCCTCTGTTCCTGTCTCCTCAAATCTCTCTTTCTGGGGGGAACAGTCCCCCTGACCCTAACACCATTTGAGGGTGAGGTCATCTTCTTGATCCCCGACTAAGTCCAAATTCTGAATCTTCCTCCCACAAGTAACATTAAAATAAGCTCTCAGGTCACAATCAAGAGACTAAAAAGAATTATTTTTACATTTTTCCTTGTGAATCCAAATAGCCATTTTATTCTGCAGTGGTAATTTCAGGAACACCATGCAGCTTGGATATCTTCCTAGAGAGGTACAGATGCCAAGAGAGATTTTGCAACATTGCTTTGGTGAAATAGATTGTGGCAAGGCCACCGTATGCGCTTAAATGGTCTAGAATGATGAACACTGCACAGCATTTTTTTGCTTTTCCAAGAGTGGCCCTTGTAGGTTTAATTGTAAAGTATAATTACTTCAAGACATCATAATTTGTTGTGTACAATATAAATCAGTAGAACTCCATGGAATCATGTTTTTAATGTAGACCCCAAATAAAATGTTCTTTTATGACATAGCAGATGTTTCTTAATTCACTAGCGCCATGCATTGGGGTATTAAGATTATTCCTTGGCATTTTATTATGAATAACATACTTGCTCTATCATTAAGTGGGCCATTAAAGACATAAACAAGCTTTTATGCCCTGGTTTTCAACAGCTGCTGGTGGTCTACCAAGTGATAATCCAGCTTTCAGCAAATATTCTTCAGCTCCGAGAAATAAATACATTTAATAGGGCAACCTCGGGTCAGTCAGTCCACAGCTTCTTGGATCCTGGCTTTGGGAAATTCTTTACCCAGGAATATGGACTGAAGGGGTGTGCTTTGGGTGAGCTGTTTTTGAGAGCCAATTTTCTTGAGAATGTCTGTGTGTGTGTGTTTCTTTAAAATAAGAATTAAAACAAATAAAAAGGAAGAGAAATGTCAGAAAAAGACTACGCCTTGGAGGAGGTGCTGGGGCTCTGAATTCTCACAAATCCTGGAACCTGTGCTTTGGAGGAATCAGCTGAGTTGATTTTATGTCACAAACAAAGGGAGGGAAGGACAGTGTAGGTCACAGGCCTACATTCGGCCACTGGCTTGAATCTGAGCGGATGTGACCCCTCTGTGACAATGTTCCCAAGGTGTACTGGGAGGAGCCTCGTGCCTTATAACTAGGATGGGAGCCAGATAAGCTTTCCCTGTTTGCCACCTTGGACTTCCTAAGGATAACAACTCCAGGCAGCCGAGAAGCAGAGCTGGGGAGAGTGCTGAGATAGGAAACGCCGAGGCCTGTATTATCGTTGGCTCCCCGTTTCCGTGTTTCCTGTGCCAGAGGTAGCCCCGAAGGGTGCTCAACTTTACAGCGCTAATGTACACAACAACATCCTCCTACAAGCAGATGTTAGGAGGAGAAAAAGAAGCCAGTGGGGGTGCGTGGGGGCGGGGTGTTCGGGAGGGGAACCTGATGAAAATTTGCATTAAGCTTGCACTGCTCCCACCCCAGGAGACGCTTGGGACAATGAAGGAAAAAGGGGGAAGGTGGAACTGACTTTCAAGTCTGGTCAATTCCAGATCTATTACAAGATCTGCCATCAACTGGAGGCTGGAGAAAGAGTCATAACTGATACAGTGAATCAGGGAACAGAGACCCATCTTAACAGAGGCGCTTCTTGGGTACCTGGGTAAACATGATTACCGCACGGTAATTCCATAGGTTACAGGGGAAAGGGCAGTTGGGGGAGATATTAAGCACCTCATCCTAAAGGATGACAGCTACAGCAGAGACTGCAGAAAGGCCTTTTGTGTTTTGTTTCTCTTCTATAAATAGGGTTTTAGTAATTTTATTTTCCTCTTTTTTTTTTTTTTTTTTGGTTGCTGATGAGGGTTTATTTTTCTTTTTGTGTTCTATTTCATTTTGTAGTTGGATGTACCATTGTTCTGGGCTGACAAAAAATAAAATGGAGAAGGGAGTGGGAGGCAGGAACCACACTGTGAGTGAAGTTGGCAAAAGGAGAATTAGGAGGTCACCTCCCCGTAACGCACAGTCTCTGAGGTTTGCAGTGTAGCCGGCATATCAGTTCTTCCAGGGGCATATCTAAAATATTCCTGTGCCCTGGTGGAACCATGAATGTACCTAGCCTGGTCTTTTTATTTATTTTTTTCTACTCACCTGATTGGAAAGTCAAGTTTGATCGTACTTTTCCATTATGTTAATTACAACTCTAATAGGATTTTATGGTGTCCTCGATGACATCACTTTGGAAACATCATTCAATTGGGTGGCCTGATTTCCTCTC
Source organism: Macaca nemestrina (assembly GCF_043159975.1). NCBI lineage: Eukaryota > Metazoa > Chordata > Mammalia > Primates > Cercopithecidae > Macaca > Macaca nemestrina. The sequence continues at coordinate 53,463,822 of NC_092142.1, forward strand.
GATGATTGTACAAAATAAACACGCAAGCCTTCTGTTCATAGCCACACACTGTGTTTCTAAACACACGCACACACACACACGCATTTTTAACCACGTCAAAAAGGAAACAGGGCTGCCAACTTCTCAACATTCAACATGATTTTGAATTAATATTAGTCTATTAAAAAGAGCTGTAATCAGAAGAAAAAACTTAGCCCGATTCGCACAACAAACACATTTCACAGTTGTTTTGGACAAATGCCCTCAGTGAATATGTTTAAAGTCATGTACAACAGGAATATGTTATCACAAGTAACCATGTTTTAATAAACACTTCATCTTTTTGTATTGCTTTCTTTTCATCACAATAATAGAAATATAACACCATATATCACTGTAAAACACATTTCCACATAAATGCTGATAAGCACAAAATATTTTTCATCATTTACATTTTAACTGTAATAATATATGGCAGGATTAAAGCTGCATCCATCATGTGTCTAACTAACCTTGCTGTAATGAATTTTTAAATGTAATGGTTTCTGTCGCAAAGTAAAATCGTACATAATGTCTAGTGACACAGTATGCTGGCGGATGGGTGGGTTTAAAAATGTAAATCCAACTTCATTTTTAATTAGATTTATAAACTTCACCACCTCCCCTCCACCCCCCTTCCCAATTATTTAAAGTAAGAAATACAAGAAGCATGAAGATGTGAGGCACTGCCAAACAGCGCACTCCTTGAGTTATTTGAAATCACTTGCTTGTTGGAGATCTGTGAAATCTGTGTGTGCGCGTGTGTGTGTGTTTTAAGAGTGAGGCACCCAATTGAAACAAAAGCTTATGGAAATCATGGTGAGGAAAGCTTTCTAGGGCGTCTGGAGGGGCTTCGCTACCTGGGGCATACTCTTTATGACAGTGCTCAGGATCACATTTGGGGTTGGGGGGGCATCAGGGGTGTGAGCTGGAGGGATCTAGGTCAAGGACAAATGCATTCCTCTCTCTGCTTGAAATAACAAATAAGCCGACTCACCAGAGAAGAATCATTAAAAATAATTTGCACAAGCTTTCGGTTGTGTGAGCTCTTTTTTGATACAATATTTCCTTCCATGATTATCACTGCGGACATGTCCCAGCCATATGGAAGTGAGCTGGGCTGGGAGCCTCCACAATACCTGAGTGGTTAATTAAGAGCCGTTGCCCGGCCACAAGAAGCAGGTTTGAAATCCCTCTTCAGTCTCCGACAATGAGTAGCTTTTTTAGCAGCAGAAGTCACCAGGGACAGCCAGAAGCGAGGGTAATTATTTGAGATAACATACAGCTGAAGAGAGTGTGTGTGAGTGCAGAGAGGGGCGGGGGATCTGGGGGGAGCAGTGTGCAGTTGAAAGAAGGGCAACAGTAGAGAAAAGTCTATAATAAAAAGGTCAACATCTCCTATTTTTCTGTACAGTGTCGACAGTCTGTAATGCCTTTTTAGCATGAATGACAACGGATTCTGTCTTTTTTTTTTAAAAAGGGGGAATATCTTATTTTGTATTCAAACTTTGCAATTGTGAGTTCAGGCCTGCCAGCTCCATGTGAATAAGCTATTCTCACTTTATCAGGGTTTGCTGAACTGACTTTGATTGCATTGTTGCAAAATAGCAGTAATTTTTCCATTAACCCATACAAACCCTCAGCGAGCAAGAGAACAAAGAAATATCAGAGGGATGAAAACCGTGGAGTGCTGGGAGGGAAGCCAGGAGTTTCCTAAATGGCTCTAAATGCAGCTGCACACACCAGCTTCGTAGCCTGGTGGGGGCTCATGGGGGATGCCATTTTAGGTTCCCTTTGGGGTCCCTTGGGGTTTGAGTCCCAGTGGGCACCTTTCATCTTCTCTGCCAAATTCTATTGTTTCCTCTGTGTTAGGAGGTAAAGAAGGGTCCTGGGAAGCAAGGGGCTGGGTTTCCCTCCCTTCAGGAGGATAATAATTTTATCCTATGTCTTACCTATGCCAGGGACCTCAGTCTTCATCTAGAACTCAACGCAGGAATGCTCAAAGTCCTTTCAGAATCCAGGCTTATATCTGAACACAGACGGGCCTTCCTCTTCTCCAAAGCAGAGGCCAGGAGGCAAGGGTGAGAGCCAGTTCCTTTGGCCCCTGGAAGTGAGCAAATAACTCCCAAACTCTCCTATCTGACATTCTGGGAGGTTCAGAGTTACCCCCGCAGGCTCTTGGGGCAGGTGTGGTTGCTAGATTTCTGGTTTCAAGGTAGCAATGGGAGACTGTTGTTTTGTGTAAGTAGAGCCGTGTTCATGTATTGTTTTAATGATGGGAGGAAACTGAGGGCAAACTGGGTCTTCCATTCTCTTCTCCCTTCACATGGAGTGCCTTTGGAAGCCTCAGATAGGGCTGCGATGCTGTGTTTCTGCAGGAAAATCCCAAAGCCAACATATTGATGGTTACGTTGCTCAAATCAAAGCCTGCCTTTAAAAAAAATGTTGAAATGTCAAGAAGTGAAGCTCATTTTTTTTTTTTTTTTTTTGGTATGAGGTCGTCTGCCACGGGACTGGGCAAAGAGCTAAGGTCTATAGCAGCTTTTGATCTCCCAGTACCACAAACAACCCCGCTCACACCGTGGCGGTTTCACCCGGAATCCGCATCGCAGCTTTGTTTAGGAACTGCCCAATATGTTAATTATCTCCTTTACCTCCGCGGCAGGGTACTGTCAAACTGTACACCAGTCTTTAGAAAATAAAAGCAGAGACGGTGCGCCCGCTGTACCCTGCTCCCTAATATCCAGTCCCTGACAATGCCTGAGCTGTCAGATGAGAGGCAGCGTCACTGGAATAAAGGTGGGCAGATGTGTGGTAATGAGACAGAAGTGTGCAGATGCTAATAGAACTCCTCGCCAGAACAGGCCTGCCTTAGTTAGACGGGGCAGGCAGCAGCTGCAGACTGTCAGGAAACCCGGATGCTACTTTCTCTTGATTCTCATTTAAGAGCTGCTTGTGCACTGCGCCTGTCAGTGAACTTTTCCCTCTCAGGAGCTCCAACCCCTGGGTGATCAGTCACATTTCGACATAACTAGATGTCAAAAGAAGTTTAAGTTGTATGACGAACTGTGATGCAGTCACCGCCAGCCTCTGGCCTCCAAGGCGGCGTCTTAATGATCCTCCTGGAAACTCTGGCGACTTTTCCTGTGTTTTGTTTTCTTATTAAAAGACTAGCTAAGTCTTTGTCAATATCCATGTCAGCAACTGTGAGCTCCAGACAATATTATCCCAAGCATAATTTAATTTTCAATGCAGAACTCAGACCCAAGCTGGTCGGGTAGCGGGAGGTGTGTGTTAAGCAAACAGGAGCTCCCTTCAAACAGCTCATTTTAGCGTCATTCATTAAAATGAAGTCATTTGGGGATGTGTTGTCAGTCCCAGTTGGGACATTGACCACCACACAGAGGGAAACCTAGGACTAAATGAGGGGTGTCACTGGGAGCTGTTCCCCAATCCCGGGTATGAGAGTGAAGCTAAGAATGAAAGATTGGACCCATGAGAAAGTGGTTCCAACCTGCAAAAGTCAGGAAACAGAAATAACCTGAAAATTGTCATCTCTCATTCCACCAAAACCTTTGAACTCGAGTCTGAACTTTATGAGGTCCGTACTGGCCCCTGGGAGCCCTGGGGTCCCTCAGACGGTGCACTTTGGTGATGGGTTGGAGGGGCGTTTACCAGAGGGGGCCTGGGGGCACTCAGGCATAAGTGAGACGTGCCATTGCGGATGCAGTGAAGCCCACCACCTCTCACCCTGCTTTGTGTGGCGGGCATTTCTTGGAGCATTTAATTGGGTCGGGTCAGTTTGTTCTCTAAATATTTTCATCTTCTCCAGCCACTGTTTACATTTCCATTGGGAAAATAAATACTGCATGTCGCTTCTGCCTGCTATATTTTCTTAGAGATTTTAATCCCTATTCCTCATGAAAGGTTTATACATACACACGCGCGCGCGCACGTACTCCAACCCTGGTGTGAAGGCCCGCAGTTCATAAAATGCTTTTCTTTCTTCTCTTCAGAGGCTGAAGGGATGTGCTAGGGAAACCTAATGCCACGTTGACATAACGAAGCATTTGGAGGAATCTCACGTTTGACAGTTCTCAATCAGAGAACCAGCCAGTCTCATCCAGAATGTTCTAAGCCACCAACACTGCCTTTTTCATCTCTCCTCACCCCTATCCCACACCCGCTGCCTCTCCCCAGTGTGGTTCTTCCATAACATTTCACGGACTGGCTGGTATGCGGCCACAGGCTCTCACATGAAACGAGGCTTCTCCCCTAGATCTGCTATTTAGTAGCCTGAAGCTCATTAGTACTTTGCTCCTTTACCCTGGAGTTTTAAATTTTTAAGCAGCTAGGATTCCTCTAAGAGGTCTTAACCTTATAATTTGTAATAACTTAGAGATCACGTATCTAAAGTGTGGGTTATTAAAAAAATGCTGCTTTTCCTTCGCCAGTCATTGATTTGCTTCCTCTTGCAGTCAGAGTGAGCGCTATTAAATCAGGAGATGGAAAATGCTCATTTATTTCTCCGTAGTAAAACACAAGCAATTATGAGACATTTCTTAACATAGATTGATCTTGCTTAAAATGAAAGCCCAAGCTGTCAGAAGCAACTGTAGGGGCAGCAGAGATGAAAAGAAGTGAGGAAGAGAAGGACCAGTGAGTCCAAGTCCACTGAATGGAATAAGAATATCTGTGAACTTGAACCTTAACCTTCCACCAAAATGTGAACAAGTACATGCTGATTTCTGACTGTGCCGGGCTCTGCACTAAGCAAGGTGGCATGGCAGAAAGCACATCACGGTTTGAATTTGGATCTATGAGCTGTTTAATCCTGGTCAAGTTGCTTAACCTCTCTGGGCTTCAGAGCTTTCTCTCTATTAAATAATAACAGAACCTGCTTCCTAAGTTCGACATGAACATTAAAGGAGATAGTATAAGTATGTCAATTATCCAGTATCATGCTGGAGGCCTTATAGCTAACAATAGAAAAATCACCCTCCAGGCACAACAGGGAGAGTACATACATGGTTTTCACTTGGCCCTGGATCCCAAGAACCTTACAGTCTTGAGGTGGGGCAAATGGGACATGCAAAAATAGGCCTCATTATAATGTGCAAGGAACCAACATGAGATGGCAGATTTCCTTTCACTTTTGCTGCTTAGAACAGGGCTGGGCTCCTGCTACACCAACTAAACTTTGTCTAAAAATTATCTAAGGACCACCTAATGTGTGTCGATGCAGCACATGTCAGACGTGTCAGCCTCCCACAGTAATGACTCCCTGACATAAACAGTAAGGAAGAAATATTACAATTACCGAGGGGTGCCAAAGCCAGGCATGCATTTTCATGAGAGGCCTTGGTGAATGGCGGCACGGCTCGGCCATCGGCTTCCCCTGCCTGCGCAGCCGGCCAGAGAAAGCTTCTGTCCCTGCAAAGACAATTAAAATGGGTTAAATGAATTAAAAAGGCCCTTCCCTGTTAAAGTACAGTCAGAGGTTAGAAACAGTAGTATTTGGATTTATGGAAACGCCACGGCTGCCAAGCCTTAGGAATTGTTGGTCACGGGGGAGTTATTTCAATGGTAACCTAAACAGCTTATGAAATTGAAGGCAATATGCATAATTTTACATTTCTGGGAGGCAGTTTTCATTCCCTTGTTTATTTTGGCTTCTTAAGTCAAGAGAAAAATATTTTCACCTAGAGTCAGATTGAGAGACAGTGAGAGAGAAATTGCATTCTTGGATTTATTAAAACAATGCTACAACTGAACAGGAATTTTTCCATTTCGAGACAATGGGAAGACCAGGCCTGGAGACAAGGTAGCAGAGGGAAGGTGTAAGATGCTTTGAAGCCCAATATCACCACTCACTTGTGAATCACTTGCAAGGGACTTAACCACACCGTACCTCAGTTTCTTCATCAGTGAAATGGGGTCAATCATTTCAACCTTACAGCGTGGTTATGATCACTGAGATAAGGTCCACACAAGGCTTAGCCAGGTGTCTGCTGCAGTCAGAACTCTGCGTGTCAGCTTTTATTGTTATTGATGTTATTGTTATCACCCTTGACTCGGGAAGACAGGAAGTTTAACCATGAAGGTATGGGGGAATGAGGGCTTTGGGACCTCCAAACCTTCCCGAGTACCAGATGTTGACAAGCCATGGGGCCCCCAGGAGGCTTGAGTATTAAAGGCCTTGCTGCCGTTGTCCCAAACGTCCCCGTCCCCTGCACGTCCAGATCTGATCTCCCCGACCCTTGGCTGATTCCGTCAATTTCATAAGAAATTCTATGGAGGCTTCTGACCGCGGGGGCGTAAGAATACAGCCTCCGCCGTCCTCCTCCCGCCCCGGAGTTGAGTATGTGTACTCTCTCACCCATCACAGGCACAAACTCCATCAGAAAGCACTTGTCTACAACCTCTTTATTCACTTTCAAAGGGTTAAACAGCCTATTTACTGGGCTGTCAACAATCCGAGGCCCAAATCATGAAGAAAGCCCCGTCCAGTTTTGTGCGGCCAGAAGCCTTGTCTTTCCTGGCCTGTTCTTGTTACTGTCATGTAATATCCATGACAATCGTGTTGGGCTTTTTTGAGGGGCTCTGTGGGGCTCAATCTGAGGGGCCACTTTAAGCCAGGAAAGGCCTTTATTTATGTGGATTTGAAAGAGCCTGGAGACGGTCCTTCCCCTCAGAACCCTCTTCAGCAGGTCACTGCGGTTTCAAAAGGATTTAAATGCGGAGGCTGCGATCAGTACTTCCATCACGTTCTAATAGACTGACATGAGCGTTTGTGTCTGAAAGACAGGGGAAAAACTGATGCAGATTTTCCCTAAATTGGACTGACGCACAATGCAGGGAGAGCAATTGAGTGCCGAGGTAACCCCTCACACCCTTTTTTACACTTCTAACCAGCGCCGCACAAAGAGAGAACCGTGGGAAGCTGCCCAGGACCCGGGCCGGGCCATTTCCATGGGCCATATGGAAATTCTGTTTTGTGTACAGAGAAAGTGTCTGATAACAGTGACCTTAACTGCCATATGTGGGCAGTGAATAGACCAGAAGAAACCACTCAGCAAGCTGACCCTCAACATATGGACTCTCCGCCCAAGGAGATTTTCATTGCCATCTCGTTGGCAACCCGGGGGATTTCATTAGATTTGTTAATGAATTGCTCTATTGACTTATATCTGAGCTTGCCTCATTAGAGGAGAAGAACACAATTTTTTATCTATGTTTTCGCAAAGGGGACCAGAGCGTTCCTTCCTTTGTGGGGTGGTGGGTAATCTTCCGGGCTGTCATCGCCTTTGAACTAATTTATTGTGTCAGTTAAAGAAGGCCCTTCCGTGCTTGTGGAGGCTCGAGCCCACTCCAAGCCTCTTGAAATCAATGTTTTCCTTGTGCGCGGGATGTTTTCTAGGCTCCTGCTTGGTTTACAAATAGCGGAACATGATGTTGTCCTGGTGTTGTGAGTCTTCAGGGTGCCAGCAGCAAGCTGATTCCGTGAGTCCCTGCAGCATTACCTGTCAGGAAGGGGCTTTTCAAGGCAGCCGTGAGCTTTGGGCAGGGGTTGCCCATCTGCCTTCCCCACCTACCATCAGTGGCTCGAGCAACGCGCCTTTGTCAACAAGCAGAGGGGCTTTGTGTTGGAGCATGGCTGCCTGAAGCGCACACCCCTCTTTCCTGCCAAGTTGAGAATCCCCCAAATCTTCCCATATTCGAGCCTTATTAGTAATGGCTTGATTGTTTGGGCTTCTCAGTGTTGGAAAGCTTGGGTTTTAAAGCCGTAAGAGCTATCAATTCGCATATTATTAGGGGTAAACCAATAAAGAACCCATTATGGCTAATAGTGAATGTGGAATCATGAGGAATTAGCAAAATGAGATTCAATAAAATGGAAACCATAAAGATAAGCTTCTGAAGATTGAATCTGGCTTTTTGAGCTTAAATCTCAAATAAACAAATGAATGATACCCGCCAACATCTCTCATTGCTTCCTCTTTCCCATGCCTGCTAAGGACAGGTGAACTTTCTGAGTGGGAGCTAGGAAGAGAGCCAGTCCACACTGCAACTCAGAGGTGGTTTATCCCACTGGGGAGGAAAGGAGGGAGAAAGCAGGTAATCTGTAGACTGTTCATCTGTTGGGCTCCATACTCCTGTAGGACCTCCTGTGACGGGATGTGGCACGGAAGTCCCCAAGCTTGTGCACTGGCCACTCTGACGTGTATTCTTGACACATGGAGAACCCCAAAAGTTGGAAAATCTCCTATCAGTGTCACAGTGAAAACCCGGGACTCCCATAGGTCCCGCAGAAGCAGCAATGTCAGGGCAGGGATGCAGGGAGTTGCAGATGAGAGTGTATCTCCTCCAAGGGCTGCTGGGGCTGGGGTCACTGTTTATCTTCTACTGAATCTCAGGGTGGAAATTAAGTTCTCTGGTTTAGCTAAGCCCCCCTTCAAGTGCTTCATAGCAGTGTGGAGACAGGCTCTGTTGTGCATAAAGAAAAGCTCATTAGGAATATTGGGAGGCTTAAAGATAGAGGAACTCCCACATTGGGAGAAAAGGGTTCCACATTTGTTCTGGGCAAGACAAATGTCCTTCGAAAGGGGTCCTATACGATCTGAAAATTTCTATATATGAGGATTGAATCCAGGGGGGCTATAAAGGAAGTACTGTAAGCTATCAGAGGATGAGGAAGAACGTGGCTAGATTTAGACAAGCACACTGTCTTTATCAAGACAGGATCGTTGGGTTGCTTGCCTTGAGTGCATGCATGCTTGAGGATGACTGTGGCATTTATAACTGAAATACTACTTGGCTGTGTCCAAGTCCATTGGGCTTTTTTTCTTTGGTTGATACATAATATATACATATGGGGTGTATATGAGTGTTTGTTACAAGCATAGAATATTTAATGACAAAGTATCATTATAAGGTATGTGGGGTACCTACCACCATGAACATTTATCCTTTCTATGTGTTGTTGGTATCATTTCAAGTCCTCTCTTCCTGTGACTTTAAAATGTACAAAATGTTGTTGCTAAGTATAGTCACCTAGTCTGCTGTCAAACATTAGAACTTATTTCTTCTAGCTAAGTGTGTGTTTGTACCCATTAATCAACTTCTCTTCATTGCCCACCCACCTTCTCAGTCTCTGTTATCTATTAATCGTTCTCTTCTCTATGTCCATGCGATCAAGTTGTCTCTTTTTATTCTAGTTTCCATTCACTTTTAATTTATTGATGCTTACATGAATTATCACGTTATTGTCTCCCACATATCCCCAGACTCTACACACCTCAAAGGAAGAAAAGCTCCTTACCTTTGTTTCCTCAGATCCCAGTACATAATAGATGCTCAATAAGTGACTGTGGCATTATCCTGCACATGACCTTGTCAGTTAGAGTTGAAACTCGATATTAACAGAAGCCCAGAGTGATTGGAGGTTTTTGATATAGGTAGCAGTGGTTAACATGACCTGACATGAACACACATCACTCCCAAGTACGGTGGGTTGGAGGATAAGGTTGGGGCTCCTGTTGAATGGTTGTGGTACCTGGTGCTGGACAGAGATATGCTGACTTAATAGGAAAAGTAGAGGTGGTGAGCAAACATGAACAATTTACACTCTCGCTCGTACAAAAATTCAGACCGGCACTTCTGCTGGGAGAGCAAGTGGCTAATGGAAAGGAACATGGCCTTTGATTTCGGGAAAACCATTGGAAAGTTGTGCAGGCTCCTTTTCCCCTTGGGGTTTTTTTCTTCTTAGACGTGCGATTTTTAAGTTGATTCCTGGCATCAAACTTCCCCAAAGATTGGCATATTAAAATTTTTTGGAAAGAATTTTGTATCCATCAGAGTCTTGGCAGTAAACAGATGGCACATTCAGAGGACTTGTTTGAAGAGTTTGGTGATGACATGATGTAGTGAGGTGGGGACAAGGCTAAAGGCACCACCAAGGGATGCAGAGGCACTGGCAGGAAGGTGCTACCTTGCCTGAGCCTAAAGGGACGAGGACAGAGTGGTGCGTGGAGCCTGTTGAGAGTGTTGGCCATTGAAGAGGAGGCTCCATGGAGGTTCTGTGCCCATGGGCAGAGCCCTGCATTGCTTGACCACAACAACACTGGCCAGAACTCAGGGAGGCTGGAGTGATGTCTCTCCTCCTCTCTGCCTCTGCTTTCCTCTTCATCCCTCCCACGGGCCAAGCCCAGCTAGAAGCCAGAGTCAAGGAGCCCGAGCGATGCCGTCATCCACAGACATCAGCCTCCCAGGTCCTGAGCTGAGCAGCCAACAGCAGAGTGTGGATCTGCAGGGCCCTGATCTACTCCAAGGGGAAAATCTTCCTCATCATCAAATAAACCAAATAATTAAAAAAACAAGCTAAATACATTCCATCTTTCTCCAATTAGATTTACAAGGATGAAAAAGTTTGAAAACAAACTGTATGGGTGAAGGTGTGAAGAGGCACCCTCATACATCATTGGTGAGAAGGTAACGAGAACAACCTCTAAGAGGGCATATTGACAGCATTCAGCAAAATCACAAGGGCACCCCCCCGCCTTTTACAAAGAAACTCCACTTCCAGGAAGCCATCTTCCAGTTATGTTCAAACCTGGACACAATGCTATGCACACAAGGCTATTCATTACTGTATTGTGTGTACTGGCAGAACACTGGCACAAACCCAAACACCTGTCAGTGGGGGGTTGGTTAAATAAATAAATGGTTCACCCACACAATGGAATACTATGCAGCCATAAAAGAAGAATGAGGGACTCTGTAATGATTTCTCATTAAGCATAAAAAGCAAAATGTGGTCATTTGGATGAAAGGGTTGGGAGAGGAGATGGAGCTATAGCAATACAATCTCTTTTGGACCATGGATACACACGTGAAACTGAAGACATTGATTGGGTCCAATAAGGAGATTGGGTGGCTGGGGAACAGCATAGCAGGGAGGTTTCACTGGATGACCTTTGGGGTTTTGTATAATAAAGATATGTTTTACCTACTCAAAAACGAATAAAGTCAATGTGTTAAAAAACAATCTTATTTAAAAGCTCTTACTTGACCATCTTTGAGTAGTGAGGAATTTGGATGAAACACTGGATGTGCGACGTGAAGAAGCCTGGGATGAGAAGCTTCCAGGCTCCTGGGGAACTTACTGTGATTGTCTGGAATAATGCTGCTCCTTAACTGAGGCTGCTCCTGCCCAGGACGCGAGGATGAGGATCTATAAAACAGTGAAGTAATGGAAAGGACCAGATTACACACCCTAGAAGCTTTTTGGCTTTGAAGTAGAATAGAAACAACCAAAGAATGCCTAGCCCACCCTCTCGCCTAAGATATGTGTCATTGGAGGAGTGATGCTAAAGGTGGGAAAAGCCTCCGGGGGCTGCTGTTGGGAACTTCCCCTCCTCTGTGTCTCCTTAAAACTCACTCATTTGAATCACCAAGTGGTGGTCTCTCTTTGTTTTATTCTGCCAAGTCCTTGGAGTGACAACTTACATTGCAAAAGCTTCAATCCCTCCCTGCCACTGACTTTCAGGGCTGCAATCTCCTTATCAGTGGATAAGAAAGAAAAGATAGCACGTGTCATCATGGTAGCAAACATGAGAATGCCTGTCTTTCCCCTATTTCATATCCACTCTTATCGCATGTCTCCATCTCCTGCCTTTCCATGCCTGTGTCCTCTTGTCAGAGGCTATTGCATTCTTGCTGGAGAAGAGAAGCAGACACATCCTAGGAGCACCACCAAATGCGCCATGATGGATCATACTGAATAACCACCATTGGGGTGCTCACTCCTTTTTGGCCACACTGGCCTTCTTGCTGTTTGTTCTTTGAGCTCAGCAAGGGGGCATCCTCTGTGATGCCTTGGTCCTGCTTGTTCCCTCTGCTTGGAATGCTCTTCCCTTGGGAAACAACACGTCACCTCCTTCAACCTCCTCCAGGCCTCTGCTTATATGTCACCCCCTTCCCCAAACAACCTAAAATGGCAATCCCCCATTCCACAAAACCAATTTTACTTATTTATTTGTCAAATTATCTGCACATTATCTGGAATGTAAATCTCATAAGTGCAGGGATTTTTTTTTTCCCTGTATTGATTGCTGATGAACCCTCAGTACCTGGAAGAGTGCCTGGCACATTACCAGGCTCTTTGTTTGTTGAATGATGAACCAAGTGAGGTGTAGACCTTAATCTCACTGTTTTTTACTTGTCTCTTTGCCTCTGCATCTCGATCTCTGGATGATGAGCTCCTTCCATTGTTACAATCTCAGAACCCACCAAAATGCCTGGTGGCCTGCTGATGCTCTATACATGTTTTTGACTGAATAAATGAATAAAGTCTTTTTGTTTTGCAAACTTAATCGCTGATGATTTTCACTCTGTGGATACAGGACTGGCATCAATCACCCTCAAACACAGCAAAGGTCATTTAGGGTCCTTGGCTAACACTTACTCTATTTGACGTGCCTAGTTCTGGTTTTTCAGACACATTTCAGTTTAGGATGTGTGAATGAAATGATGAGCACAGTTCTAGGGATTGGGGAATTGTAGGCAGTGTCTAGTTGAAGAACTAGTGTCTGAAAGGTTGACTTCAGGGACTTACCCCATTTGCTTTTGGATTGTGAAGTTTAGTTTTTCTTTGAGAAAATGAAGGATCTTGTTCATTTGAGAAAGAGAAGCCCCCACTTGTTGACTGTGTACGCTTGTCAGGAACTGCACTAAGCACTTAATCACAATACATAAATTAATCTGAAAGGCATGGCAACCCCATGGGATGGTTATTGCTTTTGTACTCCATATGCAGGAAAGGTAACTGAGCTTTAGAAAGATGGAGATAGAGATAATTTGCTCAAGATCCTAGAGCTAGAAAGTGATAAAACTGGAGTTTAAATTGAAACCTGATCATCTCTAGATCTTCTGCTTAATCTAAAATGTCTCTCTGTCGTCATCTTATAAAGAGTAATGCACTGAATTGGTTTGTAGTAATGTGATACCTTGGTCAGGGTAAGCTAACTGCTAAGCTAACAAATAACCCCCATCCCTGACTTCAGGGATATAACACCATAATTGTTTATTTCTCATTCATGACATGACCCCCAAAGGGCTTGTGCTCTCTCTCTCTCTCTCTCTCTCTCTCTCTCTCACTCTCACTCTGTGTGTGTGTATGTGTGAGTATATTCACTTTGCTCCATGCAGTCATTCAGAGATCCAGGCTCCTTCCTTCTAATGGCTCCCCATGCCTTAGGCCTTTGGAATCCTATACTGAATTCTCTGCATATATTCAGCATGTGGAGGAACTAAGAGAGAAAAGAACTGGAAGCACTGGGAGGGTTTTATAATCCAGGCCTGGAAATGGTGTGCATCACTTCTGATCACCCTCCTTTGGCCAGCACTTGTCACATGGCTGCCCCTACTACAAGGAAACTGGGAAATGTAGTCTCTGTGCCCAGGAGGAAAAAAAGCATGCAATTTGGTGAACACAAAATTACTTCTGCCACAGAAGAGTATGGACAAGGATGTTCCAGAACTGAGTTGCATAATTGGGTCTTAGTTTTCCATCAATTTTTTTTTTTTTAAGGCAGGGTTATGAGTCAGCCAGAGCAGAAGATAATTAAACAACCACTTATACAGTAGAACCTCATTTGATCAGAATTCTCTGTTCATGTACCATTTTCGTTAACATGATATTTTGGTTAAATGAGGGGTAACCAAGAAGTCTTTGGGTTTCAAATCGTTTTGCTGAAAATCTTTGCAAGATGTGGTGTTGCACGTTCCTGCCTCAGCAGAATATTTTTTCAGTGACTGAGGATCTCCCAGGGCTTCTGGGTTGCCATTCTGAATAAACATCAACTTCAAGATGCAGGCTGGAGTGTGTGAAGGGAAGAGGAGGCCACACTGAATCAGCAGTGATTGGAAAATGTCTTCTTTGATTTTTTTGATCCTAATTTTTGTTGTTGTTTGGTTTTTTAACTTCATTTTTTCTGATTACAGAAATCATTCATAGTCATTGTAGAAATTCTGGAAAATATAGCAAAGCAAAAATTACAAAACAAAATAATCTCTCACTTTACAACCTAGAACAGTCACGATTAACATTTTTGGTTACATTTCCTTTGTTAATCTTCGTCCCTTTCTTCTCTTTCGGTACCATTGGTATATTTACATAATTGAGTTAATATTGCAAATATAGCTTTACATCCTATAGTTTGTCTTGTTATTAACTAGACGATGAGAATTTCTCTTTGTTATTAATATTGCTTTGAAAATATAATTTTAGACTCTTCATAATATTCTACCATGAATAACCGTGGTTCTCCCAGCATTTTTTTTTTTTTTTTGCAATTGGGCTAATCTTTTTTTTCTTCAATATTATAAGTAGCACTGCAATAGATATATTTGCACATAACCTTTTATTTGCTTCTCTAATTTTTAAAGGACACTTTCTGTGAAGTCATACAACCAGGTCAATGAGCATAAATATTTTTATGTTTGCAACCCTGACCAATATGAAAGGTTTTCATTGCATTCACTTGCCATGTAAAAAACTGAGTCTTTTCACTTGAGTTTATATTTCTTTGATTACTAGTAAGACTTTTTATGCTTATTAGCCACTGCACTTTCTATACCTAACCTATTCCTATGCTTTGCCTGTATTTTCCATAACTCAGTATTTTAAATTGATGTTTAGGGACTGTTTAGTCATTAAGGATAATATCTTTGTCGTTCTTGTGGAAAACAGTTTCCCATTTGTTGCCACGATTTTAAACGTACTGTTATCAGCTTATTAGCTTTTTACCATTTACCTTTTTTGCTCTACAGTGAGTTGTAAAGGAACATGTTTCTGGTTAATTGAAAATTGTAATTAGTTGACTTCTGGTCAATTAACTAACCAAGATTTTTCTTGCTTTAACTCTGAGTCATGTTGCAAAAGCAGATACATTTGTGAACTGCAGGGTTAAACAAAATTAAATAGGTTTCTTTATTGCAGGACTCAACAGAGCCTTTGATAGGCTGATATGCCTATGAATCTCCAAGGCAGGATATTCTACATTCTCACGCTTATTTGACCATAGAGCCTCCTTTTTGAGAAGTATCCTTTGAGAATATGCTTAGGCAGAACAGTCTTTGAAAAATGCTACCTTAACCCCAAACGATGATCTGTGTATTTCAGACATTGTAACAAGCTCGTAGGGGAGATATTTGGTGGCATAAATAAATAATTAGATAAGTATATTAACTGCTCACTCACTGTCAAGACCTTTTTTTTACTTATCATCTCATCTAAACTTCATAACAGCATTACGGGATGCCATGTAACTGCTGCCTAAGAGGTCTAAGATTGAATTCTGATTCCATTATAACCTGTGTGATCACAGGCAATGAATATAACCTCTCTGTGCCTTAGCTTCCCCATTTGTATACCTTGGATAATAATTTCACCTAATAACTGCACCTAACTTTGCAGTGAGTTGCAGTGAAAAATACATTTATGTGGAGAAATACATAAAACACATTTATATGGAGAAATACATAAAATAAATACTTTATATGGCACTTAGGACAGCATACTATATATCCTATGTATTCAATTCATACTGGATGTTTTTATTCTCATATCACAGCTGAGTAAGCTGAGGCTCAGAGAGCTGGAATCACCTGAACAATATTGTACCAATAACAAGAGGGGATGGCTGGCTTTGAACACAGATGGTCTGACTTTAGAATTTTGTTCTCTAACTTTATAATCATTTTTGCTGTTTGTCTGTGAAGAGCTTGGCATTCTCATACATCTTTCCATGCAGGCTATAAATAAAGACTGTGTCTTGTGCAGTGGGGGAGGGATTGGCTGGCTTCCTAGTAACATTTCTGCTCCGTCCTCCATAGAGTGATATTATTGAAGTAGGGCAGCTACCATGCCCAGGACTTAGGCCCCCTTGCAACTAACTGGTAGTGGCCATATGACTAAACTTACCAATTGAATGGATTACTCTGGGATAGAGTTTTAAATAAAAGGGTGTCCTCTTTTTTCTCTCTTTCTGCATTTGAGAAACGATGCAGATTACTAAGAAGCCCCCAGGCATGGTGGAATTACAAGACAGAAGGGTCTCCTTGGTCTCCAAATCACCACTAAGAAGAAAGATATTCCCTGATCAGGTTCATCTGCACTTGGTTAATAGGAAAGCAAAACAAAACAAAAAAAAAAAACCATTGAAATGCGAAAATGTGAGGGTTTGTTTATTACAGCAGCTATCATGAGATCCTCTTACTAGCAGGACATTCATTTACTAGAGAAGTGACATCAGTGTAACAAGAGCTTGCTTTACAGGTCTTTCTCAGAACTCCTCTGGGCAAACTCAGAAACCCCAACTAGTTCTCTTGAAGTTATGGCCTAGTTGGATCATTCTATAATAGTACCAGGTCAGACACAAAACACAAATGCTGACAGGGCTGAGCACCAGATCAGACTGAAAACACAAATGCTGACAGGGCTGAGCTTGGGGTGGCAGGCTTGCTACCAAATGACCTTGCCTTTGAGAAACCTCTGGATAGAGAGAGGGAAAGGACACTGGGCCAGCAGGCATTTGAAGATGCTTCTGTTGCCTTTTGATCCTGTTAGGCACAGTTTGAATTTGTCGTTTAATGTTTACTGCCAACGTAATGAAGAGTGTTAATAAGAGAAGGGACACCAAACAGCTGAGCATAAAAGCCAACACTGGCCATAAAGCTGCATTGACCATTAACAGTGTTTCCCTACTTGGGAGAAACACTTTTCCTGTACAAAAGATATAACTATATATCTTCCGATTTTATGGGCTGCAGATTACTCTAATTATCATAAAAAATTACTACTGCTAATAAAAATTCTATTATAAGTTACTTATAGTAATCTCTAGGGTGCTACACTTAGCCAAGGAAAGGTTGTAATTACATTATACTGCAGGAAGAGTTTGTTTCTCAAAACTCCTGAAACATTGGCTGTGTCTTTTAACACCTTCACAGTTTTCCAGCCCCTTGTTCCTTCTCCCACCTCCTCCCCAGTTTTTGGTCAAAGGTCTCCTTGTTGTTTTCATTTTGCAGGATGTGGTTTGAGCCTAGAATAATGACCCATCTTGGACGCAAATGACGCAAATGAACTTTTAGAGCTACAAATATCTGGGTGGATTTCTCTTCCCCTGGGGCCCCCGGTATGTCAATGGAAGGATGTAAAAACAGGGAAGACTTGACAATCCCCGCCCAAAGGGAAATATGCTTTGCAAAATTGGTGGAAGCCACTGGGTGTTCATGCAAAACACAATGGTTAGTTTTTTGTTTGACAAGACAACAATTGGTATTTTCCCTTTTATAACTACTACTTTTTTTTTTTTTCTTTGAATTGTATCTGTGAGGGTTGATGACACTTCAATGACCTTAAAAACTCTTGCCAATGATACCAATTCTAACTGGTGATTTTATTACCGTCCCCACCCCGACTCCCTGCCTTTGAATTAAATATCAAAATAAGTTATTCTCTTGCCCTTCCCTGAATGACGAAGCAGTAAATAACCTCAAAGTCCAGGGGATGAAGCTAAAGTTGGGCCACTGGTCATTCTCCTAAATAGGGCTTCCATTGCTTCTGCAAAGGGTGAATCAACATCTTAATGAATGGGCCTAGAAGACGAAACAGCCCATTTGAGTTGCTTTAAAATAAACAACTTATTTTGGCAATGACTTGTGGCACATTAATTGCTATCAGTGAGGAGGAAAGTATGTCTCAGAGCTTTTCTGGCTCATTTTTAAGAGACACTTAGGAGCTCGGCTGTACAGAGAAGCTCTGAGTGAGGATTCCTGTGGTCAGCTAGGGAGTAAAGGTGGGTGTGGAGGGCTTCTTAGGGCTCTCCAAATACTCCTTAGCCACTCCTGACCTCCTGGTAGGGGGCAGCGGGTAAAAATCATTACCCAGCCAGGCACGGTGGCTCATGCCTGAAAGCCCAGCACTTTGGGAGGCCGAGGTGGGTGGATCACAAGGTCAGGAGTTCAAGACCAGCCTGGCCAACATGGTGAAACCCCATCTCTACTAAAAATACAATAATAATAATAATAATAATAATAATAAATTTACTGTGTGTGGTGGCACATGCCTGTAATCTCAGCTACTCAGGAAGCTGAGGCAGGAGAATCGCTTGAACCCAGGTGGCGGAGGTTGCAGTGAGCTGAGATTGCGCCATTGCACTCCAGCTTGGGCTGGACAGAGTGAGACTCTGTCTAAAAAAAAAGAAATCATTACTTATAGAGATTCATCCCAGATTAATTTGTTTTGTTTCAATTTTCATCAACAGAGGATAGAGGCTGATGGGGAGTTTGCTGTCTCCTGCTTCTCCATACAATCTTGGGTATTTTTCTAATTTGAGGGAAAAGATATGTTTAAAAGAAAACTACATATGATCTCTCTCTCTCCTCCCCTAGAATGGAGATCGCATGAAGGTAGGAATTTTGTGTTGTTTCTCAACGCGTCTTGAATGACTATAATGGCACTGAAATGACATGTGTGTTTAGTAAATATTGTCAGATGAGTGAATAAATAAAGGAATTGTCAGAGAAGTTCGAAATAGACAACGAAAGATGACTAGGTAGCCTGTCTAGTACACTCCTCTGAGTAATTTGATTATGTAAGATTGTAGAATGTCCATTTTTTTGGAGCTAGTTTATGTGTCCACACCAACTTTATCTATTGATTCAAAATGCTAGTGGGTCAGACGTAGTTGCTTAGAGCTTTAAGGGCCAACCTCATAAGAATAGGGACAAAGAAAAAATGTCTTTGCCCATGAATATGGATACTCAACTTCATTTGGTCATGGAAGTGGTGTCCTGTGATAGTATTTCTCTTATAACCAGCTCAAATCTATGGAAAAGTGATGGATCTTGGCCCTGGAAACACCTGGATTTAAGCTTCTGCCCGGCCATTCACTGGCAGAGAGCCAACCTTGGATGAGTACTAAGCTTCTTTTACAGATTTCTCATCTGTAAAATAGAACAAATACACCTACTTCCTCGCACAGTAGCAAGCATGAATTAAGTCTCCAATAATTCTTGCTCTTCCTTCTCGATTTAAAAGTACTCTTCTTTATCCCTGCTGTCATTATGCCTATGCTGTACCTCATCCCTGTCCAGATTCATGTCTATCCCAAGCCACACCTTGCTGTTATTTGGCTCTTCAAATATGGAAGTATCTTCTATACAAATTCTATTTCTATTATCAGAGCTTAGTGTGACCAGGAGAAGCACAAGGTACACAGCCTGAAGAGAGGCACAGAGGTCAACAACATAATTCTGAAGCTAAAAGCCTTGGGTCACTGCCCTAGGTTCTACACTTCCTACTTGAGTGCATCTAAGTCATGTATTTATAGAAGTCTCCATTTTGACATCTGCAAAATGAGAATTCCAAGAGAACCTTCTATAATGAATGTATATTTCATGGGCCTGGCACATAACCATTGGTTGGTAAGTGGTAGCTGAAAAGAAAAATTAACACGATAAACAAATTTGTCTCCGAATTTGGAAATGGGAGAGCACCAGTGTCGTTTCCTCCTTTCTCGTTCTCCACTCTTCATTTTTCCTCGTAAGTGAAAGAAATAAGATGTCAACTTGGCAGAGGAAGTGTTCTCAGTGGTGGCATCCGGCTCCCTGGTGAGCTTCCCAGCACACATGTTGGGAGCTGATTCAAGACCTGTCGGGAAGTGAGGCAGCTGATGAGGTGTGGTGCTATGAGATGTCATTTCTGACAACTTTGCTTAGGAGTGAATTGAAAGCAATTTCACCACTTTAAGCCACGATAGTGCCTAATGAACCCCCTGTTTTAGTTATCTATTGCTGTGTAACAAACCACCCCAAAACTTAGGGGTTTAAAAGCAATGATCTTTTATTACTTGTGATTCTATAGGCTAGCAATTTGGGCATGTCTTAATTCAGCAGGGATAGCTCATCTTTACTTCACATGGAGTTGGCTGAGGTGGATATTCTGGGCTGGAGATCCCAGGTTGCCTCATTCATGGGACCTTGGTACTAGCTGTTACACAGGACACCTTGATTCTCCCCCATGTGACTTCTCTCTCCATGTGGTCTCCTAACATTTGATAACCTAGACTGAGCTTCCTTTCATGATGGCAAGAGTGTTCCAGAAGGAGACACACAGGGTGCAAGGTTTCTGAAGGCCTAACTTCAAAAGTTAAATAACATTACTTCTGCCATATAATGGTCACTGGAAGTCATAGGGCTTTCCAGATTCAAGGGAAGGGGAAAAGGGCTCCACCTCTTGATGGGAGCAGTAGTCAACTCACATTACAAAAAGGCATTGAGGATGAGAAGGATTTTTGCAACTATCTTCAAAACCATCTACCAATGTCCTCCCTGTGGTCACAACAATCACATCTCTCCGGCATACAAAATGCATTCTCTCCTCATGCAAAAGTGATATACCATTATAACACTAGGTAGAGGTTCAAGATATAGTCAGATAAATCAGGGCCAGATGCAGATGAAATTCCTCCAGAGAAGTTCCTTAGAGAGCTGTAAAGTAAAAGTTTTCCACATCTCTACACCCAACATACAAAGTTAAACATTGACAGAGTAACTGCAATAGATATTTCCTTTCAAAGAAGAGAAAAATGCAAAGCACATAGCACTCACTGGTCCATAGCAATTCTGAAATCCTGCTGGGTACATGCTTCCAAGCTCCATCCTTTGGGAGCATAGAATATTATTTAATCATGACCCAGTACTTTTCCCTAAAACAGGATCTCTAATTGTATTTTGTTCCCCGCTTTTGCATCAGCTCTCTGAGCTCTTGGCTGTGTCCTCTGAGGGCCTTCCTTCTTCATAAGAATTGGCTCACATTTGCAGTTAAGGACCCCTCTCTGCACACTTATTGCCTATAAAAAGTTAGGGGCCCAGAGACCACTTTTTACTTTGAATGTTTCATGTCCCTTTTGATCCAAGCAAGTGGTACTTTCATCAGTATAATTATCTTAAAATTTTTGTGGGTTATCTATGAATCTTAATGGTATTTATTTTAAGTCCCCAAAACTATGCTCATAGTTTTTTCTGACACATGATTTAGGACAATGTTCTTACAATTTCCAAATCTGCAATGTTTAGTTTTGTGAGGGTTTACTAGGTTTAAACAGCTTTAACTCTTTCTGAGTTCTTAACAAGAGTCTTATGGCTATGCCTTTATCTTATTTGTACCCTGGAGCCATTCCTCACATTGAGAATTTTTTTTTTTTTTTCAGCTGGAGAAACTCTTTTGGGCCTGTTATATTTTATCTAAATTCTTGAAAACTTATTAATTCCTTCATCAGCTCTCTTTTCCCAAACTTAATCACAAACAGTTATAAGAAGCCAATTGGCACTTTTAACATTCTTCCTGGGGACCTTCTTAGTCAGATTCACACTATCTCGGTTATCTTTTGTTATGTAAACAAGTCATTCCAAAACAGAGTCACTTAAAAACGACCACCACTACCATTTATTCACTCATGATTCAGCAATCGTGTTGGAGTCAGCTGGACAGCTCATCCCTATTCCACATGGTGTCATCTAGGGCAGTTCATATGGAGCTAGAGGATCCAGCCTCAAGTAAGTCAAACTGACCATATTTTAAGAGAGCAAAACTGGAAGATGCTGGTCTACTTAAAGTTTAGGCTCAGATTGGCACAGCATCACCTCTGCTGCATTTCATTGGTCAAAGGAAGTCACAAGGCCATCCCAGGGGAGGGAAAGTAGACTCCACTTCTTGTTAGGAAAAGCAGCATGTGCACACAAAAATGAGAGAAACTGTTTGCAGCCGTCCTTGGAGATGATCTACTTAAGCAGGCAGATTGCAGTTTCGAGTAGGTATACCCTACATGTGCTGGGAGACTGTGCATGTGGTAGGCCCTTAGTAAATATCCTTACATGAATAAATGAAGGCATTAATAAGTGAATATGTGAATGAATTAATGAGATACACAAATAAATGGATGAATGAATATATAAGTAATGAATGAGTGATTAGATAATTTTTTTTTTTGAGACAGAGTCTTGCTCTGTCACCCAGGCTGAAGTGCAGTGGTGTGGTCTTGGCTCACTGCAGCCTCTACCTCCTGGGTTCAAGTGATTCTCCTGCCTCAGCCTCCAAAGTAACTAGAATTACAGGCGTGTGCCACCATATCCAGCTAATTTTTGTATTTTTAGTAGAGACAGGGTTTCACCATGTTGGCTGGGCTGTTCTTCAACTCCTGACCTCAACTGATTCACCCACCTCATTCTCCCAAAGTGCTGGGATTATAGGTGTGAGCCACCATACCCAGCTGCATAAATTAATGGGTGAGTGAAAAGAAAGAATGAGTGAATGAATGGTGTGACGAAGTGCCTCCCAAATAGAGTAGGAAACTCTTCCCGATTTGTGAAAAATATGAGGTGCAATCTTTTCCCTAGAAACTAGGCACAATCATTCCAAGAGGCAAGGCCTCCTCCAGTTCTCTTCACCTGGTCCCCATTCTCCCACCTCAGAAAAGGGGAGGTCTTGGGTTTTCTGCCCTCATCTGAAATAGGCTCCATAGGTGAAATACCTCTCTACTTCCCTAATTTGGCAAAGCTGACTCATGACAAGATCGTCATCAGGGATCTCAAACCCAGATACCCCAATAGCCAAGCAAGTAATATAGATGAGTGAAGTGGTCCATGTGGCCAACAAGACAAACTGGAGATCAAGTGTCCCTAATATTGCCATGTGGACTAAAAATCCAGAGTCTTTCCAGAATTTCTCATTTACCAAGATAATTGGGAAGTCTAGGTTTTTATGTGAAAGCTCCCTATTTTCAAAGATTGGCAACAGTATTTTTCAGGATAGGCTAGCCATGCTGCTGCTATGCTTGAGCAACAAAGAAGACCCAACTATAAGTGGATTGAAATAATGAAAGTTTATTTTTTGTTCACACTTTGTGTTATCAGAGGCATTCTGGGGACTCAGCTCTGTGACACCATCACTCAGGGTCCTATGATGAAGATAATATTCTCTCTCTCTCTCTCTGTTTTCCAAGGCAGAGAAGTGGAAACATGGTGAGTCATTCTCTGCCTCTTAAAGCATCTTCTTGAAGCAACAGGTACTACCTTTGCTTATATTTCATTGGCCAAAGCACATCCTCCAGCCACTCCTAACTTTGTGGGATCAGGGAACGGCGGTCTTACCATGTGCCAACAAGAATTGAGAGTTTCTTATGAGAAGAACTAATGACTGGCCGGGCGCGGTGGCTCAAGCCTGTAATCCCAGTACTTTGGGAGGCCGAGACGGGCGGATCACGAGGTCAGGAGATCGAGACCATCCTGGCTAACACCGTGAAACCCCGTCTCTACTAAAAATACAAAAAAAAAACTAGCCGGGCGAGGTGGCGGGCGCCTGTAGTCCCAGCTACTCCGGAGGCTGAGGCAGGAGAATGGCTTAAACCCGGGAGGCGGAGCTTGCAGTGAGCTGAGATCCGGCCACTGCACTCCAGCCCGGGCTACAGAGCAAGACTCCGTCTCAAAAAAAAAAAAAAAAGAACTAATGACAACTGCAACAGCTAACACGCTTTCCAAAAAACATTGCTTGGACCAGAGCTTGTCAGTGACACCCCAGTCTCCGAGCCCACATCAGGAGAGTGAAATGTGTATTGGGGCCTCCCCTCTCCACCACCTTCTCTGGCTTCTGTCTCCTTTCCGTTGCCCCCAACCTCTATTGGTCAGGACACTTCAAATGGAGGCAGCTATAAAGTAGTTCAGGGTTTCTCAACCACAACACTATGGACATTTTAAGATGGATAATTGTTTTTTGTGGGGGCTGTCCTGTGCATTGTAGAAGGTTTAGCAGCATCCCTGGCCTCTAACCTTTCCGATGCTGATGCCTCAGTGTGACAACCTAACAATGTCTCCAAGCATTGACAGATGTCCTCTGCGGGGTGGGCAAAGTCACTCCTGGTGGAGACCCAATGGGGTAGCAGAAGGACCACTGGGCTTCAAGAATTTAGACAGATCTAGAGCCTGACCTTGCCGGACTGTGTGATCCCGCAACAAAATGCTTAACGAATCTCAGTTGTCTCATCTGTGAAACAGGAGTAACTATTAGTAGTCTTCCCTGATTGGTAACATTTCTGAGATGCTAGAATGAGATTTTGAACAGGAAGAGCCCGTGTAAGCTGTCTTATTAGGGTTTAGAGACCTGCTTATTATGGTCTTGTCCAGGCAGCCTTTCACGTCCAAGGCCTTTCAGACAAAAATTGTGTCTTGGGCCCTGTCAAACATCCATGGTAATTGATAATATTTGTTATCATAGTCATCACAGTAGCTCTGTATCAGGTGCTTTATACATGCCTGACACCACATGTCAATTTATATTCACTGTCTTGAGTAACGTTCACAAGAGCCCTGAAAGGTAGGGATTACTGTCCCTGTTTGATGGTGACAAAATGGGGCTTCAGAGAGATAAAGAGACTTGCCTAAGCCAGGTAGGAAGTAGTAGAGCAAGCCAGATGTGCTACCCCTTCTGGAGAGCATCTGTCTCTACCTAGTAAGAGTGTCACGAGAACAGAGATGCCTTGCCTTAACAGATGGGGTGATGAAGTGGAAGGACATGTTGAAGGTTCTGGGAAGTCTACTTAGCCCTCAGTATATAGGCAGCTATTCCATAGCCCAAATCTACATCATAATTATGATTATAGCAAAAACAGCTTCCATCGATTGGGCATTACCTATGTGCTGGGAACGCTGCTAAGAACCCTCTGTGAATGTTCTTGTTCAATCCTTACAAGCAGTCTAGGAGGCCAGTACTACTAATGTCCCATTTTACAGATGAGAACCCAGAAGCCCAGAGGTGGGAAATAACTTTCCCAGAGTCAGAATAAGTGGGTGGTGGAGCCAGGATTCCAAGCCAGGTCTGTGACTCCACATCCATCCTTTGCCTTCACACCATACAATTGCCCTGTGCTGCTCTTCTGCAGAAGTCAGGGCCCTAGAGACCTCATATGATACAGTCTCTGGTCTGTCTTCCTTCCCAGCACCCAACAATGGCAGATTCCCAGATGATTCATTTGCGGTTGCAATGACACCAGTTACAACTGCAGCAGGAAAATCCCCCAACCCTTCCCTCCCAGCACACAACCACACTTTGGACTCTCCTGATGTGGTATTCCTTGCCCTGCGAGCTCCATTCTAGCTCAGGAGGTGGTTATCAAGCATATAAACCAGATGGGGAGTAAAATTCCAGTGCTCATTCACTGAAAATTAATGGCAGCAGGCACTTACCCCACCCTGGCTGGCTTCTTCTCCTGGGTGATTGCCACTTAGCCCAGCCTAAGCCCTACCACCCAGACAGGTCTCACACTGCCACCAAAAAAAAAAATATAATTGTATGATGCCTGTTAGGAAGGAAGGAACTGTGGGACTGAACGGCTGCTTGGGCGATGAATGGGTTTTCTCGGCACACAGATAAACAATTTACAGTTCTGAAATCCTGTGTTTGATTTTCACACCTGCTCTCCCTCTGAAGATTGGCACTGAAGGCAGCCAACCTTGCCCTTGGAGCGGCAGTTGAAACTTGAAGTCAACCTTTCCTCGCCAACTCCTCCCCCTCCCCTTAGCTGTAGTTTTGTGTTGTTATTGGAAGTATAGATAGAAAAGTGTGTTATTAGTCATAGAGTAAATGTTGTTTGAAAAGGGAGACTTCCATTCCCTGACCCAACAAATCTCTATTGAGGACCTACTGTGCACCAAACAAATCATCGCTGGGTTCACAGGGTGACAGCGCTTTGGGGTGGTGGAGTGTCTAGTTGGACATGTATGGCAACCTAGTATAATGGGTGACTGGGATAAGAGATCATCCTAGTTAAAAACAGCTCTCTTCCAGATAACAGGTTCCCAGATGACATTCATGCTGATGTTCACTTTTTTTTTAATTCATTACTTTCAAAGTAATATGAAAGAAAAAGTTTTCTGTTGACCAAGTCTAGGAGGTATAGTGGATGTCCATCAGGTTTTTAGTCTTAGAATTTGACCTTGAACAAGTGATTGTCCATCAGTTTTCCCCATCTGTATAATGGGAGAAGGAGTAGGTTAGTATTGTTGTTATTTTTGTCTTTAAAGGAGAACCTTCCCTCACTTCTGTTTTTGCAAATGAAATTGTAGCAGGAAATCCAATATCTAAGCAGACTGAAAAGAACAGCTTGGAGATGGGGGCTGGGATCCCAGCACTTGAGGTCTTGTTCATTTCTAAGAATCTTTGGGGAAGTTCAGAGCTTTGTGGAGCGTTGTGTGATGACCCCTGGAATAGATGATTTCTGAGTTTTCTTCCAGCTCTGATTTGAAGAGGTGAGAAGTAAAGGGGGAAATAAGCATTTGAGATCAAGTTTTGTACTTGTGGAAAATGGCATGAAGTTTGCCTGTTGCCATTTCCTCTCCATTCAAAGGGATTCAGGTAAAAGGAGGGCTTTACTGGCTCCCAACATCCAAAGAAGTTGGTGAAGCCCAGCTTGATGGAACAATTAAACTGCAAGAGAAACAGAAATACACGTGGGCCCCCAAGACTTTCTCTTGCTATCCCTTGTCTTGGCTTCTGCTTGGTGGATCCATTTTCTTTCTCTTTGTGCCTCCTTCTACACTTGGTGGAAAAATGGCCACTGACAGGTCTGGGACTCTCATCCCATCACCAGAGACACTTAGCTTTCTTTTCATGCTTCCAATATGCATATCCCAAGCAATGTCTCTGATAGGTCTAGCTTGGATCAGGTGCCCACTTGTAGACCAAGCAACTATAACCAGTGGGACAAGGTCACATCAAAAAATGACTCCCTTGTGTGGTAAGGGAAGCATTTTCTAGAGGGATTAGAGGGATAATGAGGCATGCAAAAGAATTAGATGTTCATGGGCCCTGTGGGTATCTTTGAAACACTAGCACACACAGGTTCTCAACCTTTGGTCTACACAAAAACACCTGGGAAGGGGTGGGGAGTAGGGTGGTTAATATCTGAACTCTTGGCTACAATCCCAGAGGGGTTGGCTTTGGTAGGTCCATTGAGGGCCCAGGAATCTTTCCTTTTAACATGCTCAGTGCATTCAAATGTCACTGATTCTCAGACTAAGACTTGAGAAAGACTGCAGTGGAAGAATCTGAGCTTTTCTTGTGCTGAAAAAAAGGTTCCTCAGTTCATCTTTACCCTCAGGAAACAGTCAGAAATGAGGACAAGCTAGAGCCAGTATCCAGAAAGCCACATCTGGACACCTGTAGCCCTTATATCACTACATATCCACCTCGAATCTCTGGAAGCTCCAGGACATGCTGATGAGGAGGTTGGTGACATTCAAGGAGGAGAGGGAGGGGAGTTTGATGGCAGTGGAGTCCTCAGCCTCCATGTGTGCACTTAAAAAGGAACACCCTGAAATACAGCCCCATGAACCAATGGCACTGGCCCAGGTGTTTGTGACCAAAGAGTCAAGGGGTGGACTGTTTTTAGAGAATGAGGCCAGAGAGCCTATTGTGTGTCCAGTAGTCAGTGAGCAAAGATGGGTCTTCAGTGATGAATGTTGATGGGGTTAACAGGGAGCAGAGGAACTGGGTCTATAGAGCATGAGTTCATAGGAATGGCCTGTGATAGCTTCATGTAGTTTTTGCTCGTTTATAAGGAGACTGAGAGACTTTGTAGCTGGCTCTCTTACTGCTCAGCATGGAGCTGGTGAAGCCAGTCTACATTCACATCAGGGGCTAGTTAGGGAAACAGAACCCATATCAAGTCATTCAATTAAGGGAATTTAATATAGTGAACCACAAGTGTTGGAGCAAGGGTGACAATCTAGATATTAGCATGAGCAAGAAGTTGCTACTACTCTTGGAGTAGGAAGTGATGTTCAAGCCCAAGAGCTGGGGCCATGAAGCAGGAGCTGGAGCCAGCAAGGAGGTGCTACCCAGCAGGAACTGGAACCACAGTGGGAGCTGCTCAGCTGGAGCTGGGAGCATGGAAGGAAAGACTGCCCTAGAGGAATTTGAGCCAGGTTGGAGGTGTAGCATCTGCCAGAGACACTGCCTGGAGCAGAGAAAGGAGAGAGATACTCTGGCTTCTTTCTTCCTCTTGCTGTCCAATTCCAGTGCCTCCCATTGGCCAGACATTACTGGAAATCACCTGACACAGACTGACACAGGTCAGCCCATGCCATAGAGCAGGGGAAGGATGGGTTGAATGAGGAATGAGGATGAGGGTGAACAGGCAGTTGACCTCACATTGGGTTCTCCCTAATGTTATGAAACTCATTAGTATGAGTATAGGATGCTGAGATTCTATTGGTTTTAAAACATATTTAGGCTGGTAGTGTTGGCTCACACCTGTAATCCCAGCACTTTGGGAGGATCACCTGAGGTCAGGAGTTTGAGACCAGCCTGATCAACATGGCAAAACTCCATCTATACTAAAAATACAAAATTTAGCTGGGTGTGGTGGCACATGCCTATAATTCCAGCTACTTGGGAGCCTGAAGCTGGAGAATTGCTTGAACCCAGGAGGCAGAGGTTGCAGTGAGCTGAGATGGTGCCACTGCACTCCAGCCTGGGCAACAAGAGCAAAACTCCATCTCAACAAGCAAACAAACAAAATATTAAAAAATTAAAATATATATACAGGTTACTTGCGACTCTCCTTGCTCAACTGTTATCACAAATCCCTATGCAATTTGTGATTCAATTTGCTTGACTCACTTGCTAAAGAAAGATTATTCCACAATCTTGGTTTACTTTGCAGCTGCTTCATCCCAAACACAAATTTGTATTGAAAAGACTTCCAGCTCTAAAGCAGAGGAGAGCTTGGCTCTCATGCATGGGCCATAGGCTGCCAAGACAAAAGAGCTTGTCTTTTGCTGCCTCTCTTTGAAGAAAAAAATAGAAAAAATATTTCAATTTCCCCTATTTTTTGCCCCCGACTCCCCTTTTAAGATTTCAGCTTCACAATACTCAGATACTTCCTGCCCCTCTGTTCTGCTCTATTACTTTTTCTTTAGGACTTGTATCTATTTTATTTACAAATATTTCACTTAGTTATTTTCTGTGTTTACTGTTTCTTATTTATTTTCTGTCTTCTCAACTAGAATATACTATATGAGTTTCTTAAGGGCACAAACTTTTGACTTTCTTTTTGCACTGCTGTCTCCCCAACACCTAGAAACGTGTTTGGTATGCTATGGTACATACCAGGCACTTAACAAATAATTGTCAAATCAGTAAATAAATGAATGGAGAGAACTCTGGGCCATTGAATCCTAGTTAGATTACTGTGTTAGTCAACAGTTTTCTATTAGTAAACACCAGGTTCTAGGCCAACATCTGTGCTCAAAGATGAAGCTGATTGGTTGTGAATGTGAGTGATGGCCTGACAAGGTGCTGAATCCTTTGCTTCTAAGTTCATTTTGCCTAATCCTCAGTTACTTGAGATGAGATGTGGACCTTTTTGGTGGTGCCATAATATTATTCTCCACAATTATCCTGCTCAGATTCACATAATGTCTGCCTCCTGAACATAAAATTCCTCAACGATGGGAGGCTCTACAGTGATACTCATTCTCTTCTGAAAGGTCATGCATCTTTATTCAGTAGATTAACTTTTTATCTCTTGATGATGTTAAGGAAAGGTCAAAGCATCTAACAGATGGGAGATGGAAAGCTTCTGGTGACGGAGATCAATGTTTCCAACATCAATCTAACTCCAGAAACTTCTTAATGATTATGGGTGGAGTTCACGGGACACTGCAACTAATATGATAGCTTATTATGATAGTAAAAATAAAACTTGTGCAAAGCACTGTGTTATATCTGTCTTGAAGAAGGCTCTTGGCCTTCCTTCTGAAATCTGTGACCTCTGTGGGCAGTCTATGCTTGTGGGATGATGTTTACAAGACCCGATGGCTCCTTCTAGGAAGAGAAGAGTTTCCATCCCTTGTTAGCAGGTGGTCAACTCTGTTGTGAAAACTCCGATGTGCATGAGGATTTTCTTTCCCCACACTCAGGAACAGAGGCGTTCTGCTTACAAAAGGAGCTGAAGTGAGGCAGGGGGTTCCTGCTTGAGGTTTCTGCTACCCTCAGAGACAACCCACCCTCCCCAGGTAGGGGAAGGGAGGTACCAGGGAGCTTAGGTGCCCAGAGGGTGAGGGTGAGGACCTCAGGGCTTCCATTTATTTATCTGATTATTTTCTTAATGTCTTTCTCACTCATTGGACTATATAGTCCATGAGAACAGGGATTATGTCTGATTCAGGGTCAGATAGGTGGAAGGAGCTTAGTAAATTGTTCTTAAATGAATAAATGGACAAATAAATGAATAAAGATTCCCATGCCGGAACTGTATTTCTCCAGCACCCATTCAGCCTTTGTCTAAGGTTAAGCCTTTAATTACACTGATGAGCTTTGTGCATGATCAGAGAGGCCTTCCAACCCTGATATCCTCGCATTCCATCAGTGTCCTGTGTTTTCATATTTATGTGTCTTCCAGACAACTGGCCTTTAGTTCCTTGTGCTTCCTCTTTTCTTTTTTACTTTTAGGAGACAAAATCTTGCTCTGTCACCCAGGCCTCAGTGCAGTGGCACAATCATAGCTCACTGCAGCCTCAAACTCCTGGGCTCAAGCTATCTTCCCGCCTCAGCATCCCAAAGTGATGGGATTATAGGCACGAGCCACCACACCTGGCATCCTTGTGGTTCTTCTACCACCTCTATAAGAAATTGGCATGACACTGGCACCAAGAGGAAGTATTCGTTGAGAGAGTCTAGGACCAGTGGAAATGTGATCTCCCACCCCCATTACCTGGGTCCCCAGCCCAGAGCTGTCTATTCTCTGGTGAAATGACCTCTTTGCCTGGAATAAGGACCAGTTCCTGGGTCCTAAAATGGACAGGAGGAAAATTCAAGTTAGAGGCTTGGGATCTGCTTTAGGCATAAAAATGAGGCTTTATGTGGATCACTTCAGAAATGGGAGGCTCAGAAAATGACCGAAGATGGATATTAGAGATGAAACAGATGGGTGCACAATGTCTCCATCAGTGGAAAATGTAGGGCAGCTGCCAGATGTGCACTCCACAACTGACTGGCTTTTCAGAGAGAGCTGGGCCTCAGCCAGCCCAGTCACTCCTCAGAACAGCAGGGGCTGTGGAGGGATGCAGGACCCCCAAGACCACAGACTCCCCTCTCCCAATTACACTGTGAGTGCTTCTAAGACTGAGGCTCTAACTGAGACAGTAGATTCTATGTAAATGTTAAATGGATGAATGAATGAGTCTTATAGGCCGTTTTCACCCTGCCAAACCCCAGACAAGGATCCAAGGCAGAATAGGATAGATCCAATATTAGCACCTACCTACTAACGTTGGCTTTCTGGCTTCTAAGGGGTTAACATTGTTCATTGGAGGTACCTGGTCAACATACCACTCTCCTGTCCATCCCTTCACTATGCAGGTGGGGAAGGGGTCTGTGAGCTGTCTGCTTCCAGTAAGCTGAAGCCCTCAGCCTGATTCCACGCTTCCTTACTGTGTGATGTTGGTCAAGTGATTTAACCACTCAGAGTCTCAGTTTTCTCATCTGTAAAATGGGAGAATAATAATACTCAACTTGTGAGATTGTTGCAAGGATTAAGCGAACCATTTTAGCTAAAGCATCATCACCATCATCATCATCTGAAGTTATAGAAACAAAGGCAGGCAGGCAGCTGGAATTGGCAGGATTTCAGCCGAGAGAAGGATGAAGGTGAAGATAGGACAAGATAGGGGGTTGAGGGCTTGGATTTTGCATCCGGGACACAGAGAAACTAATAAGATCCAGCCTCTGCACCCTGTGGAAACAGAGATGGCACAGTCCTTCCTGAGAGGTGCTTCTTGGGCTCCTGGGAAGTCAATGGTGACAAAGCAAAGTTGGAGCAGGAGTGCAGTTCCCAAGAAACCACCCCTGCTGCCAGCAGTCTTTCCTGGGAGAGGAAGGTATTGCCCTGGCTGCAGTTTTGATCCTTGGAAAACCCACAGTGAGACTTAGTAGTTTTTCTTTTTTTCTTCTTTTTTGAGACGGAGTCTCGCTCTGTCGCCCAGGCTGGAGTGCAGTGGTGCGATCTAGGCTCACTGCAAGCTCCGCCTCCCGGGTTCACGCCATTCTCCTGCCTCAGCCTCCTGAGTAACTAGGACTACAGGCGCCCGCCACCACGCCTGGCTAATTTTTTTTGTATTTTTGTAGAGACGAGGTTTCACTGTATTAGCCAGGATGGTCTCGATCTCCTGACCTCGTGATCCTCCCGCCTCGGACTCCCAAAGTGCTGGGATTACAGGTGTGAGCCACCGTGCCCTGCCTAGACTTAGTAGTTTTTCAAGTCTCCTACTAGCGTATCTACAGTCTGGCCTATCATCACAGAAAGCAGCTGCTTCTGGAACAATCACTTAGAGTTACTGGTTTTCTGTCCTTACCTGAGCTTAGAGCATTTTCTCAAGTCTTTTGTTACTTAGCTCTTAATAAAGGAATGTCCTCTTCCAGCTGAGAGAACATTTGCTTTGTAGACATCCAGCTCAGGTTGGCTGTTCTGCTGTGGTTTCTCAAAAACATTATCAGTCCTTCACCTGGAAGAAGCGAATTGTTTATAGGTACTTTCACTTTTAATCACGGAAATCCAAGATGTGGCTGTGGGTGCTTCAGAAATGACTTCCAGAGAATATCCTTTGCATGATGTCTTGGAAATAACATTCCAGAAAATAGTGACAACTTTCTGGGAGAGGGCATAGATAGAAAACCTTGGCCTCTGGGACATAACCTTTCTCTCCGAAGGCTATAATCTCAGGGATTCTTGGTTTGTGGATGTTTCAGATTCTTCTGATCTGATTTTTTCTACCCTGCAGGGGACAGCATTGGGCAAAGAACTGTGGAATTCATATGATAAAAGAAAAAACATTTGCTTCCAATTATCCAAATTATTGTTTGCTAATTGAAGTACAAAAGGGGTATTTTTTTCTCCTCTGGTTGGTATAAGCAGCCCTTCCCTTAAATCTCTTTGATTGAACAAAAATGCTTTTAGAGTGTTTACTTTAATTCCATACATCATTTTCCTGATTAGTAGTTGTTCAGTAATGCCCTGTGCATGGAGGCGAGCTTCATCCAGAGAGCAGTTTGTCATCAAAGCTACAGAAACTGATATATGCACCATTGTGTGTCTGTCACCCTGCCTGAATTTTTTTTTTTTTTTTTTTGGCATGGATATCAGTTTTGGGGACAAAAATGTATCTGCCACTACCCTATTACCATATATGCCTTCTCATATAGGTGAACATTGCCTTAGGTCGAGTTTTCTGGAAAGAGACTCTTAGATGGAGATTTCCATGCACAGCGTGCTCTCAGAAACAACACCTGTTGGGGGTTGTGGAATGCACGGGGGAGCTGGGTAATATCCCAGTACCTATGTCCCCCAGAGCATCAAATGTTGCAGCTGCAACAGAGGCCACATTTAATGCGATGGGTGGCATAGGTACTGGGATAATCTTTCAGAGTTGTCTCAAACTGAGACCACGAGGCTGAGCTTTTGTGCCCCAATCCTGACCAGTCTTTGGAAATGAGCTACCAGAAAAGAAATGGAACCTTGGGTGTGGTAGCTCCTTCATACCTAGGGAGGGAAGCAGCTGTGAACTTTTAGCAGCCATCACTTCAGAGAAAGATGGGGAGTGGGAGTTGGGGAGAGGGGAAGGAGTATCCCAGTCCTAAGGGGAGTTTCAGACAGTCTACCACAACACCTACCATGCCCACATCTATGCAAGTGTGCTTTACATGGAAAATATGGATTGACATATGTTATTTTTGAAGATGCACATGAAAAGCCACCGGAAACCTGTCTCAGCTCCAGCTGTTCAGATATTGTGATCCTCAAACTCTTTTTCAAGTAGAGCTTTGCAAAGTCGATGGCATTTGCTTATTCTGGGCAGATGCAACGAAGTTATCTCTGAACTCCTGCCAGCGATCAAAGGAACCGATGATGTAGAACAGTTCCACGGGCCATCTCCTTCCTGCCCATCGTCTATCATCCCAACCCTCAACCTTTTTTCTGAGTGATGATTGCACCCTAAACACATAAAATTAATCACCACTCCAGGCCAGCCAGGTGTCTTGCCTCCAGAAATCATCTTACTGCAGCAAATAGGTGTATGAAAGCTCGGATCTGATAATGTCTCATAATTTCATTTAAAGAGCACCGTGGAGTCATTTGAGAGCCACTGACAGGTTTGCAAAGTTCTGAGAAGCAAAGAGCTAGCGCTCGCTTCGTGCAAAGATCAGGTGGCAATTGTTTCAGGTAAAGCCTTGTTTCAGGTTTTTAAAAAAGGCTCACCTTGACTTAAACAGTACTAATTAAATCACCAGCTTCCAACAAAAGAGAATCCTTGTAGGGCAGAATCAGGTGCTCGCCGAGAAGAATAGCTCTGTTTTTTTCTGGAAACTTTTACTACGATGGTTTTGGAGAACTCAGGCACAGGCTGGGGAGAAGCCCTTAAACTCCACACTTAGCAGCAGATTATTACATGATTCAATGAAGCTCTGATTTTGAAATTCCATATGACAAGCCCTCCTTAACTTAACAGTGGCTGATAGTGGCCTTCTCTTGTACTCTGTATGTATATTTTAACTATGCGGCCCTCTGGCAACGTCCTGTACATTTCAATCAATCAGAAAGCCCCATTTGTCAGTTCCATGTGGAGTTCAGCGCTTCTGAGGATTTGGCAGAGAGAAAACAATCACAGAGCTAGATATAAAAATGATTGTCTTAATCTAATCACGTGGCATTTCCAATATCTAAATCTGGGATGGAAGCACATTCTTGCAATACACAGAACGATAGATCCACAAACACCAGGTGGGTTTTTACTGATGAGCTTGGCCTCCGTTTTAGATTAGCGGCAAATCCTTATAACTTGGTTCTAATTGAGGGCTTAGCTGTTGCTATTAAATTCCTTTTCAGAAACAATACTGCCTACATGATTACCCTTACTGAGAACATTCTCCTGCTCTATCGGAAACTATCCAAATGGATGAGAATTAAGGCAAACACTTTATAAAGTAACACTCCCCAAAGACAGGTTGGAATGTTTGATTAAGAGAAGCCTCAGATAGAGTCTGCGAATAAAATAAAGCCATTCTAAGTGTCTCAGGGCTTTGCTCTGCATAAGTCTGCATTACAATTCCACTCCACCTTCATTCTCGGAGCCTAGTAAATATGTTCTTGCGACATTCAACTCCAAAAAGAAGGAAACTGAGTCTTAGGGAAGTGATCCATGTGCCTCTTCAAGCTCTATCATCTTGTCTTTTTAAAATTTTTCAGAAAATCCAGACCTGCACACACAGCCAGGGACTGTTGTGCTGCATTCTGGCTGGCCTCGGTCCTTCTAACGCAGAATCCGCCCAGGGGAAAGGAGCAGGTCTGTCCAGCCTCTGAGCAAACAGACACCCAGCCTCCTGGCTGGTTAGTACGCTAGCAGCAAACAGCACCCATGATAAACAGGTGCCCTTTAAACAGGCCAGTACAGCAGGCAGCTGGATTACTGCAACCAAGGCAAAAGAAGCAACTCAGGAGACAGATCTGATAGAACAAGCAGGAGGGAAGAAAGTTCATATTATAGATACTCCTAGTTGAAAAGGTCCAACAAGTCGCCCTGTCGTCCTAAACCTGTACAGATGGCTCCTGGTGACAGCTGCATAATAAATTGTGCATGGTAAGGTCACCAGTCCAGATTTATTTGACTGTATATAAATATGGGACGGTAGCGTTCTGCTACCGGCCTCGCTCAGGGCAGTAATGACTATATATTTAGCAGGGAAAAAAAAAATGAAATGAAATAAAATCCATTCTAAATTCAGATCATCCTAAATTCACAAATCAACATTCAGGGAGAAGAATCAATATTAGTTTTCTCAATATTCCATGATACAGTTTGTCATTTGACAACG